>NC_092076.1:3137500-4337500 GCF_039877785.1 Chaetodon trifascialis | reverse complement strand
CTACATAATGTTAACACTCACACACACAGGAATGGGTGTAGACATCTCCACCAGCAGGCTAACGTTAGCTTCACAGAACTCATGATGGTTGAATCGTGTTAAAATGAAACAAAACTGTGGCATAATTCACCCCTTTAATAACCAAAGAATTACAATATCACCAGAATCGGGTGAAACATAGTAAAAAGCCCCCCCCTCGATAAGCCTGGGAATGCTAATACCGTTAATTGAGCTAGCAGCGGCAATGTGGGCTTAACCGAAACTTAGCATGTTAGCCGAGCAACAGCTAGCAGATGGTACCGTGGATGTGTGACTGCTAACGAGTCAAAGTAATGCTGCCACAAACTGTGATGCAGATCTGTGGAGAGAAGCCAGCGCGAGGTGCGCTAAACGTCAGTTAGCTTGCTAACTAGCAACGGTTTGTGGCTGCTGAGAGCACACAGCCATGATGCCTTACTAGGACTCGTTGCCAGATAGTGATCCATGTTGAGGTCCGGCAATACAATGAGTGGATTCAAAACACATGCACTTCATAGCAGATATCGAGAAGCCGTGAAACCACTCGGCGACGCCGACAAGGCCTTCGACAGATAAGAGGTGGATGGAGAACTATCTCACGCACGAAAAACATTTAAAACGGACAAAGATATGCAACTCAGCTACCACCAATTACGCCTGCGCGGATCACTATTTGACATATTTTCGGTTACCCTACAGGCCCTTGCAGCCAGGCAGGCCAGTGAGCCGCCCGCAGCTCGAAACCAACAAAGGATACTCAGAGTCAACATCTTAGACTGGTAGTCAAACGCGACGACTTCTCCTTGCAGACGTTGGCCCAAGCAGGTGAGGCAAGAGACATGGCTCCCGACGCTGAAATACTCCCCCGGTCCAGGAGCCGCCATCTTCTCCGCCAGGAAACCGGAGCGCCTGCCTTACGTAAAACGACGCGATGTCGTATTGAGACGAAACCTGGGCGTGTCGAAGGACGTCGCGTTATGCTCATTTATTCTAATACGATGACTTGTATTAACAGTTTTATCCATTTAACGCCACGTTACACAATTGAATCATCTGCTACGTGCTTCGTGCTTCAATTACAAATTAAAAGTAAATTCAATTTAATTAATCGCAGCAGAAAGTTTCGTCATTGTCTCCCGGTCAACCGCTGAAGAGTCAAAATCTCCCCCTACTGGAGACATGACGGTACTGCTACCTCTGCTGCAGCGCTTCCTGAAGTACAAAATAATCAAGATTGCATTTTGATTGTCATCATCGCAGCGTATGTATTGAGAGAGGACGCAGGGATGGAGGGCATTTACACTCAAGGCATCTGGATGGCCGAAAGTCTCCAGCAGAGGACGATAAGTCAAGAAAAAATATGGCTGCTAGTCACTCATATTGGAGACCCTAAAGCAGCCTTCCTGCTCGTCTTTCCCTTCACATATTTCATCAGCAAACGCGCTGGAGTGACGGTGCTTTGGATAGCAGCTATATCGGAGTGGTTAAACTTGGTGTTTAAATGGTAAGGCTAACAGAAGCAGCTAACAAGTTTTAATGTGTAGCTTTTATTACATGTTTAAATGTGTTCTCTTCAACATGTTAGCACGAAGCTAAACGACTCATTGACATTGACGTCAGTCAGTGTCAGGTAGCTACAACAACAGCTGAAGTGTTTTCTTTTTCAATTTTTTTTTTTTCGCAACAGTGAAGTTACAAACAAATTGTGTGTTTTGTTCCGCTAACGTCGTAGCTTCCGGCGAACGCAGTACCACCGCGTACACTATCCGAGGTGAAACAGCGAACAGCGGAACCTTTTATGTACAGCACGGATGATTAGTTATTAATCTAGACGTTTTCTCATTGATTTATCAAAAACCCGATATAAGAGAGGAGAAAAGACTGACTAGAAGGGAAAACTAGTAACATGAATTACTTACCACAACAACGTATTAAGAATAGCTATCATGATTGTTAGGTTTTAACGTGTTAGGTATCATGAAATAATGTTCAACACAGAGCACACTATAACTGCTATTATCATTAGTCTGAAGTGTCGAAAGACAGAGTGGGTAGAAATGAGAAGGAAAATGTGTATTTAATGATTATCAGGGAACAAACAAACAGAAACAGGTTTAATATTCAGAGTACAAACACCACCTGAAGACATGATGTCACACGCTCGAGTACAGTACCTTTATGATACAGAAATGTGCATTATTGTATATTTTGTGTTGTGATTTCAACTTTTCCCAGGATGCTGTTTGGAGAAAGGCCATTCTGGTGGATCAGCGAATCGCGTCTGTTCATCAAGACGCAGCCCAAAGTCCAGCAGTTTTCCTCCACCTGTGAAACCGGCCCAGGTGAGACGTCGTCTGAGAAAGATGCTCATCAGTCGTAGATAGAACATTGAATTCATTGCACAGTCAGAGCTCTTAAGCTGGCGTCTGCGTCTGTCTCAGGCAGCCCGTCAGGACACGCAATGGTGACGGCAGCAGTCTGGTGGGTCGTGGTGTCCTCGCTGGCATCATTTCTGTACTCACGCACTCACAGGTTTGTTCGTTTAAGTAAACAAATATGCTGTTTTGGCTTTGAAAACGTACCGATAAAGACACTGGAGGACATCAGAGCGATCTTTAAGGACTCTCTCTGTCTCTGTGCGTCCAGCATGGTGCTATCAGCTGCTCCCTACCTGCTCTATGTGCTGATGCTGGTGGCAATCGGACTGTCCAGGATCTTCATCCTCGCCCACTTCCCTCACCAGGTCGTTGCCGGATCCATCACAGGTCTGAATACAGTTTCCTCCACATATGTTGTCTCATTTCATAGCATTTCTCTTTCATCCCTTGTCACCACAGAGGTTAAGTGAGAACATTTTCAATGCGAATGTAAACTGATTGAATCGTCTTTGTCAGGTTTCATCCTGGGGATTGTTCTGAGCCGCAGAGTTCCAGAAGGTCGCCCCCTGCTGTTCTTCTTCTGCCTCAGCATCGGCCTGCTGCTGGGCACTCTGATGCTGCACGCTGGACTGCAGTGGCTGGGAATCGACCTCTCCTGGTCAGCCTTTTTGTTGTGTACTGATGAGTCTGTTCAGCTCATGATAAGCTCTGAGAGGTGAACTGGACGTGTTCTTTCTGTTCCACAGGTCTATCGCTTTGGCCAAGAAGTGGTGCAGCCGGGCGGAGTGGATCCGTCTGGACACAGCTCCGTTCTCCTCTCTGACCCGAGACTGCGGGGCCCTTCTGGGATTGGGGCTGGCCCAGTACTGGAAGCCAGGCGGATGGTCTCTGCCTTGGGCCCCGCGGGCTTTGTCTCTGGCCATTTCCTCCATGGGACTGTACCACGTCAACCGCCTGCCGCTCCCGGTCCGGCCTCAAGGCCTCTTCTATGGCCTGGTCTTTGTCAAATTCGTCATCGTGCCTCAGATTGTCATGGTGCTCGTGCCTGGACTGGTTCACCTCTTCACACACAAAAAGAAGAAAGACTAGGAACGATGACAGTTAGAGGTATCTTTCCCTCCTCAAAGGACACTTTCTGTAAACACTTTTAATGTCTCATTAATGTCTGGTTTAGTAGGTGTTGTAAACACTGCGGTAGTTTTTTTGCAGGGTCAAGCTTTTGAATGTTCAGACTTGGTGATGGGTGACATGGCTCTGAAATAATGTCAGGAAGTTTCGGGGTATTTCTGTGAACGATACTCTTGACAATGACAAAATACGGAGTGTAACCTGCCAAAGATTTTGCGACGTTCTGTTGAGTGAATGTCGTTCGTCTGCTTGGTTTCGAGCTCTGCTCTCTCTGGGATTTCTGGCTCCTCGCACTGAACCGGGTGCTTCAGCTTGAGCTGGTGAAATCTGTTGCGTGTAACGCTATGACGTCTTTCATAAACAATTTGGAGCATTCCCATTATAAGCATATGAGTTATTTTATTGTATTAAAAAGGATACCACTACTGCTGCTAAGGGTATATGGCACACCTGTACTTGAGACAGATATCTTTTGTTCTTTTCCCTGTCATTAAGACTTTCTGGTGTTGGGAATTTAACTTTTGTTTACGCAAGAAAGGTCAAAGGAGTAACTCCACTGATTTAAGTATTGCACTCCTACAACGTCTGACAGTAAAAAACAAAAAAGACCAAAATCGATGCAACAGAACCAGAGCTATCAGTTTTATACCACACATTCCTCTCCAGATCAAAACCTGGCACCTACGTTACCCACAATGCAACTCAACCACCAACAGTTTGCTCAGAGATTCAGGTGCACCACGCTCGTATTGGCTAATGTAGCCTCGAGCAGCTAGCTTTGAGCGGAGATGAGGAGCAGCTTACAGACGGTTGGTAAACTCTTTCCAGCTCCAACCGCGCTGACTCAAGTGACATCACATGCTGACTCAAGTGACATCACTGGAGTCAGTTTATATTTGGGTTAAAAGGTCAATGAAATCTAATGGAACACTATTAATTTAAACATGAATACCTTCACTGGTGGTGTGTTCGGGGGTTGTTTTGGATTGCATCACATCGTACAGACGTTTGCTTCTCTGTCGACACACCGGTGTTACGTGTTGTTTTGTGGACCAAAATCATCCAGAATGAGAGGATTACATCTGTGCGTTCTGTTCAAATGATCAGTAAAATAAACGACTGACATGCCGGGCTTGTTTCAGTTGTAACCATTTATAAATATGTTCTTTTTTTTTCCAATACATAGGTTTGACTGTACAGATTACAATCAGTTATCATGAGATAAAAACACATTCTTTTTTATTGTTTTTAATTAAACTTTTTATCACAGCGATCTGAAAGCTCACATTTACAGACAAGAGAACTCTGCTCAGCAAGCAAATACATTAAAATAAAAGAACCTTTTGCTTTTGTCTGGCGAGTCTGAGGGAAAATGATAAGGACAGTTCAGGGATGGCGGCCTCCTCATCTTCATCCGAGCGTCGCGTCGCACACCAGAGTCAGAACACTGCTATACATGTTTCTGCTTGAGCTCATGGAAAGAATAGAACATGCATCAGACTATTTACAGCAACTAATATACACAGACAGCTTGAAACCATACACCCCTCAAATATCCTCAATTTAGAAGTTTTTGTTTAAATTAAGTATAATACAGTTTATACCTTCATTTCCGTAAAGATACGTCGGGCTTCTCTCGGGGAGCAGGTGAAACTGAGAATGAACGTCTCTTTTCTTCATCAGAGAACCGAAACAAAAGGTTACAAACGGTCTATAACTTTTCCCACATGTACAAATAACTTGAATACTCTCCACTTTTTCTATCACTCGACTCCAAATATGGAGCTTCTGTGCACTGAAACCTCAGTCATTCATTTTTTCTGCAGTAGATTCAACTTAATTCCAAGATGTGTGCAACACCAGCGGATCAGACTGGCTGGTTTAGACTTAAATGGATATTTTTTCTTTCTGAACGAACCCGAGCTGGACTGAGTCGGTATATACAACTTGTGCTAGAAAGTCTATACATCTTCACCAGTTTAAAAACGTCGTTTGCTCTTCATATCGTCATTCATCACGGCTTTGTAAATCATACAGTAACAGCGTCTATGATAGTCTGGCATCAGTGGTCAGAGGTCTGACTGATCACACACCCACTTTCTCCAAATTCAACAATCATAACAACAAAGTAAGTAAAATACATAAAGTGCACCCTTAGTTAAGAACTCAACAGGCATTTTTAGTGCAGAAGTGGTGGAATAAAAATGCATCGTGGACAAAGTAACGCGGGAGGAAGGGAAACGTCTGACAGTGGTCGTGTTTGCTTGCTTTTAATCGCTCTCTGAGGAACACAGCGCCGTCATATGCAGGTGAGGGACAAAGGCGAACTTTGACGCTCGCGTGCCACCCGATAAAATCACCTCCTGCGGGGTTTTCCTCTCATCGTCTCACCAGCATCAGTCACTTCACGATGATTTAAGATCCCTGCAGCCAAAGATTCGCACTAGAAACAGATGCGTTGCACTCAGGGCCAGATTTTTTTTGTCTAATACAGCAATCTGTCCTCAAAACAAGCTTTATGAATTCTGCAAAACAACCGCTCGAGCTTCCACTACAGCAGCTGATGCTTTGCCTGTTTATGGAAGCAGATGGTTTAAGCAAGTATTCATGACAGGAAGCTGGTCCAGTATGTCCCACTGCAGCCTCGACAGTTGGTTGGACGTCACTAAGGCATATCATGAGGTCTGTGATACAGTAACGACTCCAGAAAGAAACACAGAAAGTCATGATTTACATATCCGAACCTCAGAAATGATGAGACAGGTGGAGGGACCGTGTGCGATGGTTGAAGAGTTTTAACACCAGCTGAGACTTTAAGACGCGCACAGACACTTCCCGACACTCTGGGGAGGATCTGAATCTATGTGTGCGCTTGTCACCTTAACATTGATACAACTGTTCTGATAATCGATTGATCAGTGCGGTCATCCTCTGCCTCTAGCTCCTCCAATGTGAGGGGTTTCTGTTTCTCTAGCACTGAAAACTGAACATCTTTGGGTTTTGGACTCTCGGTCGGACAAAACGAGACATTTGAAGACGTCACCTTGGACTCCGGATTACGCTGGGCGTGTTTTACTGTTCTCTGCCGTTTTACAGACAAAAAAAAAAAACATCCAAAAATAATCTGCAGATTAATCGATACAGAAAACAACTGTTATTTGCAGCCTTAGTTCAGATCATTGAGGACCTATTGCAGCATTGAAAGCTTTTTTTTTTTTTTTTTTGCATTACACCACAACAAAAACTTTTATTTTGACACAATAGAGGTAATTATATCATTCAAAGTTGGTCAGTGTCCCTCATTTCTTACCCTGGATCCACATCCATGTGACTAGCAGTGGGACACAAAGGCAGGGTTAACAGAATACAATTCAAACGCAAACTATGACTTTTATTTCTATGTACAATATATAACTTAATTATAAATATTGTCATTTTTCTCTAAGTACTGAGTTGTTGAGCCATTTGTATTTTCTGAGCAATGTACAGTATTGAACATATAATATTGTATTACATAGAATAGAGCCTACTAGCAACCTTGGTTAAGAGCACACTTTGAAAGAACAGAAGTTGGATACAGAGTCCACAAGTAGAGTCCGATGATTAGTGCTTTCCCTCCTTCAGTCCCACCTGTTGTGTTCACCTGTGGAACTTTGTGCCACACAACATTTTGGAAGTGCACCGGTCTTTGATTCAGTGTGAGATCAGAGCTGAGGACCCTCCTGTTTTCCTACCTGTGTGCAGAGTATGATAATGAAATAATCGCTTCTCACGGTTAGTTTTGTTTTCGTATGATGTCTGAGAGCTTCGTGTGTGCCAGCTGTGAGGGTTTCTCTCTCACTGGATCTGTCTTTCGTGAGTTCTTTAGAGTGAGTTCGTCCATGTCACGTACACGACGGTCAGCGGCGGCGGCTGTTGAGCTAAATTATTTTTCTCCTCTCACTCCCACTGACAAGCCCAGTCCAACCAACCAATCACAGACAGGCCATCACACATTTGACTCCACAAATGGTCTCTTTGGTTTGATGGGGGAGGTGGGGCCTTGGGTCCGGGAGTCACGCGAGAGCTGGCGGTACATGTTGTCCTGGTAGGCCTGCGCCACGGGCAGAGTCCTCGCCACTTTCACATCCGGGTAGGTGGGCACCTGGCTGACCCGCTCCAGGATGTCCCCGCTGCCACGGGAGCCGTTGGCCAGCTTGCCCAGTGAGGGGGGCTGGGTCTGGGAGTAGTAGTCCTCCTCCAACAGGTGTCCGTTTTGGGCGTTGTTTGTCTTGTTGTAGTAGGCGATGTTGCCCAGCGAGGCGGGGGGGCTGTAGGTGGAGCCTTGCTGGACAAGCTGGCCGGGCGAGGTGGGGCTGATGGCAGAGTCCATGGACGTCATGGCCCTGGACCGCGAGGGCTGATGCAGGTACTGCTGAGTCCGCGCCGTCTTGTCTATGATGCCCATGAAGGGTGTGTTCCGAGAGCGGGTGGTCTCGCCCTGATACAGACCCCCGCCGCCCTGGGAGGGAGAGATGGGAGAGATGTCATCGCAGGTGCGCTCATATGTGGCTTGCAGGGGGATCTCCATCTGCTGAATGGAAGAGGAAGGCCTGAAGCCCGGTGCTAAATTCGAGGTGGATCCAGTTGAGATGTTGTTGCTCGAGGGGGAGAATCGAAGGCCCACGCTCTGAGAATGGATGAGAGGCCTGGGGGTGGGCACGTGCTGCTTCATCTCGGTAGTATTGGCACTGACCGGGCGTCTCACCATATGGGGGATTTCGGGAGAGCCCAGCTGGCAGGGGGGCACGGCATTGGCGCGCTCCAGTACGTGTTCGGAGACTGGGTAGTAGGCGGCTGACTGGCTGCGGCTTATCTGAGGTGTCTGGCTGTAACGGATGCCCCCCGGGCCCCCGCTGCTGGCGCGGTAGGCAGAGGAGGGGCGCTGGGGTAGCTCATCCTTCAACAGGCCCGACTCCATAACCCCTCCTCGGCCGCCGTGCTGACAGAGGGCCCCAGAGCTGAGGCTTGCCTGGACCTGGGGCATTGACCGTCCATCCAGGGAAGGCTGGTACACAAGCCGGCTTTCCACGTCCACTGAGCCCCCTTGGTAGCGACCACCGATGGAGTGGCCCATCTGGCCCCCGTAAAGGCTGTTGCCCATCACGTTGCTGGGCTGATTCGTGCGGACTATTTGGGCTATGGAAGGCTGAAGACGGAGGCCTTGGGCTTGGTGGTGCTGGGAGGACAGCGAGGGCTGTGAGCTCAGCTGGAATGAACGCTGGCTGCTCATCTTGGAGAGGGGGGACTTGGGGCGGCCGGGGAGCTGCTCCGTCTGGTAGCGTATGGGCGAGCCGGACTGGGACCTGTACAGACAAACGCTCTCTACTGGAGGACTGGCTCTGTACTGCGCAGCCCGACGTAAAGGGGAAGGCGGCGGGCTCTGGTGATCCATCCCCTGACCCCCAGTACCCATAGAAGGCGGGCTGAAGCCGTAGGACTGCTGGTGCACCGGGGAGGTATGAGGCGGGCTGTGCCGGTAGTGCGAGTTCTGATGTGTCGGGGAGAGGGAGGGCGATGTGGGCTGGTATGTCCCGCGGGTTGGAGAGGACATGGAGGAGGAGGTGGGGTGATATTCGTAGGGCTGGCCCATGGGTGAGCCCCCCCCTAGGTAGATCTGATCTGGATGTGTGGGGGACAGCGGTGGGCTCTGGATGATGGGAAGGCTGGAAGGATTGCTGTGAGACTCAGGTGGAGGCAGACCCACAGACATGGCCTCCAGCTCCTGCTCCAGGTAGTCCTCATCCTCAAACAGGTCCTGGACGGGCTCCATGTCCTCCAGACGGGGCTCCGGGGGAGGGGGAAGAGGCATAGACAGGGACAGGGACTCCTCCTCTTCGGGGGGAGGCGTAGGAGGTGGGGAGGGAGGAGGCTCCAGCTCCAGGTCCTGCTGCTGGTGCTCCTCCTGGTTGAGCTGGTGACACTCCTCCTCCACCCTCTGGAGCAGCCGCTGGATCTCTCGGTTGTTGGGGCACTGCTTTATGGCTTCATTCAGGTCCTCTAAGGCCTCAGGAAATTGTCTGGAAACAAAAGACGGTCATTTTAAAGTCACATTTGTCCAAAATCGCTAACGACTGACATGGTGTCCACACTGTAGCTCCGGGGACACTTTAACATGCATTTCATGGGCGGAGCGTACCTGCTGCTACGCTTGGCGCGTGCCCTGGCATAGTATGCCTCATAAGATTTTGGTTTCAGTTCGAGTGCCTTAGTAGCAAATTCCTCAGCCATCCCAAAGTCCTGCAGAGATTGAACACAAGAGAAAACTAAACTCCCAAAACATACAAAGACAGGAAAATATGGCCGACAGCATTATCTGCTATATTGTTCAGTTATTTAATCTGATAAATGTTGCAGATGTCTGCTCCAGTAAATCCCTGAGACGGTGACATTTTGCCATTTTTCCCCGTCCTTCGCCGACTTACGTTCATTTTCCTCCGACATCGGGAGAGGTTGAGGAAAAGTGACACTTTGAGTTCCCTGAATGTCTTGAGGTCCTCGCTGAAGCCTTCGCGTGGAAACTTTTTGAGGGCGTACTGATAGCGCTGTGCTGCCTCCTTCACCTTCCCCTTCTGCCAGACAAACAGAAAGAAGTCTGGTTAACCTCCCCTGCTTGTCTTGTTTTCACTGAAGGTTAACTGTGAGAGAATTCTATATATATAAGACTCATTTTCTACCATATACAACACATTATTTTTACCTTTTACTTGAAGTCTATATTGCTCATAATGGCAGTATATTTTTTAATTTCACACTTCAAATCACATCTGTAATTAAAACCATGAAACGTGCTCTCCGACCTTGTAGAAGCTGTCCCCCTCCTCGATGAGTTTGCTGAGTAAGATGATCATGATGTCGGGTTTGGAGGTGGCCATGGCCCATGTGGCTGGACCTGGGTAACACAGGAAGGAGCAGATGAAAAAAAAAAAAAAAAAAAAAAACCACAGTGAGAAAGACACACAGAAAAAAGCAGAGGAGGACGAAGGGAGGAGCGACTGGGAGTCACGCCACACACAACGATAATAACGGGTGAGGACGACAGCCAAGATGGGGGATGGAGGAGAAAAGACAGGCAATCCACTGCAGAGGAAATATTACAAAAACCTGCTCTGACACCTCGAGAGCACTGAGACCTCGCTATGGGACGTCTCACCTGGGTCAAATACCATTTGCCAATAATGCTGAGCTTTTCTTTAATGCTGCTTCAAGTTAAATTTGCCTAATCGGAGAGCAGAATGAGCACATTTTGATCGCTCTCAAGTACCAGAATTTGCAATTATCTGCAAATATGTTTTGGCCCAGGCAAACCCAGAGCACACGCAGAGTAAAAAACAAACAAACAGTGAGATAATCACGTCGTCACGTCTTTCCATCGAGACACATTTTCTGGTCTTGTCAAGAAGTGCAGATGAACAGTAATTCTTAGTGCTAGTGGCCGATTCAGGGATGTGATCAAGAGCAGCGGAAAAGCAGGAAAAGCTCCCGGTGAATGCGAACGGGAGCGGCGTGTTTAAAAAGAAAAGGAAGAAGAAAAAAAGACGCTTCATCCCTGCAGACTGCGTTATGGCTGAAAAATCCAAGAAAAATCCCTGACTGAAACTGATGTGTCTTTTCTGTATCTGCGCAACAGCAATCCTTGACACATGTACACACACACGCACACACACACACACCACGGGGATGAAAAGGAGGGGATCTTGCACGAGGAGACACAGGGCGGGTACAATAAACAAAAGAGGCAAGCAGGAGGGATATAACAGGGCTCTGCAGGCGTTAGCTGTCCCCTGAGCTGGTGGTGGTGGTGAGGGTGAGGGTGAGGGTGGGAATGCCGCTGACTAGCCTGGCTGACACTGTGGAAACGTCTGGAAGATGGACGATGCACAGTACAGTGGTTTATCACCTCAGTCTGTGGTGGCGGTGGCACAGAGGAATTACAAACACATGCATTTTCTGCTAGATCACGACCACGCAAGTGTTACTGAGGCCTTCCGTCATGCATCTGTGGGATGGAAAGGTCGACACCTCGGTACGACGTCGCAGGCTGGAGGCCGGGCATGCTGTCATTAACCACTTGGACGTTAGCATCTACCTCTAGGCAATCCCGACTGCATCACTGTCAGTGCTAATACCTTTGCATGTTATTATTTGTGAAGGTTTGAGAAGGTTTTGGTAGCTAAGCTGGCCTGCCGACACTTAGGACGACACAGACAACACAGAGAGAGGAGATAGAGCTGTCAAAATGCCTGGTGGGGTGAGAAGTCGACAGCCTTGGCTTTACCTCGGGGCCGACTGGGCAGCGTCTGACATCCTGGGGCCGGAGAGAGAGGCGGGGGATAGGGGCAAGAGGGAGAGGGGCGGGAGGGGAAGGAGGAGGAGGAAGGAGGAAGGAGGTCATGAGCAAGGGAAGGAGTGTAAGTGGGAGGGCGGAGCGAGGGGTGGGGCAGAGTTGCCAGAGAGAAACGGCAAGAAGGTGAGAGAGAAAGAGAGGTGATGGCAGTGGTGGTGGAGGAGGAGGAGAAGTGAGAAAAAAGGAACACAAAAAGAAGCAGCAGTGAGAAGCGGAGATAAGTGCCTGAGCGGAAAAGAAAAACATACCGAAAAGAAACACCGCAAGCGCTAATAACAACCTGTCTCTGAGCAACCGCGGGGGAACAGAGAGACAGAGCATGTGATCGAGGGAGAAACTGGGAGATAGCGTGAGCGATAGAGACAAACAGAGGCACCGAGAAAACATGACAGAGAGAGAGAGAGCAAAACAACACAGCGGCAAGAGTAGTACGATAAAAAGAAACACACATCAGAGCCATAAATAGCTGAGGAGAAGCAGCACGATGCGGCAGCGGAGGGGGCGGATGACATACAGGAGCAGGAAGTGGTTTAAGCTGCATGGAGACACAAACCCCGATCCATGGCTGATCGCAGCAAAATGCTACAATGCTCCGCAATGACCAGCAGGGAAGTGTGCACTTAAAAGGAAGTGCGCTTTCATCTCTGGCTTCTCCCTTCATTGTCTTTCATGCAGCTCATGCTTGAACTCCAGCGCGTGACCTTTTCAACCAAAATACAATCTCAAGTTGTGTCTCATTTCACGGCAGGCAAATAACCTTTGGACAAGGATGCTGCATCTAAAAGAGGTCCTTTGTGAGCTAAACGGTGGGCTCTTCACTCTGCTCACCCGCTCTTACCTATCTTGGCTCCTTTCTTGAGCAGGGCGACCACCACCGACGTGTTTCTGCAGCCCACCGCCCTGTCGAGAGGACGCATCCCGCTGTAGTCTACGTGCTCTATCATGGCCCCGTGGTCCACCAAGAACTGGACCTGAAAAGACAAAGAAACATGGTGAGAACAGCTGGGCAACTTTTTAAAGAACACTCGTCCAAGAACTCCCTCATCTGCTCCAGACGCCGCTTCCATCTCATCTTTCTCACATTGAGAGAGGTGCAACATTTCAAACCCAAACTGGCTCTTTGAGGAAGCATCTGACGCCAAATTTTGGTACTTGACAGTGTGATACTGACACATCTCAGTTTGCACCAAACAAGAATTAAAGATTCCCTCCAAGCATGTTTTGAGATACATAAAGATGCTCTGCAGGGAATAATGATTCATATCTGATGCTGTTTTTCCACAAAAATGCGGTTACATCTGCTCGTTCTCCCTCACCGAAAAACCAGGATCTACTTTATGTCGATGCTGAAAGTTAAAATACTAAAAGCAAGATGTCTCCTCCTTCGTACGTTGGATATTGGACCGTGATTGGCTTAAATGAGTCAAATTTAAGGCGAGTGCAGACAAAGTTCCCTCTTCACCAGATGAATATGAGCAACACCCGTCTGCACAGTGAAGGTCAAACACATTTCTGAGCAGAGGTTCGATGCCCCGCCCTTTGGCCACTTACCACCTCAGAGTCTCCGTAGAAGGCGGCGAGGTCGAGGGGCGTGCGTCCGTTCTTGTCTGCGTGGTCGGTGGCGGCTCCGCTCTCCACCAGGCAGCGGACGACAGGTAAATGGCCTTTCAGACAGGCCCAGCTCAGAGCGGTCAGACCCTCCTTATCCATCAGAGACAGAGAGGCTCCTGGGAAAGCAAACGGCAGCAGTGACACACAGCCAGGCGTCCTTCACTCTGGATTCTTTTAAGCGGCTAAACGCGCTCCATCTGTGTGGTTTGTCATTTCCATTATTTCATATCTAACTGCTTAATTCGTTTTCATGGATTTTTTAAAATCTGTTGCTGATTTAATTTGGCTGTAATTACTGTAAACACAATTTGAAAACAGTAATTATGCTCTTTTTTTATTAGTGCGGTGACTACGTGCTTTTTCTGAATGACTGTAGGAGAGACAAATATGAGTTTTTTTGTTCTTCGTTCAGACATTAGGACTGGAAACATTCACACTTGTTATGAAGTCTCCTCAGTTTTCTCCTCAGCGTTTCCACGGATGCGTCAAATCTGACTCAACTGTACGTCTGTCAGGTCGGACTTTTTGTGTTTGCATCCAATCCAAATAGGGAGAGACGCAGAGGAACTGCTGTCAGAACAGGCTGAGAGCAGCAGCAAAGTGATCGGAGTTAAGAAGACGTGTTTAACGGAGCAGTTCAAGAGGACGACATTAACCGCTGTCATTTTGATTTACAGACCTCATTTCTGACTCTGAACACCAAAGATAAAGATATTAATTTCCTTTGCTACCAATCTATTCAACATCTGTATTATATTGGATATTTTGCGTTCATGTCATAATGCTTGAAGCCTGTTTTACCTTGAGCCAGTAAGAACTCAACAGTCCCGAGATGTCCCTCTGAGGCGGCCATCATTAGAGGAGTACGACCCTGCTTGTCAGCCAGGTTGACATCTGCGCCGTGTGTGAGGAGGAGGTCCACGATCTGAAACAGCCAAACACGGCGCCCACTAAGCAAAACGTAGTCCTGGTGAACTTTATCCACTCGATTCAAAGCCAGCGCATTCAACTAACCTGCCAGTGTCCCTGTCGGACGGCGCTGAACAGCGGGACGATGCCTCTCCTGTTGGGCTGGGCCACGGCTGCGCCCTGCTCCAGTAACAGACGACAAACCTCCAGCTTCCCCCGACCGGAAGCCGCAGTCAGAGCTGGACGCACAAACACAGTGAATGAGGGCTGAGACGATGAACGTGGTGGATAGAAATCAGGTTTTTAGTTCTTCTGGTTGCCTTCATGCACTTGATTTTTGTCAGAAGAGGCAGGAGGACGCCTACAAAGTCATTACCAAACCTGCAATAACTGATACTTTCAGCCAATCGGGAGCTGTAGAAATGAGTTGTGAACACCTTGAGAACACATCATCGCCTTATGAGTTGAACTTGTTAGCAAATACATCCAGCAGTTAAAGAGCAACTCTGTCAGTCATTCAGAGTCGTGTTTGTGTCCACCTGGTGAATGCTGGATGATGACTGGCCAATAATCACTCTCTCCTAGCTCTGTTTTTGGTTTTTATCACCTCCTGAGGGAAATATCCGAGTCTTTAGCTGCTAAATGCTCCACTGTGTTCACCAGTTAGTTGCTAATTGCATCTGAGCAGCTAAAGTGCAGTGGGTTTTTAGAGCTTTTTTCGCTGAAAACAGCTGCCGCCTGTGGCCAAAAACGATCCTATGAGAGCGGTGAGACTGAACCAGAACAGTAAAGGTGCAGCCTGACACCAAACAATGAGCTGAAACTCAGAGAGCTGCAGGTCCAGGGGATAATTCTCTGAATCTCTACGAGTGACCGCTTTAATATTGTTTTTGTCGTTTTCATACATTATCATTATGCGAAAAAATATTGTAGAAGAAGAAGAAGAGGAGAAGAAGATTAGGACAGAGGAGTATACCCGTGACACTTTGGCCTTTGAAAAGACATCCTCTCAAATGTAAAGATTATAACTGGAATAATTTAAACTGAGGGAACAAATCTCTTTTAAGTAGAGTGGCAGCAGCCCCAGAGGGGTGGAGGGCTGACCCCAGTTTCAACTGTAATCCAACCGATACTGTAGCTCTGAGGCCGATACTGACTGGGTTTAAAAAAAAAAATCTGATGCAGTGGAAAAATCACCTTGTCAATGCCCTCTGGTGGACAAACTATGTAATGACACTGCCTCTGAATGACCATTTCTATAGTCTAAGTTCTTGTTACTTCTCAGCTGACTGACATCTGCAGTGAGAATCATCCGACTTATCGGCCTGGCTTTAGTTTCAGCCCGTCGACTCTCTGCTGGAAGGACGCTTTGATCTGCACAGCTCAGCAAGTACATCTGCACGAGCCGTTACGCCTCCAGCTGCTGTAAACAATAATGTATTTTCAGCTGACCTATCCGGTAACACTGCGATTACAAGTCATCCTCCAGAACAACTGTCATCCTTATAAACAATGAAAACAGGGCTGAGTGAGTCCTTCAGCTGACAGTGAGGAGCAGCGTTCCCATCAGGGCGGCCGGGGGAATAAGCAATGAGCTTTGATAGCTTTAGTTTACAATGATACAGTACATTTCCCACCAGCCTGCCACAGGGCAAGCCATTTCTGGGCGCCCTGGATCACACTCACCCCCCCCCCCCCGCCTCCCCCTCCTCTGTGTGAGCCCAGCCCCGTCTGTGCTCCAATGACACCACTGCACTGCCATCAGCATCTGACGCAGCAGCAGCAGCAGCAGCAGCAGCAGCAGCAGCAGCTGCAGACACACAAGAACGATCTCTCATATCCGCACTGCAGCGCTCCGCCTCGCGCAGACCAACCCTGAGTCTCAGGACAAACTAGTGTCTTTTTGCATCAAGTCCAGGGATTTCACAGCTACATGAACCACTAAGCATTCGCAGCCCTCCGTCAGGGCTACACGCAGGGTTTTATTGGAGTACTAATGTCTGGCTGCAGCAGGTATTCCCACCTGTCTCCCCCCACAGAGTGTCAAAGTTATTGATCTGGGCCCGCTCCACCTCCTCTTCGTCTTTCTCTGGCAGGTCCAGCAGATAGGACACGATCTGATGGGGGACAAGATTCGAGAAGACTCAGATTAATGTCCAAGTTTATTTCAAACAGATAAAAGATAAGAATAAAACCACCTGTTATCATAAATGTACTTTCCTTGAATTGAATTTTATTGAAAAGGCTGAATTTACATGACTGACAGTCATCATTAGCAACGACATCAATCACCAGACCTCCTTCAGCTTCAGCCTTTTTAAAGCCTCAGGATTTACCACATACAGTTGATTCACACATGGCTCCTCTCGCCCTTAATTGGCCCTCTTTACATCTTTCTATCTCCATAACTTCCATCATACTCCCAGTCTTTGTCCTCCCTCCTTCACTCTCTGTAAAATTCAAATTAGTGTAAGTTTACTGGTCCGCAAAGAGATTTGTGCTTCCTCTCTGAGTCTGTTTGATTAAATATTTCACCGTCTGATTCGTCTCTCTTGGCGCTCACATTTACTGTGTTTTGAAAATTAAACTGCAGTCAAACATCTGATAAATGTATCAGGGTATTACTAAGAAAAGTAGCGTCATGCGTCTCTGAATTATTGTAAAAAAACGAACATTTCCATGCTGTCTGCTGTCTGTCCTGTTACCGAACGAGCAGCTTCAGCAGCTGTTCTGGTGTCTCTCAACAACCTCGGTGTGAATGCAACAAGGCACAGAGTGTCGCAATAATGAGTACATCCAGCATTTCTATTTTCCTCTAGCAAAATCTACCTCAACAGATATCGACCTTTAAGACAGAAGCGCTCCAAAAAGTAAAATGAGCGTTGGAGTTAGAGGCGTATGGAAGCAGTAATAGTTACAGGAGCTCATTTTATGCCTTTAATCATTTTAGCTTTAAGACTCAGAGTCCCTAAAAGTATATTATGTCTCACTGGAGGGTACAATAATCAAACCATGGCACCACTTTCACCCCCATCGCCCTCCTCCACCCCCCCTCACCTCTGTGTAGCCCATGCTGGCTGCAGCGATGAGGGCCTGCTGGACCGCGTGGCTCTTGGTGAAGGCCGCCTGTTGCTGGGTTTGTGGTGACTGCTGCTGCGGCCCCATGCCCCAGTCACACTGGATGAGGAACTTCACCACCTCCATGTGGCCCCTCAGGGCCGCGTGAACCAGGGCACACTGGCTGTTCTTATCCAGGTGGTCCACCTGTTGACAGAACGTGGATTTGATCAGGAAAGGAACAATGAAGCGCCACTCCCCACACACTCTCCCTTTTTTTAATCACACACCTTCGCTCTCCTGCGGCAAAGCGCGGTCACGATGGCCATGTGTCCCCCAGCGGCGGCGTAGCCCAGCGGCGTGAGGCCGCTCTCAGACGGGGCGTCGACGGAGGCGCCGAACTCGAGCAGCAGAGCCACCATGTCCATGTAGCCCAGGTGGGAGTGGACGCACAGGACGGGGGCGTTGTTCAGCACCTCCGTACGGTAGTTAACATTGGCCCCGCCCAGCATCAGCAGCCGGCTCACCTGGACACACAAACACACAAACAAAAATGAAAAAAAAACACAGAATGAGGAAACAAAAAGTTACCTGAGCAAAGTAGAACTTAGAATATTGAAACTATGTTAGTCCAGAGAGAGGAAGATTTCCATGAAGCACATTTCAGAAGCAGATTGGAACATGTTGAAATATTCTGTAAGTATGACTCCTCTCTGCTCTGCCTGTACCTTGATGTTGGGAGTGTAGAGGTTTCGGAGTGAAGAAAGTGCAGCTGAAAGGCCCTCTGTGCTGTAGGATACCCACAGGCCTTGCAAGATAGATGAGGAAACCCCGACTTTCTTGCTGAGACCCTTGAACACAGAGATGGAGTGTAAATATTCATTACTGTGGAGCCAGACCGCAGCTGTGTGTGTGTGTGTGTGTGTGCGCACGTGTGTGTGTGGAGACAAATAATGGTATACCTTGAAGATATGTGCTTTGAGGATGTGATGGCCCAGCTCAATAGTCTGCTGCCTGTTCAGCTTGTTCTCCTGCCGAGAGAACCAGAAGGCCAGTAGCGTGTGACCGCTCCTGCAGAGAGGACCGACACGCCATCTTTCAATACTTCAGACTGACTCATCAGGTCATTACATCGTGTTATCGTCTGCACAGTCGGTGCAGTCGGTTTTAATTAAGGAACAGGAAATAAAACATTTCGCACGCTAGATAAACATAATGTTCCTGCAGCTAAAAGAGAGGCTTCTTTTCACACAGCGACAGTCACGGCTGGGGCCTTAAAATGACATTCTGGGACATAACATAACATATATCGTTAGACACGATACAGAAGCAACTGGATGCAACAAGAATCAGTAAGTGTCACATTTGTGGGAAAGAAGGTGGTGAATCTGAACTTTTGATTGGGATTAAATACTGTGTAATTCTATTCCTTAAATTAGAAAATCAGTATATTTCATAATAAAAGACCTTTTTATGTTTTCATAATGATATTCAATCAGAATCCTATTAACAGCTGAGATTTAGTGATTTCATATTTGTGGAGCTGCAGATGAAGATAAGACATACAACTAATGATTCAGTCGCTTCTGAAACTACTTCCTGTTTCCAGATAAACTCAAGAACTGCTGTTTCCTTCCACCAGCAGTCAGTCCAGCCCCTTTCAGCCCGCCGTCCTCACCTCGGATCGCAGAGGAACTTCGTCTTTTCTCCTTCCTCCCTCCAGATCAGCCACTCCCTGAAGGAGGGGTGAACGAACATCCTGGTGCCGTCCCTCCTCTTCACCAGGAAGACCGACAGGTTGTCCACGCGCTGCTGGAAATCCTCCCAGTCCAGCGTGCCCTGCAGCACACAGTGCCTCAGAGTGAGTGATCATTTCTAGCTGCCTCACACTGATATTAGCCAGTTTTCTCACTTCACTGCAAACTGTTCTTGGAGGTTCGGTTCTATGATAATGGATGAAGAGTGAATCCAAAATGCTGCGCACATTAACCTCAGCACTCAGTGAACACACACAAAAAAAATCCTCTTTCTTTCATCTTGATAGAAAGCTGAAGAGCACTTCTGCATGTGTCGGTCTTCCAGCACAAATTAAACAAAACCTGCATTCATTCAGTTTTTCATTCGAGCAAGATGATGTTTTCTTTATCTTATAATATTCATTCATTCATAACCAACAATTCAGGGTAAGTCAAAAATTCAGTCATCAGAATTCAATCGTTTGCGCTCCGTCTGTTTACTGGCGACAGTTTTCTGAAGTGTTTTTGAGTCCACGTATTAATCTCCTTCATTCATGTGATGCAAACAACCTCAAACTGTTCTAATGTGGCAGGAAACAGTGTTTGCATAGAACCTCATCCCTCACAGTAATACGCTGGCTAAAGAAATCCGTCTTCACTCCCTTTAATTATACCTGACTGTGTTAAATAAACATTTGATGACACGCTTTGGCTTTTGATTGAATCAGCCTCTTTTAGCTGGAGGACGGAGTAAAAATCACAGATTAGCTGGAGACCTTTTCATAAACCCTGTATTTAATGCACATAAAAATCGTGCTCTTTAAATGAGAAGTTTGACTTTGACGCTGACTGGATCACCGAGGACATTTTATAATACATCAATTCCCTTCAAAAGGTCTCGTATATTTTAGGATTGCTACCTGCAGCGAACCGGCGTTGATGGCCTGATATATCTGCTCGTCGGTCAGCGGATGAAGCGAGGCCACGGCCACGTTGAGCAGGGGGAGCGCCCGCTCGAATGATGACTGCGTGGGGAAGCGCATGTTGCACTGCAGCAGGTACACCTCTGCCAGGTTGACTGGAACCACCTGAAGGAGGAGGGAGAGAGCGTGAGTCGCACCGCTGGCTTCCTCTGGATCGGCTCTACAGAACATGAATAATGCATCGCGTTTGTACAGCGCGGCTTCAACTGTTCCACGTGGTCTTCCTCAGAGAGGAGAATGTGAATTTATAAGTTGTCATTTTTATGGAGTCTGGAAGCACTTCTGAATACATGAAATTAAATGAATCTGGGGGTGTGAGATAACATATTTCATTATGAAATGCACACTAAAACAATTCAGCTGCATTATTTATCAAAAAGGTGCGGGGCTCCTCCAGTCAAAGACTTTATGAGACTACTTCTACACAAAGCATGCCAGAGTGCAGATAAATAAAAACGCTTTTCAGGCGCTGCCTTTGCAGATTATGAGCACCGAATTTAGTCTGACACAGTGCCCCCCCCCCTCATCTGGACCCTCCAAACACCTCCTCATCTCTTTCCTTTTGCTATGGATTAAGGAGTTACGCTTTAGGCTACAACTAGGGCCCTGTTTTCTTAGCCTATATTTTTTGACATTTTGAAAATGGGACCATAAAAGTATGCTGAATTAGCTATTAGCAGCTCCTGTTTGCAATCTGATCATTCATGTACAGATAACTAAAAGCAGCTCACTTTGATACTGAAGAAAACTTAAAAACATGACGATTCTCGGGCAAGTTCTGCAGCAGAACATCTATTTTTCTAGGATTTCTAGGCAGATTAATGGATGTTTATTCATGATGGACATCAGAGATACCTTCAGAAAGTGAAGTCGCACTTCATCTAACAATATGTGTATCACATCCGTGTGTTCGGATTTGGGTGAATTCTGAGCCTCGCATCTCTCCCTCACACCACTTGGGCCTCAGCTACACCTGTGAAGACCCTTACAAACAAGCAATAGCTCAGTACCTTATAGCTGGAGCTTTTGAGGACAAGGTAGCCCTTTTCGATGAGGTCAAAGGTGAGCTTGAGGTACAGATAGGAGCCCTGGCTCAGGGCTTTGAGGTGGGCACTGAGCTTGCCGAAGGTGGTGTTGTCCATCTTGCCATTGAGCGAGATGTTGTTCTGGATCTCTGGGCTGCTGTGGATGCGGTGCAGGATGTAGCCCTGCAGGTCCTGGTCTATGGCGTCGTTCTCCTCCAGGCCGTCCAGAGAGATGCGGTGGAACGGCAGCGCGTTGGTGATCTCCTGAACAGCCAGGGACTCGTTTTTAGACACGGCAGCTTGATACATCTGGCAGCAGCCTTACACACTTACAATGGTTCAAATACAGGTCAAAAATAAAGTATAATATGCTCTTAATTAACTTCCCATGAATGAAAGGTACACGGAGGGAAAAAGACAGATTAAAAACAGACTTTTTTCATGTTCTCTGCATAATAGAGGAAAAATGAAAAGGTCAGACAAACTCAACAGTCAGTGAGGGACCTCCAGCTGATGCAGACATAACCTGCTGGTAACGCTGATGTGAAAACCCTCCACGCTGAATTAAAAACACAACTTTCTGAGCGTGACTGAATGTGAAACAGCAGAAGAGCAGATTCAAACGTGGATTTCTTTACCTGTAACGTAGTTCTGACCGTGACCACCAGCTTGAGCCAGGGAGGGAACTTGTTGATGGTTTTGGTGAGGAAGGACACGATGGTGTCTCCGTAGTCCGGCTTGTGGAACTCTGCTTCATTCAGACCGTCGATGAGGATGATGAGGTCCTCCTCGGAGTTGATCTTCCTCTCTGAAAAAGGACAGTGAGCATGCAAATATATATATAAATGACGGACTGCAATGAAAGAAATTCTCCATCTTTAGCTTCAAGATTCATTCTTAACCTTGGAAACAAGAGAAACAACAAAATAAAAGGTCAAAAAAGGTACAATTTCTCTGATGTTTCCAGAGCTTTCAGCCACATCTCATGGCATTCCTCAAGTCTAAGCCTGCTTCTTCATATGCAGACTTCAGGCTGAGCCACAGTCACAGTTCACTTCAGATACTAAAAGGAACAATCACAGGTTTTGTTTTGGCCTCTTGGATCAATGATTACCTGTGAAGGTCGGTTTGGTGAGTGAGGAGGTTTGAGCTCGAGCGCAGAGATTAGGAACGCTGATCTTGATCACACTGAGCACATCGAGCACAAGAAGCATCTCATATCATGCACCAGGGGTTCCAGTCAATGAATAAATTGGATACTGAGGTCTGAAGGGGCATTAATAATAAATAGCCAGAAGCACTGTATTTGAATGAGGCAAATACCTTTAAATTATTACAAATTCAAGTTTATTCTGAAGAACGTGAAAACATTCAGACCAACAGAGCAAAATAAATAACCGGCTAAGAAGCAGAAAGACTCTGAAAGGTCTTTTAATCACTTGGAGCTATAGATTACTGTAGTTTTCTGATTCTTTCTGTATAAACAGACTGTTTTTCTTTCTTTAATGCAACAGATTATTTGCTTTATACAGATGATTTCAGACATCTGGATGCTTTTCCCTTTAAGCGCTGAAGAACAGACATTTTTCTTGAACAGTCACATCATAGAATAAAGTCTTAATGCTGCGTATCGATTATTTTAAAATACTTCTTACATGATATGATTCTTGTTTTGGACCTTCAGAGTCCATTCTGTGAGCGCTCTGATCTCTGTGTTGGGGTTTAAACCACCATGAACACATTCAGGTTTGGGAAAGCTTCAATTTAAACCACCTTCAATGAGCACTGTATTCAAGTACAGGTTTAAGGTACTTGAACTTTACTTGAGTGTTTCCATTTTACTCAGCTTTATACCTCTAATCCACTACATCTCAGAGGCAGATATTCTACTTTTTACATGCGTCTGGCAGCTTTAGTTACTTTTCAGATTACATACCTGTTCTGTCCAGTAAAAACCATGTATCTCCAAATTCTGTGATTTTTGATGTTTTCTCATAAACTGAAGTTTTCCTTTATGTGTTAAGAAACTTCTCCTCCTCCTTCAGCTAAATACACTCTTTTTTTCTGTCTTTACAGAGATACGTGGTTCTCAGAGGACAGCAACACCACAAACTTACGCTGATCTTATAGTATATGATGCGTTGCTGTAGATTAAACGAGCCCACGGTCTATAAAGTAGTTCAAATGAGCTCAACCTTAAACATCTACAGCAGTAAAATGCAGCAAACACATTAATGCTGCATTAATATTCATCCCCAAACATCAGATATGATAGAAAAACACTGACAGGGAATATTTTACTGCACTATGAGTACTTTCACTTGTAATGCTTTGAGAGCATTTTGCAGTACTTTTACTTCAGTGAATGATCTGCACCATTCCTCCACCCACCACTACCTCACACTGCTTTCAGCTGCAAGCTTTTCACCTTTGTAAAGTGCATCCAGGGGCTCTAGGACCCCCCTCCTGAAGGAGGCCAGGGGGTCCTGGACGCAGGAGCGCAGGCTCAGGATGCTCTGGAGGTGAGGCTCCCTCAGCAGCTGCTCCCTGTAGGCAACGAGGTGCGGCGAGCGGCACAGCAGAGCCGCCACGTTGTGCACAAACTCCGGCACCAAGCAGGTGTAGGCGTTATCTGCCTGGCAGTAGTGGTACGCCACCACCTGGGGGCGACAGAGAGTTGGGAGACGATTGCAGCCAGGTCAGAGAAACATAAAGGTGAACGCTTCCATTTCCCTCCTGGTAATCCTAACCTTTGCCAGCCTTTGGGTATTGCGAAACTGATTGAAGATCAGTGTCAGGGAGCATGGGAGCCAGATGACACACTTTTAGAAATAACACTTTTTTCAGGGCTGTGTCAGCACGGAGCCAGTTTTCCCAGCGTCTACTACAGCTACAACTCATTTGGGATTGAGTCAACTTCATGGTGGATGATCGCAGTATAATGAAACATAATACTACTCGTTTCACTGTACGGTTTCAGCTATTAATAATTCATTGCTTCCGGCTGCCAAGAGAGACTGATTCGGAGTTAGCTCATGCATGCTCATGTGTTCGATGATTGTGGCACGAAGAAGTCGAGCGTTAAACTGTAATATTTCACAGCCACGTGCTTGAAACGTGTTTGAATGAACGACAATGAGCGACTGGATGAATAAGAAGTCTTTGGGCGGACATGTCGGGATATTAGAAACTAGTCGGAGGCGGGGGAATTTTCTGAGAGGTTAGCCCGCAAAACAATAGCAGCAGGTGTGACCAAGCGCTCCCGAGGACTGAGAGATCACAAAGAGTTTGGATTTTCGGAGGCGGTGACAGCGATCAGAGGCCAGGGCGGAAAAGGGGATGGACTAATCAAAATGGAATGCTAATTTTTGGACACAATGGAATAAAGGGCTTTAAAACAAAAGGGGTGAAAAGGGGGTGAGCTCAATTATTAATGCACAGAGTTAACAAGATCTAATAGCTTGGCTGGGAAATGGCTTTCTGCAGGTATAAATATTTCATAAGGCTCCCTGGCAAAGTTGTTTTTTCTTTTTTAAACACATCTGCATAATGCATCAGGCTGGGACTGGGGATGCAGATGGCTAAGCAGCAGGGAAGGGGGACCAAGGTACAACAGCAGAGCCGAAGAAAAGCAGGGAAGTGATCATCATATAGGCTCGCGTCGCAGACAAGTTAAAACGAGCTAAACACTCCAGGAATGATGCTTTAAAAGTCAACGTTTAAGACAAAAAAGAGCTGTGCGAGAAAAAGCTTTTTAAAAAGAGGTAAAAGCGAAGTCCCAGCTTATCTGCGCCTGTTTTGAAGTCGACCACCTCGGGAGCGAGCCCTGTGTGAGCTCATGATAGCTTGCAGGTGGCACGAAACTTTGACTTTCTTTCAAAAGCTTGAAACCGTATCATTTCTCACTGAACCCGAGCCGTGTCCGCGCTCGTACTGTGGAAAGGCATTTTCAAAAGAGCGAATCATCGCCTATCCTGCCACCTATGTCGTCACTAATTGAAAAATTAAGACATAAAAAGCAGCCGTTTAAAATTATCTCGCCGTTTTTCAATTACAGGCGGACTGAGGATTTCACGCTGAACCACAAACACAACGAAGTCACTGCTATATAAAAATGGCCATTTTAGTGATGCAGCAATATTTCCTTTTAATCGTCATGTGTGCAGCGCTAATCTTTAATGAAGAAAAAATGAAAGGCGGAACCGAGAGTACAGTGGGAAGCAAACGAGACCCCTGACACTGGGTGTGGGCCGGTGGAAATGCCCAGAAGTGGCCTGGGCTTGAGCATTTGATACAGCAATCGACTGAAAAGCTGGAAATTTCATATTAAAATCACTACAAGCTTCTTTTTGCAGCACCTGGCTGAGAAATAAATCATTTGTACATGTAAATGAAGCAAATGGGAGAGGAAGAAGTCGACCAATTGACCACAAATCTTCCCACCCATGTTATCTCAGAAGTTTTAAGGTGTTTTCTGTAAACAGAGGCTGAAATTAACATGTGTGTGTGTACATGGTCACAGGTATATCTGGTACCTGAGACGCCAGCCTCCTCATGGCTTCTTCCTGACGTCGCCTCATCTCAGGCGTCCCGGGACAGCTGCCTCCTCCCAGGGTGCCGTGAGTGGGCTGGGGCTGGGTGAGAGGGAGCCCCTCTCCATCTGGACACGAGACAGCACAACACACTGACACGTGGCACATTCATGCAATCTCTTCACACTGTTACTCTCACAAGAAAGGCTGCAGTGAGACGGTCCAGCGCTTCTGAAAAACTATCATTTTAAGTCATCTTCATGGGTAAAACAGGAAATCACGTGCAGACATTGATGAGTGCGTACGTTTGGGTGAGGCCTGAGGGCTGTCGGAGGCGATCTGTCTCATGCGGGTGCCGTGGCAGCTGAGTGCCACCAGGCGAGAGATGATCGCGGTCTTGCCGAAGCCGATGTTTCCCACCACCGCCACGCCACGGTTGGTGCTGGCGTTGGGGCTGTTGAGGTGGGCGTCGATCTCCTGGAAGAGCCACTCGCGGCCCGTGAAGACGGAGTCCATGGTGATGCTGGGCACCTCGAACAGCAGAGGTTTGAGGGCGATGTCTTGAGGCCGATAGGGTGCAAAACGCACTGGTGGGTCAAAAGAAATCGAGGAGCAGTTAGTGATATTACAGTTTAGAGTTTCCTCTTTTTTACAGTGACGCATCTGAAACTGAAATCACAGGTGCAGATATAACGTAAATGATACAAAATATGTATATAAACACATAAAAAACTCCATATCTATGCATAAAGTCATACTAATACAATAAATATTTGTGTTTTCTAATGAGGGATATTTATTGTTGCTTTCACTAGTGTTCAAGGTTACAAATGTCAAGATAAAAATAAAGCACAAACAGTGATATTCATGTCAGTTATCACTGAAGATTGACATCAGTGAAAAGAGGTAATAACCTGCAGGAAGGGTTTACGCTGATGGGTCAATGATTCATTTATTAAAGGTAAGTCAAACGCAGCCATAAACTGCAACCAGAAATTCTGGAAAGACACCGCAGATGGAGCGGCCGCACATAAAATGGCCTCGGTAGGACAAATTTGAGCATCCAGATATTCAGGATCCAAAGGGAGGGACTGCTTTAACAGTCCAGCTTTGTGAGCTTCAGGCGCATTTTGTTGCAAAAGCACATTTGCAAAAAGTAAAGGGAGAGACTTCTTTAACAGCCACTGCCGACTGTTGATTTTACTCACTAGGGGGAGTCATTAAACTAAAGTCCTCCAGAGGTTGGGCATCTTTTCAGCAGAACATATGGACCATTAAAGACTAATGAGGGTAAAATGAATCTGGTATGAACTTCAGAAGCTGTGTGATAAATTCAGTGTAAAATTTCGTCGGCTGCTTCTGGGTGTCATCTCCTGGGTGCCGTCTTAAAAACCGGTTTGAGCTTTGAGAGTAAAAACATGCTCTCTTCTATCTGGTGTGTCATTCCTTTAAATGTTATCTCAGCATCTGGTAATTACGTCTGATCTAGAATGTGAACGCCACGTGAATAATCCAAGCGCTTTGCTGGCGAGAGCGCGCTGACCAGCAAGCAGGACGGCCGAGGGCAGAACGAGGCTCCTGATGCAACAAATGAAAATTAAAGTAACTTACGTGACTGGGATTGCCAGGCATGGGTGTTATTAGCGGAAGCTGAGACGAACAGCAAGCAGAAGACAGGGAGAGACAGAAAGAGTGACAGGAGACAGAGTAATGAGAGAGGGAAGAGAGACAGGCAGTGAGGGCAGGAATGACAACTGGCAGCAGTGTGCAGTGTATCAGAGCTCAGGGCAAGGTGTAGCTCAATGAAAAACAAAAAACACACAAAAAGGAAGCAGCTACAGCATCAGCATGTCATGATGTCAGAAATATATGGGAACCACCAGACCAGGGTCGATCTCTAATTGAAACCCCTTGAGTTACATTGAGCGTACTCCGCAGCATGTCGGGAGGGGGAGGTTGGGGAAGGTTGGCACTTTTGGGAGAATCTAATTGGTTCCATTGCGCCGAACAAGACCAATCAATCCCAATAAAAATAATTGAATCCAGTTCTAGTAGTAATTCGACCCTGGGATGGGAGCCTCCAACCCACAGACGACTCTGTGTGTGTTACAGGCCGCTGAAGTTAACCACATCTTAGCATAAAGTAATCAAGACGCGGAGTTATTACGGAGAGCCAGACAAAGCGTAAAATCTGATTTTCACCTCGGCCTTTCTTTTGGCTCCTTTGCTGAATTTGATCAGATTCTTGCAGTGTGCAGTGAGAAATGGCTGCCGGTCAGATGACAGCCAGTGCAGTAGTTCATTTCACACTCTGCAGCGTATTAGCAATAAGCACACTGTGAGTCAGAGCTGTGGGGAATCTGGATCATACATTAGACCGGTCCGATAAGATGGTGAGAGCCTGCAGATTTTTTTTTTTTTTTTTGTGCGTCTGCAGAAACTTTTGTACTCTGTGCAGGTACAGTGCAAACTGTACCAGGAGGCAGGGAGGGAGGGAGTGCTGCATTAGAGCTCTATGTCTTCTGTAAATGACTCCAGTGTGCTGATTAGGAGCATTGCTACAAAACATAATGAGCTGATATCGCTCTTCATGTATTCCTTTACCACACAGCACCCCAAAGTGCTGTTGCAAGCATGACTCTTTTTTCCCCAGGAATGCTAATTATAATGGCGGAGTGAAAAGAAATGATGATATAATATTCCTACTTATGCAATCAGCAGAAAGTACAAACAGATATACCTGGAAGTGGGTGAAAAGCCGTCCTCGTTTCATACTGAGCGCACGGCCAGCGCTGCGTTTTACTGCACTAAGCTCTGTGCCAGCTGCTGCCCGATGTAATAAAAGGCACATTCATCTATACTCCCTGGTCAGATTATTTCAGTGCTAACTCAACAGACACACACACATAAACACACACACAGTCAGAGTGAGACAAAGAGGCAGAGAGCGACTCCTCTATTTTGCCTATAATTCACAAACTGATGTAATATCCTTCCATTTGGGTGTCACGCCGCGAAAGAATGGACCTGATGCAACACTGATGATGGAAAGGCAAAAACTACCCAATGCTGCCATTTATAATAACATAAGCACTGAAGTAAGAGGCTCAGTACCCCCAGCTACTCTGTTTTAAGCGGCCCTAATCCAATTATCTTGGGGGTGACTGAATGCCAAACGTGCCCGTAAAGCTCCTGCCGTCCTTGTGGATTTACTAAACACACCCTCGCACCGTCGGGCACCGTCCTCCGAATGATTACGCCGCTTTGTGCACGCTAAGTCGTGCAGCCACTACTGCTCCACTGTGTCAGGTATTCCAGGAAAAAACATGGCAGCCATGTTGAGAACGGGGGCTGAGGGAGTTGTTTCCAGGACGGTGGAAGCAAATGTGTGTGAGGGATGGATGGATGGATAGCAGTTGCTCATAATCCTGCCCATAACACTCCCCCTCAGGCAATGTTGAGCAAGGTATCACTCCACCTCCCTCCCCCCACCTCCTCCTCCTCTACCGCCAACCCTCCGCGGCCAGACGGAGCGAGAGTCTCAGACGTTTTAATTATTCACCAGGTGAGGATGACTCACGGTGGCTGAGCAGCCTTGAGAAGGAGGAAGAGGAGGAGGAGGGAGATGAGGAGCAGAGGAGGAGAGTAACAGAGGAGGAGAGAAGGAGGAGGAGAGGAGGGCAGAGCTGGCACAGAGGTGGAGGAGGAGAGGAAATGATGGGAGGAGGAAGAGGAAAGGAAGCGGTTTAGGTGACGAGTCTGTTGTGTGGTGCGGGGTCTGGGGAGTGTGGCGGCGGGTTATCTCAGGTCAGGCGAAAGACTTTTCTGTGGCTGATGTGGGAGTCTGTGGATGTGTGATTTTGTTTCTGCTGTCTGGTTTTTCAGACACACACTTAAAATTTCAGTCTTCTCTTCCAGCAGTGGATGCAGAGCCACAGCCATCATATGCAACACCAACAGCATCTTACATAATTTGTGTTAAAAAAAATGGAATCTTATGTAATTTGCACGACAGGGTTAGAGCAACAAAACAAACCTGGATGCATTTGTTCAGACGATGTGTGCTCATCTTCTTTAAGGCTCAAACTGTGCTTTCAAACATGCTATTTACTGACCTGCTTTATGTCTAGCAGCCAGACAGCAGGGAAAAATGATCAACACGTTACACGAGATGCATACCACACGTCAAATTCTAGATTATTCAAATTACTATTTGGATTAAGACTGAAAACATCTTAAGGCAGTGGTGTCAAACAGTGGCTAAAGATAATCATCTGAAACTCGACGTTGCTTTGCCGCAAACGTGTTCATGCACTGTCATGAAATCGAGCCTTCTGGGGCTGTGGGGGGTTTCTCCTTCAGTCTGTGTTTGCTGTAAATACATGTTTACTGTAAACACTACTGTAATTCAAATTGATGTAGACCTGCAGCTGCGTCTTTCAATAGATGCTCATTAAGGCAGCCTGTATTCTATATTGTTCTTGATGTTAACAAATCCCATGAAAAGACCAAAGCCAGCAACGTGTGTTTCAACACATGCAATGCACTGGTTCCTCCTGCAATGTCCTGATAATCTTCTGAAAAGCAGTGACAAACATGTAGCTTCATGTTTAAAAGGGACTCAGTAGTTTCCTAAAACAGCTGGGCACTGTAGTTTTTTTACACACATGACTCAAACAGGAATAAATAGTCCCTTTCTTGGGATGAATACACATTCAGGGCTTCAGTGAGAGTTAATGACAGCAGGGTGGTGCCTGAAGGATTGACTTGGAATAAACTACAAGGCCCAGGTTCATCACTACCAACAGAGGTGTGTGGTGCTACATCAGCGCTTGTTAATACTCATTTTTGGTATTTTTATGGGACTTGCTGACAATAAGAAAAACACTGAATATCTCCAGCCCTATCCTTCAAACGCATAATCAGTTACGGTGCTCACCGGCATTTCTAAGTCTTATTATTAAAGGTGCATCCTCTGTTAGGAGTTTATATGGGAGTAATAACACTTGAAGAAAATGTTGAAAATGTTCTTATCAGCAAAAACCTGCAAGCATCCACGAACACAAGGCCTGTTTTGTGTCTGCGAACGGAGGCAGAAAGACAGCGAGGTGGCGAGGGAAAGGGGGGGGGGCAGCGAGCGACAAAGACAAAGAGAGGGAAAGCAAAGATAAACGAGGGAGAAAATGTGTGTGCAGTGTACAGTTATGTGAGTGAGTTTGCGGTGAATAGATAAGGTGGGTGGTAAATCTTAGAGGTAGGCAGGCAGGAGCACAAGAAGGTCCATTACAGACTGACTCACTCTCCTCAAAACAGCAGCACAGCTCGGGCCCCCGATGGCCGGCATCAAAAGAAGCTTCGACAAAACCAACCGAGAGAGAGAAAGCTGCATCTGTCAGCTGGTTACCACCTGACCAACAGCACATAACCAGCAGTCTTCATCTCCTCTGGAAGCCTGCATCCAGCAGTCTCTCATGCAAAACAACAAACCAGCCTCTTTCTGAGATGCACAATATGTTCAAAGATGTGTGCTTTCTGAAGTGAACTGGTACTGTAATAACTGCAGGCACTGGACTGACTGCTTTATTTGATAGAGACAGTGGAGGACAGGGACACGGGATGACAAGAGGCAAAGGGATGGATGCAGGGATGGATGAGATTTGTCCTCATATTATCTACTAGAGCTTCAAAGATTAGTCGATAGAAAAAAAGTTAATTGCCAACTCTTTTAAGATCAATAGCTTGAGTCAAACATTTGCTTCTTAAATTAGATGATATGCTGCTTTTCGTTGTCACTTACGGTAGTAAATCAAAGGTTTTGGACTGTTGGTTGGCCAAAAGAAGCAATCTGAAGACGTCACTTTGGACTCTGGGAAATTGTGATGAGCATTTCTCACAGACCAAATAATCAATCATCAAAATAATGGGCAGATTAATGGATGATGGAAATAATTGGTAGTTGCAGCGCCGTCGCCTGCAGGGAAAAGCCCTGCTCTTCCAAGTCACTTGCCTCCATGTCCTGTCTCCCTTTGTCTCATTCTCTGTCTCTCCTGGTGAAAGTGCAGGAGCAGTGCACTCAGGGAGGCTCTGACACTGATCCGAGGAGGCAGAACGCATGCTAGGACGCAGTCGGTTGGCATGTAAACACACTTGGCTGCCCTTAGAGGAGGAAGGTTGAAACAAGTGGCTCTGGCAGTAACAGCAAAGCTCTGAGAGGAACTCGCTCTTCTCTAACCTCTTCTGTTTCTCGGCGTCCATCTCCATCTCGTTCCCTTCCTTCCCCTTCCTTTCCAACACCCTCACTCTGCGTCTGTCTGCAGCTTCCACCCTCAGGCGGAGGAATCACATCGCAGCTCGGCCGAGCACACTCTCAGCTAAGTGGGGTCTTAACAGGTGTTTAAAACACACAGGGACGCATATTTGTGTTCGCTTGGATGGCAGAGGGCTGCCATTACGGTGCTCATTACTGGCTAAGTGACAGAGGGAGAAGAGCGAGGGGACACATAATGTTGTGACATAAGGCCATTTGGTGAGGAGGCTGAGGCGGTTTGCTCGATCACAGAGGCGCTTGCTGTGTCCTAGACTTGAGCAGTGTGCAGTGGAGCTCACACTGACTCTGAATGTTAAGAACTGAGACAAATTCTAGCTTAGTGGTGACACAAGCGGACAAAACGCTCTTTGTGCACTCTCCAAGTCTCTCCAACTCCTCTGTTTCACACCTAAAAACATGCACAGGAACACAACAGCTGACAACAGCAGCATCGCTGGCCTCATGCAGGAGCACAGCTATACATGCAGACATCTGCATCTGAAACGCGCTGAAAACAAAATCGACCGTCGCCGACTTTCTTCTGACTTGTAAAAACATCTCGCCCGTCGTGCAGCTTTGCTTTGCGACGCTCAGCTGCTGTGAGTTGTGTTGTTTGTGGGTGAAAAACAGAACAGCGTCCTACTGTTTGCTTCTGCGCTGTGTCTGATGAGGAGCAACCGGCTAATCGCAGCCCAGCCTGAAATGAAACAGCGTTTTCAAGTTGAATGAAAGCGAATGCTTTGACTTGTGGTTTGTGCAGCTTTCCACGTAGGTCCTGCTGTTCTCATGTCCGCATGTACATTAACAGCGCAGCATCACATGCGACAAACGGCTTTTTGCTCGCAGCGTTTTGCTGCAGCTCATTGTGGTGATCCATGGATAAACTGGAATTCACAGGCTTAAAATGATGACCATGCAATCGCAATATCCCCGGCCTGAGTTCAGCCGTGGGTCTGCTGTACGTAATCCCCCATTTCTCCCTCTTCTCTCGTTTCCTGTCAGCTCTCAGCTGCCCACTGTTGAATCAATGCAAAAACCTAGCCTATTTTCAACTGTGGGTATTTTTGGGGGCAGGAAGCAGGATGACAGACAGAAAATCCTTTACATCTTCAAGCTGCATATATATATTTTCCAAACAAGAGAACCAGCTTTCAGTGCACATGAGGCCAGTTCTGTGTGTGTGTGTGTGTGTGTGTGTGTGTGTGTGTGTGTGTGTGCGCTCTCTCTAACTCTGCCTTTGCTGCTCACCTCTCAGGTCCTGCCCAGAGCGACCCGGCCCGCAGGTGGTGCTCTGCCTGGGCATGCGCAGCGAGGTGCGTAATGGAGTGTGTCTCTGCTCATCCAGGTATGCCAGGTCCTCCAGGTGGGCTGAGCTGGTAGCTGTTGTTGTGCGTTCGCGTGTGTGTGACAGAGAGGAAAAGAGTAGGATATTTCAGAGAAAGAAAACAAGACAAAATCCATAATATATCCACAGAAATATACAGAAAACCCATAATAGACACACACACACACACACACACACACACACACACACACACACACACACACACACACACACACACACACACACACACACAAGAAGGTGACACTGTTTCATGCCAGTGTCTGGAGGCAGCTGTCAGGCTCCCGCTCTCATACTTGCTAACTCCTACAGGAAAGACAAGCCAGCCCTACGTGGTTCTGTCCTAAAACTCCCTCCTCTCAGTGTCTGTCACGCGGCACGGAGGCAGATGCCATCCGGCCCCTCTCAGGATTAATTAGCTCAGCAGACAAATGTCTTATTCATGGAGTGAGCGCCGTCTGACGCTGGCTGCTGATTGTTCACACCACGCTGTGTCTTCAGGGCCAACGCTCAGAACCACTGAATGTTAAATGAGATTAGACGCCGCCAGTGTGAATAAGCGGCGGACTCGATTCTTCGTCACACCTGAATCCCGTGGTTCAGTGAGAGGTGAGGGACTTGAAAGACTCTGCACAGTGAAATCCAGGAGAGATGGAGGGACTGAACCATCCAGGAGTTGACGGGCGGGGATCATTTTAGTTTTAGTGAGTGCACTGACAGGAAATTTGGTTAGAATAAACTCCACTAATGCAGAGATAATGGAAAAGCTAAGGAGGTGGCAATGGAGGACACTAAATGTATCACTGACTAGTATTCTGGGACTCTGCAAAGAAAATTCGGAGAGACAATTTTCTGGGAACATTTAAAGTATGTATTACCAGTTTATTTCAGCTTTGGTATGAATTTACAGCCATTATGAAAGAACTGGGATCTGAGCTCTGAAGTCCGATGGGGAAAGAAACATCGGCTGACAAGTGACTGGACAGGTCACGAGCTCCTACTTCATTTGGAAAACGAGTGCACCTGAAAAGTCATTAATAATTCCCGATCGCACAGGAAACCAGGAAGTCAGTCTGTAAACTGTGATGGGTGTTTACAGCTTGGGTCATAATTCAACATTTCCTTTTGTTGGCTAACACAGACGTTCATTTAAAACCTGTCTGATCGTCGAGCCGCTTGTGTTTCTCGCTCCTCAGACTGTGTCAGCAGCTTCCCAGATATCAGAATATTAACTTGGTGAGTACAAGGTTATCATGACCGCAAGAGCGACAAAAGTAAGATCCGAGTTGTAATAAGCCGGATTTGTCCTTATCGGAGCTGGGAATCCTTTTTCTCTGACACTATACCTGAAACGCTCTGAGGTCCTGAGATCCCAAGACAAATTCAATGGGACGGGCAATGCATGTTTCTTCTCAGTGAAGAACGTGTCTCTCTCTCTCTCCAGCCACTCCAAAAACTAAGGCTCAGTAATCCCTCCAAGTGCACACTCTGAGCGCACCGCCTATCGCCAGCACCTCAGCACTGATCTTGCCTTGCGAGTGCTTTCTGTGCCGCTGGAGTTAAGCTCAATGAAGGACTGAGCATGTGCACGGCTGTGCGTGTTGCCGACTGCCTGACTCACTCCAGTCATAGACCCAAAAATGAGCCACATGGGTTTCCCAAAATGGAGGGAAAATGGCAGCTGAGAATGCTGGAGGCTTGGCCCTGATGGGAGTGGGGGTGCTGGCCATCCAACTGGGCTAAAAGCGGAGACAGTGGAGGCATTAATCTGCTGCTAAAGCAAGGAAGAATGACTCAGGGCTACCGGAGAGAAAAGACTCTTTTTTTTCCTCTCTTTCAACTGTGTTTGAATGTGAGGACTCAAATCTGTGTGCTCATCATCTCTATCTGCAATGCAGCAGGCTGCTGGGGATCACATTCACAGTTCCTGAGCCAGCGCGCTACGACTGCACGCACAGCGAGAAGAAATACAGAGGGAGGAAAGGCGGCGTGGAGGAGGGTGTGCGAGAAAAAGAAAGTGAGGAAAAGTGTGACCGTGCAGCAGAGAGCTCCGCCGCTTTGGGCAATGACAGCCACATCAGATGCTTTGTGTTTTAAAGACTGGCTGATAGCACGCACACACACGCACACGCACATGCACACGCACACGCACACACACACGCGCTCAATGACAGCCGGGCTGCCGTCCAGAGCAGCTCGCAGTATCAGCCGGGGAGCCGACTCTGGCGCTCTAAACGCCTCACCGTTCTCCTCTCATCTCCGCGAGAGATGGCTGGAGATGATAAATAATGGAGGTCCTGGTATTTAAACAATAATATTTCCGGGTATTACACAGACTGTATAAACAGAGGTGGGATCGCGGACAAAAGGGAAATCAGGATAAAATGGAAATCAATGGCACTTGTCCGCCTCCAAAATTGAAAAGTGTTATCTCAGGTGAGCTGTTATCTTAATTTAGTGAATTTATAGACTATGGAGCGAGCTCAGTGAATCTCTGGATGTCTTTTATAGCCCTTTAGTCTTTGTAGGCAGTTATATAAGCTGGTGCATATAGATCCTAAGCAGGCAATTTCAAGGGGTCACCTCACCTAACTAAAAAAAAAAACTATTTCCTCTTGTGGTATGAAGGTACAAAAAATCTTACAGGTTGAGGTTTTCTGATCCAAGGTTTTTCCTGTTGCTCCATGACTTCACAAAGTGGCTTTATTTTCATTTCACCTCTGCTTTACTGGCTCTTAAACTGCTGGAGGTCTGAAAGGGAGCCCTACTCAGCCACTGAAAACAGCTGTAAAATGCATGTAATGTACATATATGTAACATGATTACAGCAGGTGTACAGATCGTGTCATGTCGCTCTGGAGGAATTTTGTAAAGTTTGAGAAAATCAGGGTTAACCAAACAGGACTTGTGTCATAAGTATGACTGGGAAACTCCTTTCCTGAAGACTTGCTGCTTAATAATACAGACGTACATTCATCCTGGAAACCAAACATGGATGTCAGCTAACATCAAAGCAATTAAACCAAAATTCTGTTCGATCACGTACAGTCACTATTGATCCTGGCCTTATTTTATAGTGTTTTTTGGACACTTTTCCTTTAAAATCCAGTAATTCTGTCCACTCATCTGTCCCCCGAGCTGCCATGTGACGCCACGTTGTCCCCCGACCCTCCAACATGTGGACAGTACGAAATATGAAAGGCTGCTTTAAGCATCTGAGAGAAGCAGCAGGGGGTCGAGGGCATGCGTCGCGTGTGTCCGGTCGCTCAGGCGGGGGGGACTGACGAAAGATGCATTATGGGGAACGTAGGCTGTAACGTTTTCCACACATTATTTCTTGTCCTTACTTAAAGTTCTCCACTGAATGAAAAAAATACTCCTGATGTGCAGTAAAAGACTCATTTCTAAATTCCAACCAACTCCTCTCTTCTCGAGTGAGGAGCATTAGCACCATGAAGGGGGAGAGAAAATTTAATGCTCGGTCTTGGTTACTCCTTCCTCCATATCCATCCTAAGCTCTACCAACGCGCTGCCTTCATTAGGTAATAAAGCAGCCCCCTCCCTCCTCGTCTTCCTCCCCAGTCGCCTCCTGCTCTCGCTCCGTATCTCTCTCCCTCGCTCTCCACACATCAAAGCCAGTCTCTCTGTCACTCTGGGGGATAGAAATGGTTAATGCCTGGGGCTTTGATGTTCCACTGCTGTGTGAGCCCAGCCAATCCTCAGCCTGTGCTTGCCTCCCATCCCTACATCATCTAATAATTCTTTGTGGAGGAGAGGGAGAGAGAGATTATGAAACTCTTCTCTCGCTCCTCTTCCTCATGCATCCATCTCCCTCTCCTCTGTACAGAATTCCTGTTCCTGACAAACACAAATGCCTCCAGAAACACCGCTCCATCACTGCCTCCCTCTCTCTTCATTGTATTTGTTGCATCAGCTGCAGCTTATCGTGCGTCTCCGGCTCACTCAGCCTCCTTTGAAGGTCTGGGCATTGAGGGGCGGAGACGAGATCCAGGGTGAGTCTCTAAACCCAGCAGAGTCGCTGCGCTGCCAGACAGCGGTGTCAAACAGCAGAACATGACCAGCATAAAGAGAGGGTCATAGCTGCAGCGACGCGCCTTGTCAGGCACATTACAGAGTTTAGTGAAATACATATGCCTGCCTGCAGTACGAGCACACACACTTTTTCCAGTGGGAGTAAGAGAAGTGCATAATGGAGCTCATCGTCTGCAACAGCCTCTCTGACGATGAGAACAATAACACAATCAGGCCCATTAGGACCGTCTCAGTGTTATGAAACTGACATTTTTCCTGATATATTTACTGCTTCTTGTGGGAGCCTTTTTGAGGCGGCTGTGGCCTACAGTGAGAAACACACATCAATGAGACCTCTGTCAGCAACACAAATGCCAGTTTTCCTATGTGATGTTCCTCCAGCCGCAGTATGTTCTTCTTCTGCTGCTGAAGCTGTTTTTTTTTTCTTTCCCAGACTGTATTATTCTGCTCTGTGGTTTCAATCCACACCAGAGGGCTGCGAGAGTTTAACAAAATACCACTGCGGGTTTGCAGCTACCCCAAATGTCAACATAACCCCATGAAATTTGAAAACAAGAGATGTTTCCTCCCCGGATGATCCAAAAATGCTGTAAGATTTTGACAAATTGAATCAAATCAAACCACAATTTAGCTCCTCCCAAGACCAGGCTCAGATTTGAGGAAGTTTAGCCTGATTTATCCCAGATTTGTGGGAGAAATGTGGTCTGGAGCTTTGGGGGTTTTTCTTCACTGAATATCTGTTAATATGAGCAGTTTATAAATGAACTGAACGGCTGGCTGACTTCCCAATAATTAACAAAAATATGTGATATTTATGGGTGAAATTTGAATGATTATATCACTGCTAATAGCCGGTGAGCGGCACGGGAAGAAGGATTTTTAAACTAAGGTCTACATCAGGCTTTTTGGCATGATACAGATTTAATGTCACACAGATGAGGCTGGACTTGCTCCTCCAAAATATGAAGATATTCCTCTACTCCTTTCAACTTCATCGATAGGTTTGTGGGCACAGAAACGGACGTCATTCAGAGGGAAAGATCACACTTCATCTAGGAAGAAGACAAGCAAGGAAAGGAAGCTCGAAAGGAATGAGGACGGAGCTCTAAACGAGTCAGAAATGAGGCGTAACGGGACTCAGAACCAGCAGTGCAATCCAATTTGGCCACAAAAAGCACTGCACCTTGGCAGAATTTGCACACTGCATGCCTGTGCACCTGCAAACAACCTTATTTCTGGCTCTCCACACAAACTGCTGCCTTCACAGGAGAGGGAGGGAGAGAGGAGGGGACTCACCAGCCACAGAGTTAGGGCGGGGCATGAGGTACAGAGGGATGGAGTGGGCAGAGTGGGAGGACATGCTCTCCAGGTTGCGCTCAGGGATTTTGTTGAGGCTGTAAGTGGAGGCGGTCATGTTTTCATCCACCCTGTACAGGAACGAGTCCATGCCTGATTTCTGGGACTGCCACAGTTTCAGGTTTCCCCGGGAGCCCTCGCCGTATTTGCCGCCTCGCTCCATGTTCTCGGAATAGCTGGTCAGTGTGGCTGAAACAGAACAGAACATCACCTGATCAGAAATGTGCGTCATACCTTTAGGCCAGTTTCACCACGGGGCTGGTTTGAGGTTGAGCGTCCTCCCTTCACTTTTACTCCGTGTACTGTTGCTCTGAACTGATCTGCAGCAGGCTGATATGATGCTTTGCTCATCAACCTGCAGGTGTTCACCATTGTTGCCAGGAAACAATGCTGGCACCAGTTTTGACACAAACACTACACATCAGTGAAGTTTTATCTCTGCTGTTTTCCTGCTAAAATGCAAGAATGCCACAGTTGATGTCCACCTGACACGTACACCTGAATCTTCCTCCAGTGGGAGCACAGACAGACAGTCTGACTGAAAACTGACCACAGTGTGTGACTCAGATTATCTCATTTCAATTGGTTTCTGGTCACTGGAACAAAGCTACAGCCTCTGACAGACTGTTGCATCTGTCAGCTATCTCAAACTTCGGAGCTACCTGCCTGAGCAGGTAAGACTGACTGCTTCTGAGCATCTCGAGCAAAGAAAAGACCACACAGAAAAGCTTTCTTGGAGCGACTGTGACAACAGTCTACAGCCATGGTTCCATGCATAAATGTACACTGAGGTCAAATCAATTTGTAAGACTAATGAACTGAGTTTTTACCAAACTTTGTGGGACTGTTCCCCTGCTACAGCTCAGCAAGGAAGCACAAAGGGGGATTATCACCCTAACAAGACTGGAACTTTGGAAAATACCCATTTGATTTGCATATTAACTTCAGCTGAACTTCAGAATGTATTTTTACACAGACTGACAACTGGAGTGTCTGGCCCTCGTCACATTTAAGTGATGTATCTGAGATGAATTTGGACATGAGGAATGACCACAGACACCAAACACTATTTCAACAAACAACGTCACAGCTGGTTTAAGAGAGACCTGAAAACGTGTGAATGTAACCATGAGTGCAGGGCTCCGAGTACGGAAATTTAGATGATGATGATAAATATAATTAAAATGTTATATAACCAAACCTACAAAGACAGCTACAGCATATAAGAGCACAATAAGAATCAAGCTAACCATACCATTGTGACATCCTGTCTGTTCTCTACAAGGATTAATCGACATTTTTCTTAATGTCAACAAATCCCATGAAAAGAATAAACCAAAATGGCTTTTTCCCCACAAAGAAGTGTCGTCCGTGCAGCCGCAGACTCCATTGTTGTCTACATCTTTGCACTGGGTGACATGTTCTTCATTTGGCACTGTAGTTTATTTTGAGACAATCCCACATGAACCGTTCTGCAGCTGTAAATAAACATCAGCTCACCAAATGCACTCAAGTTTAAATAATGCTTGCTAAAAAGTAAAGTACCCAGAAATCACTTGGCTTTTTAAATAAACAGAACAATATATTTTTGATCTGTTTTAAGCCTTTTAGATGCCACAGACAGAGCAGGGAGGAGGGAACGTTGACTAAGAGAAGCATACTGAATAATGTCAGCGTTATCCATCTCTACACGTTTTTTAAGACGGCCTCTCACCGATAATCCCGCTGTCCCTGCTCTCCAGGGTCGAGGTGGGACTGGTGACGGAACCGTAGGCACAGTCCTTGTTGCCGGCCTGGCCAGGCATGGCAGGGGGGAGGGTGGAGCAGGGGCTGCCTGCAGGGGGTGAGGCAGTACTGCTGGTCAGGGTGGAGCACGGGCTGATCCTCTGGTTCTGGCCCTGGGACGGACACACACACACACACACACACACACGCACGCACGCACGCACGCACGCACGCACGCACGCACGCACGCACGCACGCACGCACGCGCACACGCGCACACGCGCGCACACACAGAGTTTTAAAAGCTTTGTTTGGTTCCAGCAGCTCAATTAGTACACACTGGTATGAATGGCAAAGCACAGCGTTTGGATTTTTGTATCTGAGTCACATCGAGAGGAAAATGTCACTTCAATATTGTCATTTTCAAAAGCTCAGCCCCCCTGCTGCCTCCATGTACTCACTCCTTCAAAGGATTGGACATCCATACAAAAACATATCACTAATAACTAATCATTCGTAGCATTTTCCTAAAATATAGGCTTAAAAGAGCGTCTCCAATTGGACGATGCTACACTTCTTAAGAAAAGTACACATTTACAGTGTACTTCCACACACGAACATGCTCAACAAGCAGTATTCTCTCCACCAATGTTTGTAAAACCTGTAAATAGCACCTGTAACACTCAGTCACTTTACAAATGCAGATGATTTGGAGAGATTTTATACATATCAGCGATGTGAGCCAGAACATCTACAGGCAGGAAACCAGCCATTTCCCCTTTCCAGATTCTGCAGTCCCATGGCACATGAGTGGTTGTTTAATGCAGTTCCTCCTAAAGATGTGTTGGAAAACTTGTGTGACAAGTTTTTCACTGAGTTTTAAGACAAATCTAACTTAAAATGGGTGTTACAATCTGCATGGAGATAAAAAAAAAAACTATGTTTTGTTGAAGGAGGAGGAGAACGTAGCATCTTAGCCTCGCTGACAGGCCTATTTCCATGCATATTTTCCTGTTGATTGCCACACATACACACTCTGAATACATATTCTTTCCAGTCGCTGCATTGTTTTGGCACCCTGCCGTGACCCTCTTCTTTATCGGCTCAGGTTAGGAGACCACGGGGGACAAAATAAAAACACTCTGCTGCGTCTCATCTGCTGCTGCACACACCCACACGAACACACAGGCGCATACGTAGAAAAGGGACATGCATGCAGCATCTGTGGCTATGCAGAGCAGCAAGAATAAGAGGGATGCTAAGCGATTTAATGTGTAATCAGACACTGAACCACACAAACACATGGATCCTTTACGGCGCTGTGAGTGAGTTCAGGTCAATGCCGGGGTCAACGCAGAGCGCAGGAGGGGTGAAGTGGTGCTCGAGGATAAATCTAGGCTAGTTTAATCTGCAGGAAGACGACAGAAGGGACACACTAAGCTAATACACACACCCGCACGCACGCACAGTTGGGACTAGAGCTGCAATTATTTTTATTATTGATTAATCTGTCAATTATCCGCTGATGGCCTCCTGAGGCCGTGGCTCTGGAGATACATCAGGATGCCAATTAATCGTGGGGATGGTGGTTTGAACCTCTTGTCCACATCTCAAAGCGTCCTTTCAAGACCGCTGATCCCCAACTGCTCCCACTAGCCAAGACATCATGGCCCATTTGCTAATTAAACACAAAGTACAGCTGAGGTGTGCAGGAAGGTCATTATTTGGTCATAAACCAAAGTACTGGACAAATTTAGATTTTGACCCGATGAAGGCACTGGATGAAAAGTCAGAGGATCATCAGAGTTACTACAGTTCAACCTGAGGGGAGCAGGAAGGTCTCTAGCACATTTCATGACAGTCCATCCAATAGAATAGCAGACATTTCATTTAAAACCACCAAATGTCAACCTCATGGGGGCGATGGAGAAGTCAGAGGATCCCCAAAGTCATACAAATTCATCCACTGGGGACGGTGAGAATTTCATGCCAGTCTATCCAACAGCTGTTGACAATCATTTGCTGGTTAAATGATAATTGCTAACTGATTATCAAACTGCTGCTGATTAATTTTCTGTTAATTGAGTCAGAAGCTTTGTGAAATCAGCCCCAGACTCCCTTAAAAAAACACAGTTTTGTGAGCTGTTCAGAGAAACTTGCTAAACTTTGTTAAAACTGTCCACGACAAATTCGTAATTATTTGTCCCCTCTTACAATCGGCATCAGATCCGATCACATCCTGATTAGGACACGTGACACCTTACGTTAACGTGTGTTCTTCCTTGTGCAGGTAACAGATCCAGACAGAAATGCTTGTTTATGGTCAGATCTGTCCATTAGCCAACAGTTTGCAAGGCTGGGATAGCGATGTGTGCACAGAAAAAAAGGTCTCACATAGTTTTAAATATTCTGACAAGCTTGGAAATCAACAGGCTTTTGGAGATGCGCAAATATTGCAATGCTGACCTTTACAAGAAGGCGGATGGACGAATGACTGTCATGTCATTGTTAGTGTCATTACGTTAATTGCAGTACGCACGGCTGCATGTAAACAGGACTATTAGTGGAATATTAATTTTCATTACCTGTGTGAAAAGCTCTTTTGGAATAAGGGCAAAAACTGAATATTCTGTGCGTGTAAACATAGTCGCCGTCCACTACAGCACATGGCCTCTAGCCTCTGCTCAGTGTGTGTTTGTGTGGCTGATTGAGACAAAGAATAACATTTTGTCAGGCACGCTTTCAGTCACCGCTGCCCTCTGCTCCTCGCCTTGGACGGGACCGCTTAACTGTCATGTTTACAGGAGCTTGACACCAACGCCAACAACAAACACACAGCGACACCGCAGCTCTGTCTGCTGGGCTAATGAACCTCGCCTTGTGCAGGTCTGACCTTAAACGTCGCACGGGGATCGGATTGAACTTGGAGCGTTGCGTCTGTTCAGGGAGCCGGAGCACGAGAGTATGAAAGGCAATTAACTGCACGCTCTGCGACTTAAGGTCACCTTGCTCCGTCAGCTGGTGAGGTCTGGCAGCAGAGACGCCAGCTATTGTTTTACCCATGTCAGATGGAAGATGGTAGGTAGGAGTTTTAGAGAAGAAAGCACTGCTCACTGCATGCTCACTGATGACTCGGCTGTGATGACAAATAGACTTTCAGCATTCTACAAATATCCAGATTACATGTGAGAATCTACTGTATTACTGTCATTTGTGCTCTCCATTGAAAGATGGTAAATCCCAAGCAAATTAGAGAAATTACAACAAAAGCCCACTCTAATCTACTAATAGACGGTGTCTCGAGGCAATCCTTGTCATATTCGGTGCTTAATGAATCAAACAAAATGCAATCCGGAGAACAGTATTTGGGGCAAATATCTAAAATAATAAGTTTGTGCTGCGTGCACGATGCAGCAGGGTGCTAGTATGAGTCACGGCTCTAAAAAGAGCCGCTTGAATAAACCTCTCTCAATTTATACACCCCCACTGCTACAGCAGCGCTCACATCAAGCGCAGGCAGTCCATCAGTCTAATCGCTTATCCACACTGCTTTAGCGACGCTGTACCTCGGCCCGCGCTGAACGCTTCAGCAACAGGTTCGCCCCTTCTCCCCTCCCCGTTTCTCCTTCCTCTCTCCGCTGCAACTGTTTTCCTCCCTCGATTTGGAAAATTCATACCTGTCAAATCAGGTTTCGGTGGAGAAACCAGGGCATCTGCTGCAGAGCTTAGAGCAGGCCCGTTGCGCCAAGAGCTGTTTGTTGTACAGCTGCCAAGTTCACACACTGAAAGGTTACGGTGAGAGGAACATTAAGCCGGCCCTGCTGCATGTCAACTCAAGAAACCTGAGTTCAATAAGCAAAGTTTAAAGCACACCGGGAGAAAAATAATGAGAGCATTTGTTATATATAAATCTAATTAGACGGGTAGATATCTGATGCTTGATGTAGGGGCGCTGATAAAATCTGAATCTGAAGCTCTTGCCGTGTCTGAGGGCAAAGTCTTTTGATCTGGCTATCCTGTCTTCCAAAGCTCTGTCATAACCAAGTGTAAACAAGGACATTACGAAGATAAATGTCAAAACAGATCAAATCAGACGACTGCGTGTTTGTTCATGTTCAGAAACGCGATCTCCCACAATGGAAATGTGTCAAAATCACACACGAAATCAGATTAGAGTAGGACAAACTGTAACAATAGCAGAAAGTCTAACTAGAGCAAGGTTTTGGCTTACAAGTCTTACAAAAGCTCAAACGTTTCCCGTAGACTGAGTCAAAGTGAGTGCATACATCTGGTGACATCATGACATTTGAATGTCGGCGCTGCAACTTCTTTTCAAAGCAATCCAGACAAAAATGAGCCTCTCAGTCACGTCCTCAAAGCAGACTGGGTTGTGTCTCCGGCTCACTAGTGAGACCCATTACCTGTCTCGCCTCGGGTTCCTCCATGCTGTACTGGGTGCCGGCCGGCCCCTCACTCACTTTGTCTCCCAGAAGGAAACCCAGGCGCGTCATCAATGTGTTGGCTGCCTCATCCACCGACGGAGGGGGGCCCAGCTCCTGGCTTGACTCCCCTGCAGAGGCAGAGAGACGGGAGGAGGGAGGAGGTGGAGGCAGAGGAAAGAGAGAAAGAAAGAATGTGTGTCAGTGGTGGGCAGGAACAGAGCAGCAGCTTGTTTTCACTAAAAAAACATCCTTTAAAGGCTTCACGTCCGCCACCTCTTTACCTAGAAACACCAAACGTACAGAATATCTGAAACACTTGCTTTGCATAAACCACTGCAGCAACAACGGAGCCGGATACAGGAGAGACCGCACCTGAGCCGAGGACGATACGAAGCAGCCTACCTGAGTTTTCCCATAGCTCAGAGCTGTGCATTACAGACACATTCCACCACAGCCGGACGTCTTTGCTGAGGCGTCTTCTTACATAAACTCAAAAATCCCTTCAGCCACAACTACAAGAATCCCTTCAAACTGTTTACAAAAGCCCTTTCCACGCTGACTAGCAAGAGCCGTCCACGCTGACGGACGGCAGCTCCTTCCTACTGCTCACCGCCACTGCAGCTCGCGTGACGTAATGAGATACGCCCTTCACCTGCGAGCGTGTGAGAGAGAGAGAGAGTGTGTGACTCTTTGAGACAGAGCGGGTGTGTATCCACAGCTCGATCCTGTTTACACAGACTCACGGCTCTGAAAGAGGGAAAAGAAAACACCAGAGCGAGAGGGTGCCTGATGATCAGATGATCAAAAACCGCACACACACACACACAAACAGACACACACTCGCAGAGCTGAGGGATTTCAGTTGCAACAAGACCCAAAACAAAATCCCTTAATGACCTCATCTTCTTGCCCTGCTGCCTGGTTACTTTCCATCCACAACAAAACGTCATCGCGGTTTCATATTTTTCAATAACACCTGGCTATCGTGCCCTGGAGGCACCTGCTATATCAGTTCCATTAAATTTCACTTTATTTCCTCGAGTGTCACTCTCTGAGCTGAAGCTTCCACTAATTACTCACCCCGCTGGTTGTAAAGAGAGTAACTAGTGGCTAAACACAAACAGCTGCCATTGGATGTATAAGCCTCTAAATTGGCCCAGACATTAATGACATTGAAGCCAACAGCACGAGATGGCCGGTGTTTAAATAAACAGCAGTGAGACAGAGACGGCTAGCGGTGGAGCCAGTTTTCTCTCTCCTCTCCGCCCCTCAATCGTTTTCCTGCAGGGCAGGTTGGACCAGACTGGCAGGTAGCTGCGCTAAGTCCTGACTGACGACCGTGAGACAGTCCCAGCCACCGCGCCGCCTCTCTGAAGACAGACGGCTTGTCCAAAGCCTGTGGCCTTTCACTCATCCGTTCAAAGACTTACAGACGGACAGGCAATCTAAAGCCCGGCCTCCCCTCTCTGTACGCAGGCAGGGCACTGTCAGGATTCTCATTAGATCGACTCCAAGGCTGGCTGAGCAAGTAAGAAACGACGGGCACCTTCTGAGGGAGTGAAGAAAAAAAAAACCTCTGAAGCAAATGGAGATGACATGTTGCCGAGCCTCAGTAAAAACACACAGCAGCAACCAATAATGAGCTAATCACAGCACACATTAGGTCCAAAACAGCTAATTATGTATGAGCCTCGTTGAGATGGATATGGTGGCTCAGTAATACAGCTGGATACACTTAATGTGGAGCAGAATATGTTTATGAGGGGCCTCCAAGGTCACCGAATCCCTGCGCGTCCCTTGAGGAAGAGCGCTGAATGCAGCAATGGAGAAGATGTAGGTAGATGGAATTACTGCTCCACCTGCTCACAGCGAACACCACAGGGGACGGCTGAGATTCGCAGCCATCAGTAGCAGAAAACTGCCGGAAAACAAAAGCAAAACATCCGTCGGCTAACAATTCTCAACCTTACATATGCGATCTTACATACGTGGATGTGCTGGCTGCAGAGTGTCTGGACACGGAGGCAGTGAAGGCCTCTCAGTTGACAGACTGGTAGTAGTAAGCAGTGAATACATTAGCACTGATTAGTCAGCTGCTCCTGAGGGGTTTGCAGCCGTGACCATGATCAAACAGGGGCTCTGACTGTCTTTCTCGGCCTCTGTGTGACTGTTTGTCTGCCTCTCTCTCAGTCCGCCTGTTCTCTACGTGTCCACTTCCGGTCTTTCTGTCCCTCCTTTCTTGCGTCTTACAGCAGCATTTCTGTCGCAGCCAGCTGCCGGACGACTCTGCGCAGGGGCGAGTGGTTGGTTTCTCTTTTGATGTGGGAGCGAAATCTCTAATCTGGACGCCCGAGTCCACAGTAACTCCCTCGAGCTAAACATAGGCGATGCCTTTATGCGTCCTCACACTCTCACACTCTGAAAAAGAAAAACTACGACACAGTTGAACATATGGCTCAGACTCGGCAGTTTGAGGAACTATTATCATGGAGCTGCCAAAGAAAACAAAAGCTAAAGAAACAAAAATATGTCACAGCACTTGTATTTCATCTCCATCATGTACATCTGTTTTCAAACCTTCCTCTGAATGCAACTAATAATCATGACTGCTATCAAAGGGGACGCATACTTTACCATAATATATGGATTTCTTTCCCTTTATAGCTCTACTTCTTGTTCTTCAAACACGGATTATGACAATCACGCACCTCTTGCTGCAGCCGCTGATGACACACATTTAGAGCGCTTCAAAGCGGCGTGACAGCATCGAGAAAACAACGCTCGCCTTGAGAGGAACTTCAGGCGTTTCTCGCCACAGTGACACCACGAGCTCTTTAATGATAACATTTGAATATGAAAAAAAAAGCAAAAAACATCTCTTATTTTTCTGAACCAGCCCCCCAACACACACACACACACACACACACACACACACACACACACACACACACACACTCCTCTCCGTTGGATTCCCGAGCTGCGAAGGAGACAGATGGTTGCCATAGCAACTATCTTTGCGCGCAGCTAGGAGTGTGTTTCTGTGCGAGCGCATCTGTTTCTCCCCGGCCGTCCGCAGATCTGCCCTCACGCACAGAGAGAAGCGTGTGAGCAGGGGCCTGGACGGGACGGGGGCCCTGCCCACAGGTAAGACGACACACACCATGTGGCGGCTCACCTGTACCTGGGCTCTTCAACTGCCACTTCGGCGGGGTGAGTCCGCAGAGAGCAAACACTTGTTCAAACAAACACTGACCAGGATCTCGAAGAGTAAACCGCACAAGTCTTTAGAGCGATAAAGGCTCAAAGTGAAGAGGAGGGGGCAGGCATATTGACTGACAAGTGAAAACGAATTCAAAGAATAGCTGCTGACGCGTAAAGGAAACGAAAACAAGGCAGATTCACACCTATTTTAGAGTCTCAAGGTAGGAGGGAAACATGAATATGAGTGATTTACAAGCAGAGAGAGGTATGCAGATCATTAGGAAAGCAGGCACTGGATGTTTGATCAAGATATCACAGGAGTGAATTTCACATTCCTCACGTGCACAGTGATGATCTTATCTACGCAACAACATTTTAGAAATGAAAGCACGCTCGGTGCCAGGTCTGGATTAGAAGAGGCTGATATGATGACATACACTGTGGGACCACTGTCAGATATTTTACTGTGCTGTAAACATTCCTGTTTACATTTCTGGCTGTGCTGCTATCAGTGAGCAGGACTGTTTATCTGCATGCTGGATCTCTATTTGATTTTGGATCAATGCGATGAAACACCTTGAAATGTCAGATTACATTTTCCAGAACAGCCAAAAGAGTTCTCAACTGATTTTCCAGAAAATCTTACCGTCACAACCCTTAATATGTTTGTCTGCCAGGTATTATGAACTCCTCCAAAAATGAAACTGGCTATTTTTGTCGTTGGCTACACTAAACACATCTGCTCTGTAAATCACGTCCAAACCAAAATGGGGAAATTTATATCCGAGACACTTTCATGATGGCAGTCCTGGTATTTGCATTAATTTGTCAGAATATGATCAGTTCTCCATCTTTGTTGATGGAAAGCTTGTTTCCAAACAGCCAATAAGATCACACATTAAACAGCATGCAGACATATTTGGTCTGTTCAGAGGCTGATGTGCTCCTTACTCCTGAATACCACGGCTTTACTAACCCTGATGCCCCTTTCATACCCTATCATGACACTATCACCTGTTACCAATCAACCTGTTTACCCGTGGAATGATCCAAACAGGTGTTTTTGGAGCGTTCCACCTCTTTCCCAGTCTTTTCTGCTCCTGTTCCAAATTGTTTGAAGCATGTTGCTGCATCAAATTCAGAATAAGTATAAATTTACAAAAATGAATGACTCATTGAAGCTTTCAATTGAATATATGTCAAAAGGGATTAGCTAATTATCACATTCTGTTTTATTTATGTTTAACACAGCATCCCAACATGGTCTTAATTTAACTTCAGAAGGCCATGACTAAATGTGATTTCATTTGGACTCAACTCTAAGTTTAATCAAGTGTATTTGGATATGTAAATGGATATTTTGACAGAAAATGACATATACCATGATAGTAGTCCCACACCTCGTCTGGGTAAATATCGTAAGAAGGCTCAGCTGTAACATTATTACAGAAGCTTTCACTCTGATTTATATAAGGAGGACAGTTGGTGGTGGATTTTACAAGCTATCTCGCAAAATATTCACTATCAATATTTATGACACCACAAATTTGTTTGTAGGCCATAAAAATCCGCTGATACCTGACTTCATCCCGGCGACAGACAGTGTCAGCAGCAGTGTGTGGACTGGCATGCGATCAGATGTTTAAGTCACTGCCCTGCTGCGACTCATGCCAGGGAGCCCTTGTTAAGAGCTAAGATGTCCATCTGTCCACCTGGGAGGTGCGAGTCCTCACCCCAGAAAACTCATCTCAGCCCTTCTGGTTCCTCTCCAGCTCAAGTTGTTATTGCACACACAGAGAATTCCTGTTTGTAATCAACTGTTTTCCTGCCTCAATGGTGCTGGAGATTACCATTTCAACCCTGAAATGTCACATCTGTAGGAGCTCTTAGCAGCTCATCACAACTGATAGGCTATTCCACAGTCTGTTTCACAGAGTTTTGCAAAATAAAGCCAGGGTCATCAGTTTTTCATCCGTGAGATTCAACAGCGAGCCAGGTGCCAAACTAAGGGGACTATCCTATCCTACTATCCTAAGGTGCTATGTACTATTTAGACTTCCACAGACATAAGAAATATGATAAAAATATATTCTAGTGCGCTTCCACAGACAGATCACCTACTTAGAGCTCCCATTGAGCAGAGACTCAGCAGAAGAGGCTGACAGACGGACAAGGCTGGTAGCACTCTGTCGACCATTTTCCTTCTGAGTTACAACAGTTAAGCCCACGGACCCCCCATCACTACTCCTCTCATGTCTTCGTACGACCCGGGGTGTTGTAGCATCGTCCTGCCCCGTTGAGAAGTCCACACATCCACCAGAGGTCGAGCCAACAAGACAGGTCGGGAAGCTAACACTGTGCTTCTCAGTGGCAACAGGAAGGGGAGAGGCGAGATGAGAAAGCAGATATACGAGAACAAAATCTCAGCAGAGCCCTATCCTCGAGTGACCTGCTTCACTGTCCTCCCTGCGCGAGGAGGGGAGAGACGAGTGGGGAGAGGGGGGGTGTAGCGGGGACAGATAGGGGGGGAAGAGGGAAATCTGGACTGTCCACAGGATTACCGAGAAACCATCGACTGTGAAGTGAACAGAAAACAGAGGCGGCACCTAAACAGGCTCTGCGTTCGAGAAGCAGAGCAGAGTGAGAAAGCAGCAAGGGAGGATTACGGAGACAGAGAGGGGGGAGGCAACGAGGATGGACTCCAGCAAAGCTATTTCATTAATGACCTTAGCGTTGTTTTCGCCTTTGCAGCAGCAGGCAGAATAACTGGCAAACCCAGAAACTCTCCCCATCTCTCTCTGAGTCGTTGTACTGCGTCCGCAGGCAGGAGCCAACATGCAAAAGGCAACGCAACAAAATGAGGGATGGGCTGGCTAAAAACTTACCAGGGCAGTATGAGTCCAGGTCTGGATTCTTGGCAGTGGTGGAGGTGTGTGTAGGGGAGCCAAGCTCTGATTGTGGAATGCGAGGGCTCTCCACAAACTTTGCTTTCCGCAGAGGGGCTGGGAGCAGAAAGCACACACACATATAGAGAAGGAGACAACATATACACACACAGAGACACACACACGCACGCACACACAGATCAGGGAGATGGAGGAAGACAAGAAAGAGAGGACAGAGGAGTGATAGGGACAGGAAAGAAAGGGAGGAAGACAGAGAGCTTATGAACTTGAAGCAGCACACTGATAAAATGAAAACATCCTCAAGGCTTTCTTAGCCAGCTTTGTATTTGCCTTGGGTCGAATAAAGCTAAAGCACGTGTAAACAAGCAGCATGGGCAATCAGGTAGTGGGCTCGGGCAAACCAATACAGCGGCAGAACCTCGGTCAACCGCTGAAATGTGAAAACACCACCGCGCTTCCTCTGGACGGGCCTTTCATTTCACTCCCAACACCCGCAGAGCAGCGAACAAGACGGACTTTTTCGACTGGAGAGACGGAGTGTGATAAATAAGCTTGTTGTGTCTGTTTGTCCGGTGTCATAATCACGCCGGGAAATGCAAATGAGATCCATTTTTGGAATGTTCTCGCGCCTGACTCAAGCACAAAGTCTGAGACATCAAACGAGTCCCTCTGACAAGAAATTCAGAGACAGAGAGTTGCATGCTGGAAGGCGGGGGTGGCGGCTGTGACACGATCTTTTTCTGGGTTCTTGGTCGCGGCACAGGGATTGTAAACACTACCCAGACTGTCTTATAGCATCATGAGTGCATATATTATGGCGGCAGCATCAGGTCTACTGAGAACAAGAATTCACAATGCAGAGCCGTCTTTGTACCGAGTTCAAAAACCATCCACTCAGCTGCCTTCTTCAGTTACTAGAACAATTTTGCAAGGACGCTCCTGTAAACTCGCAACTGTTTCGGCTCTCCACAGCAGCCGCAATGCTACCACGATGCTAATGCGCAATACCAACTTGCTTGTACTGGATTCTCTAAAACGTAAATATACACAGCAGACAGTGACTGTGATGGAACTGAACACAAAGGCATTCAACTAATATCACCTAAACATGGCTCATTTGTTCAACCTTTTTTGTACATGTGGGGGGGTTTGGTAGCATAATTTGTTTTTAATTGACTAATCTGGTTAAATAAGGGTTTAAAACAGATTATGCGCTGCATTCTGCAGCTGGTAACCCTTCTTATTATGGGTGAGTGCAAATGTCCAAAGCTATCTGATGAAGCACGGCCGAGTGGGGTGAGCAGGAAGTCACGAGCAGCAGCTGAAACATATGTTCAAGCAACAATGAGAAGGGACTCCTTAACACTTTGTTTGGGGTTCATGTTGCAGCTAATTCCAGTGTAGAGTGTATGAGTGTGTGCATGTGTGCGTATAATGGGTGGAGAGTAGAGTTGTCCATCTGTCTAAATAGTCTTTGTCTTAGTTTATGTGAGGACAGACAGAAACAGTTCATCACTGCTGCAGCAGTGCAGACTTTTGGTCACAATAAAACATTTGTACAGTCGAACAGAAAACACTTGAGAGTTCATGCCTCAAGGCGGCAAAATCCCCTAAACTTGCCTTTTAAAAACAGATTTTAAATTTCCTTTATCTGCATAAAAACAGATCCAGAAACTGTCCGCTGTCTTCAAGCCATTTGTCTTCAAAATGTCAACTTTTTAGGAACGGAAAGACGGAAGACGGCTCTGCTTTATGCTCAGTGACGGATTTTTTCAAACACTGGTAATCTAGTGAGTTTTAAAGGGTTTATGATGCATATCAGTGGTAGAATTTCTCAAGCCATGTGGGAGCATGTAATCCTTAATTTTATCTCAAGACTAAGAGTCTACAGCCATGCTGGCAGCTCTGTGAGGCTTTACTGAGGCACAGCAGTGCACTAGCTAAATGCTAAAGTCAGCATGCTAACATGCTCACACTGACAACGGTAACATGGTGATGTTTAGCAGGTACATGGTTAATCATGTTTACCATCTTAGTTTAGCATATTAGCCTGCAAGCATTTGTTAATTAGCTCTAAACATAAAGCAGAGGTGAGCATGATGGAAATGTCATTAGTTTTGTTGGTATTTTAGCATAACGAGTTTCATAGCAATTGATCACAAGTGTCAACCTCATGGTGGTGCTAAAGGAAAACTCAGAGGATCAGTCTATAGGACACCAAACCATCCAGGACCAAAATGGCGGACCGGCCCACCAGCTGTCATTCCACCCCTCGAGCCGCAGCATGGTTAAACATACGGATCACCAAACCTGCGGCTGTGAAAGGTGGTTTTCAATGGACAGAGACCATAAAGGGATACAGGTGCCAGGTTCATAAAAAAGCTAATGAAGTATTTACAGGAATTTCTTGAAAAGGTCTGCGACTTGATCTGGATCTGCACCAGAAAGCAGTCGCTTGTTTCTCGCATGGTCGATCTAACTCCACCAATTCACTGCAATCTGCTGTCGAGGTTTGAGATTTTCTGCTCACTAACAAACACACAGTCAAACAAACAAAAACAAAATCTCCTTGGCAGAGGAAATAAAGAACTCCTTCAGAGCTGTGTGTGTGTGTGTGTGTGTGTGTGAAGTAGATGCGTTCACTTGCTAAACACACGCACACACACACTTTAATGCTGTGTTGGTATGGTCTGGAGAGGACTACGCTCATTGACCACATCTAGGAAGTGAGCCAGCACAGATGCCACAGTGAGAAACTACAACTGACAGCCAGGAGGAAGAAGAGACCGGAGTCATCAACGACTGGATCAACTGCTTTGATAGCAACCCTGATGGAGACAGGCTTGATGTGCGCCTGACAAACAGGCTTCCAGGCCACTCAGACATCATTTTCATTAATTACTAGCTCAAGTAACATAGAAAGAAATCTATAAAATGTGTCAGTGAAAAAATAACGATCGCACTTTATTTTAAGGGACAAATATTCACCAATAACGAGTCGCTTATTGGCATGCATATTAGGAGCATACTAGCTCTTTATTAGTCATTATAAAGCACTTATGCCTTATTCTGGGGATTAGGGTTATTAAAGGTTATAAAGATCATAATTCATGTACAATAACTTCCTTACTTGCTCTCACTAATCAGTAAGTAGGAGGTTATTGAGGAAAACTCTTTGTTAATGGCCTTGTAGGTCATGTAGAATCCAGAGCACACCCTGTTAACCGCTAAGATATTAGAAAAGATTTCCACACACATTCACGGGGTTTCAGTTATATTTCTGCTTGTTTGGTGAGTCTCTAAAAGATTACACGGTCAGGCCACAGTAGAAGGGAGCAGAGCAGCCGTCTGCAATGGCTGGACTCTGATGTAAAGTTAGATTCCTCCATCAAACCACAGTGCTGCCTCATTCTGATAAACTGCTCTTGCACCTGCAGTGACGAGCTTGCAACAGCTCGCGCTAGCTTGTAACAAGCTACGAGGAGAGTGTGACGGGCCGAGCTTTGACGTGACACCCTGCATCCTGCAGGTTGTCCTCATATGTATCGACAGCTATTACACTTTGAATCTTTTACAGGACACCTGCCAGCATGCTGAGGAAGACTAGCTGACACTGACTGTGCTCAGAGACTGAAAGCATTTCTTCATTTTTTCCTCCCAAAATACGTTTTTTTTTAACTCTGGTGAATGGCAGATTACCATTTCTCTTGTTTGTTGTCTCCCTGATCTCACCTCTATAAAATGGCGAAGTGAGACTATCTATTGGAGTAAATCCTCTCTATAGCATCGGCTCCAGGAGGCTAAATCCCAGGGACTTCTCTCCTGCAGTTCTGTTGTCAGTGTGTGCCAGGCTGGGGATGGGTGACAGTGTGATGGATGGCAGCAGGCAAATCCACTCCTCTAATGAGCTTATGAATAAATATATCTAGTCTGTGTGTGCAGATGCATGTGGCCGTGAAATAGATATTTGTTACATGCTCTGGATGTGAGGGTGTGAATATGAATATGCATGTGACATGTATGCAAGTGTACATGTGAGATTAGAGTGGGAAAGGGGAGGGGATGCCAAGAGATTGTTGACAGTAAATAAGCTAAAGGACGACGTGAAAATTTAAAAAGCTGATCTCTATTCCCAAGATTGTCAGCACGCACGCACAAAGCCTTTGGTGAAATCATCAAGAAAAAAAGGGAGCAAGTCAATATTGTGATTCAAATTCACGTATGCAGGGTGCTGTGCATATGAAAGAGAGCTTCTTTTCAACATGACAGTCCCCTCAGACACAACCTGGGTTTTCAGCAAATAAATGACAAGATCTGAATATGAATTGGAAACTCTCATATGCGATGCACATTCTCGTTTCTCATTCGCTGCAGATTAGAGAACGATAAGGCAGTGAAAGGAGACATTTCTATGGCGGTGAAGCGCCGTCTGCACCGCTGTCTCAGTTACATACGACCTCAGGCGTGCACTCAGACAAAGACACGGGCGCCCACACGTCAACGTACACACACCTACAGAACAATACTGTGGGTGAGGACATACATCGGCCAGCTGTCTGCAACCCAAGCTGTACAGAAACTGAGCATGCGGCCCTGGTCACTATGGCAACAGCAGAGCACGGGGAAAGGACGAGTCTTGTCCACCTTTCTAAAGGTGGCGGCAGCGCGGGCAGAGGGAGATTTCACCGGCACAAAAAGCCTCAAGGCCCCAACACATCTGCTCACATGTAATCAAACTGACTCTGGTGACAGCTCTCGGCTGCTCTGCAGGGCCGGGCCTTCCCCCCGTCACCTCGGCTCGGCGTCCTCGGCTCTCAGAGACGCTGCCACAGAGGCTCTGACCCTTTGCGCTGTGGCTGTCCGTCTATGCCGCACTTCCATCAAGTTCCTTTACAAAGGCGAAGATAATAAAGAGGCTTTTACATACGTTTGAGTTCCTGCATGCGATGCATTCTCCAGGAGGGCCACGTGATATGTTTAAATCAATATCACATCATTTTTTTAAGGCTATTTTTGATGTGTGTTATGATATTATGGCTTATACATAAAATATCAAAGTCAAACTGATGTTCAGTGCAGTGAGCTGTGTTCCACTGTTAAGCTTTAAGGCAATTATTTTTTTCAATTTGCTCAGAATAATTAATTTAGAGTGCTAAATCCTATACAATAACATAATATATTATCAAGCTATAGTTCCATTTAAAGTTGACTATAATATTGAGAATTTGTCAATATATGACAAATATTAATGTTATATGTAATGTGAACGACTTCAAATCTTCATGTGACTGACAAATTTTCATTTTGTGGTTTTGACATTAAGCTTTTAGACAGCAAAGGAGATGTTCTGCAAACTCTTATGAAGTCAAAATAGATGCAACAAATGGTGAAAGTATAAAGTTATGTGTAAATTTAATGTCTTTGCGTTCAATGTTTCATCACCTGCAACTTCTTAAAGGCCACATTAGCCACTACTACTGTAGCATGACACAGCCAAACTGCCTGCAGTCCAGTTGCATTGTGGGTGATGTAGGCGGCAGGTTTTGACAAGGAACAAAAACAATATCTCTGCACTGATTTAATTTGCATTAAACTGTCCATCATGAGTCTAACAGTGTTATAGAAGTGCAACTCCAAATCGCTGGAGTTCTCTTTTAATACGTTACAGATGAAACACAGATGTGGCTGATAATGAACGTGGTCTTGATACTGACGATTTCAGACGTGTTGTTTTCTATTCACTTCACCAGCCTTTCTTTATGACCCAGAGGCTTGTTCCCAGCATGCACACAGTGATCCGGCTCAGAGACCACGGACGGTTCTGTGTACTTGTCTGGTTGACTTTCTTGAACAAAACAATGCAGACCAGATGTTGCTGTGCAATACGGCGAGCTGCTCAGTCACAGCCTCGAAACCGAGGCTGCTGACAGTCAGCGGCGAGTGCAAGTCCATTAGCCTCTGCCTCTCCCTCTTTTATGTATGTGTGTGAGTGTCTGTGTATCTATCATTACAGCCTTGGGAGGATTAGCAGAGCAAGGTGAGGCACAGGCAGAATTTTAAGAGGGCAGAGGGAGGGGCTGATTTTCTAAGAAACGCTCATTAGCCGAGCTCTCTCTTGGCCAAAAAGATGTTAATTCGAAGTTTCGCATAACCTTACTATGCCTGGATTAGACCACGAGCACAAAGCGATATCAACGCTACATCAACAAATGAGTAAATGAATCTGGAGAGCTGCTTATCCATCAAAGTGTCGAAAAATCACCGACCGATATGTCACAAAGCGTGAATCCGTATGCAGCAGTGCAGCCTGGGAACAAGGGCAGTGATCTGATATGTGATTGGGAAGAATCTGCAAACAACTCAACAGAGTGGCACAGTTAGTAATCCTCACACGGCCTTTAAGGTGGGTCTCAAGTTAAGACTGAGCTTGACTGATCAAACATGACGGGGCTTTTTCCCATCTGTGCCCACAGCGCCGTGAACCATCCTCCATGAACAATCAATGAGAGAAAATCAAACAGTCCCCCCTAAAAGCACATTTCAGACAAGTTTTTCTTTTTTTTCTTCAGCTACACTTCCTCTTGACCTTCCCACCGTTGTGAGAGTTTTTAATCAAGCTCACATCTTTCTGCTATTTGTGCATCGTTTCATCGTTCTGAAGGCACTTTATAACACTGTCTATGAAAATGTAAATCAAGTGTACTGCTTATAATTGTTGCCCTCCAGCCCTCCAGATCAACGGGGTGTTTTATAACATTTTGTCACACTGGACCATTTATATTCATCATACCATCTCTGGTTGTATAAATCCTTTCTGTACATCTGTCCTCTCGAGTGAACAAAGCCACCATTCCTGCCCTCATGACTCAGCTGGAGAAGCACGGCGACGATTGATAACATTGAGCGATTCAGACACTGTTAACTTTCTCATGGTTTCACTCCTTTGGTGGCCAGGTGACACGGAGGTGTGACCGTGAACTTTTCACATCGTCTTCCTCAGCAGGACACATGGCAGGCCTGTTCTCCTGAGGCTTGAGGATGACTGCAAGCCATAAAGTTAAATACGAAACCACTTTGAGTGAGAATAGCATAATTGCCAAGGACACCACCTGATACAGTGATCTAATAATAGCTAGGCTGCCTTGACCTCTGTCCCAACTGGAGTTCAGCCCCTAGTGGGGATATTTATAACCTCCCGGCTACGCTCAAATTGAGACCACACCCTTGTCACTGAGAAAATCAGGACGAGCTGGATGTTTGTCTGCTGTTATTCGATTAGAAATTAAATTAAGCACTTAAACTAAACAATGAATGAGGAAAAGAATTACATGATAGATATTGAGGCTTCTGATTACGATGTTTCTGGTAATCTCGAGCTATCTTTAGCACGACACATAATGAACATCAAAGCCCCCCCCTCCGAAAAGAAATTCTCTCACGTCTGACAAAAGCTGCAATCAATTGTTGCTCTTATGTAATCCAGTAAACATACTGTAGTTAGCAAACTGATTGCAGCCATACAAAGTCAGAGCTGTGATCCAGACAAACGGCTCATAGCGGTTCAGCACCCTGAAATGACTGAGCAAATAAGTTAACAGCACGCAGACAAGTGGTGAATGTTAATACTGAGGGCTGGTGTCATTGTGCAGTCCTGTGCAATCATCTGTAAGGTCTCGGATACGCATGGACACACTCACACACACACACAATAACACACTTCTTTAGGCCTGTGTGTGCATATCTCACAGAGAAGTGTTTGCTCAGCTCTTCACCATCAGCATTCACAGAAAGCAGTGAGGTGGTATATGTAACCCACTGCTCTGTTTTGTAAGCAAATCATTATCATCGCTATTAATAGCACACTGCGGGTTTCTCTTTTCCACTCTACAGCCTTTTTCCAGGAGGTACTGCTAAATATCCAGATAAGACCAAATGTAAGCAACAACCACGTTGAGGGGTAGTAAGATAGTAACAGTAACTTCATTTGTATGTTAGCTTTTATGTAAAGATGTAGCATTTTGCTTTATGGAAAGGGATCAAAATTCACAAAGATAAACAATCAGTAACAATGTTTTATTCTGATAAAATAGAAGTTCACTAATGCCATATTATTCTTAATGAAATCCCCTCCCATGATATTAAAAAAAAAAAAAAAAGGGAAATCATACATAACAAATTTTCGATTCTAAGGTCAAGTGCAGGCCTCGCCAAAAATGTTAGAGAGGATAGTAAAGGACTTAAGTGGTCTGGTAATATTTAATATACTATAATATCAGGTGGTAGGTCAATTAAAGCTTTACTAAATTACTTCAAAATCAGTTGGCCCCTGACAGTGCCATTAGCAGTGAGGGTGAAGGTCAGGAAAAGCTATGCACACAAGATGACGAAAATATCTGAACATTTGTGTAATCTTGTTCAAATGGGAATAAAGATTCAGTCTAAAATTGCTCTTAGTTCGGTCTGTTTGGCCAGGCAGCTAAATAGAGACTGAAATTCATCTTCGTCTTCTGGTTCCAGTTAGAAAAACCTCTTTTCGCTATTTAGTTTGAAAGTTTTTCTCACATTGATGTGCTTAACGCACTGAGGAAAAACGGAAATATAAAGCTGTGTATCTTCTGCATAACAGTGGTGAAAGGCATTGAGATGATGTTACCATGTGGAATTGTGTATATAGAAAATATAAAGGGACCGAGAATGCTTCCTTGAGGAACGCCACAGTCAGTATCACAAAAAAGTATATTCAGTATGAAGGACACCAGCCAAGACATCCACATTTTCTGAGACTGTCAGTCAAATGTTTAGGATCTGCTGTGTCAAACACTGCATTGAGGACAGTCACATTGTTCACACCTAAAATGATTCTCAGTTCCTGTATTACCTATCACTGGGCTACTTCACTGCTGTGGGTGGTTTGAAAACATATCAGAAACTTTTGTAAAGGACTGTTGTCATTTACATGATTAGGTACATGGTTACAAGACCGTTTTCCAAGGAAAGTTTACCAAGGAAAAGGAGAAATGGGCCTGGAATTGCAAGGGTCGGCACTCTCTGGGTTGCGCTCTTCAGCAGAGGGTACATGGCAGCTGTTTTGAAAGCTTGGGGGAAGATTTCTAATTGCAGGTTGTTACCTGGCACAGACAGTGGAAACTGACTTTAAAGGACATGGAAAAAGGGCGATCAAGATCACAAGAAGACATAAGGAGACCTCATCTGGATAATAGCAGCACAAACTGTCTTCTCTCATCATAATGAACCACTGTGATTCTAGATCCCGGGGAGTTGGTAAAGAGTTAACAACACTGGCTCCCTGCATGACTAATTCAAATTCTACACATTTGAGAAGTGCTGCTTGACTGTAAAGGACTGTTATTTGTGGAAAAAGCTGGGTCACATGATGGACAATAGGGGGAAAACCCTCCAAATAGTTTTCAACAACTCTAGTATGCAGCTCATAATTAGACTCCTCTTCTAACCTTTAGCAGAGGTAAAAGAAAGCGAGGGACTATAAAGGACAGTGGTGTCGTCAGTGCTTGATTTATAGCCAGGGTGTCATGCATAGTACAGACTGTGCCCACTCGTCAATAGAGTCACTCAGCAGGCTGCTTTTGTAATCAGGATTGAGTGGTGAAATGGGCCTCCAGCCCCATCAGAAATCCAGACGCCATAGTCACTAAGTGATGCATATAGCCGATAATCCACTGGTTGGCAAATTGACATCACGTTAATTTTCAGAGGCATTGAAGTCCAGCTAGGGCGACTTTTCATACACTGTGTGTCAGGTTGGGTGATGCTTTAAAACTGACCCAAGGAGGTTGGATTTTAGACTGTCTGTCATATTTATTTCACAACTTATCTTAGGCTTACAAGCCATTTGTCTGACACACACTCAAGGGATTGCAAGGGAGGGAAATTGAGCAATTATATAAATCGATATCACTCTGAACCACTGCAGAGGGTATACGAGGTTTTATTTGGCTGATTTTCAGGTAAGTGGGCTACATCAATTGCCCACAATTCAAAGCCAGGCTTAACTGACTTGTCTTGTGAATAAAATATGAGATCATAGGCACTGCCATAGACTACGAGACACTTGAAGAACTAGGGAGGAAACGGAGACGAGCACTAACCTTGGAAAAACACAGCATCAGACACATCACCGACTCTACTGTATCACATATTTTCACTGGGTTTTCTCGGATAGCGCAGTCTATATTTTCCTCACACAGCTAAAATGTCTAGGGAGGGAGAGTAATAACACAAAAAAGCCTTGTGTCATAACCATGGAGGGATGCTCTATATCACCTCTTCCACCCTGCTCCACCAGATTCAAATAACCCCACGAGAGATGCTAAATTCTTCCACCTTGGACACAATCAACATGGCTGTTCAGCCACCCTGAAATCGAAGGACTTAATGTCATTGCTCGATGCATCCTGAATGACAGCTGACAAAGTAAGCTCATCAAAGCACTCTCCAGGTGGCGATGCTAAGTGGTGTGAAAACCGGCTGTGGGCGCCTCATCAAAAACCATTCACCTGAGACTAGCAATAGCAGCTGCTGATGAGGTGCTTGTGTTTTGCTGGCAGACTGTGTTATTGAGACATTTTGTTATGTTCACACACTAGCTAGCAGTCCCCTGGGATGAGGTAGGGAGGCAGGCAGCCTGCAGCACTGGAACTGGAAGGAGGAACCATATCCCAGCACATGACAGGGTGATTCTGGTACACAACAACAAGCCGCCGCCGCTGCTGCTGCTGCAGCAGCTGCCGACTGCATGGTGTTGGGAAAAACTCCCAACAACTTCAACCCATTTATGCAACCTTATGCTACATATGACGCTGTGCTCTGGTAGGAAAAGTGAGACACACAACAACAAGAACAAGCACCATTAGCCGCCCACAGCTTGTGCTTAGACACACACACTCCAACCGACATACACATACACACGCACTCTCAAAGACAATTGAATGCTCACCCACGCTGACGCATGAAACAGAGCAGCTAGCCACGAAAAAACACTTACATTATCGCACTCTGGTTGATTCACAGGTCCTCGAGCCTACATTGTCATTAGAGTGCAGCCCTTTGACAAATGCATCATTTCACGGGGAGAAATTACTTTCCTGTGCTCCTCCCATTAGCCCCATGTCTGCACAAACGTCACTCGAACCATCGGCCGCTCCAGCTGCCGGAGCAGAGGGCAGACAGACCTGGAGCGGGCTCGGGCCGAGCCAAAGGTGGAGCAGCAGGTGACAGGCGGAGACACAGTTTGCAGGCACAGATGGAGCAATGAAACAAGCAAAAGAGGGTGTGGCAGGGCTCACCATTCTCAAACCAGATCTCGCATTCCTGAAGGCTGGAGTATGACACCAGCTCCCCTCCTTCCCCCTCCAGCGACACGAGCACTCCTTCCTCCCTGAGCGATGACCAGTTCATCAAAGATCAGAAAAAAAGAGAAGAAAAAAGAAAACAGGAGGAGAAAAACACCTGCGGCCGAGCAGGGGAGGATAAGCGGGGAGGAACAGGAGCTCTCTCTCCCTTTCTTTCCTCTTGTTTCCCTTCGGAGGAAATCTCCACAGGTTTCAGTGCTGATGCTGCCTGCTCAGTTCAGTCGCAGTAAATGATACACAGCCAGGCAGATATGGCAGTGACGGGAAGAACGAGAGGAGGAGGAGGAGGAGGAGGAGGAGGAGGAAAGAGAGGGAGGAAAAGGGAAGGAGGAAGGAAGAACGCAGCAGTCACTGTGTCACTGGGGGACACAGAGGTGACACCTCTGCGATGGCAGGAGTACCGAGGGTGACAGGTGAGCGAAACCTTCGCCACCACGAAAGAAAAGGAAAAATAAGAAACAAACGGCACGGGGGAGCCTTTCCTGCGAGGAGCCCGTGAGCACAGATAGGACTGAGCTCCCCATTCGCCTCCGTGACTGCATTAGCGCTTAGCGTGTTATGTATAGATGTGAGAGGCGCACTCTCTCTACAGGAACAGGAGCCCAGGTCTCCAACAGATGAATGGTGCAGTGCTGCTGTTGTCATGGCAACCGCAGAGCAAAAGGAGGAGGAGGAGAAGGGTGGGTATTGAGGGAGGAAAGAAAATGGCATAAAAAAAGAAGGAGGGAGGGAGGGAGGGTATTATTAAAGAGACACAGTTTTGCCGTCTGTGGACGGGGGTTTGGGGACACATAAGATCACAAGAGGTGAAAAAAGAGGAGACATATCATTTGATGGGAGCAAGGGTTTCAATAAAACCTACTCCATTTTCCTCTTGGGCTCAGGCATCCCTGTCTGTCCTTGTTTTACCCTTGAAACAGTATTTGTACAGCTGCAGCCATGTTTTACGGCTATTTAGGGGTTCAAACCCACGGGGCTGAGAGTTTATTGTGTAGCGCCCTTGCTTTTGTCCGGGTTCATATCCGTCAGCCTGTAAGCCCGCTGTTTTCTAAGTGTTTTTTATTAATCTCCTCCAGTCACACTTATTTCCCCAGGGTGACATCTCCGAACACCATTTGCAGCGTGCTACCAACAAGCCTTAAAGATGTGCTTCAGTTACAGGTCAAAGTTTTTCAGCGCCCTGTTATGTGCACCGCCGGCCGTCTCCATCATGAAACCTGGGGCTCATCCCAGCCAGAGACACAGTGATTTATTTTCTGCCGTTTTTTTAGTTTTTGTGTGAGAAAATAACTTAACATTTACATCTGTGGCATGATAGCGATGTGTATTGTAGGCTGGTTGCATATTGTCAACAACATGCAACAAAATCCAGGGAGATGACAAGTGGGGGTGGCTGATCACATGCCTGGCTTTAACTCTAAGACAGCATTATCATGAAAATGAGCAGAGACAGAGGCTGCATGAGTCTATGAGAAGCAGAAGCATCAGGAAACTATTACAGCCTAGATTTTGTTGCTGACTAGTGATTTTTTTTTTTTTTTGTAAATTAAGAAACTGCTGTCATCATCTGGGCTGCCATCAATCCGATCTTGAGTTGTGAATTCTGACTGATCACAAAATGTGCTTTGAAAGCAAAATAAATCTTGTGTAAATGTGTGGTGCCTTCATCATCAGCTCCTTAAAAACAGCTTAAAGCTGAAGAAATAAACTATGATCTTTATTCCCACCTCCATGAAACACAGCTCTGTTGATATTATGCCTTCTTTACGTGCCTTGTTTACCTTCTCGGTGCCTTTCTCCTGCGGTCACATGACAGAGACTTTCTTAACTTGTGCCTTTTATAGTAAACAACGCACATCAATCATTATTTATCACAAATCAACAATTTCTAAGTGGTTTTCAAAACATTCTTGTCAGAAACTATTCAATTTCAGAAACTTTCCTCTGTTGTTTCTGTATACTTGGCTGCAGATTCTTCTTCTGAGCTGTACAGCTCCCCAATTCAATTTCTGTTCCATTTCTGAACTTCAACCATTGATTTCTTCTTTTTTGTTGTAATGTCTGTTCACGTCATCATTCTTTAATCACACCTTGCGTTTCTCTTCGCAATTTTAATCAATAAATTCCTTGAAGATGTCTTCAGCATCTCCAACATGCTTTCGAAATTGCTTTTTTTCATGGGTAAACTGAACTGTGTAGAGGAATTACAGCATAACCCCAATGAATAAACAAACAATGATCCTGAAATCTGTTCACCAAAAGGAGTTTAAGCTTCTGCCGTCTCCTCCTGCCTAAACTGGAAAACAGACTAGATGTTATGGTGACACTAAAGTACCTCACTGAGCTCTTGTAGAACTGAAACTCCAAGGTAAACCCTGTGTATTGTTTTTACTGTAACACTTTGAGAAAAATACACTTATTCTGGATATTCTGGCGCAGAGTTAGATGAGAAGTCTCTCTCTTATATCTGTCTGTTAAATACAGTATAAGGTTACAATCAGCAGGCAGTTAGCTTAGCTTAGCACACAGACAGGAAACCAGGGGAAACAGCTAGCCTAGCTCTGTCAACAACAAAAAAAATCCAGATCTCAGCACCTCCAAAGATCAATAAATAACATGTTATATATATTGTTTGTTTCATCTGTATGAAAAAGCAAGTTTAAAAGCAATGATTCAAACAATATAACGAGCTTTAGAGGGTTAGCATTGGACAAAGGTGAGCTAGCCGTTTCCCCTGTTTTGAGTCTGTGCGCTAAGCTAAGCTAAGCTAAGCTTAGCGGCTGCTGTCTGTCACTGTATCTTTACTGCACAGATATGAGAGAATGTTATCAACCTCCCCATCAGTGGAACAGCCTGGATGTGGCCTTTCTTTTACTATCTGGCACCAGCATACACCATCATGTCCGCAGACATAAACTGCAACAAACGGCAGGTAGAGATATGCGCTAATTCCCTCAAGTAACTTTCCAGTGATTTGCTGTAACAAACTGTAAAAGAACTGATGTTTGCATTTAAGGAAGAAAAGTCAGATTTGTGAAGATATTTCATCAGTAAAACATCCAGACTATTTGGCTGATGATTAAAATATGACCAGAATATCTGTCAGCGCACTTTAATCCAGCCGGTTCTTTAGTGCTCCTCCCGAGGCCATCACACTTCCATTTCAATTACTCCTTTCTACACTTAACCTTCACTCTTTTATTTTTCGCCGATGACAGCGGAGCTGCAAATGTCACATTTCCTTTCAGCTAAAAAAATGATTTGGAGGGTGAGTGGCGGCAGGGACAGTTTAGAAAGAAATAATGACAATAATTGAAGAATGATTTTCTCAAGGTGCAACGTTGGGTAAGGAGGCGTGGAGACTGAGGGGTCCCAAATGTCAGTGTTCATTTCCAAAACTCACAGCGGATACCAGATGCCATACAAAACGCGAGGCTGGCTGAGAGGGCGTGGAAGGAGGAGACTGAGGTGTCCCAAATGTCAGCCTTCATTTTTAAAATACACCGAGGGGACAAGATATCATAAAAAGTCCAAGTGTGGTGCACTGCAGGTCTGTGTTAGATGACATCATGAGTTAAGGAAGAGTCTGGATTACACATTATGACGTGGTGCTTCTACATCCACTGCAGCACAAACCTCATTTTTTAACGTCTGGAAAAGTTTACGAATCGTAGAATCAACATATGAAATAATCCAACTGATATCAGATAAACAACGACCTCGTTTGGATCCACACAAACGAGGAAAGACACAAATAAAAAATGTAATTCCAAATCTTTCACTCATCATCTTTTCATCCAGCCTGGACGAGAAGTCCTTAAAGCCCTCAGAAAAAAACGAGACAACCAGGGAAGCTCTGTCTACTGGTGACGACCATGAGTTTACAGACATTCAGTTTACGATCACACACGACAGACAAAAGCAGCAACTCCTCACAACTAACTCACGATTCGACACAAAGTCACTTGCAATGAACCGATTGAGACCAGATGGTTTGTTTTCGTATGTTTGAGCTGGAATTAAAAACAGAGGCTGCAGATGGTTTTAAAGTGAAACTAAAAGGCATCTTTCCGGTGTCCCATCAAGTTAACTTGTGATGTATTTTCTGATGAGCTGGAACCATTTAGTTTTACCAGCCTTTTCTACAACAACTTCAGGTAATGACACCCTTTTACCTTCTGAAAATCCCCAAACTAATGCGCCCGGACATGAGTTTCTGTGTGGTTAAGACAAAATCTTACTACAGTTGCATCTGCGCAAGACATATCCCAACCAGTGATCCTGTCATCACCATTAAGACGCTTAAACGGCAACGATGACGCAGGCCCAGAACTGTAGCATTCATCACGAGCAGCTAATTGAACGGAGCTCAACTGTTTCAATGTGGATCCTTTAAGACCACCCACGCAATGAGCTGTAAAACCTGACTAAGCAGTTCTGCACAATGTGCCTTGTTAATCCTGACGTCCACGCTGCTGCCGTGCATTTTCATGCCTACACCATGTGACCATTCAGAAGTTAGCTAACTGTAGCACACTGCCACTTACTCACATATCACTCTATTACTGTAAGCACCACAAAGACAATTGATTTTAGATATACTCATATTACTGTGATAATTGCTGCAAGAGTGGGAGAAAAAAAATGAGGTGGTATAATTAAACCAAGCCTATTCTCAGGTTTTAAGGCCAAATGCAATTTTCCACCTTTATGTGGCAATCCATGGGGAGGCAGTAATTGTATTGATTGCTGCCATTAATTAGGGAAAAGCAGTGTAATCTGGGGAGAGATGTTGAAATAATTCCCTTTAAATGTTTCAGATTGGAGCAGGGCCAATCAATCAACTGGGGCAACGTCTCCGGCGAGCCTGACACTTGAGTGAGGTGTTTATTAAGGAACAAATAAGCAATCAGTGATTACGGCTCATAACTATCAGCCACTGAGATATCACTGGGAGGACGAGCAATCATTGCTACTTATAGTCTTGGACAACAGCGGGCTAAAAATAGACGCCGTGAAGACAATGAAACACACATGACGATGAAGGAATGCTGGAACAAAGCCGGCTGGTGAAACATGTGTTTTCATGAGCGCGCAGCAGGAGAGAGAGGACTTGTATCATGACTTGATCTAAAAATGAACATTTTCCTTGGGACTTTGCAGCGGCTTGTAATTATGTCAAATCACAACAGTCAGAGACACTGTCCTTTAAGCAGACAAGCCGGGGTCACGCCCGGTGTTGGCAAACATTGGGATGAAGCGCACTCAGGCACTGAAACTCTCCTGACTGTGTACTCTGACCTTTCTGGAAGCCAGAGGGATTAAAAACCACTTTCTCTTGGAGGTTTAATAAAGTATAAGAATATTATTGGTACTACTACTAACAATGGAGTTACATATTCAGAATTATATTCAAGTAGAAGTGCAAAAGTATTAGCAACAAAGTACTCATTGGGTGGTAGAATGGCTGCTGTGTGCTATGTCTTTTTACTAATATCATTATGGATCTTAATGTTTAGGTGGATGAGGTGGAGCTGACACACTGAATGAGCCTTGTGGTGCTCTTGTTTAGATTAATATAGATTTCAGCACAAAAGTTCAGGAAGTTTATGGTTGTCATGGAAATAATTTCCTTGTCCTCACAGCTGAAAGCTCAAATAGACATAAAACTGTTTCCTTGTGTTATGTGCAGAGCATCTTCTTGCATGTTCAACAGATAGAGTTAAATTTCCTACACAATCACGACTTGTGATCCCACCAACAAAGTGATCTGAGACTGTGATGGCATGGTGCAGCAGGTCTCCAGCCCTCCTCACCACACTGTTTCACAGGTTGACCCCTCGAGCGTCTGAGGGCCCCCTTGAGAGTCTTCATACAGGCAGAGGGGATTAAATCAGAAACCCAATGATTCTCTAAAAAGGTCAGCGCTTTCATGGCGTTTTCATTCTATCAGAGCCTTGAGCTTGAATAACTCAAGTCCTCACCAACACCACCACTCCGGCTCCCTCAGGCCAATCAGGTGCTACGCAGGAGGGCAAAGAGGGGCTGTAATTGGTGGGGAGATCAAAGTGCTGCAGCCTTTAGACCTGCTGCTGTTTGCTCTCTCATGTGCTCCTCTGCCTCCACTTTTTCTCCCACCTCTGCCATCTCGGGCATGGGAGGGGTTCTGGCCTTTGACGCCAGCACACACACACACAAGCTCGGTACTGTCAAGCTGTGCAGGAAGTGGCGCTGAGTTGAATTAATTAAAGGGTGAGAAAGCCGGGTGGTTGAGACCTGGTACAATCTGGCGTTGGAGAGCAGACGCAGGTCTTTGAGGGTTGGAGGCCAGGGGGGACCTCGGGGCACTCCAGGATTGTTGTGCGTGTTGTTGTGGAGTCAGATGCGCTGATGCAACAGTGTTTGAGCTCATATGAGTCATGTAATGTCACACAAAGATGTGATCTGAAGATAAAGCTCGATGAGAAGGCTTCTCACATGCAGCATGTAACAGAGCCAAATCGCTTTTTATGATAAACTGATGCCAGCGCTGCGAGGCCACACCTGCCACACGAGCTCGACAGAATCATACAGTTTTATGTTGTTTTTAATTATCACAACAGACGACGGAATAAGACACAATAGGTGGCTTGACAGAGACATAAATCTGGACGGATTAACGCAGTGAAGGTCTAATCCTGCCAAAATGATACCTCTCGCTGTCATGCGTGCAAACACACGAATACTTAAAGTGACAAGCGTAAGCAGGAGAAATTACGCAAAGGTAAAACACATCCAATGCAGCGAGTGCACAGCTGAGACGTACAGGATATTAAGAATGAGAGAATAATTCCTAAATTAAAATCTCAAAGCAGCCCTCTCAAGCTCCACAACCTGACGGGAATAATATAACGAGCCTGACAACAGCACGTGCGACAACACTGCGACGACACCTCCGTGTACGTCAGCCACGGAGTAAGAACAGTATGGATGAGACAGCAGCGCATAATCAAGCTTTTCTTAAAGGACAATGTTCTCCTGTGTGACAGAGATCAAGACAACAACACACACACACGCGCGTATGAATGTACACATTCCCATACACAAGCTAAGAAATTCACTTTGAGTCATGCAGATGAAAGCGTGGACACCAAATAAGGCTGAATCTGTCATGAAACATGGAGGAAAAGAGAAACACAAAGTGAGCAAAGATGGCCGCTCACACAGCACGGGGAACCAAGGAGAAAAAGAGTGATAAAACCGGCTCGGCCTGAAACCTAATTCTCAAGTCCTGCTCCCTGAAAACGGCCTCTGCTGGGTCCTGTCACCCACACAGAGCCCTCTGCAGTGGTGTGGCACACCCAGTTAAAAGGGAAGAAGAATCACTTTTGGTGCGTTTCCTCTTTAAAACCCATACTTTGAATGACCTGAGAGAGAGTATAAATCATTCTGTGTGATGTAAAATTTAAAAAAATCACGGTCCTCCCCCCGGCCTATCAGAAATGGTTAATGATCTGAGGTAGCTGAGAGGCTGGTGCACCCTAGTGGTGACTACTGAATCAAGCTTTAAAGTCCTTCACACCCACTCTGCTTCTATGTGGAGGCTGCACTGATAGTGGGTGAAGCTGCAATGTCAATATTTCATTTCGCAAACTGAAATCCAGCACAGCAGTAAGCCATGGAGGTCCACACAGTCCTGTGTAAGAAACCACAGCCTCCCCCTTAATAACAGCAGAGGGACCATGACACAGGCCTCATAATCCGGTTAATGGGGAGGCGAGGGGGGTGTTGGGGGGCGATTTTCCACGTTCTCTGAAGATGAGTGTGGAAGGAAATGATTAGTGGTGGGAGATACGGAGCGATAAAAGAGGGCAGAGCCGACCGCAGCTCTCAGTCCATCAGCTGTTCTTGGCACTGTCAATTAGGTAGGACTTTGGTGATTACAAGAATTGGAAATTGCAGTGTTTGCCGCAGGCCAGAGCTTTATGTTTCTGCTCACAATTAGCGGGTAAGTAATACGGTAAGTGATTACTGCTTATCGGCAACCATCAGGGCGAGGAGCCATTCCCCTCCTCCTCACTTTGTGTCATAAAATCTGCTTTAATTCACTGTGCGTGATTCTCTGATTAGGCAGCCTGCCTACAGTGGTACAGTGAAGGGTTAAGGGAGGCTGTATTAGTACAATGAGTCTATGGGGGAGGACAGCTACAGGCAGGGATGTGCGTACAAGACAAATCTGAACTAGATTCAGCCCACATCTCTGTTGGCTGTGGTTTTCTTCCCAAACACAGGTTTTTTAACAATGTGACAACACTGCTTGACTAATTCAGAGCTTGCACTCTTTCTGAATCCAGCGTCACCGCTGTGCCTTTACCTGTGAGCTTCTTCACCGGCTGCAGCCTGACACTGATGGCCTGGTGGGTGAGCAGCGGGGAGGAGGGCAGCGAGCGTGACACGCCCTCCATTATGCGAATGTGCTGCATGCCCTCGGTCATGGAGAGCGGAGGCACAGCGTAGTCTCCCTCAAAGGCACAGTCGCTGTCTATGCTGCCACCTGCAGGACGGGAGGGGGAGACAGAACAGCGTGAGATGCTTTTCCTGCATTCCCTGACACTCTAACACTGCAAGGAGAGGGAAGATGATGACAACATTTAAGTCTAATGTTACTGATATAATCCTCTCTTGAGGACGCTGCTTAAGTTACATGAGAATGATTTTCTGCTGAAGAAAACAAGACAAACAACAAGTTTCTTCTTGATAAAAGACAAAACGGCTGATTCTCAAAACCCAACTAAACTTTTTAGCACTAGCAGAGTTTATTGAGGAGCTTCTGTGTTTGGCTGCACTGGATTCTGCTGGTGTTTCTCTTTGTGTGTGACACACAGATGGAGTACTCCAATAGTACCTCAGCCTGGTCTCCGGTTTCTGGTATCAGTGCAACACCAGTATTGAGCGTAACAAGAATGGCATGACCCAGAAGAGAGAACAGCCCTGCAGGCAACATGTGCCGTTTACTTTCACTGTTATAAGCTACAGTGTGCCTGACCTCAGTAAGCCCTACAGTAACACAATACCCCACAATTTTAATGCCATAAAGGAGGATTTTCTAACCGTCTGAATGTGTTGAAACAATCCAAAAAGGAGCACAGTCATCATAACCATGAGAAAGCATTTTATTTACAAAAAAAAGGGCCTCGCACAATGAGAGGTAATTACAGACAGAGCACAAACAACCACTCTCCATCACTCACCCACCCCTTTCCCTCTCTTGCTTCAAAAACCACAAATTATGACAACTTAGGCCTTTTTTTTTGGAACTTCACACACACACACACACACACACACATACACACACACACACATTCCCCAGTGAACAAAAACCAGCCAGCTGTCTGTAAACACAACATCCATTTTGTGAATCAGCTCTGCCTCAGACTGCCCATTTCCCTGCAGACGGAGCTGTAAAAGCAAACTGGTCAAGCAACAGTCTCGCATCAGATAGCAGCCGCCACAGTGAGACATGAAGCCATTATCAGACACCAGTCCATGACAAGTCCCAGAGGCGGCCCGAACGACGGCTAGGATGGGGTCAAATCGGTTGTTGTAATGCAAATAGACTGGTATAGAAACATTTGCGTGCGTGCGAGAAACACCAAAAACATCCCCACACACTCTCGCTGTGTGGCTGCACTGCTGGAGTCAGTCCATCCACTCACCGGGGAATGTCACTGCAAAAGCAAAAACAGCAGCCAGACCAGCGGTTAAATCCCAAAGCATGGAAATTCTCCTCATGGTGTGAACACCGGGGGGGTCTGGGTGTTCTGGTAGCAATTATCAGCAGTCAAGAAGCAGATTTTCATGCATTCCAAAATGGGATGAAAACATATAATTATACTACTATTAGCTAATTAATCTAGCAAAAATAGCTAAATTTCGCACTTTTTTTGTACATGTCAACACTTCCTCATGAAAACAGACAACTGTGACATGTTGAAGCACAAATCAAGAGGTGTGATTTAGGGCAAAGATGGAGGCTGGAGAGGCAGGAAAAGCCGCACTTCAGCGCTGAGATCCGCGCAACAAAAGCGTCGAGGGGGAAATGATGGTGTTTTATTTTAGGCTGCGATGAGAGACATGTTTAAGGGCCACTCCATGCCTCGAAAATAAACATAAACACCTACTCGTCGAGGTGTTCAGCTCAAAACATGCACCAGGAGGGGGGAGGAAAAGAAGGCAACGTGAAATTATAATTGCCCAAAACATTTCCTGCCAAGAGCTGACACTCCCGTGTTGATAAACATCTACTGATGTATACAGCCTATTTCACCAGGAAGTAACTCAGATTTATAGGAAAAAATACTAGAATATAAAATTCATACAGCCCTCTCCCAGTAAACATAAATTCATTTCCAGTAGTCATAAAGTTTCCGCCGTAAAATGCAACCTGGTAAACGAGGCCTCCACGAGTTTCTACTGCGAAAACATTAAGGGAGAAGAAATGGAGTCTGGAAAAAGGCCGCCAGGAGAGGAGCATTACTGGAAATGAGAAGGTAAACGTGGGGAGAAACAGTTCACACGCTGTTCCTCAGCAACTCGGCTTCTCATTCACTCACATAATGCACATTCACGCCTGGGAGCAGCTCAGTGCGCTCCATAATAAGAAACAGAAGAAGAAGAGGAGGAGACAAGCTAGTGCTGGAGTGCTCAGATGGTGTTAACAGGCACACCTGAGGTCATGACTCCAGACTGCGGCGAACTACCTACAACTCCTATTTAAAACAAAAAAATAGTAATATTTTTGTGTGCTTACCTTGGCCAACGTGGCTCAGGTGATGGTCTAGACTGGGCGAGCGGGGGTCTGCCAAGTCCTCGCTCCCACCATCTGCAGACGAGGAGCAGAAAGAGAAAGACAGGGAGTGAGCTCGGTGGTGCTGGTAGCGTGGCAAGGAGGTGCGGGCCAGCAGCATGGCCACATCCTCCTCTCCTATCAGCCAGGTGTGGGACCGCAGGACCCCCAGCAAGCTGCTCACACACAGACCCTCCACACCCTTCCTCCTGGGGCCCAAGCGGCCCCTTATGGTGGCGAAGGGGGACCGCGCCACCATGCTCCACTTTTTGCGCCTCCCCATGTTTAGACTAAACAGTCAAGCGAGCCTCTATCTCGAGGGCCTGCCCCTGCCGATAACAAAATAGTTTACATTGCAGCCATTGTTGCATGCACACAGTCCCGTGTCACAGCCACGATCACAGAGCTCACTGAGCTCTACGGTTCAGCGAGCGAGGACTAGCAGTAAAACAGTGGGCGTTTCCCAGGATAGATCCACATACAGTTAATGATATGAGGATCAATTACGCCCAAGGGAGCACGCAGGCTGAATTAGCCACAGTGGATGGAGCTGAGAAGAGGGGAGTGGGGGGGGTGGCATCACTGGGCAGCACAGTCAGTGTCACCGGGGGATTGTTTCATAATCCTGCTCGAGTGCAGATGGATCTACTGTAAAGCACCACAGGCCGGCAGAGGAGGTTTGGAACAAATGAGTTATACTCAGAATAAATGCATCCCACTGGAATTAAAGGAGCTATTAATAAAAGCTAACTACGGCGATGTTTGAAAACTAGTCGAAGCCAACGGATTTTCCCTGTGTGGAGAGATGAAAGATTGTTGCATTAAGTAGAAAGACAGGAAAAAGGATTGTATATTTTGTCGAGCCCCGCATTGTGTTTCAATCACAGAGCTCGCCATCAGCCCAGAAAGCCCAAACAAATACTCAAGTATTATCTCCCCCATCGCAGGTTCACACACTGTGTGCCAGTCGCCACACAGCAGGCGAGATTGGCTCGCTGGTGGAAAGATCAAGCTTGTCGATGGAGAGATAGATTAAGCCGTGGGGCATGATTGTGTGAGAACTGGGCCAGCCTGAGATTGACACTGATTGCAGAAAGGAGTCCTCTGCAGAGGATTTTCAGTCCATCCTTCCTGACCTGAACCACCACGTCAGGACGTGTCAGGTGAACGTGAAATGTTATGCAATCAAAACATATAATTTTGGAGCGATTTTGAGAGATTTCAGCAACACAACCTCTTTATTCCAGGCGCTTACAGACAAAACCATAGATCCCGCTGCTGACACCTTTCTTGCACCAACAAACCCACCAAAAATAGCGTCTCACCTCGCATACCCGATGAGCCGTATCGTCTAGTAAAATCAATGCCGTGAAAATCAATACGGGCTTTGAAGACGATGTGCTCTAGCTACGAGCACTGCTTGCACAGTGAGCCATGAAAACACACACATGCACATGCGAGCACATGTAATGAGTGTGATGTTGTGAGCGGTGAGCTCAGTGATATACAGTAATAGATTCTGCACACTTGCTATGCTCCTGCGGCGAATCTGATTAGCACCCTCGGTGACGTCTTGAGCAGCTTGCTTGTCATCAGTAACATATATATTTATACTCATACCTGAAGTGTTAATAATTGAAACGAAAAGAGGACGGGGAAGTTAGTTACTAATTAGAATACACAACAAAATTCTTGGGCCTCGTCTTCTTCAGATGATATTGTTCAGTTTAAAAACTGAACTCCAGATTGTGGATCATACTGTGTTACACATCGCGAGTAGCTTTGGTTTGGAGCTGCAGGATTTGCTGGAAATCATTCAGGTACACTTCCAGTCCATCCACTACCCAACAGCTGTAGGTTAACCTTCAACTTAAATGACTCTGTTAGGGGACAAATGGGGCTTTACTCTTTACAGGAGTCTCCTTTCTACTCCACTACATTTCTTTTTGGGCCTGGGAAAGTTAATCTGTGCGCCTCTTTTATCCGAGAGGGAACGCTTCTATTGCTTCTCTTGTTGCCAGTGATCACCAGACAATGTCCTGCCACACAGATCAATGGTGTATTAAGCAGGGAACATGGAAGGGGAGGACTGGCTGACAGAAGACAGAGACATGTTTTTTCATTCCAACCGCAGAGACAAACGGTGGACATCATTCAAGCTCCTCACAGAACATCTGTCAACCACTCGTGTCAACAACAACATGAGAATATAAGACAGCTCGGTCTCGATTCAGAGTCAGAGCAGACAGTCTGCGCTCTGTAACCACATCCTGTTCAGCTGTAAAATCAAAGCTTTGCTCTCTGAGAAGGTAAAAGACCATCTCCTAAATTGAAGAAATAATGGCGCAGTTACTCTGCTGGCTAGTCGCTGGAGCTGTGTTAGGATGTCAAAGGAGGAAGCCAATTTCACACGTGGACAAAGAGTCATTATGGGAGAAGTCGGCATGACATCTGAAAGCGATCCCATGGAGCACGGCGGAGAACTCCACTATCATTATCACTCAGACGGACTTTGATGAACCTGCCCGTGTTCACGGCGTTCAGTGTGACCTCTGCTCCAAAATGAGGCTTCTTTTCCAGCTACCGTCTGAGGATGATTACTAGAAATTGTGGTCTTTTCTGTGATCACCTTTGGCAAAAAGAAAAGCTTAAGTGTTGGGCAGAAAGCTAAGTCATCACTAGGGTTTCTTCTTCTTTTTTCCACCTTTACGCTGGACGCCCCAAAACTCTGAATAACTAATCTGGAGGAGAATTCGTGGAACGAATCACAATTTGAAATGGACTCGGTTCTTTTCCTGCGACCGATCGATCGCGTCGCAGGAAAGAGGAGCTGATAGACTCACCCCAAAAGTACAATCGATGCCCGTCTTTTACTTGCAGGACCCTCAATGGACAGAGAAAAAGACTGCAACTGAGCCATGTAACAGAGACACATCCTGGATATTAGGAGCCCAGAGAATTACATCCTTCAGCTCAATGACTTCCCTCAGTGACAGCGCACTGATTCAGTGTCCGCTTCACTTCTTTTCTGCCTTATTTCTTACCTTTGCTGATTGCCTCCGTGGGGCCCTAATGCTGTTGTGTTGCCAACTTGTCAATCCCCAGTTTCTCACCAGGAAGCAAACTAGGACCCCTAATTAAACACCCGTATTCTCCCTGTTACTCTCCATGCCTCTGCTAATCTTTCTCACCATCCATCACAATAACGTTTTAGGTTAGAGGGGCCACGAAATCTTTCAATGAGCTGATCCAAAGATTCTTCATCCTATTTTAGCGCAGTTTCTCTGTGATGCATTACACCAGGCGCAGAAATCCTTTTTGTACTGTGCATACCTTGAAGGCATGACAACTACGGAGACAGGATAATAAATAACTGTGTAAGTTTAGTACAAGTGGTGACGAATTTCTAATGAAGTGCACACCATCCTTGCATTATCATACACTTTTTTCTCGAGAGCTAAACCCCATAAATCTCATGTGGAAACAGAGGAATCATGTGCGAGGTGGGATAATAAAATACGCTGACATTTATCCAGCACACAGTAGCCCACACACACACATAAAAACGAATGTGCATGCCATATATCACATGGAGCTCTTGTGTGTGAGCAGATGTACCACGGGTGATTTACCAAAATAGAGATTGATTTAAAGAGAGTTAAAAAGAAAAGTTTGAAACTGGAAAAGATAAATGCCAAGGAGTGAATCAGTGTGCCGTGTGCTGAGTCCTGTGGAGAGCGACGATCGGCGCTGCCAAACTGTAACTTCTGATGTCACCAAGGAAGAGGCTGCCTGCTCCGGCGCCTCTGAGCAGGGCGCTTAAAAACAGACTCAAGTGCGCCTCAAGGACTCAAAACTCTCAAGTTTATTGCAGACATTTAACTACCCCACTGTTGGCTCTATGAAATGGCAGGAAACAGTGAACAAACGCTCATCAGAATTACCTTAAACCAAGGTGAAGCCTTCAGACTAACTGTGTCCATCCAACAATTCAATTTATAATGATGCCAAGCAGAGATAAGCTGAAAATGCAGGCGGACATTAGCGACAGATACGTGATCAAACCATTGTGTTAAAGTTCCTGCTAATTGATTAATCATCTAATCAATGAATCAACCAACCCTTTCAGTAGTATTTGTGTCTCAAATTGCCAAAGTAAAGATTCTGTCAGCAGACATACTGACGGCACCGATATCGGCACGCTGTTCCTGCTATCGATCAGCTAATCGATTCAACGTCAAACGCTTCTACGCAAGCATGCAGTCTGACTTTGGTCTCAGTCGAACACTCCACGAACGCCACAGTGAGCTGCACTGAGCCACATGAGAGCACAGACATCTGCTCATTTGTAAAGTTGGCAGACATCTTCGTTAGCATCAGCCTCAGTGCACAGGAGAGCTTGTCGAGTGTTTTCTCTCCGCCGCTGCGCTGAGCCAGCCCTGGTCTACCACAGGAAGTGGAGGGCTCTGACATCCTGCCAATGTAAAACAATAGGGAGCTGCTTCCATCCAAACCCCAACGCACACATTTACCGTATACGTACACACACAACCACGCACAGCAGGAGCAAGGACGGTATACTGAGATAAGACCAAAAATATTCTTTGCAAGGGATACTTGAGTCAAAATAACCCAGATTTCAACAGAGTCAATGAGAGGGTTCTACTTTGGTCTAGAACATTTTAGCTGCACATTTACTTCTGAATGCAGTCAAAGAATGAAAAACAAACAAAAAAAATAAAAAATCATGTGATCGCATGTCTCATTCTCCACAACAATTAAACAGACAAATCATGCTTTGACTCCATTTCTGAGTACAAATACCATTAAAAGTAAATCTGCGGTGTAATGTGATCCACTTTGGGCTCCTAACATAAGCAGCGCTAGCAGCCCACCTCTGGTCTGGAATCAGATATTCAGACTTTTGTTTTGAGAAATCACATTTGAAAGAAGGAAGCAAAATCATAGATACACAAAAAAATACACCAGTAATACACAAGCAGCCAGATACAGTTACTAGAAGAGCCCCTGAAAGCTAAATATTTATTACTAAATATACAAAAAAATCAAGCTAGTCCATTAGCGGACAGAAAATTAATCAGCAACTGTTTCGATAATTGATCACTTCAGTCATTTTCAAGCTAAAGTGCCAAACTTTCTCTGCTTCCATCTTCTCAAATGTGAGGATTTGCTGCTTTTCTTCATTTTATGGCATTGGACACAAAATATTTTGGGGTTTTGAACTGTTGGTCAGACAAAATAAGGCATTTGAACATGTCATTTTTAAGGTTCTGGGAAATGGTCATGCATTTTTCACTAATTGGTGGCTTTGGGGAGACAAAAAGACTAATCATGACTATACATGAAGAATAACAGCACCATGTTCTCCTGTAAACAACCATATATCCTCGAACCTGTCGCTTCATGTTAGCATCATCCCTGTTTAAAGCACATGATGGACGTAAACACGATCAAGGCCAAGCTGCTCAATGCTTCAACCTCGTAAGAGGAGTCAGAGTGACGCTTGCTCGACTGTTGGTCACTGGCTGTTTTACCCACAGTGGCAAGCCAAAACACAAGCCTGTCAACTCTTAAGCAATATTACTTTGAGGGAGGACAAACTGCCCCAGTTATGAGGGTTCCCAGCAGCGGGAAGGTTCTGCCACGGACCTTTGGCTTTGTGGGTCTGTGGGGACGGCGTAATGCAGGTGTGCTGAGCAGAGGAGCAGGAAGGAGACTCGGAGGGGGAGGACCAGCCGAGCCAGCAGTTTCACAAGCCGTTAACCGGACTTAGAGTAGGACAATGCCCATATCAGCTTTGATTTAATGTGTGTGTCCTACTCTTTTACAAGCAAGAAGGCTGAAAAAAGCAGCCAGCCGACATGAGAGCAAAGAAAGTGATGTGCTGTGTGGGCTGCAGACACTTGTGAATGTTTCTAATGCCTACTGAACAGACCGAAAACACTGAGTTTAAAACACTACAAACTGCATGTGTTTGGACTCATTTTACATTTCAAGCCTTTATGTTTGAGTCTGGTCATTATGTAATGTGTGCACTGAACACGCATCCTGGTCCATTTGCTCAGTGTAGTAAGTAAATCAAGGCATGGGGGTATTGTGTCCCGAGGGCCACACCATGATTAGCACTCTAGCACTCACACACTGAAATAACAAGATGTCATGTCACACCTGAATACGGGATTGAAAACGCGCCACAGAAACAGCCAATACACACAGCTACATGTGGAGCTTATGCATTTTAACTTTCACGTGCCAAGTCCGTCCATTCTTTACCGGGAATTTTGGCAAAATCCTTCTTTAAGCGGCAAAACGGCCACGTCACACAGCAAATAAAGGGTATTTCATTTCTAGGATAACAGCAGGGCAAATAATTTAGATGAATTGCTGCTGTTGTATCCGCGGCTCATTTGTTCTTTCTGCATGTTGGTTTACACGCCGAGAGCAAACTGTAAATTAGTGGCATCTTCCAATTTGCGGATGTGATAAAAGAAGAAATATTCCTGTATCCCAGTCATGCCCAAAGCATTACAGGGGTATCTCTGTTTGTCCTCTTGTTACATAACTTTTGATTATCTGGTGGCTACGACGAATCCCAGTGCAATTCTTTTTTTTTTAGCTCATACTGCTGCGGCTGTTTTTGTTTTTTTTTTACCTCACCTGTGCTGCATTACATAATATATTTGAGTTATTTTGGATACATCCTGGCCCAATGGCCTTACCTTTCCTAGACAGATACTTTTGCAAGGCAGCGTTTAGCAACTTGATAGCAGGTCAGTGCTAAAAAAGTCCATCAAGATGAAGCCATAAAATGCCTTCATCCCTAAAACATATCAGCGAACTTGCACGCATCAGGGTTTTATTTTTTTCTTTATGAACAATCAGCCAATCCATACAAATGAGAGGCATTTGATGGTAGCCCATCACTGGGCCAACAATGTTCAGTCTTCATCCTTCAGTACAAAACAGAAGAGAGAAATTCAAAAATCATGGTCGACTTGTCCGACAGTTTTTCACTGATAAATCTAAAACATATACCTCTATGATGGTATACTTGCCCCAAGCATGACCCGTGATTCTCTCCATCGAAAAAAGCCAGTGTTTCCTCGGCTTAAAATAACGCTTCATCCCCTCCCACCCTCCAGAAAAGCCCAGAGCCTATGACCCCGGCTGCTGAGGTGTACGTGGAGGACAGCGAGCAGCACGGTGGCGGCGCTGGGCCAGAGAGGTGACGCATATGTGAGTGGCTGAGTGCGTCAGGCTCTGGCTGACAGCACCACGACTCAGCAGTGTCCTGGAAGGATGGAGGTGTTATGATGGAGGAAGCAGGGAGAAACAGAGAATGTGCGTGCGCGTAACGGAGAGAGAAAGAATGAGAGAAAGGAAAGAGTGATATGCCCTGACTCCTACAGTACACCGCCATGCGATGCTGAGAAAAGCTGTGTCGCAGCACTGAGTGGGTGGGCTTCGTTTAAAAATAAAATAAAAATAAAAGCTAGTGAAGAAGAGTCTGAAATAAAGAGAGGCCGCATCAAGCATCTCCTACCTTCAGTCTGACACACCACTGGGGTTACATCACAGAGCAGAGAAGTGAAAAGCGCGCAGCAAAAATAGCCAAACGGAAATGGAAGCGTTACAGGGATTCTGCTTCGGCTGCCTTGGGACTCAGAGAGAAATAAAGAATATGAGCAGAGAAATAAAAAGCCGGTACGGCTCCTGGTCTGCCTCCAGGTGTTCCAATGAAGGATGATGCTTTTGTTTCTATCCATTTCTAATCCCTGACAATCACACATAGAGGGACCACGAAAAATCTGAAAAGCATACATCGCACCTGCGCCGCCTCCCTCCTTGTCTCCCCCTCTTACGTGCTCTCTCCAGCACTAACACTGGCACTGAAACAATGACAATCTCGCTCATTTTCTTTTTCATTTCAGCTTCCCTTTGAACATTAATGTCAATCTGTCAATTATTAATACAATATAAAGACATGCCCATCATAATTTCAGAGATCTGTGAAGTACAAAACCCAAAGATATTCAATTTACATTAATCCTCATGATTGAGAGGCTGGAACAAGAAATGTTAGACATTTGGCAAAATATCATGTACATAGCAATCCCAGATCCCTTTACAAAACCCTCTCTTAAAAAAACAAGCCAGCAGGAAACATTAAAGTAAAATAAAATCTGTCAGACACTGTTTTCAACCAACTTGTGGAGCTATCTTAAATAGCTAACTAGCTACAGCTGGCAAAATAATGACTGAATACTGATTTGTGGTTATTCTGTTGCTTCGGCTCAGCTACTCCACACATGCAGCATGAGAGCAGCATCATCTTCAGTTCCCTTTGACCTCCGGCTGTTGACAGTGAGAGGAGGGACACCTGCGACTCCTGCTAAGGTTGCAGATGCCTCTCTCTGCACCGACGAAGAGTGTTTAATGAGAAAATGTTGGGATCCTGATAAATTCGCACAGGGAGGCTGAGGGAAAGCGCCCCTGCTGCAGTCAGTGCTAGTTCATTATGGAGGAAGATATTTACTGCCTTGCCTTTCAAATTACTGCCTCGGTGAATGACAGACTGAGCTATTACCATACAGCAGCTTAAAGAGGAATACTGCTGAATCTGATGCTTATTCATGCTGCTTAGGGGCTTCTCTGTACTGTGGGGATTTGTAAGCTTCACAACAAAACCAGAAATATGGAAGGAGCAGTTTGTACCACACCCTAATCTCGCCTTTGCCAGCACCACTGAGGATGAACTAATTCTTAGAGGATCATTCAAGGGATATTCAAGGATATTCAAGGAATTTCCTCAAAATGCTGAAACCCGTGAATACAATACCACACCGGGAGAAACTGTCACCGCTATTCTATTAGCAAGTCTGAAAGCATTTCAACTGCAAAGTTACCGCTCGCTACAACAATGCCAGCAGCAACAATTACCTTTCCTGTTTACCTCTGTCTTTCACAGGAAGAAAATTAGATTTTAACAACCTGACACCTCGAGAGAGATATCTCCAATGAAAAGCGGGTGTCTCAGAATTATACACCATTTTAAATGCAAAGGACTTGACCTGGGTTAAATACACAAAGCTCAACTTATGTGATGAAATCCAGACAATAAACGCTGCATTCAGTGCCAAATGCATAGCTCCAGTATTTGAGCTCCAGTGCACATTTAAAGTCTAAATCTCTGGCACGGGCTCACACAGAAGTCAATTTAACTTTCCATGCACTGTCTGCAGGCTGTATGACTAATATAAATCATTTTCTTGAGTGGCCATTTGGTGATATTTGTTTTCAAGAGCAATAACTCTGAAATGAGTTATGCTTTGACAGAATTGCATCTAATTGAGGGGTACAGTGCCACAAAAAGACTTCTGCAGAAAAACAGCCTGAAAAGAATAACAAAGGCGTAAAAAATACACCAAAGAGACGGCAAATAACAGAACGCAATCACCAGTTTATCTATTTATATAATGATTTAATGCTTGGTACCCTTTTATTTGGGCCGGAGCCACAGAGTGCACCTCTCCGTGTGGAAAACCAGCTAAATGCCAAACAAACAACAGATAAAAAATCCCTGCATACAGCGTCTCCAAAATAGCCATGAGCACAAAAACACAAGCGTAAAAAAAGGCTGTTTGATGTTGGATAGAAAAAGGCCAGCGGCAGACAAGCAAAGTGTCATTTTGTTTTTCTCCTCATCCCAATCTGAGAGCAAAGCTTTCAACCTGCAAGGGGGCTAACAATTAGGGAGAGAGGGAGAAAGAGAGGGAGACACAGGCAGACACGGTGGACATTGACTGCACCCATAGTAACAGATGAGGCATGGAGGACGGAGAGAGGTGAAATAAAAAGAAGACAGAGGCTGTCCTTGCTTCTGCGCCCTCTTTCGCAGCGCTCTGTTATTCTTATCCTATGCTTGCCCACAGCAATGCAATAATTCATTCTGTTCTCAGTGTCACTGTGACGACAGAGAGGGGGGAAAACCTACATCCACACACCAAGCAGACCCACGCGCCGTCTCAGTTGCAATGGAGACGGGCCTACAATTGCAAACAAGCAGGCCTGAATAATGAAATACACATTAAATATAAAATAGACTGGGGGGTTGTGGCGCCTGCAGTGCCACAGCAGACACCGACACATGCGAGCAGGCGACTGGATGTCTCTTACATGACAACTACACTCATAATAGTATGCGTACTGTAGTTAGCATTAAATGTACACATGTCCCAACCTGAACCAATGCTGCGACATCATCTGCACCGCATTTATCAAACCGAACAAGCAGAATTTCACATTTCAGATAACGTATTCGTCAGGATGGATGGACTAAAGCAGGATATGGTGCTGAATTTGAATAACTGTCAGAGCGGCTCAACTTCACACACAAAAGGCTGTCAGAGAAAGAACTTTTAATACATCAAAGCATGTTTGCAGAGCAGAAAGAATACAACAATGGGCGTAAAAAACAATGTCACAAACTCCAGGATATGGGTCACTGGCGCGTGTGTGCATGTGTGTGTGTGTGTGAGTATTGTGTTTCACAGATCCAGCGTGCTGCTCTGACATCAATTTTTCATGTGTAGCTTTCAGCTGGGCACCTATTTGTGTTTGGGTGAAGGTCTCCTTGTTTGGCTCTTTCCTGCAGACATTTCTGCAGCTGTATAAAGATTCGTGTTGTTTTGTGCAAATGTTTTCATTATACTGCTTTGACTGAAAGTGTGATCACAAGGCTGCAACTAATGAGCATTTTTTATCAATATATCAGTCAATTTTCTCAAATTTCTTGTCTGAATGTTGCAATTTTGTTTGAAAAGTGATAGTTTATCAAAATAATTGCTGATAAAGTTTCTGAACAACTGACTGAATGTTTCATCTCTGTGTGAATGACGAGCTTTGTTCAAATCTATTCAATAATGCGATCTGATGCAGCGCATAGCCCCGTCTTTTAAAAACACATAAAACCAAAATCACAAAAACTATAATTTCACATGGACTCTGGTCTTTGTTTGTCAGTCCACAAACACCCAAAACATTCAATTTATAATCATATATAACAGAGCGAAGCGACGAATCCTCACATTTGAGAAGCTGGAACCAGTGAATGAGTGTTTGAATGAGTGATCAATTATCAAAATTGTATATTATTAATTTCTGTCAACCAACTAATCAATCCAGAAGTCCTTTCAGCACAAGCAGGGATGCAGCTGTTACGGTACGTGTCTGCATATGTGTGACACCGTCATCGGACCTGTCAAAACGGATAAATTCATCTGGAGGCCTGATGAAGCCAAACCTTCCAGCGAGTGTCAGCAGGAGTTACAGCTATTGAGAGCAGCAAACATGGCTGCCACAGACTGGAGAAGAGGAGGAGGGGGACACCAGACAGTCAGACAGACAAGCACAGACATAGACAGACTGTAGGTTTTAATTCAGCGATGGCACGATAACTGCCATCAAACAGAGACAGCCGTGGAGACGCATTTGGACACACAGCTGGCGTGGGTTTAGTCCACGCCTTGCTGTTGTGGTCCTAGCAATTGCAGCCCTTGTGAAGTGAACCAGCGCCGGCGTTCGCTTATGCAACGCTGTGTTTAGCGGTGTTCATCATGCGGCGCAAAGCGACACAATATCCCTCAGTATGCTCAGCTAGCGAGGGCACTTCCTGCTATTCAAAGGCACACAGCGTCGAGCAGCAATAATGAGCCCATCCACATCAAGAGGCACAATGAAAGCCCAGTTTCCCGACTGGCAAAAACAACAGGATGCCGCTGCAGAAGGGGGGCTGATAAGTCCTGCATGGCATCAAAAATTTAAATGGGCCACCACCATGTTATTTCATACTTCTCACGGCCAAATGCACAATCCAGCAGGCTGTTTGGTGGAGGCTTGTGGGTCTGTATGTGTGTCAGTGTGTGGTATGCTGGCAAGAGAAAAGATGAATACATTCTGAAAAGAAATAGTGGTAGAAAGGATTGAGGAACAAACAGCTCAGAAATGAAGAATGAGGACTGGGGACGGCTAATGGCTAGCACCTGTTCTAATGAGAATAAATTACTGATGAATGGGTGGAGTGAGGGATGAAAAGGGAAGGTGAGGGGGTGTAAGAAAATAACCAGTCCAGAAGGAGGAAGAGCGATGAAGCTGTGATGAACACGTTATCACGCATGGGTTGATGGAAAGAGATGAAGGAGGAGGAAGAGAAGCAGCAGTGATGAATGGAGAAGACGATGATGAAGAGGGCAATTGACTCCAAGGCGGGACAACCTGAAAGGTGGACATTCGGTTATGAGACGATGTGGATAAGTGGACACAGCAGGACCTGGGGGGGAGGGGGAGGAAGAGAAGGGGATGGAGTGGTGGAGACTCATTAGCCTACGCAGGGCTGGTACACTGAGCCTTCCCCGCTCTACCGTTTCATCTCCCTCTCTTCTCTCTCCTTTTGTTCTCCAGAAATATCTGAGTGGGTGGGAGAGAGAGTGGCAGAGAGAGCGAGAGAGAAGGAGAAAGTTACAGTAAGTGAAGTGATGACAGAGTGAGGGGGAGAGAGTGACGGAGGAAGTGGATGACTCGAGAGCAGGCCTTCACAAAAGTTGCATACGGCAGCGAGAGGACGCCAGATTTTCATGACCAAAACACGTCTAATGTTATCCAAAGCATAACAGCAGGGCAGTAACTACACACACACGGCACGACGTTCATCTCTGCAGGGCTTCCCGCAGTCTTTTACAGCGAAGGCACCGAACCTCACCGGCGATAAAGAGCGTCTCCGCCAACGTCAGAGCGAATCGTCACATTTTTATGAAATACGATAATAGGCTCGTTAAGCTTCGGGGAAAAAAGGGGCAGAGGAGCTAAATCACACAGCGGAGGCCACGTATTTCACCAGCGAGGCAAGTCTTTAAAACATCAGCAGTTAAAGCAAACGTAAAAACTATCCATCGCAGAAGAGCTGAAATGACTAGACGATGAGTTCAAAATGAAATGCCAACTGCTTTGATACTTGAATCACGCTTTTAAAAAATGCCATTTTGAGCTTTTCAATTGTGAAGATTTTGTGGTACTCACTTTGGGGTTTAGTTAATTGAGACAGGCGCAGTCACTACTTTCTGAGATTGTGATTATATGAGTAATTAAGAAAGAAATTGGCACATTAATGAACACTGAAACTAGTCATTAGCTGCAGCTCTGCAGTGTCACAGCTCACACACATTAACTTCTGGGTCCAACTTCAGCCAAACCTTCTGTTTTGCTGTGCCATGAGGAGCTATTATCAGCATTTAAGGTGTACTCATTTTCAGCTTTACCTTACGTGAAGTTGCTGAGCTAAACTTTTGGCTTGTTTACAACCTGTCTGCTTGTCTGACTGCTTGTGTTTCTGCCTGCTTCTAACCTTTTTTTAGCGATGTTGCTGTGTTTCCTCAGCAATTAACTCAATGAGTACAACGTTACCATAACAGAAAAACCTACAAAATCAAGCTCAAAGTTCTACTAAACCTCACATATCATATTAAATATGATATAAATCAGGAAATATCTGAAGGAAGTAAGACTAAGAATGTAACAAAGCTTGTGGTACCAACTATGGGGACAGAGCTGGGTGTCGTTTATGTTCAATACCATACCTGAGTTTCAGCACCAAAACTTTAAAAACATTTTAATCTGAACACAAGCAGCCACACACAACAAACCGTCTAAAACTGTCAAAATTCTGATTTAAATCTGGTTTTATCAAAGAATATTAAGGTGTGATACCCAGCTCTAGAGAGGCATGTGGAGACGTGGAGGGATGGAGACATGAAATCAGAGAAACTAATCAGCAACAGCGAGCTGACAGGAGATACTTGGCATCATCAATAAACTTGAATACATAAAGAGCGACATGAAGAACACTGTGAATCACTATTAGGAGACACTTGATCTTTCATTTCTGTCTCTCACGCAATTTTCTCTGCTAATGGCCATCTGTCAGGCACCATGGCCTCTCTAGTCATCTCTAGCTACAGTAGCTCACACACTCACACACATATACACACACACCGCCCGTGCTTAAGGTGTGGCACGATGCCGCCAAGACGCTGACTGCTGTGAGAGCCCACTACCTGGGTCAAGGTGACACCGAGCACAGCAGCCACAACAAACCAGGCGGAGAGAGACGGTCTGACACGTGCTGCTGAGACCAGTGAAAAAACAGACTAAAATCCCATAATTGAACCCTTCACCTTTGAAAACACGCACTGAGACGCCTACACAGAGCCTTTCTGAGAGCAAGAGCTGCTCAGACAAACAACCCAAATCCTGAGAAACAATTAACGGCTGAACCTTGATGAATAGTGTCTCTTTCCAAAGCCGGCTTCCACCACTCCCCACATCCACAGCTGAAGTCTACATCCACACAAGCCGTCCATCCATCCGTCCGTCCATCCATCCATCCATCCATCCATCCATCCATCCATCCACCCTGCTGCCCTGATTCATCCAGCTCACCTTTGTCAGTCGAGCACCTCGTCTGCCCAGGCAATAAAAATCCTGCACCATAGTAAGGAAGATCCTAAACAAAAGGAGGAGATTGTAGGGGCACAAGGAGGAAAAAAACAACGCGGTTAAAAAAAAAAAAGGAGGCAGAGAGAGAAGAGGACAAAAGATAGAGGGAGGAATGGAAAGGAAAAGAGGGAGAGAGAGAGAGAGAGAGAGAGAGAGAGAGAGAGGTAAAGAATAGCCCAGACAGGCAGAGAGCTCTCCACGATGTGAGCAGCGAGGGAGGGCGAGCGCCAGGTGTCAGTACACATACACTCACTGAGCCGCGCATGCACACACACACACACACAGGCAGACAGGCAACTCTCTCTCGCTCTCACTCTCTCCCCTCCTCTTCGTCGTCGTCCTCCTCCTCCTCCTCCTCCTATGGCTCTCTGGCAGCAATAACTCTCCCTCATCCTCCTTCTCTCTCTCTCCTCTCTCAGCCGGGGCAGAATTCCTTAACTCTTTCAAAGCCGCTGATCTCCAGCACCGACTGCTCTTTCCACCTCCACCTGCTCCACGGGCTGAACGATTAGTTAATTTTAATCTAGAAATCACGATCCAAATCACAAAAGTGGCGACCGTGAACCCCCATTAACACATTCTCAGCAGAAACCAGCTGTAAACACAACGCGTGTATCGTAAGCATCTTAGCAGTTAGCACATGCAGCTTAAAGCGAGGCTAACATTCTCTGCAATTCACACGACATCTGACTCTTAAGCTGCTCCTCGCTCTTCGGTCTTCACCAGCTGGTCGCTAACTGTCTACCTGCCTGACAGGTAGTGTGCAGCAGGTTTACCAGAGCTTTTTTACCAGAAGTGACTAGAAGACGAGACAGCTGAACCATCACAGTAAAGTTTCAGGCTTTTACTTGTCTGGACCTCCCCAGGTGAAAAAGTACTATTAGTGTATTCCAAACATAATCGAAGTATAGAAAAGTCATCACAAGTACACTTTTACTTTTTGTGCTTAACTGAAAGTTTGTTTGACAAATATTTTCAATTTTTAATTCTGCAATACAAGTGTATTTTATTATGTGTATTGGAACTTGTACTTCAGCATATTTATAAAAAGTAGTAAATTAATTTTTAATAGTACTAAAGTACGTACTAAAGAAAAGTATACTTATTTTCAAGTCCTTTGTAACGTGGTATTTAAATGCTTAATTAAAGTGCACTTTAATTTCAACTCATTTGTAAGTATATTTAAGTATATTTCCAACACATCAGTGATATATATATATAAGTGTGTTCTGAATGCTCATGAATCCTGATTTTCACTGCTGTACTTCAGTACACTTAAAGTTTGTACACATTTGTGCTAAGTTAGCAACTATTTACAGTTACTCAAGTATTACTCAAGTGGTACTCAAGGAGTACTTGAGTAACTGAAAAGTAGTATTGAAGTATATTTTCTCACCTGGGTAATTTAGTGAATTCTGCGCGCGAGTCGACCAGAGAAAGAAAGAAAGCGGCTGCTGCCTTGTGACTGTGCTCCCAGCATGCCGCGGGCCTTTGTGTGAGCAGACGTTTGGACTTGTCGCAGTAAGAAAAGCACAGGTGTTAACCAATAACATTAACGACGGCCCCGCTCTATGCAAACGTCCCAGTAAGCCATGACAGTGTGTGCACAGAGAAGCAGCTGAATGGAATTCAGCCATCGTTAAATTTACTATTTACATCTGTGCTGGTCCTGCTTTGTAAAGTCCAAATGTCTTCTGTGAAACAACCACCTTCTGTCCTGCTGTCTACACTGTTCACACTGGTAAAGATGGTTCGTTGAGAGAGAAACACCAGAAATGACTCAATCTGTCTGAACAGAGAGCGGTCTGTTGGTTTCTCTGCAGAGGTTATTGATCGAGGTGATCGCCTCACACAAACTTCAGACAGGTAGCTAGCATCACATTGTGATTATGCTTTGTCCAAACATCTCTTGTTTCATGCCATGTTGACCACAGACACAAGCAGAGAGCTTAATTTATACAACATATCTTCAATCTAAATTGAAATATTGATCAGAAATTGCAATTAGATATCTAATCTTCCTCAAATTGTTCAGTTCTAGCATGTCGCTAACTTGGCACGTGTATTCTCCTGAGTCCACATTCACAACATCAGGTCTAAAATTGCCACTTTATTCTATTTTAGTTGTACAGAAGAGCAACGGCTGAAAGTCTACGTGCCCTTCTATATGGATTGATAGAGGCGACATCTTTAGAGCTCCAATATCACAGAGAAACAATACACCAGAGCGCTCGATGCCCATCAGGGAATTGAAGCTGGAACACGCCTCAGCCAAGATTCATGAAATTGTCTTGTGTATTGGGATGCACAGAGGGGGCTTCTGGGTAACAGCAGCTCATGGAAGTTTGCAGAGAGGCTCACATACACACCTCCAAAATGTCAATTACATATCAAGTGTATCTGCTGTGCTGCGGATCAAACAGGGCAGGATGTCCCTTAGGAGTGGGGCTTGGCCAACATTAAGGTTTACCTGAATAAATGGGACAATGACACTGTGCCTGCTGCACCACACTGCTGAAGCATCACCAGCACACCAACAAAACAAGGTCCTACATGCAGTTTATTGAGCAAGTTCAGCATAAATTTCCTGGTCATGAGCTCACATGGTAACATTTGGTGAAAGCATGAAGAACAGAAGAGCATCAGGCACCGCATCCAGCTGATCTAAAGCTGATTAGCCAATCAACAGAAAACTGGCAACAAGTCTGACAATCAATTAACTGTTTTAAGTCATTTGTAAGCAAAAATTAAGTTGTTTTCTTAATATTCTAGAAGATTAAATTGAAAAGCTTTGGATTTTCGGATAAGACATTTTAAGACATCACTGTGAAAATGATGGTTGACTTTTTCAGTATTTTCTGCCATTTTATCTATTCAAAAATGAATCCACAGATTATTTGATAATCAGTCAAAGACACTCTGAATATAGCCACGTATAAGATTCAATGCTCCTGTGTTAGCAAATTTAAATGGATAAATACAGATTTTTTTCAGGCTAACCATCCAAAAGTTGTGTGTCCAGATCCAATAAGACACTAGTGTTCACAGCAATTTACAGAAACAAGCTGAGCTGTCAGTCAAAACGCAGCAAACGCATACACGAACGGTCTCACCAGCGCTCACGTGTTAAAGGCCTTTCACTGTCCGTGACCGTAACACTGTCCCTGCTCAGCTGCCACCTAAGAAAGGACACCTTATCTAGGTCACCGTGACACCAACTGCTAAATATCAGCCACACTTCAGCCGTGAACACCCTTAAATCGAGCTGTTAACGTCGACATAAAGAGCTGACAGCATCGAGTATCAGATGAAACAATCCAAGTCTACTTTTTGTACAACTTCCTGCCTGGAGCCAGTGTGAAAGCCTTGCTGTAAGGAAGCGAGAAAGAGGAAAAGGCCATAGAGGGACAGCAGGAAGCAGAGTACAGTTAGAGGGAAGGGAAGGGAAATGGACGCATCGAGACAGAGTGAACAGGAGTGAGACTTCCCACTATTGACGCTTCTTTACCCACGCATCGTGCTGCCCACTCCCTGCCGCCAGAGCTGCATGGTTCCCTTTTACAAAGGAGCTGCATGGGAGAGACACAGTCACAGACTCTGGCGCCGGTCTCCATTTAAATGTCACTACTTCCACACAGCAAGTGAAATTACTCAAACCATTGTGAGAGCAGCCGTCATACCGGCGGCAGCGCCGGTGTCAGCAGGAGAGTGCAGACCCCGCTGTGGGCAGTCTCACGGCTGATGGAGCGAGCCCCCCGTGTCCTCTGCTGATTTTAGACATGCATCTGGCCTTTGATGCGGATTTATGACGGCAATCAAAGCAGGACTGCTGAACGTGGAGGGATGAGACATGATTCACGCCATCTTCACACATCAGAGTGCGCGGCGGTGAAAAAGCATAAGAGGATGTGCTTCACTGTGATTATTGTGACGATGGTGATACAAAAGAAACAATGTGCGGCTGAGTGCCACTGGCAGCAGTGAGTACCAGCTATTACAGAAAAGAATGCACTTGACAGTATTGACTTTTTTTGTTCAGCAGTTGAAATCACTGCATACGGTCTTTCGAGCTGTCTTCAAAGTACTGCATGTACTGTATACAGACAGCTGGCGAATTGAAGGAAACTCCTCAATAAACAGGCCTTTCTCCGAGCAGACACTTTGACTTATCGTAGTAGGAAAAGCACAGGTGTTACTAATTACAGTAACGATGGCTGGAGTCCCAGTAAGGCATGACAGTGAGTCAGCAGGCACACCACCAGGCAGCTAAATGGAACTCAGCCATCATTAATTCATTATTTACACCTGTGCTTTTCCGACTGTGATGCGTCAAAATGTCTCAAAAAAGGCTCGAGAGTCGAGACGCGAAACGAACGCAGGTGTTTCCAAACTGGACGTGCTGCTGGAAATTCATGATTAATGTGCAACGGTCTTCACGGTCAACACACCTCAAATAAACCAATCACCTGTGGGAGATGCTGGAGCGACGCGTCACACCTGAAGCTGCTCTGGAGCCTCGCGGTGGCCCCGGCACACTTTACTCTGCTGACTTTACTCGATAAAATGTAAAATAATTGTGAAAAATGCCAATCACAGGATGCCGTAATTAGAAAATACGCTCAAATCAGATGCTTTTCAGTCCTGCGTCTCAGTAATAACACAGCCGTCTATAATGGGAGCATAAAGGCTCATATTTCACTCACACATCTACAACTACTGCTGCATGCACACAGCTGATCTCTTGATTTTACTACTGCAAAAACATATGTCTTGAGGGTAAACATGCGTTGTGCTATGAGGACAGTGGGTTCAAGGTTTCGTCACAGATTTTGTGATATTTAGATGTGCAGAATCACTTTTACAAAGAATAACTAAGCCTAATAAAGTGACTGCATGTGATTCCCTTAGAACACATATGAAACAAAAAAAAGTGGATTTAGCGTCAAGTTAGTTTAATTTCACGATACTGATTTCCACCGCATCATCCCGCCATAACTGCGACTCTCTGAAGGATCGTAGAAGAGGTTTCAGGCTGTCACATTCTTGAGCCTGGAGGACTTAAAGGAGGTAATCCAGCGCAGGCATGCGGGTGGCCATGACAAGGGCGGCATGTGCACCAAGTGGTGCCACTGAACCGTCATGATGGGCCCATAAGTGCCTCCCACACTCCATCAGATAGGAGAGTGCCTCTGCCGACACGTTGGGTCGTCGTCTCTCAGCCCTTGGCCCTCTCCACAGTCCGTCTGAATTGTCTTTGACCTTCAGCGCTTTCGTTTTGCTACAGCTTTGTTACCGTGGTTGCCTGGAGACGAGGCCACAGGTGTCTGCTGATAAGGTTGGCGGCTCCGGGGACCGTGTCACCCGCCGGATCGGCGCTGGTTATATTGTCTCTGACCCCACGCGAGAAGCAACTTCTCCTATTCTTTGATGTTTGGGGAGAAAGCTGATGAGGTCACAGGAAAGGAAGAGATGGCAAATCTGAGTATGATAAAATATCTAAAATCAAAGCAACATGTGTTTGTTTCTTGTGTTGTTACCAGGCAGTTTTTATGTTCCAGTGTTTCACCTGTTTCAAGCTTTTTTGTCCTCAATAATCTTAAATGAGATGTTTTAACGTCCTCCTGAGATTTTATTTCCGAGTCGGACACTGACGAGTAAGAAACTGCTTTGTCAAAGTCAGAATTTGTTTCTTTGAGATTAGATATTTGTTTTAAGTGAAATTTTCCTGTGCTGCTGGCAGACATTACTGCTTATTTTAACTAATATTTGCTCAATTTTATTGCTTTTGTTCCTTGTTTTGGAGAGTTTTTGCAGGCCGTTCATGTCACAGCTTGTGAAACCTTCAAGTTGTCTGTCGACAGACTTTATAGATGATGAGCTTTCTACACAGAAGAGGAAAATAGACAAGATTTCTGACTCTTCCTTTGACACTGAACCTCTGGAGCTCTGATGGGAAAACAGATTATACCCCTGCATGTATCTACATATGAAGCCTTCTCACGGCTGGAAAAGGATCAGCTCTTCTCTAACAGACACGAGCTGGAGCTGCACAGTTCAGCTCAATCGCTGCTGCATAAAGGCAACTCAGAAATAAAGGTCAACAACAGAGAGGAAAAAAACTAAATGACAAGTTGCAGCGAAGCTGGAGGAGGCTGCAGACATTGGGCTGTCCTTAGTAAGCAAAGGTCAAAGCTCCTCTTGACAGCTGTCCACCATTGATTCACAGATTCATTGTGTGCTCTGCAGTGTGCGTGTGCACAGCATCTTCACGCTCACATGTGAAGGGGATTAAGACGAACAGACGCACCAAAAAAGGAGTCTGCAGATGAATCTACGGTCTACAGTAACAGCACGGAAATTAAATGAACAAACCGGAGCTGAATGCAAATCAAGCAGAGCTAAAATGATCAGTCGATCAGCAGAAAATGTATCTAACTAATCTGACGGTTGATTGAATGTTGAAGTTATTTTTTTAAACATGCTCTGGCACCAGATTCTCCAGTGTGAGCATTTGGAAATGAAATATCTTTGACTTGCTCATACAAAAGGCACACACCCTGGGTCTTTGGAAATTGAAGGGTGTTTTTCACAATTTTCGGACAGTTTTTAGACAAACAATCATTTAATCGAAATATTAATCATCTGACTGATGAATAATGAAAATAACCGTTAATTGTAGGCTTCAATAATTTCCAACAATGTCATAATTTAAGACTTAATACGGAAATGATCAATACCTGCCATTCGGGCCTACAAACACATGTTGTAATGTGCAGTGAAAGGAAGGAAGAGCTAAATATGACATCCCTCTGCAGGACAACAGCGTGCCCGCATGTCGAAACCTGGACCACTGAATCCCTCCATTCATTTTTTCTCCTGGGTTCATTAATACAGGACGGAAGCGGACACTCTGTGGAGCAGGAGGTGCCAATCTGTCGCTCCGTGGAGATCAGCCAGACTCAGCTCGTGTTAAGCTGCTGCCGCTGCTCCTCCTGTAGCCTCTTATATCTATCAGATGGACGGCATGATTAATTTCGACGCAGTAAACGCAGTCACTAATGTCACTGGGTATTCCACCGCTTGCTTTGAATGTAAGTAGCAATATATATGGAAATGTGCAACATCTGCATATACATCTCTTTCTATTGCATTTGTTAGATTTTAAAGTGCACTGACAACAAACAGATAAAATCAGAAAAATAAAGTAAATACTGGGTGCGGTGTGCGATTCACGAGCGGCCCACTGATGACATCTGAATATGACTGTTGATTTTTACAATATTAGATTTTCCTTTGACCTACAAGTTCTGGTTTTGGTTTTATTGTTTTTCAAGGATTTTCCAAAACAAATCAATTGTACATTTGGCTAACTGAAATACAGCACGTATTTCATTTCAACGGCGCATTCCTTCGAGCTTATTCACAAAGTACAGACTATAAACAGTATAAAGCATACTGGAAAAAATCAACAAATATGAGAACAAAAGACAAAGAAATTTTTTTGAAATTGCAGCATGATAATGGCAGTTAAAGTGAGCTATTTAGGCTTCCTGTGTCACATTCTGCACAACAAAATCTGGATGTCACGCTTTATTTTCCATTTTCTTTGTACAAAACAAGGTGTGGGTGGCACACCAACCAAAGCAGGTACTAATAAAACTGCCTCCCCTCAAAATGGTGCAGCCTCAACAATGGAAAAAAACACCTGTAATTTCAGCACGTCATTGATTAACTGATTTTGAAGACACTAAAACGCAGCGGCGAAGCTTCCGCTCACCACGTGAAGCGAACACGTAAAAGCATACTGATCCATTGTAATTCCAATACACTTTAAATCCAAGAAGTGACAGCTGTGAGAGAAAACTTGACTGGAGTGATTCGCACTTTGACAATAAATCCGTTTCCGCTGCATTAAGCCGGGCTGTTGTGTCACTCCTCGTGCTTTAGAGCTTGAAGCGTGTTTGCTGATCTGATGATCTCTAATTAGATTTCTCCACCACTGTGGAAAATGAGCCATCAATTAGAGTGCTGTGATTACGGGGAGCGATTTGATTCCTGTCAAGCACCTGCTGCCTTCAGACTTGTCGACTTACTGGAACGTTCCATGTCTGACTGAAGCGAGGAGCGTGGCCGCTTCGCCGCTGTGAGACGCTGTGCATGCGTTCAGGGGTGTACTGTCATTTTTGGAAACAGGCCTTTTATTTGTCTTTTAAAGAAGGTGTGTGAAGTTGGTTTACCCATCCCTGAATGCTTTTAACCGACATCTAGCATCAATCTCTTCTGCAAAAAGAGAAAGTCAAGAACAGGTTGACAAGAGTGTCTTCTACCATCTACAGAGACCAATGTGGATCAGCTGTAGAACATCCATCTCAACACGTCAGCGTCATAACAATGAAAAACAGCACTGTGATAATGTAAGCATGCATAAATCAGATTATACTGTACACATCTAACCTGTTTGATTCAGCTGTCAATCAAACTCTAGGCCAAGACCACATTCAAGAGAATTGCGGTGCAGTGAAAGCAAAGCAGACCAATCAGAGCACTGTGTGAGCGTAGATATGTGTTTTTAGCATGAGTCATCTGCTGATCGTCAGCTGTCAGGAAAGAGACTTCCCGACAGAGTGCGGCCTTTATTTATACGAGATCCCTTCACCACACGAGTGCAGGGATTTTCCCTGATCCATCCGAAAATGAAAAGGAGTTAAAGCGGTGGCGTGCTGAGCTGGGATGCTCATCTGTATTTTATCAGCTCTCTGATTAAAAAAAAAAAAAAAAAAAAAAAAAAAGAGTACAACAAGCTGGCTTCCCACCAAAAACATGGTGCTGGTCCACGTGTCCTGCAGGATTTCAATGTCAAATGGGAGAAACGCCACTCAAATATTATTGTGTAAAAACAACTGATGCAGTTATATCAAGACTGAGATCATCAAGTCTCATGTCCGTAGTTCCTCCGCCTTGAGTTCTCCGTGTGAACAAAACATTCTCCATGTTTAACGTCGCACCTCAGCCAGAGGGATTCACTTCTCCATTCGGGGCTGAACGCTCAGCATTTTGATTTCTCCAAGGCATCAGCTCTCGTAGTCATCGTTGTCACTACATCTGCTTTGTTTTGGAAAATATTTGCTTGTTGGGCCATGTCTGATCTCTCTCGCTCGTCGCTGTTTGCAGTTATGGTGGCTACACAGGCTACGGCATTCAATCTGAGAAAACTTTATCGCAGCGAAGCTACGATGATGTGACTGTAACAGCTGTTTCCTTGATCAAACCTTCATCCTACGCATTAAATAGACAGATATGTGCAAATGTTGTTTTGTTTTTGTGCTTAGAAGGAATTATTTTCAGCAGACGTGATAACCAGAGATTTAAATATGTTAGACTTCAAAAGGTTTTCCAGGTTCAGGTTCAGCTGCAGTCTGGGCTAATAATGCTCCTAATCAGTATGTTTTCCTGACCTCTTTGTGAGCACCAGAGGAGATAAACAAAACATAAAGGTGCAGTGAAAAACCAGCCTGATGCCACATGCTGCGTTAGTGTCCTTTATCCCATTTTCAGGTGAGTAAAGCTAAAGCTCGTTAATCCAAATCAACTCCTGGAGTTAGCATGTAAACTACATCTGGTCTGCTCAACTGCCGTCTCCCTCAGTGCTTATTAGTCATGCACCAGCTCTGTGTCCAGACACCCAAACCTCTCAACCCCATTTCTCATTTTCCAATTAGCCAGTGCCATAAACTGTAATTGCAGTGTCAGGCAGTTGACTTTGTTTCAAGATGCACTGATGGGAGCAAGAAGGAGACAGCAGTCAGAATTTTACCCATAACGCCACAAAATAGAGACACACGCCTCCGCACTTTACAGGCTAGAAAGTATAAGGCACAGTGTAATATTTGCGACTGTGAGGGGACATTTTCCTTCTCATTCACATTTTGGCTTTCCAGACGGGCGTACTCGTGCATGAAACTGCCGCAGGCAACAGTAACAGTGGGCCGCCGCTCTGTCTCAAAGAAAGCCTTGCATACACACACTGGTTGAAGTCTGATCTGTGTCTTAACGAAAAGACTCCGAGCGAATCTGATATCTAAACACTGCTGCCGCCGTAACTGCGAGACATTTGTCCTTTTTGTTTAAACAGGCTGAGTCTCAGGGTGCGAGATTACACATGCTCTCGAGTGAACGTTCACTACAGATCTTAAAAGGCATCTGATTAGTCGTAGAGTGGCTGGAGTGAGAACAACGGCAGCGAGTTGCAGACTGACTCAACTATTAATGATAGTGTGAGGACAAAACGCGATGCAGTTTCCAAAGATAAATAAAACATGAGGCTCAGTAAAATGCACACGACTTGCCGTCTGTGTCTGAAATTTGATTTCTCCTCATGGGTCCGCGCAGCAATGACGTCACCAAAAACTGTCCAATAAATGAGCCATCAGCCTGAACGATGGCATGATTACAGCTCTTGATTTGACTGTAAGAATTCAGTGTGAAAAGGAAGCAGAACAGAGCTAAAAGGCAACAATTGATCTTTGTCCTTGGTCTAGACCAAATGAACCAAACTCAAAGGTGAGAAAATGTGTCTCATAAGACAAAACAGTGAAGCAGCATCTGAGCAGCATATCATGTCAGCCTGTTATATCCTTACAAATATCAGTTTGAGGACACAACAGGCTACACAATGTAGCTTCCCCAGATAAAACGCCGTGTTCCCTGAATGTCGCATCCGCAATCAGAGCAGCTAATCTGTGGTATTCAATTAAAAAAATGCCATTCACCAGCTTAGTAACTGGGGGCTCACGCAGCGACTCCAGTGCAGATCAAGGGACAGCTAGCTCATCTGTTGTCTTCAGATTAGCGGGTATATTCCCCTTCAGAGCTCTGGCGCTCACTTGAAACACTATCAAACGCAGACGACGATCGTCTTATCTCACCATCTCACATTTAAACTACAGACCAATTTCAGCGGCACAAAGAGGAACAGTTTGTAAGAGTTCTCTCCCACAGTAGCAGGAGTGGGATGTGGCTTTCTAGCACTCCCTGTATGTCATAAACTGATAAGTCTGGGTTACTACAACCAACGCTCCAGACGTCCTCAGAGAGCAGCTCTGAAGCACATTAAATATATTGTCCTCGTTTTCAATTGAGTATCTGTCAAGAAGGATTAGCAAGTTATCACATTCTGCTTCATTTATGTTTTCCACAGATGTGAAGATGTAAATAAGATTTACGTACTTACAGCATCATCCTCACGTAAATTAAGCCATTAAATAAAGTTTGAAAGCGGTGTTGGTGTGTGAAAGCATGTACGCGTGTCCTACAAACTTCAGGAAACTGCAGAATACAGATGTTTCAGTGAAGGAGCCAGATCGTAAGATCAGCGCTCGTCTGCTGGGAGGAGTGACAGCAACAGATATGAGAAGAGTGGAGGGTACTCCAGTCATGCTCTGCTGCTGGGCCACTTCACACATAAATACACTACTGAAGGCAGAGAGGAGGCAGCTTCTGTTAGCAGCTTTAGCCTTGAAGCTTGCAGCGAAGGACACAATACACATGGATGAATCAAAAGAAATGTATATACTGAAAAAAAGTATGTACTGTATGTACATGAATTACTTCAAAATCAGCCCCACCATGATCTCACAGAGCTTCACTTTGAATAAAATCACAAAATTTGTAGCAGCTTGTGTGAAAAATTGCAATGTGATTGAAATATTTTGTGAGTGTTTCAAGTCAGCCGTGAGAAAAATGTGATTTCACTGACAATTATAACATGTAGTTAATGCAATTACAGTAAAAATCACCTTCAGAAGCTTTAGAGCAGCAGGCTCTGCCACCAGTTCATGAGACTTCTTGTAACAGTCAGCGGCTGACAGATGACATGAGCACTGCAGAAGACCATGAGGAGGAGAAAGGGTTTTAAATCAAGTAAGACTGATGACAACCAGGAAGCCAAATGTCAAATGAGGGATTCTTTTGCCCTCAAGTCTAGAGCAAAAGAATAACATAACAGTGAAAAACTGAATATTTGGAAAAGTGCAGCGACTGAATGTCTTTAACTCGACACCTTCAGGTAGCAGGTAGGTGGTTAAACTGACTGCATCAATACTGTAAACCTCAGACAAAAGCTCAAAACTACTGCATCAAAGTTCCAAAGACTGATTTTTCATAAACACTTGAAGTTGTCGTGGAGTCGAGGGAAGAGCTGGTGACACACTGTGGGATATTTCAAGCTTTACATAATTAATTCATCTGCGCAAATCAAGTTCTTGGCTGGACGAAAGCCCTTAGAAGGCACATTTTCACACCATAATAAAGACCCTATCCTGGGGAGACAGTTAAGAGAGAGGAGGCTGTTACATTGGCTTGGCAATAACCTGAAACTTATTAGATTGAAATAAGAGCGACTGTGCTGTTACAAAATGAACACTCCAAGCTCTCCCGAGTGTTGCTTTTGGCTGGGATTATCTACCACATCAAAGCCCTGTTCCTCTGAGTGAGAGCTTTAGAAGGACTGAGTGACAGTAATGCATGTGCACGAACAAAAGGTTTCATGTGGCTTCACCAAGGACCTCGGAGTAACATGGTTAAAGCGTTTTAATAGTTATTTCACCTGACTGTCGGGAAAAGCGGCTGCTGCCTACAGGTTTGTCCTAGATCCACAGAAAAAGCAGGTTTTGATTAAGCTGTCTGCATTGTGCAGCGGTGAGGGCTGACGAGTCCGTGTGCAGTGTTCACCATATTAAATTCAAGACTTTTTAAGACCTTTTTAATACCACGTAAAATGAAATTTATGGCCCCGATTCCAAAACAGCTTGGATGTTGTGTAAAACAAATAAAACAGGTGACAATATGCTAATCCTTTTTGGCTGCCAACAGTATAACGACAATATATTTAATGTTTTAGCTCATCAACTTCAGAGATTTTTCTAAACTTATCCTTATTCTGAATTTGATGCAGTAACTCAGGAGTGTCACAACACTCACACTTCTACTTTATATAGGGTTAGGGTTAGCCTCACAGCTAGAAGGTCCCGGATTCGATTCCCACCTGGGGCGTTGTGGACACTGAGGGTGTGTCCTCCACCATGCCTTCAGTGCCTGCTGCCCCTTATCTCGAGGAAAGGGGCCTTTCTGAGTGGAGTTTGCATGTTCTCCCCTTGTTCACCTGGGGGATCCTCCATAAAAAACATGCACGAAGATCACCACCTGACCAATGGTGACGACAAAGAAAACTGGGTCCCCGGGTACCAGTCGGATGGCAGCCCACCGCTCCCGGTCTGCCGTGGAGGAAGGATGACCAGGATGGGTCAAAAGCAGAGGAAGAATTTCACCAATGCATGGTGTGTGTAGCATGTTCTATGTAGTGTGTGACAAATAAAGGGGATTGTCCCTCTGATTTCATATCGATACTTAATAGATGTATGTCTCCTGACAGCCCATAATCAAATACAACAAAAGAAACCATGTGCATTAGGTCAAATACCTGCATGATAAACTGGCGTTTAAATACAACAAAAACATACTTCGTGACCACGAAACCTTGATCTGTTCTCTGGTTTGAGATTCACTCAACTTGCAAAAAGTGCTTCTCTGGTGAGAAGCTTTTACTGCGAAACAGCTGCAGGAACTGTTGAGTTTGCTTTCCAAGTAGTTAACACTGTGCCTTTATTACAGCTCTGATGGCACAGCAAAAGAAAGCGATCATTTAACAGTGAGGGCCAAAATGCAAACCTCCAGCAACAAAACAACAGTGAAACCAACATTAAGCAGGTGCTATGAAACTACTCAGCTGACGTAAAGAGAGCAGGGAACCATCGCGTTATGGCCGAGCTCCAGGAGGGCTTAACAATCAAGTGCAGCTCAGAAGTAAACTGCTCCGAATGTACCTCGGAAACAAAAATCTCCACAGTGCAGCGTGACCAAAGCGTGTTTTAAGTGCCGGTGGAAAACAGGTGCTAAGCTCTCACAACAGGAAGTAAAGCTCTTCAAGCAGCAGGACTGACGAGTTGGTTTGGATCTATTTTAAGTAGGAAAGAGGTTTTAAGGGGTCTTCAGCAGTCACAGATTACTCTTCATGAACCAAAATACATTTCATCTTCTGAGCTTCCTAAAATACACCCGCCGATCAGCGGCCGCCTTCTGTGCGCTGACAGGCAGATGCGTCATTGTTTGTGGCTGGCATCAGAAAACGGACTCACCACTGCTGCGACTCTTGCGGTTGGCCTTCCCTCCCGTCAGCAACATCTTCAAGCTGTTCCTAAACATGACTGCAGCAGATGCCCTGGACCAGACTACAGAAAAATCTGCGGGGGGAAGACGAAAGAATAAATAATTATTTCTGCTAGCACACTTGCAGTACCACCAACTGTCTGCTGTGAGATCTGACTGACATTGTTAACAATAGATTTCAGGAGTTAAAAGCATTATTTAAGGTATCAGAGCAGCACAACAAAACTGTATCAAGAGAAAAGAAGAAATAAAGAAGCTTCAGAAGAAGTTAATGGGACTTGGTGTCACATAAAGCAGAATTGGTTTATAATCTCACAAATTAACACTGACTGATGGCAGTAAGACACCACGCAAGGCCATCGGGAGCGATCAGGGTTTAGTGTCTTGCTCAAGGACACTTTGAAACGTGGACCATAAGAGGCAGGGAATGAACCATCAACCCTGCGATTAATGGTCAACATGCTCTACCTGCTGAGCCACAGCGAACCCCTTCCTTGTTTTATGTTCTGTCTATGTCTATGGACAATAATAATAATAATAATGGTAACAAAATAATAACAAGTGTGAAATTTTCTGAGATGGTTATTCTGTACAGTTGCAACTCTATATCCTTGTTACCAATACTTATTAATTGGTTACCATTATCTATTTTATTAGCACATCCACCTAAACCAAATGTCCAGCTGTGAAGGCAAAGAGAGAATAAATGTGAGTGGGCACCAACAGACACACTTACTGCAGGTAAAGACGCACCTGACCAAGTTAAAAGCATTTACTAAAAAACACTTCTCCCTCTTCCCTCAGCTGTAGCTCAATGCTCCATGAACGTACAGAGACACAATAGCTGGCTGACAGCCGCAGCTAACGTCTCTTCAGTCAGTAACGTTGCATTGGCTGCTTGTGGTGAATCCACTCCAAATTGTGTAAATCAAGTGAGACGTTCACTTAACCCTTATAAGTTCAAGGTCAAATCCAGTCTACACTGAAGAGTCTACAACCAAAGTTTGACACAGATGATATAAGCCGTGCTATAAACAGATGATATAAACCGTGTTATAAACAGATGATATAAACCGTGTTATAAACAGATGATATAAACCGTGCTATAAACAGATGATATAAACCGTGTTATAAACAGATGATATAAACCGTGTTATAAACAAACCATGTTCTGTACAGTGTCAGAAAACTGAAGACGGTGGAGTTACACAGTCGACAGATAACACCATAAACCATTAGATCGTCTCCATTTCTTGACTGCAGCTTGTTTTATCCTACTAATGCCTCCCCACCCTCCGACCCCCCCCCCCTTAAAGGCGCATATATCTCTGCTGTGAGGAGTAAAAAGCGTGGCAGCAGATGTTCTCCATTAGGTGGGAGTGACTCAGCAAAGCCCCACAGACGAGCTCCAGCTGAGGAGCCGGCTTTGGACCCAAACAATTAAAAAGCACCTCAAAGAAGAGGACATGGAAAAGCTCTCAAAAAGCCCTCCTCCCCCTGCGCCCCCCCCCAAACCGTGCTTAACCAATGTTTTTTACAATCCCCTCCTGACCTTGAGAGGGGTCTAAAAGGCTTCGAGGATCATAGCACTATCGTCATACACAGCGAGGGGAAATGGCAATAGCATTGAGGCAACACATGATATTATAGTCAGGTGGGATGAAACTGAGCCTTAAAACATCTTTCTGTGGTTTTACTGAGTTGTTCTTTTATTTTTAGGGTGTCTTCGCGAGAATCTTAAGTCACCCTTGATGATACAAACCCAAATAGACTCACGGCGTCTCCAGACGAGCAGGGGCCGGTCTAAGCAGCTGAGTGTAACGCAGGTGCAGACTATCCTAAACTGAGGCTGAACCTTTGAACTCCAGCCTTAGACGACTTTTTTTTTAAAAACATGCTGGATTTCATCAGGCTGTGTCTGGTGGGCCTCTTGTAGAATTAAGCCGTCAGCAGAGGGTCTCAACACGACAGAAAATGGAGTGCAGTCCTGGCAGCTGCCAATTTGGAGTTTAGCTCAAGTGTGGAGAAAACGAGGGAGAGCTGAAAGAGAAGTCGATCTGAACAACAACAAATACACCGGGGGGGAAACTGAGGGGAGCTACTGTAGCTGCCAAAATGAGACCCAGCCTCAAATCACTTCGGCTGCTTTTCTAGAGACGCCTCCAGCTGTGCTTGTTGTTTGTTTTGAAAGAAGGTGAGTGGTGACACTCACTGACCATTTTTCCATCAGATTTTTTCTTTCCCACGTGTGAGAATTCTATTTTTCAGAATGTGGATTCAAAGGAAGGAAACGGAGAGAATCGGGCGTTGACTTATTACCTTCTGTGCAGGTCGTGTGCACACCTTTCCACTTTCCTCCCTAGTCATTGTGTCAGATTAGGTGTTAGAGGAGTCATGAACTCTTGCTGTGACTTTGTCGAGTCATAGCAGACCACACGTTAAAGCCCGACCAATCATCGTCTGCCACTTTCAACAACTACAGGTTCACTGAGATGAAATAAAACCTCACAGCAGTTCCCAAGCTGGGTGGAAGAAGGAAAAAGAGGCATTCCAGATGCTGCATCGACTGTGTTCCACTGTGACGCACCACACCTCACATCAGTCCTGTCAAACCTTCATCAGGGTCATACTGTGAAGTCTCAAGTACAAAACATAATGAATTAGCTATTTTAGGACACCTCAAGAGGGAGTGAAGAAAGTACATGCAGTATTATTACTGCTATTAATAAGATATGTACATTTTCAGTCCAATTTCACCTTTTTCCAATAAATATCCTTCTTGTGTCTGACAGGCCTGCCAGAGGAGTAATTGCTGGGTATCAGTGGTGGTGACAGCAGATCCTGAGGTCTGATATGAAGCGTTAGAGCTGAACAATTCATCAAAATATTATCAAAATATGACCAAAGTGCATCAGGAGGTGCGTTTTTTTCACCGAGCTAAAACATGTCACAATTAAACGACTATTCCCCGGCCTACAAATCATATTCTCCAGACGTGAGGGAACATGCATGTTTGGTACAGACCCAAGCAAAAATCACACCATCGTTTCTATCTTTGTATTGTAAGAACCAGTTCAATAAAAACACTTGAGCTGCTCTGATTTAGAGGCATCAGTGACAATAAATATGAATATTTTTGACCTCATTTGCCACGCAGTGCAGTGTCACCCAGCCATTGTGACAGGCTCCATAAATAAAAAATGAGGCCTGATGTGAATCAGTGGGTCCATGAGGAAAGGCTGACATTCCTCTCTGTAACGTTTGGCCCAGATCCTGATGCAGCTATTCTCTGGTGTAGTAAAGCCTTAATGGTATCTGAAACTGTATGAAGAGCCTCCTACAGGGCTGTCTATTATAAACGTGTTATCAGCACCTGATATGATTGTCTTGGAAACTGAGCCGAGGCAGTGAGTTAACTGATGCTACAGGCAAATAAAATACATGACAATTCTCTTATTGAGGCCCCTTTTGTTAAATTGCATGTGCCACAAAGGGCAGAACATGTAACGTGGTGCTTTATAATCCAGGAACAAAGCAGAATCGTGGCCGCTGGTCCCGTCTTGACAAAGCCTTACTGTTCAATTATCATCCTGCAGATGCTAAAGGTTGTATTCCCCACCGATGCCCCTGCACCATGTGACCAATTCTTTTCAAAGCAGTTACTTATGACCAATCCATGCAATAAACAAGTTGATTTTACCAAATTCATCAAGTTTTATGTCGCTTCCCTTTCCACTAGAGAGCTGGGTCATAACACGCCTCATTTGCTGGTGTTAAGTATGACAGTGATTGATACTGGAATAAATACCATTAAGACATGCAGAAATACTGGTTTGCAAAGGCTGATGCAAACCTTAAAATGTAGGCTTTTCCTAGTAGAAGCTTCTATTCACTGCTTGACCCCTTCCTCTAACAATCCTCACCATATTTTACTCATTTTCTTCTTTTATGCATCACCTCTGCGATTGTCTTGCCTGTATATGTGTCTGTGTGATAAAGCTCTTAGCTCTACGGTCAACTTCAGTTGGATTAACTGGCACCCCTCAGCTGTGGGAAAGAACCAGTTAAAAGCCAGCTTAACCCCAGCAATGATTAGAGCTGCTTCATGATACAGTCACATAAGTGATCCCTACGCCTACCAGAGGGATAGATGAAAAGCATTAGTCACATCAGAAGCAGCAGGTCAAGGTGGCGGAGCGGTGACACATGAATGGCTGCATCGTGACGTGGGCTGACTGGAATAGTCCACATTTTTTACAATCTATTTTTACACTGTTAATTGCCATGAACATAGAACTAAGGATATTAACCTTACAGCAACAGTCATCAAGCCTACAAATGTCATACCTTAAATTAACTCCCCAGTATCTCAAACTTCAGTACTTTTATGGCCCCTGAAGATAGCTTCAACACTATCTTCATTTGGTACCACATTTCCATACCTCAAGACAACATTTCATCAGCTACAGTGGGCCAGTAAGCATGCGGCATGCTTGTACACAGATCTAAGAAAGCTGGTGATTGGCTGTCTAACAATCTTAGAGGTATGCAGGGAAAACACGACCTAACACCCAGAGATGGGGGCTCAAGTGTGTGCGGTTGTATTTTGAGAGGCTTGTCTACAGTGTGCATCACTTAGGTGTAAAAAAAAATGTCCAAGAAGAGATCAGAAGTGTGGCTCCAGTTTATCAGGCTCAAGGCCAATAGCGTGTGATGCAATATATGCAAAAGCACATTGTTGCCAAGACCAGAAACATGAAGAATTTGAAGAAAACACTTTAACGTGCGCAAAATAAATTCAAGAGCAGAAAGTAGCTCCATGTTCGGAATCAAAATCTCCACTCGCCGAGGACAGCGCCATGGCGAGGTCACGTTTAGCAAACATACCAGCTTCTACTAATGTAAACAACCAGTTTTACTGTAATATGTAATGCATTTTTTGTAAGAAGTCGTAAAAAGTATTCAGGAACCAGTATTGAAGTCAAGGTATCAGAACGCGTATGGAAAATGTTCTCCAGTTATAAGGACAGGCCTTATCGTGTAGAGCCATGCAAGCCCTTCTCTCTGCCTGAAATCCATTCATTGGTATGAATTCTCTGCCTTCCCATGACAAGACGTAGACAGAGGTAAGAGAGTGTAAGGTGGCAGCAGGTCATGGCTATTGGCATGCACGCTCATCTCCAGAGATACAGGCAAGGCTGTACGGGGGCATCTACAGTACGCAAGTATCCATGCAACTCACTGCAACTTCACCTCAGCATAAAATATGAGCAGGGAGCAGCTTATTATGTCTGGTCTGCTTAGCCTGGAGGCCAGACGGCATTCTGTGGTTATAATACTAAATCAAAATCTTAAAAAGCCATGACTCAGTGAGCACATATTGTAGCTTCAGCTCTACATACTGCAGCCGAAAGGACTGGGGATAAAATACAGAGGACTTCACAGTCTGGCCTGATAAATCTGTTTCCATATGTACAGCAGTGAGCTAACCAGGCAAAGCTATAGCAGTTTGCTAACTGCCAGAGCAGAAAATAGGGAGAGATGCTGCTGTCCATTTCTAGAAGAGGCAATCAATGTATGAAATCTAAGAGGACAGGATACTGAGTAGGCAAGTGAGCACACACACATAGAGACTCGCAGGTCACCATAGAGAGACAGCCACGCACACAGAAATGTACCCGTATACAAAGCTAAAGCAATGTTTCATCTGAGGGTGTAAGCATACACATCGCTCATTCCCACTCTCTCTGACCCTGTGTACCGGCCTTTGTGAAGGGAAGCCAAGAAGCAGCATGCTCTCACAGATAATGTGCGTAAGCGGATGCAGCCCATCTCAGGCTCTTCCACAGCTCAGGCATAATGCTCCTCCAGTGTGTTAAAAACCACTTAAAGGCACATTCGCCAGGCCCGCATGATGAGCCACTGTCATCTGGTCACACGGAGCGCCATGCTTGTTTGTTCTGATGAAAAATGAAACACGGCTCGGCTCATTTGTAAGCGAGGCTCAAGAAGGCTGAATTAACAGTCTCCAAAACAGGTCTCAACTGTGCCTTTTGAACTGGACAGACCCCTGTGTGAAAGGCTTTAAACTTGCATTTAAATTGCATTGCCAGCTTTAGTTATTAAAGTATGTAGGTTTAGCTATAAACCTTGCCTGAAGAATTGCTTCGTCGTGGCATAATGTAGAGAATATTAGAGGATTATCTTAGGTCTCCTCGTACTGCGACCCTCCTGTAAAATGAATTAAATTTTTAATCACTAAGCTCCATCTAAATTTTTAAACATAAAAGAAATCCAGCCGGCAGCAGGTGCAGACGTCCCCCCCCGAGTCTAAGCCTGGACTGAGAACCACCGTGACCTTCCATTAATTACAGAGCTTATTTACAATCAATAAAGTATCCTTTAATGGGGCCGACCATGGCAAAGTCCAGTGTTGCAGGGCATCCAATAGGATTTTTCTCATGTTCCCCCTGGCCCCCAAATTAAAACTCATCTGAGAGGAAACCGCACAGACACAATCACAGAGTTTGAGAGGACACACGTTTCCCATGGGAGTGCTCTTACTGTGATTACCCATAACGCAGCTGAAGAGCAGACAGGTTTTAAATTAAGATGGAGGAAAATTGGGCTTCTTGAAACACGGCAATTCTTCAGTGCCCACCGCTAAAATTTAATTTTTCATAGAGGTGAATAACTGGGGACGTTTCAAGGTAAAATCTAATTTCGCCAAACCTTAAAGTGGGCAATTAGAAGTCACCCGTGAAAGAAATACAGCTAAATATTGCTGTTGCAGGAGTGAAAATCCCTTCGCACCCACAGCACAGCGAAGCATCAACAGTTTGAGAATGAAAAATGGACTTTGCCTTCAGGGACACACGTTTCTTGGAACAATTACAGTAGAATTGGGCGGTCTGACTGGGAAACATGAGTGTTAGCTCTAATCGAATAAAAACGGTCGCAGAGACAGCGTTATTTCAGAATACTTATATTGAAACATCAGTATAATTGAAGCTGAGTCATCCACAATCCACCGATTTCCTCTACTCATTTCTATACACCGTCTTGCTTTTGGGGTTTGGGGAGAAAGAGTGAGGGGAGCAGAGTGGCAGATGGACCTGTTCATTAAAAACAAAATTCTGCTGCAGAGGTGCATCTGAACACAGCAGAGAACACTCTCACTCAAAAGGCAAAAACAGGACTCAAGCTGGGGGCTTGTTCAGTCAGAGCCTCCTCCCTCATTTTGCCAGCAGTAGACACCCTGCAGCATCAGACGGGGATAAATCACACGCCCATCTCCAGGCTGAGGATGGTCGGGGGAGCAGAGTTCCATAAATCACTCTGATATCAATAAGGGGAAGTGTCAGGCCCCGGCTCACAAGGTGAGAGCTGCACAGGGCGGTGCAGAAACCACTTTAGGTTGCTGGTAACAAAGTTTCACTCCTGGCCTACGGTAGATTATTTATTAATCTAGATTAATGCCCCTGCACTCATTGCTTTGCAGGAGAAGGCGGTGATATCTGTATCCTGATGCAACATATAAGGGTATGATCCGTCACAGATGAGACAGTTCTGGATCCCAGGGTGGCCGATATTACCGCCTGAAAGCTCCTCAGCTTTTTTATCAACACTTTGACATGAAACATACGGCACGTTCACTCCACATTTAAGGACAGTGTCACATACTAAAGTGTGAGAGCTTCATTTTTCCAAGAAAGGGAACAATTCATCTAAAACAGTCTAATAGCTGAGATCAAACTGTCAAATGAAACAAATGTGCAGTGTATCAGGAAGAGATCTCCAATAAAACATGGTGTTTCTAACAGCACGTTCCCAAAGAATTGTTTTAAAGTTTTCCTCAATATTCTCCTGGATACTTAAATGATACTGTAGCTTTATGTTATGTCCATCGTGGCTCTAAATACTACAAGTCCCATGAGCCTCAGCAGGAGGAGAAACCAGTCAGAGGCTTGACTGTACATAAAGATGATCGACACGGTTCCACTTCCTGCCCCCGTCCATCTTTATATAGTCAGTGGTTGAATCTGAGATCAAAACGCCGAGCAAGAATCTGAACATGAACTGACTTAAGGTCAGTGAGTCGATATCATTTGCACCTTGGGGATTGTAGTTGCGTTTGACTTCATTCAGCTTTATGTCAGTCCAAAGCTTCAGAGTGCTCCATCCACCAGTCACCTGCCATTGCCTATGCAGACTTTACTTATGGAGTCCTGCAGGGACTCCTCCTGCTTTGCAACTTGATAGCGGTGAATTCGCTCAGACTGAATGTACCGTCACAAACTGAAAAGCAGTAACTCATCTATTCTCTGTCGACACATGAGCTGTAATGTAGACCAAACGCCGGCGCACCATCTGGGACCTCAAGCCTCGAGAGTTCAGTGCTAAAGAGCAGAGACATTTGGCGCAGGTTTCATGTTCCCAAAGTGACACGTTCACATTTAAGATGTCCATCTCTTTGCTGTAAGCTAGGCTAATACTGCTCACCTGACCTTTCAAAGTAACATTACAGAATTAGAGCCAACAAGTTGAGGGTCTAAGCTGGTATGTCCTCCTTGGTGGGCCTCTATTAAAGTCCAAAGCGCTTCGATAAAGTTGGGCTTAATGTGTTTCTTCTCCAACACACTGACACGGCCCACATACTGTATATGCAAGTGAATTATTATGTGCTCTGGTTGTGTCATCTCCCTGTGGGGCAACAGAAGTCCTCCTACACAGGCCAACTGGCACACAGTTTCATTACCAAATCTATGCCCAGTTTAAACCAGCTTGGACCTCTCTCACCCTCTCGTTCAAAGGAAGCAACTGAAATTGTATGTCAACCTTTATCAGAGCCAAAGAGAGCCAAATGAAGGAGGACATAATTCATTGCCTTTTATTTTCCCCTGTTTGTTTTAGTGGATGACTGGGCAAGACCAAATAATGGGATGAAATACTGTGAGCCATGTAGGCAGGTGTAGAAAATTCCCCTCGCCGAGCCAAGGAGGGAAATAAATCATCTAAATGCACAAAACCCATTTAGTCTCTCAGAGCTGCATGACCACAGTTTTTTAAAGTTCAGCTGCATGTCTTCTTTCCTAATCTCTTCAATGGCAGACAGTGCGGAAGTAGGCATTTGTCAGTGATTAATGAAAAAGCATTTTTCCCCGCAGACATCAAAATGAGAACGGCAGCCGAGCTCTGATTTTAATATGTTGTGAATGTGCCACTCTAATGCTCCCTCGCTCTTGCTTGGTTGCTGCTGCGAACAATAACACGAGACTGTGTGGATGAGCAGCGGTGAACGCGTGGCGTAAACCTCTCCGAGCTGTGCCACAGAGCAGGCTGAAAGAGGGAGACGCTGGAGGAGGAGAGAGCTGCTGAGCGAAGTCCTAATTGTGATGTTTGGGACTATTCTACTCTTATAGCATTAGCAGGTAAACACATGAGGGAGGATTCTTAAAGGTTTACCATTTCAACAACAAATGAAGCCGGACGATGATGCAAAAAGTCAAACACAAAGAGAGGGATGGTTAAATGAGACAGTTTGATTAACCCCACCGACTGCTGCTTCCAGTCCTCCCTCTACTCCCCTTCCTCATCCTGCCTCTTCATTCAGAGACCTCACTGCTACACCTGCTGGCCATTTGGAAGTGCTGCTGCACCATCCGCATTGACACACTGAGCAGAGGTGCCAGGAGTTATATTAATGGAATGATGAATCGAAACCTAATCCAAATAATAGCCTCTTATCGTCGTTGCTGACATGTGACACCGACATGCCCATCATCGAGCCTGTAGAACACACAGAAAATTTTGTTTTTGCATAAATGCGCTCACAGGCTGCTATTTGTATGCCTCTGGTGCCCTGACCCTGCCCAGACAAATAGACCAGAGCCTCAGGAGGAGGAGAGGTTCAATGTTTGACAGGCAGCTTAAAGGGGTAAACAGAGCCATGACGTGGGGAGGGAAGGTCACTGCAGAGGGCCACTAACGGCAGGTAATCAAGGCTGGCAAATTTGAATTGAGATGGAGACATTTAAAGCCAGCCTGTGTCTCCGGTCTGAGCAGGTGATGAAATTAAATTCTTAGGATGAAACAAGCTGAGGTCCTGTAGCATCTCCTTCACTTCACCAGAATCATCTTGTGTTCTGCAAGTGGCATTTGATAGCTGCAGTCCTTTCTCACTGTAATCACCCTCCAGGTTACAGTGTGAATATTTAATTATCTCTATAAAGTAAATAATATAAAAGGGGATCTAAAAATTGAACTACTATGCCTAGAACAAAAAAAAGCATTCACCCCCGACATCTCGTTATATTGTTTTACACCGCTAAATCACAGTTAATGTAATGACGCTTAATTTGACGCTGATTAACGGTGAAGGTCGATCTACGAGGTGAGCGGCAAAATTCTCAGCCACGACTGCAGAGAACCTGGACTTGATTTGTGGTGGCTGTGCTTCTGGATTGTGCTTTATTGGAAGACACATGTAATTGGCCATATTCATCAGTGGGAAGCCAGCAGGGGATCGGATCCTTTTCACTGCAGAAGTGACTCCAGGAGGTTGGTCAGGGTGGCTGCGCAGTGGGGTTTGAAACCTGGGAGGGAAAGTATGACGCTCCCACATGTTACGCCCTCCTGCTGCAGATCCAAACAGACAGGTGAAAAGAGGTGGCTGCCGACTAATTTGATGTAGCACCAAGTCTGGATTACCAGCAGAGCAAAGCAAGCATTCGGCCCACGGCTTAGAACTTCAGGGGCGCCTAAAGCTCAAGTCCTTCTGTACCAACTGGTCTCTGCTAATTAAGCTGAAAATATGTTGGGGAACTTAAACACAATATAAGGAACTTGAGCTGCATCACCAATAATGAGGCCTTGTGTTAAAAATCCAGTTTTAAGTCAAATAATAATAATTGAATCCAGTGAGATTCAGTGTTGTAAAAGATAAAAAACAGAAAGTCAAAGAGGTGTGAATCATTTTTCTAATAACCCCTTGAAATGAAAGCGGAAAATGGCTGTGATAACATCTCATAACATCCTCACACATCTCGTCCTGGCACAGCTGTCACGTGGATCCAGCGCCAGCCTGAAGCTGGTTTCACACACAGTAACTGCATCTCTATCAGTCTGTGCTGTCAGTTCTGCCTGCCTGACATAAGCAGCCCTCAGATGATACCCAGATGGGTTGATTTGGCCACTTCAAGGGAAGCACTAAACAACCAACGAGCACAAGCTCCTCCACTTGCTCTAATTTCATGTTGATGTGTGTATCCCAGTAAAACTCGTTTTCTTAAAATGCTTGACCACATGCCACTTAGCCAGAGGCCTGTTGAGGGCTTGTAGTAACTTTGTATCTCTGAGCAGCAGAGCCAGATAGAGAGCTGGACTTCCTTGCCTTGGGCTATTGTGCATCAAGTGCAGCTGAGTGCTTGATGGGCTTAGCATGGCTTCTAAGTTGAGCAAAACCACCACTGGGTTGGCTTCCTTCATAAACTGGCAGAGTTACAGAAGTCTTCATCTAAAATGAGCTTGAAGTTCTTCTCCTGGCATTGATTAACTCCATCTCTCTTCATCAAAATTACATGTTTGGAAGTTTTGTCCATGAAAAAATCTCTTCACGCCTTAAAATGGCTTAGATGTAAGTCTACACATTTTCCTTCATGTATGCGCAAGTCTATGAATATGCAAATAGTCTCCGCCTCTATTTCCACCCACCCCTCTGCCGCTCGCCTGCACGCAAACGCTGCTTTCTGCAGAAAGCCCTGAGGGAAACCTTCTCCCACGTGCCATATGCTCTTGAACTAGCTAACCTTATCTTGCTAACAGTGCACTAGCAGCTTATGAGGACGACCTTTATTCTGACGTGCCTTTTTTGTGAATGACCCCAAAGTCATTAGAAGTTTTCTGTGAAAATGATCTTAATGAATATTGCAAAATACAGATACATAGCAGCACCTGGCTTCTCCTCTGCTACCCGTCATTTCACCTTAGCCTCATCCTGCACGGGATCGTTTCCGGGTGTGTGATGTGTGACACCCTGGATGTCTCAATCTGTGGTTCTGAGACTCAATGCTAGACTGCAGTTTAAGGTGGAAATGCTCCGCCATGGCGCTCATTTCCCTCATGATATGTCTTGTAGCATATAAAAAAAATCATATGGACATCTTAACAAGGTTAAAAACTTGATTTTCATTGTAGCAGCTCTTTAAACCAACTTAAACAGGCCCCGGAGCAGAGACACTGTAGCTGTATGGGATAATATCTAACCCTCCGTACAGACATTTGTAAATTAAATGCACTGCAGACTGAGAGTCACTGCTTCAGCCACCATTGCAAAGCTCAGCTGCTTCAACATGCATTGCTGCTTGTGGGCATACAGATGCATTCTTTTGCTCTGCAGCAATGTAACTAGCCAATCAGTGACACCTGTGTGCTTCAATTTGCTGTTTGCAGTGGGTTTCAACGACAAATACACAAGGTTAGCAAAGATTTCAGGTACGCGCTGCAGGTTAAGCTTTGGCAAAGATCATGGTTAAGGAAAGCAAGCTATGGTTAAGGTAGAGTTAGCGTTAGTCAGATGAAACACTTCTGTGACAGGATTCCAGCATATACTGTGCTGTCACATCTACATGTAGCCTCTTTATTTCCGTATTACATTTTCCACTGACTGCTGTGAAAGACAACAAAAACAGAAATAGCTGCCTCTGTCTGTCAGTCAGGTAAAGGTGAAAGAACCATGACGATGAGGGTCACATTTCCTCTCACAGAGGTTATGCTCTCTATTTATGACATCTACAGACAGTGCCGGTGACGTCAAGAAAACCCACAAGGAGTCCATGTACCAAACGCATCCCAAAGGCAGTGGGCAGAGAGTCATCAGACATTCAGAAGGTGGGTATGGTTTCAAAACCACAGGACAAGAACAGAACAGATCAATAAGGAGCTGCATCCAAACAGGTGCGGAGAAGAGATGTCAAAAGGGTAGCCATAATGACATTTGGTGGCAACCAAATGAGATTCTGTGCTCAGCTCGGCCTGCCCACTCATAAATAAGACAGAAAAACAGTTCCAATTGTCAAAAGTGAATGTGGACGACTGCCTCGGTTTTGTTCGCGTCTGGGGAAATAAGTCTGTGAATTACACGGCATGCATATAAGCGCGGTTTGACTGAGATAACAGATTAATCTGTTTCTCAACCAATTATGCGTAGTTCCAGTCCTGTGTCACCATGTATACCGCCACCGTGTTCACATTCACTCCATTGTCCACTGTGAATTAGCAGCACCTCTCTAATTTCCTTTCATCTCATCCACAGACAGTTTCCATGGGAGATGCTCATGCCTTGAGGCTGCAAATGCCTGAAGATAACAGTGAAAAAGAGGCACTGACAGGTTCCAGGAATGTACTGTATTACTGTTTTCCAAGTAATCAGTCTTACTCGTGGAAAGCAAAAGAGCATTCAGGTCTACAGCTGACTTTAGCTTTGTCCTTACAAACACGATGTCTACCTTAAATTCTTGTTTCTGACGTGCGTCTCGAGCCTCACATGCTCGTTTCTTTTTTCATCCAGACTCACCATTAATTCCACAGCCAGCGATACAATAGCACACAGAAAAGAACACATTAGTGTGCCTCACAAGGGCATTGATACCTTCAGGGTTGCTATTTGTGGCTATGAATCTGGATCTGAGAAGACAGTATAAAGGATAGAAGGGAGCGTGGGCGGGAGAGAAAACATCTTAAATTACTTGCTCTTCCAGTTCAGCCCACCACCAGATTGCTGTCAGGCTGGACTGACGTTTGATTGAAAGCGCAGACTAGACCACGGGAAATGGAGACCCAATTAGCGTGTTAGCTGGCCGCTGACCTCTGATGGCAATTTGATGACCGCCAATAAAAGTCTCTTAGATTCCCAGCCACCATCGCACCGTGTGTCAATCACGTGGCTCAGACACACAGTGATGAAACCGCAGCTTGCCCCCACGCTCACGTAGTACCGTGAGCCTGGCTTAAAGGAAATTTGGAGAGAAAGCATGGAGATAGCCTGAGGATGACATTAAGTCTCTCATACAGATGCTGGCAATCATCCATGCTGTTTTCACTTCAGCAGCAATGCTTTTCAGTGGCTTCTAATTGAAAGATACTTATCATAAGTCATTTCATTAAATGACTTTGATTGTTTTCATGTCACATTGCAATTATTGTCGTTTGTTATTATGAGTAATCCACAGTGTTGGGTTGATGAGGCTGTGTTGAGAAAATTAATGAGCTATAGATGAAAGAAAGGGCATCTTCATTCTGTCTAGTCCCTATTAATTTCATTTAAACAAGACAGTATACTCTTCACAGGACTACTCCATCCTCTCCTGGGTGATATCTGCAATCACTATGCATCTCCAAGAGGGCACATGTCTGTGTGTCTGTGTGTGTGTCCACACACTCTGGATGAAGACATGTGAATCTGTCAATCAACTAGAAGATGATTAAGCTGCGAATATAGGCTAGCTCTCTGCCTAGCTCAGTAAGAGAACCCATCAGCCAGGGGTGAAGAGAAATTATGTGGATGCAAACATGCAGGACCACCTCCAGTCCTTCGCCTTTGCTGAAGGTCACGAGCCGACAGATGAGTGTGCCTTTCGTCAGGCCTCATGCCACGCACATTAGCAGGCTGAGCCAGGCCTTGCCAACATCAGCAAAAGAAAAAGGCTAAGTGCTACTGCCCTCTTGAGATAGTGTGTGTAAGGCTGACACATCCCATCTTCACGGAGTGTAAATAGTGCAAAAACAGTGAGACTGTGGGGAGGGATTGTGGAGATAGGACAGAATTAGAAAAGAGAAATAACCAAAGGTCCATCAGTGACTCCTCTGGACCAAAATGCTGGTACGCATGCATATTTAATGAAATAAAGATTTTCAGCCAAGCAGTCGCCAGTGGAGTTTATGCCGTAGGTCAACTGCAGGTGATATAAAATTATTATCACCATCTGTGATCAACAAGAGCCAAAATCCATAATCATGGATAAAGTCCACATCACAGTGACATTCCCTTTCCACAGATTACCAGTGAGGTCTTTGAAAATGGTCTGCTGAAGATCAAAACACAGGGCGACCGTGTAATCTAACCCAACCTACTAAAACGTGAAAAAAGGTTCTTCTGTCTGCTCGTGGTTTGGTTTCATGACTGAACTTTATAGAGGAAGGCTGCCCAGGAGAGACCGCCTTCGTAATGGACCCCTGCCAGGCCCTTCATCCGCAAAATAATTGGCAGTGGCCACCACATGTATGTCTGCTGTGTATGTGGGTGGCTTCAGAAGTCATGAGTGTCACCGAGGTGATACGTTTTGGCTACGTGAATATCACAGAAGTGTGGATGTCTCTTATGTCGGTGGTCCACTAAACCCAGTCAGTCCATTTTATCACCACCATTATCGTGTTCAGGTGATCTTACATTTTATCATTTATCTTAAATGTCCTCAGAAATTGGTGTCAATCTACACCTTGTGGACTAGCATTTTTTACTTTTTCCAAACAAAACAATTAATTGAGAAAACAATTCACAGATCAATCAATAATGGGAATAATACTTAGTGGCAGCGCTAAACCTGGCTGACGCAGACCACCCACAAATTCACTGTGGCTTTAAAAAACAATCTGCTCTCCTACAAAGCGCGCTTGCTGACAACTCTTTTTGTTTTTTAATGTATTAGATTTGGGGGGAGGGGAGGCAGCTGTTAGCTGGGCCCAGCTGTCAATGAAGGCTGGCAGAGATGTGAGGGGAGGAGCTGAATTTGAACAAACCTGTGCATACATGGTCCCAAAGGAGCATCACTTTAAAGAATTCCCTCAAAACCCAGATGATAGCTGGATGTCTCTGTTTACCTCTGTGCCTGCTGCACATTTGGAATCCCATGCACACATTAATTATGCTAAATGCTGCGATGGAGAAGAAGCAGCCATGGCTGACTTGGCAGAAGGAGGCACAACATGAAATGTCTTAATAGTCTGCAATTGCCTGTCAATGGCGAGAAAACATTTTCATGAGATTTAGGGCTTGTGTAGCTTCATACACAAGCTGTTGTGGTCTTGTTGCATTACATCAAATGCAATACAACAAACTGCACAGGATGAATTGAGGTGGGGTGAGGCCAGGGATTGAATAGATTATGATTTATAGGCTAAAACTGCAGACCGGAGCTTAATTTGACAGGGTTTTGGAGAGAAGTGGTGGGGGAAAAAGTCCCAATTTTGACAAAAGGAAAATTAATTCACAACAATTTTGCTGGGTCGTATCTTCTACCCAGACAATTATTATGCATGAAGTGAAAGAAGAGAAAAATGTGAAGGAAATTGCGGTACAGCTCAGTCTAGACTACAATGCAGATTTGCTTTTCATGCAGTTCACGCAGTGTTATTTCTCAAACCATACATTAGCACAGCCTGATTTCTGTGCCCTTCATTTCCTGTGCTGGAGCTTGGCTAGTACATTGTGGACTTTGCAAGCCATTACGGAGACCACTGGAAGTTATTACGCTTAATGACAAGGCTTCAAGATGGACAATTGCAGTCTGTTCTTAAACCGAAGGCTTTTAGTTGTTCTAGCCTGGATTCTTCTGAAAATTACTTTTGAAAATAGTCTGTCATTGGAGCAGTAGCAAAAGCTATTCATTCATTAACACGGTAACCTTCTGCCCATCACAGCTTTTACCATTTGCACTCTGACTGCAAAAAAAATGTATGCATAACTCTACTGACAAGACAGACACAGAATTCCTCTTATTACATGCGACAAATGGCATAAGAAGCCTCTTGAAGCCCTTTCATGTACAACTTCCAATAATTGCCCCTGAAAGAGTGATTCTTTGCTCACAGGCAACACAGCTGCCTCCCATCTCAGGCCACTGCGTCCAGAGCTAACTGATGTGTCCAGCTGTAATCCACCAGCCACAGATGTCTTAATGAGCTGCATGACAATTAGACTATAGCTTGTAGCTGCAAGCATACGAGCCAGAAGTGCCATGTTCGAGATGCTAAGGACAACACAGCGAGTTGAAGCATGAGTTGGTCGGTTGCCCCCTAGTGATAAAGTGAGCAGCTACTTCTCTTTCACCTGCTAACAAGGTGCTTCACAAGGAGGTCGAGGTTATTCTCGAGGTTCATGCTATTTGCTCTGGGGTGGTGGGCTAACTAGCGTAGTCACAACAACACAATCCCTCACTGGCTTCACTCCAAACACTATAAGCTGGAATGCATGACTAAGGCAGTCCTACCAGGAACTGAGGCCAGGTCTTTGTGTGTGAGAGTTTTTCCCATGTGTCACAAATTTACCAAGCCAAGAGTCCTTTACATTAGACAAGACAGAGCTACTTGCATGGCATTCCTCAGTCTTTATCCACCTATCTTCAAAACAAACAGGCCAATTGGTGATCCAGGTCTGTGGCTTCTGGATTACACTGAAAACAAAGAAACAATGTGCATCCTACCTGCATCATGTTCCTTGTACATTCCAGCTATTTGGAAATATAAACACTTGTTTCACTGGCTCTAAATCTTCAGCAGATATGTGACTGCAAGTCCTGACAGAGCCCAAAAAGAAACTAGCCTACCTACCAGCATAGAAGGATGACTAAAAAACTAAAGCAACAAGATCAAGCCAGGCGGGACAGCTCCCCCACAACTCAAACAGAATTTGTCTTGCCTGTAAATTGGTTTTCGTCACAAGTGGCTGTCAGTGTTGGCGTTTGTGGGTTTCAGCGTGTCAGATTTGACACAGCTCCCCTTCAGTAGCTGTGGGCTGTAGCTAACCACCCACACACCCCACTGGGGAGCGACCATCTTCTTCAGATCCCCTGCAACAACTTGACAACACTGATCACTCTCATCATCGTCCCCTCCGGCGCTCAGCAGAGATTTACAGCCTGAAGCATCCGATTGGTCAAAGCATGACTAATGTTACTGGAGGAAAGCCTATAAATGTGGTGACCTCATTGTGGCGGGAACCTGAAAAACAGAAATTAGTAACCACAGATTCTACTCTTTAAAAAATACACTGCAAACTGCCGACACCGAATGTTTCCAGAGGTTAACGGCACATCACATTTGATGACATGCACAATTGGAGGACTAAAATCCAGTGCTGTGTGTGCCTGGAGACACTGTCATGTTTGTGCATGTCCGCACCAGTGACCAACACAGGAGGCATGCCGCGTCAATCAGGAACTGACGGATCAAGGCTGCACGCCAAAAGGGACAAGGCGGCCTTTCTCCGGTCCAGGACACTAGCGAATTACAGGATTCGCGCATCTTTGAGTAGATGTCGAGGAACGTACTGTGTATGTGAAGCTGTTTAGCTTGACAGAGAGGCAAAATTAAGTTGCTCACCAGGATGTGTGCAGCAGATGAAAAACAGGGGCCACAAAGATACAAGAATGAATAGCCGTGGATTTGGGGAGAACGTGTATGTACAGGGTCCAGAATTCTGTGCTACACCCTTTATAAAAAATGAAAGGTTTTACGCATATAAACCCAATTAACAGCTCTAACAAAGAAATTCCTTCCTCACCCTCTAAAACGTGAGTAATGCAGACCTTTGCACCAGTTTATGGTCTGATCATAATTTATGCCACCTCCATAAGCAGCGCTCGCAGACTGTCTCCTTTGTGCAGCCCCAGCTTTATGCCGGTGGAATCTCAGAGGAAGAAAAGAGCCAGTGTCATGCGGTCAGAAGGCATTTCAGTCAGACAAAAATTTGTGTCAGCACTTTATGCCGGGGAGCAAGAGGCCAGCGTTCAGAGCTGTTAGCCTCTTTCTCAGAGGAGAGCCAGAGTTTAATGGGACTACTCTTCCACTCCATTTGCCGGCCCGCATCTTACCGGCCACAGCTGCATGCATGCGAGCCAGCGGCTGTCACTCTGCATACCTCTGTGCAGCCTGCGAGCACCACACTCCCTTAAACAGCTGACAGAAGTCGTTCGTCCTCACACACTTGAAATACCAAATAGACTACAGACATAATGCGTTTGGATGACACGGTGCTAAACCCTGGTAATGAGACTGCAGAGGTCACTGGCAGATGCCTTTGTGAACTCCTTACCTTATTTGTTGGACAAGCCAAACCAACTCCTGGTGCTGCTAATGTTGTATTCATTCTGATTCCGGCAGAACCAGAAGACCTCACTCTAAAAAACTTCTCATGAAATGACTTTGGATCTATTTCAGAGCCAAACAACAATTTCATGGCTGGCCAGTCACAGAGTAATTACATATGGCCCCAAGCCGACACATCGATCAGTACTCGGGACGCTTTTTAAAAATAAGACTTTTTTTCTGACAGGCAACGTCTTCAGAGGAGATGACAGCACCTCTACAGCACGGACTGTAAAAGTTCACGACGTAAACAGAAGCAAGCGACATGAACGTATTTCTTAATGATAAGAGTTTTCTTATTATTCTGCAGAGGCAGCTTCCCTCCCCCAAAAGACGCATCATGATGAGGTAATTCCTCCAAGGCTGACTAGTTAGTGGGCTGACAGAACATCCGTTGACTAGTCTGTTTCAAAAACAGTCCATTTTTAAATTTGGGAGCGCTGCTAAAAAAATAAATAAATACTTTTCTTATTGATCTTGAATAATGAACAAGCTCAAATTAATTCAGAAAAATAGCAAAAGGAAAAGTTTCTGATCCATTATTATCATACTAACAGCTTCCCTTGTTGATGAAGTACAGCAGTGAACATTAATATGGTATATTTACAAGTCCTGCTTGTTTACCCAGAACTTGTTTTACATGACATGTTTACACAAATTGGATGGAAGTGACTGATAAGACAACCACACAACGAGTTTTACTGTAATCTAAAAGATTAAACTATCATTTCAAAAGCGGTATGACCAGAGGCAGATTGGCTTCTGTATGAATTCCAGGGTTTATGAAAGAAAAGAATAATAAACATGGTCAAACATGCAAGTTTACCCATGCATCCATCCGAATCACCACGCAAAGAACAACTGTGCTCACAATACGAGTCAGACTCAAAGCACAGATAAACAACATGCATGTATTGTTGTCTGCTTGCAAACATGAGGTTAACAATGCATCTATTGTTCTGTGAACGTTACTTCACGTGATGACCTTGGTGTAATGTTGCAATAGGTATAAAGGTCCCGGCTATATACACGAGTTCAAGTGCCGTGAAACTTGAGAGATGACTCACCATGAGCAGACAGCAGGCAGGTCTCCAAATCCGGCTTTGAGGGCAGCGAGGCGCTACATTTCTCTCGCCTGAGCCACAGTCCAGATCCCCCTCCAGAGGGGACACCCAACAGTTCTCTACAAAGGCAACCACAGTGAAATAAAACCTTTAACTCGAGGCAGCAACTGACTGAAAGAGCCTCGTATTGACATCCGGCAGAAGCGGCAGATGCAATTTGACAATCCCGGCTCAGTGGCGTGGCGAGTCTGTGCAGTGGACTGCATGTGTGCGCTCTGTTGATGATCTTTTTCCAACAGGGAGCACAAACAGTGGCTGGTGAGGTGTCTACAGGGCTGGTTGTCAAAGGGCAGGCTGGGACAGCAGACAGTTGTCACCCTCTTCAGGGGGAAGATCTGACATAAAGTGCTTCTTTCAGAGTTGTGATGCGGACCCACTGAGTTCCTAAGCACTCCGACCAAATGTGTCATTATGTCATTAGGTGGCCAGTTAAGGACGGGGGAGTGGGGGGGTTGAAATTTTTGTGTGTGGGAGATTTTAGCAGTGGTGATAAACACTAAAAGGAGGCATGCCGAAACTGATTTTGTTTGGTTGTTTCCTCATAAACAAAGTCCATCAAAAGATTTTAGACATCTAATTTGGCAACTCCCAAAACTCATGTGGCCATCCAGTGTCTGAATCCAGTCTTTTTCATTCTGTTTGTGCAATAACATTATCGAATCTTTACAAAGATTAATTGGTTAAAGCCGCATTGGCCCCAGAAACATATGTTCAAGTTATCAAGCAGTTTCCATAAATACAATTGGCAGTTAAGTTGCTCTATAGAGAATTAATTAGCCCGCACTTTTGGAAAGAGGACACTGTTTGGTAGTAAAATTAAGTTATGAGAGTGATGATCCAGTATTTGTCAAACAAACGGCTCCTTATGTGTCCACGCTAAAAAAACGCCCCCCAGTGTAATTCAATGAATTCACCGGAGCGTCACGGAGTCCTTGCACCAACCCTCAAATCTCCCTCTGTGATATCCTGCAGCGTCAAGGCAGCTGATTTCCTCGTACTCATTAAGGACAACTAAGACGTAGACTTTCAGAAGCTCGCAGAATGTCATTTGTGCACAAAAGAAGTCTTCAGACAACACAGCAACACAATAATCAAGTTTCCTCAAGGGTGTCACATGGACTTCGTACTTTTTTCATTTTCTAATTATAGTTTGCACAATGCTCTCTGTGGGGAACACTTTATAAGACTTAATCTGAATTTCACACTGAATTGCCAACACATTAATTAAGCCGATCCAACCAATGGGAGCCTAAATAAGTTACAGCAATAATAATGAGAAGCAGAGAGAAAGTCATATCTCCAGAACTCGCAGTTTGATTATATTACAGCATATATTGATTATTTATTGAAATGTTTTCGTTCAGGGCTTTGGAAGCTTGGAGGGATTTAAACAGTGTCTGTGAGGGCATGCTTGGGGTAATATTTGGCTTTTTTAATCTATCGTGAATAAAACACTTGTGAAATCCCACACAGTCATCGTTTAATGAAATGCCATCGCTTCAAACAGACGCTCATTTTGTCTAGCTCTTATCTCTTGGATGTCTTTCTTGATTTGCTCAAATGAAACCTGTCTGAAGAGGTCTGGTTATGCGAGGTTTCATGTGCATGTGTGAAAACGTCTTTACTGGAGAACACAGCTAATGGTTTGGGGTTAAAGAAATGTGGCCACTGACAGACACGGAACATTTCCCAAGGTCGACTGCCTTTGTCACTTGAAGCTCGAAGGGTCAGAAAGGCCAGGCAGCTGCTGCCCCCCCCCCCCCCCCCAGAAGATGATGATTAGAAGAGAAGCAAGGGCAAAACACCTCCCTGTGCTATTCGTCTGGCTTACGACGATATGGATTGCTGAAGCAGAAAAAGGGCACTCAATTAGACAAAAAACATCCGCTCGAATCTCAGTCCCAAAGAAAGCCGTTTCAAATCTCAATCATGAGGCAGAACGCGTAATTCTCCTTTGTCCACTGGGATTCTGTATTATTAACTGAAAAGGCCAGAAAAACGATCAAAACAAATTATGCGACCAACACTGTAAGTCCTCATTGCACTGATAAATATGGCATTTAAGCTTTCCCTCTCATCTCCTTCTCAGAGGCCGTGAGTGTTTAAGCTTTCATGTAATACAAATGCCTCTGTGTAAAGTCCAGCCACTCGTGTTGGCCTGTTTTACGCTGGCTAAAGTGGACTGCTTCACATCATGAAGAAACCTCGGCTGTGTCTCAGACTCTTTCTGCCAGTTTGAGAAATAAGCACTCAGACAAATTGGCCTGCTTAGACCAGACTCCACGCTCGGAACAAGGTGTCTCAGATCTCCCCTGACCATATTTTCTCTTTGCCAAAGGTCTGAGAAATAAAACACAGGTCACTGAGGACCAATTACTTACACTGAAAAAGGAAAAATCACCAACCACTGTTATCACCAATTAATTTAAGTTACATTTGCCGAGACGGGATATCAAAATAACAAGCAAAGACATGTTTGAGAATAACAAGGTGGCCCCTTTAATTGTGTATTGAAAGTAAAAATAATGTTATATTTGCTCCATGTCTCAGTCTGAGGTGGTACAAAAGGCAGTCAGTTGAGTTTTAGAAATTAACAAATATCCTTCATGAAGATGCTTTTCTGTCATGAACAAGTAAGATCAACAGCCAACCAGGAGATGGATTCAGGTGGATTCAGGTGAGGCGAGGGGTGTTCAGTTGGTTGCAATGTACAATCTCACCACTAGATGCCTCTAAATTCTTCACACTGGGCCTTTAAGTCTTCAATAACTCAACTGTTTGTATCTGTAATGAAGGCAAGGGTCTTCCTGACACACCACTGCATCGCTTTCCTCTTGTCAGTTTTAAGGAGCTTCCAGGTGAATTTCAATCTCATTTGCATCAAGCTAGAATTTCAGCTTCCACCCCCAGCTTTACGCATGCCGCTGACTGTTTTAAGAGGTGATTGGCTTGCATTGCACGGTCCAGGTACAGCGTACTGCAGCACCTGCGTTGCTGAGCACATTAGACTACACAGATCTACTCATGAGCACACACAAGACCCCTGAAATGGACGTGGAAGTGCTGCTCAGCTGCTTGTCTCTTCCATAAGCAAAATGCAATTTCTAATGTGATTACAATTTCTAAAGGCTAGCCTGTACCCATAAACCAATGCAACACCTGCTGCTGCATCCTTTAAGTTCAGGTGCCCTTTAAGTCTAGCCCCAAAATGAGAAACGCTGCCTCTTGTGCTGAGACCTCGGCTCGTTAAAACATGTCACTAACATTGCCATGTGGGGAGCCAGCAGAAAGAGGCTGAAAAGCACTCCGTACCCACCGAACACAAAGGCTTTGGACAGCCAAGGTGAAGAACTCAGTGTAAGCGGCTGAACAATACAACCACCTCCAACACCTACTTTAAGAAACCAGCCTCAAATGTGCTCAACATTTTATCAGAAGAAACGAAAATAGAACATCTGAGTGGCAGCCTGGCAGGTATCCGTGCTTTAAGTGGCAGGTATGTGTTTGAATGACAGCGCGACGAGCCATCATCCGAGCACAGCGAATTAACAGGGATCGACTTTAAACAATACTAACCTTCTTAACAAACACATGCCATCTGCCTGTCTGCACTCCACATCGCACGGAAAGTCTGCAGTTGCTTTATAGCCACTGCTATTTCCGGTGCTAGATTGGTCATAGTCGGTGTTGATCGAAATGAATGAAACGTTCAGGCAAACGCAGTCTGAAAGCTGTCCTGGCAGAGGGGCTGGAGCCTTCAAAAAGCGTGGAGAATGGGATACAGTTAGAGAGCTGGTTTAAAGCATTGCCTAAGATTAGCCCCTTTCTTAAAATCCATCTCATTACAGCAGTTACATCTCATAAAAGAGTGGGAGCTGATGGGAACATTACTCAGTCCTTAATACTGCAGCTAACATGGTCGTGAAATGCATTTCCGTCTTTCTCTTTATGGCGAGATCCCAGACTACAGCTGGAGGAGGCACAAAAACCATGACTGACCAAAAGAGGAACACATTAATGAAAGAGTTAACGGTCTCCTGCTTTCAAAGGCAGGTCTCACAGAAAAACAAACACAAAAGGAGAGATATGTATAAATGTTGGTGTTATCAGTGCTCTCACAGTGAAAACACTGACGATTTCTCTGACCAACCACTGTGTCGTTAGCTCTCATTACCTCTGTGACTCCATGTTAAAAATGCATGCTTCAGGGCCTCCTATGTCTTGTTGGCTAAATGAAGAAGGAACCTAATATAGTTTCCTTGGAACTGGCATTAACACTCTGTGGGGTTTTCAGCTGGATATCAATTAGAGGCTCATTAGGCATTTAGAGATGGCAGTCCCTCTGGCTTCCTGTCGCCCACTGTGTAACAGGCTGACCCTGACCTTGAGGTAAGGCTGGAGCTCTCAGTGTCTTTTCAGCCCTGGGAGGGAGATCAGCTATCAAGCAACTGTATCAGACAGCCTTCCTTCAGATCCTGGATTGCAGAAAACACACTGGCTAACTCTCTGAACCTGACACACCCCGCATTGTGGGTTTGAAAGGCATGTTTTCTTAAAAATCTTAAAAACATGTCTCATCTAAAAATTTCCACCAAAATTTTTTGACCTTTTTTTGGATGATCTATGGCATTATAAGGACTGCACAAAAGGCATATTTACTTGTAGCCATGGTTGCGATACAGTGAACAATGAGCCACAGAAAGTAAAAATGTGACAGAAGCGAAAAAAAGCTCCCAAACTGTTTTGGGTTCAGAGAGTTAAAACCACAAAGCCATGGGACTTAATGTTCACGGATCATCATAGGAACTAGGGGTGTGCCATCAATCTAACTTTTAACATGATAAAATAATTACATCATGATAATGCCCAAATTTGAAAGTACCACTGCTGCCGGCTCCATGGTGGAGGTCTGGTTACAAAAGATCAGACGCACAACAAACCGCGGTGATATGTGAGATGTGCAAGACAAATGTAACAGCAAAAGGCGGAATACAGCAAAATGATTTCACCACCTCAAGCAGAAGCACCCGGTTGAGTTCAAGTGGAGCAAGATGTGAGGAGAGGTATCAACAGGTATTGTGAGTTCTAAGGCAAGCGGACAAACTGCCTTGACTCGGCATAGCATTTCAAAACTTCAGCGAATTGTGCTCCATATTTTGTCATATAAGAGTCTCGATATCGCAGGATTCCCTGAAATATCATGATAATATTTTAGGGCCAATCTATTGTCCACTCCTAACAGCATGTAGTTTTTGCTCTGGGCACCTGGTCATCTTCAGAGAGAGCAGTACTATACTACAATACTGACATATGTCACTGCTTTGGTAAATGCATCAGCTGATGAATTCGGTTAGTGATAAAACAGATTAAACCAGCATGATGAATTCATGCTGACATGATAGGGCAAATTTGCATTTGCAAAAAAAACAGCACGCGACTCGTGTCCTTGTACTCCTGTACGAGAGTGCAGGTGCTGTGACGAGTAACCACAAGGCAGGGAGGAGACCACAATGCACCAATGTGCGCGTGGCACAGCGAGCAGGCCTCTTCAGCCAGCTGGACGACAAAGTCTGAGTGCAGTGAAACTAAGCGTACGAAAATCACTCTGTGTTTTAAACCTCAGGTACACCTCAGGCTACAGAGGCTGGCCAGAACATTTCAGAACGTATTACTCGACTCACAGACGGAGAATGCGTAAAGGAGGCTTTCCTGAACAGTGCAGAGGTTTTGTTTGAAAAACTGCCGAATAAAGACGCATCACACCCAGGATTAAAGACTCACCTCCGTCTGCAAGAGCTGCTGAGAGACGTATTACTGAAATACTGACAAGCAGAGATAATGCGACTGAGCTGTGAAGGGCAGGGACGGGGATCACGCTAATTGGTAAGCCTAGTTTGTTTTACTTAGCAGTAGCCTACATCACAACATGGTTTTGTACAGATGAATGAGTCAATGAGAGAGGGGGGATCCTGCACAAATAATTCTAACCCCTGCATTAGAACACATTTTATACCACAGTCAGCAAAAGCTCCAACAGTTGCCTGAATTACTAGCTTGGTTAGTTGTTCTGTTGCAGAGCACATTGTGGGGAAATGCATTGCTAAGTGCTGCATGTTTGCAGGTTTACTCATCGAGCCTCATGCAGCTCCTCTTGCCCCTCGGTGTGCAGTTCGGGGCAGAGGTGGTTTGGAGTATTTTTAGACCAACTCAGAGGGGACTCTCTGCTCTGACTGCTAACACAATGGACTCTCACGCCTGAACAAGGACATACTTTGGTGACTGGAGGCTGAGCACTAGACCACTACCCTACCTTAAAAACAAGCCACTGTTGAGGGAAGTCACTCTCTGAAACTGGTCCCGCCGCAGTGTATTTACTCTATCAACAAGGCCATTTATCTTTTCATATCTGGAAGGAAAATGGAAAATCCTGAAAAAGGTTTTAATGCTTTTTGAAGAGCATCTCGTACAGAACATTGTGCGCTTACACGCAAGTACGGGATCTTTATAATACTGTGTTGGACAAAGTGCATTAAAGTCACATTTCGCTAAGTGCCACCATGGGGTACAGTACTGTAGATCCCACAGTGAAGCTAAAGAGGAGACTTTTCATTTGCGAAGGACAAACCCGCGCAGCTGCGAGCATTGTGGTCTGTAATCTGACATTTGGTTGAACCGAGAAAGCGGAGTGCATGTTTTTGATCTGCATGCACTTTCCTTTTTGAAATTTATAAGTGTGCGTGGCCTGAGTAAAACCATCTTGGCCTGAGTAAAATACAATAGTTAGGCTACAAGGAGCCTTAAAAAACAGCCTGCAAACTGCCACGTAGCATTAGAGGCCTGCAGACAGTATGTGGAGCAAGTTTCACTTCGCTTTGATTCATTTCATCCAGATTCATTGCTTGTGGTCCAACTAAAATCTGTAACTAAATGCGTGAAAAGCACAATCCTGAATGGATGCTTCTGTGGACCTGCTGCCTGAAAAATCTCATTTTATCATTAAAATCTGCTAATGGTAACCTTTTAAACTCTGCATACTGTTGTATTTCATCTTCTATTCAAATGAAACTGGGGACACAAATTAAATGAATTAAACAAATCTGTGAATTACGTTTTAATTGATTGTTACTTATTGATTTTACTATAAAATGTCCCAGAAAATACACAAATTAAAATCTGAAAAGACTCAGTTTCACATGCAGTTAGTCCAGGGAAACTTAACGCACTCTTGAGGATGAAAAAACTGAGGAACGTTAAACCAAAAGCCTTTATTTAGTCAGACATATTGGTTTAAAACTCCTCTAATAGTTGACTAACCTGTGATTTGAGTCATATCAAACATTTTGATACTAAAAGTTCTTTTCTGCCTAAACAGTCAGTTTAGTACGAGGGTTACGTTTGGATCTGTGTCCTCTTCAGCTTTGGGAATGGAATTATTTTCCCTGAAAATGATGATTTACAGCCGTGTATTTATCGTAGTTTTTTCATACAAAGAGCATCATTGAAAACAGTGCTGGCCCAGCGTCGAAACACTGCTACTTTTCATAAAATCCTTTTCTCCTTCACTCCTACACTCATCGTCACACCCTGTTTCTGCACACAAAGCCAATGGAAGCAGCAGCGTTAACAACAACAACGTCTCCACTATGTTCCACGGACACAGAAATGCCTGGGCAAATTATAATGAAGTTAACCCATTAATGGCACTCCACATCACAGAGGCCCATCTCCCACTGCTAACTGAGCGCCACACACAGAGGAACAGTGGAGCTTTTTAGATATGACAGAGCACCAGTGTTTCACTGACAGCTTCAAGCCAGCCCACAGATCACGTTACAAAGCCTGGGCGGCAGCAGTGTCAGTGTATAAGCATTAAATAGGTGACACAGTGGTAGCACTATTTGTTTTGTGCTGAACCCATTATCACACAGGGTTAAAATGCACAGCTTTCATGACAAACTGCAAAGTCCCTGTTAAGACCAGATGTTCTGAGTGAGGAGAACAAGGAGGACAAGTGCAACACTTGGATGATGATGTCTCAGATGTGTGCACATAAGGAGACAAGAAACTACCTGGTGGGTGTGAAAAGTCTGCACTTTCACCACAGAAGTCCAGCGGGGGTAACAGAGGTCACTGGTTGCTCCCAACAACATCACTAAGTGAAGGTTGTTGGTGTCATAGCTGTTGTTCCAGCTATGAGAAACAGCTTTCAAGCCTGATGAATACTCTGCCTTTCATTTGCCTTCAGCAGCTGGGGTTGGCTCCAGCAGCTGCCTAATAGGCTAAGAGGGATCTCTGGTTCCCTGGAGGAAAGTTTGAGTGGCAGACTGATTGGATACAGCCGCATGGCCAATCTTTGTTATCTAACAGCCTAGCGATCTTGGCAGAATCAGGTAATGTCATGTAATTTAAGAGGCAGCACACATAAAAGAATGCATGTAACACTTGCACTTGTCCAGAGAGAGGTGATTAACTTGATTTCATTAAAGCTGCAATGCAGCAATACGATCGGAGATTCCAGTCACAGCAGTAACTGCCAATATGAAATACATCAGCACAAACTACGGGGAAATGAGTAGAAATGACTTCCCACACATCCCTCAACAGGAACAGGCTTCTGGTCTCAGGCCATGCTCGCACAAATACATCAATCTGAACATGCTGTTACATGTCAGCATCTTTCAGGCCTTACGAGCTTTTTAAAGATAATTTCCTACATCCAAGCTAACATGCCAAAGAAAAGAACAGCACTTCAAATTTCTTCTGCACGACATTCACAGTCCTCTTGGGCCAGCAGCTGGACTCCATTTTCACCAAGTGGCTTTCCACTGTTTTCAAAGCACTGCTGTTTTGTACAGGATGCAAACACAGGGTGCCAGCGAGTCAATTCTGACTGTGACCATTTGTAGTAGCACTAGTTGAGATGGGTGTCTCATTACTCCTGACGTTTGGCTTTCACAGGTAGATGCTTCATGCACAGCAGACTGTGACTCACACATAAGGTTATGTGTGCCTTTATTCATGCTAATCACTTATCCCAAATTACCATGCAAGTAATTAAAATTCAAAGGTTTCAAAATGTCTATTTGCACCTGGGTAAGAACAGTCACATGGCATCAATTCAGCTATTTACACCTGCCACCAGGTGATGTAATGTGAAGTGTGACAAAGTCCACACGGGGAGGAAGTAGCTGTGAAAGAGAGGGTCAAAAACAGGATTTTTGGCTAATTTCAAAATAAATTTTCCTCATATTGAGTGCATAGTTTTGGCAGTAAAATAAGGCTCTTCTTCATACTCGAGACAACACCAGAGATAACACACAAAAGCCCTTGTTTAGGTTCAGGAAACGATCATATTTGGGTGCAAACAGCACTGCCGGCTGCGGCCACCTGGGAACTAATAGCATCTAAAAATAAGAAGCAGTAGAGAAAAGAGCTGAGGATGGGTTAACATCAGACTTATATATTCTCTACAGGCAGGCCATCTTATTACACACCTTCTCTTTTGGGACATATGTTGTAATAGTTACCACACTACTATAATCATCTGTAAACAGCGATTCATGGCAACTGAACACATGCTTCTTCCAGATATACAAAATCTAATGCTGTGTAACGCTGGCATACTGAAATATTAAGTAAGAAAACACACAGACAAACCTCAAGTTATAATATATTGATGCAGTGCCCTCATTTATTGTCTTGAAACTGTAACTAGGCCTGTGTATCATAATAGCCTGCCTTGTATGTAGCAGAGGAAAACACTTGATCACTTTGATCCTGTGCTGTGTTTTTTGGTTGAGCGGCTGGATTCTTTTTAAGGTGTATATCCAACTCCTTTGAAGAGAAACAGGCAACAACATGTACAAGAAATACAAAACAGTCTCACCAGCAGCTTCCTCCAAATCTATTTTGGCTGGTTTGAAATCAGACGTTTCCCATACAAACAGCACATATTCAAAATACCGCACATCGCTGTCGTGGTTTTGTTGAAAGCGCTCGTATGCAATAAGAAAGCCACAGAAAGCTAAGTGGTATTTGTGACAAATAACACCCCAGAACAACCTCGATTGTCTGATCTGAACTGCAGCAACAGAGGGCTGCTTCCTGACACAAACATCAAAATCTTCATCTCGTCAAAGGCAGTGTGGTACGAGTAGGTGAGAAACGCAGTCAAAATGTACCCGCCACAACTGAATAAATGTCACTGACTCCCAGCAGTACAGGAGACAACAGAGCAGCGACAGCCAAGCACGGCCGAGATGAAACGGCCCGGCGTACCTCCGCTTCCATTCACTGACAAGAAAGAATGAGGCGCTGAGAAGACGCCTTTTTCGCATCATTATTACATAATCAAAGGGCCACACCGAAATGAGGGACATGCCTGGGGAGAATCTGTCCCTCATTAAAGGAGTTCAGTGCACCGCCGTCTCTCCTAAATGAGGCAATTTCAGAGTGTTTTACGGACTATCAGGAATATCTTTATCCACAGATTCCCCAACATGTTGAAGCTGCTGCTGGTGCTCCTCTGATTTTCTACTGTGCGTGACGCCATCGCTGTCGTCCCCTTTGCCTTTCTAATATGACCGCCTTGCCTGCGTGTCTCTGAGCTTAGAAATGAGTTACTGGCCAGCAGAGAAATAAATTACGACCAAAATATCAATTTCAATTCCCTTTATGCTGCGTTTCTGTCTAAACTGATGATTTTGCTATTCATACTGCTGGACACACATACATGCACGTATACATACAAAAGTAAAAAGCAAAGCATTTTATTTTTCCTGTAGGCTTTCCTTGTTTTCCTTGCCTGTTTTCTCCTGAAAGCAGAATAAAGAGTGGCATTTCCCTCAGCGCTCAGTGAAAAGAATCAAAACATCCCAGAGGACTAGTGCTGCCCGATAAATTGTTTTTTTCTTGATGTCACAATTTGAGCATGTGCATCATAAAAGACTGCCTGAAATGTGATGAATGAGAAAAAACATTTTCTTTCCATGAACGATTCACACTGAGCATGCAACATTTAACCTGTCAGAAGGAGCCCTGCATACATGGGCCATGCATTCACAACATTTGGCCAATCAGATGAAGCCCCAGCTAGCTGTCAGCTAGCGCAAGGTTAGCTAGCACAGTATTCATGTGCAATTTGTTCAATAAAAGCATGCTTGAAATGATTTCTTTCATTTCTTTATTCAGTGGGTGGACTGTATTCAATGCTAGCAATGTGCCTGTTAAAGCAGAAAGACATAGGAGCTGCTGTCGCGCTAATATGCACACGTCGATAATTGTCTATTTATCGCAAGTCATATCAGCGCTGAACAATGTTATCGCACATTGCAGATTGCACACAGATTTGTCTCAGACCATACAGGCCGACTGAAGACAACACCTTTATTCCCAATAAAGGAAATGATGTCACATTTTCAGAGCTGATACGATTCAGAGCTCAGTGACGTCTGGCCTGATCGTGGATGCACACCAAAAGAGCTGTTTTACCTCATTAAACAACAGACTTTTTCATATCTGCAGGAGCAGCCAAACACTCTTGTGCTGTTAGAAGTCTCTTAATTAACTCCAACCACATCAAAGAATACAAAAAGCAGCTTCATCTATAGTTTTTTACTAGTATAACTTGTATAAAACTGTCTATAAACAGCTGCTGGTGACACTTCAAAGGAAAAGATAAGGGTATAAACTTGAACAATATGAAGCAGCACCAATCTATAAAATTCAGTGCATTCTGTTATTTTAGGATATGTTATTTAAGTGCCTTTCTGATGTCTTTTTCCACATTGATAAGAATGACTTTTAATGACCCACAGAATAAGAATGAACATGAACATTGAGCAGTGGGATTAGATGAAAAGAACGATAACACGCTAACAGAGGAGGTTTTCTGGTCAAGAAACGTGAGTTTTACCTCTTCCGTAAAAATATCCTGTGGCTGCCTCACATTATGTTCTACAATGGATCATCCTGTTGTACCAACAATCCTCCAGAATGACCAAACATTGTCTGTGCCCTCCACACTGACACAGGGACACGTCGTCTGATCTGACACCATTATCATCAGGATGACATCATCTGTCCCTGCCTTCCAAAACCAGCACGGATCAATCAGTGCTGAAAAATAACGCAGTTTTGTGATCTGACAACGCTATGGTTAAGACTGGGTTAGCTTTAGGGAAACATCTTGGTTAGGGTTAAAATGACCATTTTGTTGTGGTTAAAGGACCTTTGTAGCCATGGCTACAATAACAAACATGCGGCAAATGTTCGGGACGATCGTGGTCATTTAAGAAAAAAAAAAAACTTTAAATGTCGGTTGGAAACGGGAAACAAACAGTGGTCTCCCGGTGTTTTGTTTACCAATCCATCCACCCCATTGTTTTAGGGCACTGACTGAAACAGCTGATGCAGTCGCTCTTCTTGGGAGGACAGACTCCCCTGAACTGCTCACTGAGGCTCGGTGTAAAACAGCAAGTATAGATATTTCTGTCAAACTGTTTAAGGCTAAAATGCCCCCATTTCGTATCACCATACCAAGAGGAAAAACAACATGTACCAGTCAACAACAGGGACTAAATGCAAAGCATCAGAAATACATGGACTGCAGCTAGACAGGACAATAAACCAATCAACGACATGGGCGTCATTAAGAGGTTTAATGTTTTAGGGTGGACATTTCTATTAAGGACTTGCCACTAAGATACACAGTGAGATTTCACATAAATTGAATTTCTGACAATTCTACTCAATTAGGGCTTCATAATTAATCACATAATAACTGTGATAACGATTTTGCTCTCAAGAATAAATTACATTTTATCTGGTCTGATGCTGGTATGTTGAGTTTCGGTGTCTGCTTTAGTGTCAGAGCTGATCCAAAGATTTGAGGCATGTTTTATTTATACTGTACGTTTCTTAAGTACAGTATGAATCCGAAGGCTGTTTTCTGTCAGCTTGCAGAATCCTTTTGTTTTGACCTTTGGCCTGTCAGTGAGTGTGACAGGAGGGACTGCGTTGGCTCGGACTGTGGAAAACAAGGCCTTTCACTACCCCCCCACCACCACCACCACCTCTCCCTTGCAGAGAGCGATAAGCACTGAAAGACAAAAAGTTTGGGGCCGGTCGGCTAAAAAAAGAAAAACATCATGATCTCATAATGGAAAACCTCCTGTGTGTCGGGAGTGGGGTAGCAAGAGAGAAGCAAAACTAGCGCATGTCATTGATGTGATGAGAGAACGCTTTGAGGATGACTGTCTTTTATCTGCGCCGAGCCGAGCTGACAACCAAGAACTTGAAGAAAAAAAGTGCAGCGAGACAGCAGTCATCTCCAGCCTCATACAAAAACCATGAGTGCTGGAGCCCAAATCTTACCAGTCTGCAGACCTATTTTTCTGATAAATGCTTTATCACAGCAGCTCTCTGGATGCTGTAAAGGCAGAGCTTGTGATTGTAAGAGTGTGCGTAAGCTATGCCCTAAAAATGACATTTTTCCCTGACAGGTTTGCCGTTTTACAAATACGCAACCTGTTTAATCCTAACCACATAAGTGAGAAACATAAAACATCTAAAACAACTGCCAAGGTTTCACATCTAATAACACTTCCCATCCAAAGCAGACCGAGTTTCCACCATATAAAGAGCTGAATGGTGATCATAGGGAAATAAGCGTTTTCCCCTTACAAACAACAGGCATTACACAGATTAACAGCCTTTGTTGAAACATACTATTACCACATAAGTCCCTGTCGAGAAGGACCAGATGTCAGATAATAGGCTGTGCAGAGTGAGGTAGGTGCTGGCCCGAAGCCATTGAACAAGTAAGAACAGCTTCTTCCACATAAACGTCTTCACTTTATGGACTGCTTGTTGTCTGGGTGGGCAACCCCCTTAAACCCTGAGACTGCGTGTGTTGAATATAGGTAAACCATAAGAGGACACATGTAAGTATCCCTTATGTACAATCAACAGTATATTCATCATAGACGGTGACGATATATCTGAGTACAAATGAATACACAACACCCTGTTCGACACAGCAAGACCTCTGTTTTAAAATTATCTGAAAATGTTGAGGTATCCTCCCTGTTCTTTAAAGGATATGAATTAATAACTATCACCAAAAAAACACATAATGTTGGAGAAAAATCCATTTCGAGGTGCTGCACAGCTCTAACATTAAAGTCATAAAAATACATCACACAGCTGCTGTCTGCTTGTTATTGTGTATAAAGGACCAGCTAAGTCTATCTTATTAAACACTACTGGGAGTGTTTATTGGCTTAGCTGGCTGGCTGGGCTTTGCCTTTGAGCAACGGCAAGATATAAGCATTATAGGTTATAGATTGGCTGCTGCAGGAGCCTGACACCTCAAACACACACATTTTATCAAAGGTATATTCGCATAAACTTTCAGCTGCAAGTAGCGCAGCTGAGAAAGAGCAGAAAGTGCTGCACATAAGAAGGACAGATTACCTTTCCTGGACTTGAACCTTTGTTTTTTCTGGCCAGCTTTGGCATCACATCCGTGCCTCCTCTGCTGCTGCTGCTGTTGCTGCTGCTGCTCTGGTACAGTGTCTGCTGCAGCGCTCCGTGCGGCTCCTCAATCCAAATCACCCGACCAGTCTGCACGTTTCCAATCGGTCCGAAATAGCTTGGGCGAGAGACTCTGAAAATAACTGCACTGATCAAAGCGGCTACGTTCAGTCCAAATGCAGATGACGGTCACAGTAGCGACACCCATGGGTGTACGCGGCGCGAGCTCGGTCTGCAGCAGGTAGCAGTGTCCGGACTGACGGCTACTTCTCGCCCGCCAAATGAGCCATGTGTCGGGACCACTCACAACTTAAGTCATGTGTGTGTGGCGCAATCGGAGCCAGTCGGTGCCCAGTGCCACGCAGCGCCGCAACATGGAGCGCTGACCTGCCTATCACTGGGTCAAGTCACTTAAATCTATCAAATATTACACTTCCGGCATTACTTTCAAAATAAAACCCACAACAATTGCAATGTCTGCAACGCATGGTGTGAAGCGCGCAATAAAAATTTAAAACTATGTCTCTAAAATACAAATAAACATTTAAAAAATAAATATATGTTATTGTATCGTTATATTTAATTTTTACGTATTACGTTTTAGCGATCATCAAGTCATATTTCCGGTGTCCATCGGTTTTTCTCTGGCGGGCTTGACGCATCTGAAATCCCCAGAGAGCAGACGGGGCGCATGAACAAACATACAGTGGGGGTGGGAGTCAGGCTTAATGAATTATTTATGATGAAAGAAGGCACTAATACCTAAATCATTCATAATTATTCAAGAGAAACAAGGTCGATGCCAATCAAACTTCCATTCCTCTCCCCTGCTGATCATGGCATTTCACATTAGACATGATGTATGGAGAAGAGGTTGGCCAGTGTCAGACATTATCCTGACCTCTTCCTCAATCAGTCAATAAAATTACAGGCCCATCACACAGAATTACAGTCAGGGGCGCTGTATACAGTAAAATTAACCATTCACAGTGCTTAGTTGTGGCATACAAGCTAAAGGGCCCTCTGCTAACATTAAACTGATGCTCTGTAAGGCATCACTTTAATGTATCATACTTAAACTAATGCACATTGTTCACTGAAAGGGTCATTTAAAGGGAAAACACAAAATTACATTTTTTTGAGAATGATTTATATTGATTATGTTTGTGGTTGTTAACGTCATAATGACTGGTGGTCATAGTTTACATGTCTTTTATTTCCCGCCACATTAGTGCTGATTCATAGTGATTATTAATTGAATGATAATACGCTTATCTGACAACAGATGTAATCTACTTATTCTCTTATCGCCATGATTAATCCACAGCCAGTATTCAGATATGCACTTCAGAGGTAGAGCCCTTCTTTGCAGTCGCTTCCACAAAGTGACTTGGGGTCAGTTTAAGAGGGTTTGTTTTTTTTGTTTTTTTTGCATAAGTCTACACAGTATAGATACTTCTTTTTCAGTTAGCCTGGACTGTACTTTTCAAGCACCTCTGATTTGCATAGTATCTCCTACAACTTGTCAAGAAATGGTATAAAAATTGAAATATTTAAGAACTTTTCACTGCAGAGTTTGGTAACTTTATTGTGTACATTGTTATGTGTAAAATGGTCAGTTTTTCAATTATTATTCTGCTGGTAGGAGGAAGATGTTCTCCATTAAATCTAAAGAAGTGCGCTGTGCTAGCATAAACCCTATTTGTTGTTTAAGAAAGCAGGTTCTTGCCTGGATGAAGACATGCCAACATCATACATCTTCTTCTAAATACATCCTTGAGTTGGCGGATACAACAAACACACCAAAGGACATATTTGTACTCTAAAAGGTTCCCTCTCTCTGCAAATAGTAATAAGAAATACCTGAGGAAGGCCCTGGAAACTGGCTTTGGTGCAGGGCTCCTGTTAGTGTGAGTGTGATGGACGAGGTGGTCACAGATAGCCAAGCGGTTGAGGCCCCCAACCTCTGGAAACACACATGCTTTCACTGGCACTGAATCAAATCCTGCCAGAGCTTCCTCTGTCTCTGTCTTCCCCTGTACTTTCCCTTCTGACTGATTATAAAGAATGAAAACAGTAAAGGTGAGTGTGCAGCCCACTCTCTTCTTAACAGATTGCAAGGGGGCGGTGAGATTAATGGGGTCTAACGCAAGATTGCGGGCAGATCAGAAGAATCGTGGGGAGCCAGAGGAAAGTGACTCAATGAAGCCTGGCCCTGGATCCCCTGCTAATCTACTGAAGCGCTAGCTCCTCTGGCAGAGCTGCATGTGTGATGGCAGTCAATGCCAGACTGGAAGATCACACAGTCTATTTTTCTATCAGTTCTAGCAGAGATCCACACAGAGGTTTGTCTTTAGTGTTTCCAAAATTAAAAGTGACCCACGCTGGTGGAAATTTTAACGTACCTGTACTTTACATGAGTATTTACATTGTCTGCTTTCATTTTACACCTCTATTCCACTCCAATTCAGGGGCAAATACTGTTCTTTTCACTCTGCTGCATTTATATGAAACCTTTAGTTGCAAGTTACTTTGCTGATTCAGATTAATAACATACAGTAACTATAAAAAGTATGTTGTATTATTATGAGTTAAGATGAAACTTTATTGATCTTGGGGAGAAACTGCTACCCTGCAGTATAAAGCAATAATACGATAGACTGTATATGATTCTGACATGGGCCATTCCGCACTTACATACTTGCATTTTTACTTAAGGCACTTTAAGGAGGCATTTAAGCACAGCTGCAATGATTAGTCATTTAATCAATTAGTCGATTCAAAGAAAATTAAGTATCAACTATTTTGAAATTCATTTCAGTAAATTTTGAAGCAAAAATGTCAAACATTTGCTTCTTAAATCTAATGATTTGCTGCTTCTGTTTGACATTTAAGACAGTAAATGATGGATTTTGGATTGTTGGTTGGACAAAACAGGCATTTTGAAGACATCACTTTGGGCTACAATAGCTATTATTATTATTATTATTGTGTGGTTAATTAAAACACGGCAGGAAAACGTTATGTTAGCTGCATAATCTTAGCTAACAGTAAAGCCGGACACACGGTGGCCACAGTAAGCAAAGCAACAGTTGCGACTTTTGGGGGGGGGGTTTCCTCACATAACAACCTGTGGGTAACTGCGAGGCTGTAACATTACCCTCAGCTTTGAAGCTTTAAAGTAGCAGCCTACCACACAGTCAATACACCTGACAGTGGATACAGGTGTTACACCTCGCTGCAGCCTTGCTTTCCCCAGGATTATTTCTCACCTGGTGGTATCTGAGTCTGCAAGTGTTCTTCCACACTAGCGAGCAACCATCTGTTGTGATGTTGTAATTATGTCCCAGACACTGTAAACTACTTTGTGTTTGTGTTGTACCTCAAAACTCAAACTCAAAAACGACCGTAACAGTTAAACAGAAAAGATTCTTCCTTTTCCATCCAATGTCTTACATTACAAAAACTTACATTATACTGTATATAGAATTGGAAATGTCACCAGCTGTGAATATACTCACATCTTACGAGCACAGTTCCATTACAGCAGCATCCAACACTCCTCTTAAGTTAAACAGCTTTCCGAGACAGTCTTACACTCCAAAACCTCTTTGCTCTCAACCTGCAGTTGTCCCCCTGCAGCTCTGGGAAAGACACTTCGTCTGAGCCGAGGGACCCGTAGAATAAAAGCTCTGTGTCCTCCCTTCAAGCTCTCTCCGGTGGAACCCAGAGCATGACTGCAGAGCTGGCAACGACTTCAAAGATTCCCCACACAGAGAAGGCCCCCCTGGCATCCACATGTAAGTTTTCTGGGATACATTTTGAGCTGCAGGTTATATGACAGAAAGCAACTGGCCAGTTTTTTCAAGACCTGCTGTTTTTTTTACACTGATTTATTTTTTAGCTTGTATGCTATTTCATGATATTAACTGTTATTTGATATCTGTTGTGCTTGTATTGCAAGCCAATATGCTTCTTATGGAACACAGCTTTTTTTTTTTTTTTTTACATCTCCTTTTCCAAGGCAATAAAGTGCACCCTGCATGGTATCACAACAAGCACAGGCCTGAGCATGTGAAGAACAGAGTATTAAATGGATCCACCTGTGGGGAAGCAAGTAAGCAAACACAAAGCCAAGACATCCTGAAGCGCAAGAACAAGATGAAACACCTTTTCGGCAAAACAAACATTGAGGAGATCATAGACTCTAAGCGTCCCTGCAGTGCTGAGACTCTGGACGACTTCCTGGGAGGTACCACCACTGTCCCACAGCTTTCCACATTTGATATACCATCCAGTGAATCTGGAGGGGAGGAGGCAGATGACGAGCTATTAGCCTCCTGGCAGGAAACCCACAGAGCGATTTGATCACGTTTCTCAGTCAAGCTCAGCCTCCACCCTCTTTCACAGCACTCATAGCCTACACCGCCTGCAGTCTTTCACTTCACAGTTGCATTAACAGTAATACCACCTGTTAATAGTGCTGGAGACAGTCTCACTCCTCTCCTGGAGCAAACAAGGCAACCTCATGTGGCACCACTGCCACCCACCACTGACAGAGTCGACAGAGGCTTTGTGGCTTGCACTCAGCGAACACGCCACCATCTCCCCACCACATCACAGACAGGCCAGGCCTCCTCCTCCAGGACCAGCTTCTATCAGACGCAGTCTACTCTGGTCAACATGGAGGAGGATGCAGATCACAAAGGAGTCAGCATCACTGACACACTGCAGTCTTTTAAGTACATCTGGACAGCTCGATAATCTGAATGTGGGTTATGCGATGATGTTAAGAGAAATGGAGGAGCTAATACATACATAGAAGTCGACTGCAAAAGAATAATTTATTTAGGATATTAAGTGATCATGGTTGATGTGTTCAGGCAGTAAGCAGCTGAAGTGTTGACCCTCAGGTCCAGACCTTCACTGTTAGCACTGGTGGCACCTTCCTGCCCGTTCCACAGTGTAACTATATGTTCTTGATGCACTGTTTACTTATTCATTCGACATACTAATTGCACAGAATGGATGCTGTAGGTCGATCATACAAAGAGAATTACTCGTAATTAGCACTGAGGTATTTGGAGGTAAGGTATGTGGGGAGGCAGCTGGATTCTTGAGACCACAAGGTCACGTGAGCCAAGGATCCATCTTGCCTGCCTTTGAGTTATGAGTTTGTGGCCGAACCACATTGGTTCGGACCAATCAGCATCCTATGGGGAACTACTGGCAGCTACGTGGGCATATTATAACATTAATTATTATCTAGATAAATAAGTACATAAGGAGTCAGACCAAACGAAATCTTATGATGGAAACAATGAAAGTTTTTACAATAACTGACATTACAGTTCCGTATGAAACGAAAACGCAGACTCTGGAAAATGAAAATCTCTATTTGGTTTCAAGTGGTGTTATTAATTCTGTCCTCGTGTTCAGATATGACTAATGCTTCCCCATCAAATTAGGATGAGAGTGAGCAGTGAGAGGAGGAACCCCTCTCCACAGGTATCTGGCACTTCTTCAGCTGTACTCCATGTTTTAACATCTAGCTTAATGTGTAACTAAAGCGATTACTTTAAACCACAATGCATCTAATTCAAGTCAGCAGATCAATCTGGCACAAGAAATGTAAAAGTAGTGGAGATATGTATAGATGTATTTTGCAAATTATCAAGAATCCATTGCCATAATAAAACTATAAGAGATTTAAATAATAGTCTATACTCACAGGTTAACATTTTAGGTGTATTTCAACAACTGTAATATCAATATTAACTCTGTTTTACAGAATGTATAATTAAAATAATGTAGACATATGTCTGTCAGTAACAAACAGACAGTCACACTCTGTTGTGATTTAATTTCCAAGCAACATGGCATCACATGAGCTATTTCAGTACAAAGATGTTGCTTTGTTGTAATTGAATCATCTCATTTAGGATCACAGTACATCTACAGGTAGAAAACCTGAACCATTAACAGTAAGTGTATTAAGCAGTATTCAGTGAAGGAGTCTTATTGAGACTCAAGTAACGGGTCTAACAATGTGCATCAGTGTCACATGAGCGAAATCACTGATGCTCCTCCTTGAGATTCCTGTGATGTGACTGAGTTCTCCCACTATCTGTAAAGCAGTAAAATAAAACAAATGTGTTGGTGACAGATTAAGGACACACTAACATAACCTTGGATAAGGCAGATGACTTCCTATGCTTTGATATGGCTGCATATTTTGTCTACAATTTTGACATTTAAAACACTGATGACAAATGCTACTGCGAATGTAATTAAGGTTTTGATACTAATAAAACCTCAAGTGTTTCACCTGTTCCCATTTTTTGACATAGTGGATGAATGAAGCCACGGCGATGACACCAACACCAAGAAGCATGTTGTCTTCAGTCACTGTCACAAACTTCTCTCTGGTTAGAGAGATTTAATTCAGTAATTAAGCAGCTATAATCAATATCTTTATATTAACAATAGATTAAATGACAATGGGTGATGTGAAAGGGGTTGAAAGGGGAGAATTATCACCGGTGATTATCCACAACACTCCCATTAATTAGGTTTGCTGGTGTCCATGTTGATAACATGTTTATCCAGCAGGCTCATTTAAGATCTAGATTTGCCCGTCTTGTTCAGGTCACAGGTAAGAAAGAACACCAGTCCTATCAATCTGTTTACAAGCAGTCTGTGTTTAGAGAAGCACAGAGAGTACAGTCTGATTAGAGTAGGAACTTTTGCCCTCTGGCAGAGCACACAGAGCACCCAAGAGACGTTGTTTCACTCCACAGCAATCTCCAAAAACCTGCCGCTCACTACCCGCCCAGCACCAAACAGCAGACAAAGTGACTAGCTGGTGAACATGCAGTAGTGAGCATTTAGCAGCTAAACTGCCAGATATTTCCCTCAGGGGTTGATGGAAACCACAACAGAGCTAAAGGAGAGTGAATATCGGACTTACATTTGTTAGGCTGCTGAAAACACAACAGATGAATGCTAATGTTGCTCCATGTCTGAATGTAAAAAACTGCCAATAAGTTTGCCATATCAACTTAAAAGGTGTCAATGTTGTGTTCACAGCTTGTTTCCGCTGCCTCCAAGTGGCTCAGTATCAGTTATTACAGGTTTAATAACTTCTAACAAAACCACAGTTTTAAGCTGTACTCACTCATTGAATAGCTGTTATGTATATGCTTTCCAGGGGGGGGAAGCCATGAGAAACCAAAACAACAGTTCACAGCTGGTTGTAGTCCATTCAACTGCTCATCCAGCAGCTTGTCCGCTCTACCATGACAGTAAACACCTGTCCCATAAATATCTGAAAATGTGGCTGTACCTCTGTTGTCTGGATGGGTCGACACGCTGAGTGGTAGTCACTAACAAGGACTCAAAGATGGCAGTCCTCTGCAGGGTGACGAACTGGAGAACATGGTGGCATAGGTGGTACAGATGCTCGACAGAGAGGGATGGCTCATTGTGTCCTACAAAAGTTCATAGTCACCTTTCAAAGTCAGTACAGCTGCTCAACGGATCTGACTTAATAATCATCACAGAACCTTTCATTTAATTTTACATTTTTGCTCCATCATAATACTTCACATAAGTTGCTCTGTATTTAAATATGATATCTTACCAAGTACCTCCAGAAGGATTTCCACATACGTCAGTGGGTTAGGGGCATTTAGTCTGAATTCAAGCCCTTTTAAGACCATCAGCTCTGTTTCCAGGACAATCTCCTTAGAGACATTGTAGCCCACTGTATGCAGAAAGTGTACAGCAGTACTGTTGTCGATTATCTAGAAATGTTTTGAAAAAGTATAGATTATTTCGTTTCTAATCACAGGTTACTGAAAGTTAGTAATCACAGGCATTACAGAACTTACATGACTGTGCAAAGACAGTTTGCTTGCAAGTTGCACGCAGGAGAAGATGATGAGAGGGAATTTGTCCTTGAGCTTGGCAAAAATGGTGTCCTCATAACTTCTTGGTGGATCAGCAGCTGGGCAATGAGTTGTGGGTGTGGTCAACAAATCTGTAAGGTGCTTGACCATAAACCTGTGGGAGAATTCACATAAAGGCATGGCAAGACCAATATCTGACTAGGTGTCGCACAGAAAGGCAAATGTGATGCTCTTTCTTACCTTTGAAGTAATTCAATGGCATGGTACCCAGTTAGTGGATCAAGTGTTAGTTCTTTAGTCATCAGGAAGATGTATTCTAAGTTAGACCAGAGAGGGATGAGGGCGTCAGCAAAAACATGAGAACAAAACAGAAAAATCCTTTTTTCAGTGGAAGCATGAGCTCAGCATGTTTGGACTGAGGTGGCAGCCAATGATGAGAGCTAAAGAAATACATCTGCAGAAAGAAATGTGTGAGGCAGTAAATCTCTTTGGACAATCCCATGTAAAGTGACACAGGGAGAGAGCTCATGTAGTTCTATGGAATGGGATCAATAAAATGGTATATGAGCCGTTTCCTCCCCAGGCGCTATTAGTTATTCACTGTCATTTATGAGCTCTTTGCAGTAATGCCTAATGGACATATTGGAAATGAAAAACTATAAATATCTGGGATAGTTTAGCAAGGTACAAAACGTCCTCTAGATGATAAAGATAAACACATAAGCCCAGATGGTCCAATAAAGATTTATTCATTGTGACTGAATGATATTTATTTAAAACTCTGATTCTGTTTTCTTTATACTTATTTTTGCATGAAATAACAGCTGAGAGCCAAGGAAGTAAAACATTTAACGCTGAATCACAACCATGCTGGGTTCTCAACACCACCCACCAGCCAGCACTAGCAAAACTGTATCGTGACTGGACAGTTTTCCTATTAACAGTTTGAAAGAAAGTGAAGTATTTATATGGAAGTTCCTTCCATCCTGGGAAAATTTCAGGCTTCTTTCATAAGCTGATACTGACACCAGGAGAAGCATGTTCATCTACCAGAGATATCTCTACACAGTCATTTAAATAAATTGTATTTTATCTGCCATGTGAACAATAAAGAAACATAAGGATATTTATTAGAGGTCATTAACACTGCGATCCATGTCCTTCTGCTCACTGGCGGGGTTTTTTCCTGCTGAGGTGGACAGACTCTGCTACCTTAAGGAGTCTGTGTGGAGAACTAGCCTCCATAATAAGAGGCCTTACAATCCCAGGTGTATGAAAGACTTCAGAGTGATGACAGGGTACAGGGAAGCTTAGTGGGCCATTCAGAGCTAGTCCTGTACATCACAGTCAATCCCACCTGCTGACAAAAATATTAAAGCTATGGCAGAATGAGACAGTCTGCACACCAGCTGAAATAATGACAGCATGCAAAACAAGTCGACTAATGAAAGCCTGCTTCTTAAAGTAGTTTTAAATATAGTATCCCATATGCATCCTATAATTGATAGAAGTCAAGTACATGTTTAAAGAATACAGCTATGAAATCATTAATGAAGAGGCAAAATAAGTACTCTGCAAAGGGGAGGTATTTCAACTCGCAATGTGTTTAAATACCTACTGTTTTGCACTATTGTCTGATTTATGTTTCAACATCTTGCTATTACATCAATGCAACATCTTATGCAATATTACATATTCTTCTTCAATATTACATTTCAAAAATTACATTTTAATTACAAAATACATTTTTCATACAAAGTCTATGTACATACATATTTTCTTATATACTGGGTTAATTTTTTTTTATCTCCTGTGCAATAATGAAAAACATTGTATTTAAACCATGTGCAATTTTCGACCCATGTACAATTTTCAGTCTTTTTCCCATTAGCAGTATTATTATCTTATCTTATCTTATCTTATCTTATCTTATCTTATCTTATCTTATCTTATCTTATCTTATCTTTAGCTAGCTAAATTCTACACAATATAACAGATGGCTTACCTGGATCTCTGTAGAGTAAAGGAGACATTTTGAATTTGCGTGATACTGTTAATTCGGCAAAAATAAAAAAAAAATAAATTAAAAAATTTTCTTAATAACGGTTATAGAGGTGGACCCAGGTAAAACTGCGTCATACGCATTTTCAAACGTTAGAAAAAACGTTAAGGTAAAATGACGTTTGTTAGCAGGTTAAAGTGAAAATTATAAACAGTTAACGTTTCATGGAGTTAGCTCTCTATGGTTCAGGTAACTTTACTTACCCATTAGTTTTTTATCTTTGAAGTTTCCGGTGCATTTTGATAAACCATTTAGGTTATCTTTGTTTCTTTTGTTGAGGTTAATCAGGAAATCTGTGAGCAGGTCAAAAGAAGCTTCCCCAAACCTGAAACTAATACTCTTTTTCGGAGAACAAAATAATCTTTTCTCCATTTTCAGACTAACGGTTGTCTTCTGTAAGAAGAGAAGTTACATTTAGACACAACCAAGTTTTGTTCAGTTTTCTCATATATGAACTGAAAAACCAAAAAGAAATCGTGCCTGAAGCTTATATTTTCCGGAAGATGGCGCCATTCCCGCGCTTTTCACCTCCGAGACCGTTTTAACGTCTCCGAGTAGGAACCACTGTTCTTGCGGGGGCTCATTTGGATGCTGCACAATTTAGTTCCATTCGCATGCATCCGTACAGTAGTCGGTGGCGCTCGTGCTGCTCCAGGCGCAGATCTCAAAACGCCCTGGTGTACTAATCACAGCGCCACCAGCCGCGCAGATCATTTGAAACACAGCTGCGCGTTTATCTGTTGCGAAACAACCTTTCATGCCTCACTGACTGCAGACATGGCCGACAAGACGCCAGAGGAGTCCAATGCTCGCTTTGCAACCAGGATAGATCCGGCTAAAGAGGGTCTTTCTAAGGAACAGATTAATTTCATCCGGCAGGTAGAGCTCCAACAGTGGAAGAAGAAATCACACATGATGCGGACACGAAATGTTGTGACGGGACTCGCCATCGGAGCACTCGTAGTGGGAATTTGTATCCTTGCCAAGCACAGTAACGTCAACACAAGGTGAACTATGTAACGTTAGCTTAGCGTGCTAAAGTTAGTGTGGGGTTATATAAAGCCAAATAAACCAGTATAATGCTAAAGTGTAGTTAAACTCCGCATGCTGTGTCTGAAACTTTATTGTCTGCACAATTATTTTATTGGCTAGCAGTTTATGCTAAAAGGAAATGTCTTAAGGTACAAAGTTTCCCATTCATTGGATGCTAACATGATAGTTGGCTATGACAGGTAGCATAAACAGTAAAGAAGGTTTGAGGCGTATTAGTGCAGTATGTCTAAACATTGGTCAAATGCTGTGTTCTGTGAAAACCGAAGGTATCTCATTAGCATCAAGCCAGCTATCCCAATCGTTTTTACAATATTAATAAATTATATCAATAGATGCTCATCATTTTTTTTCCTGGAGTCTTGAACATATGGAAGGCCATTTTTGTCAGGAAAAAAGAAAAGTTAGACATGATAAAGATTAAAAAAAAAATGTTCACGTTTGGCAGTCTATTAGACTTCAGTAAGCTTAGCTAGGTGTACCTAATGAAGTGGCAACTGAGTGTATAGGTTTTAAAAAGGGATAAGATGGAAATCCTTTTATGTTTTAATAAATAGAGACAGCCTTAAAGTGTTGTTTTGAAGCAGCGAATTACAACCTCCTTACTGACGCGCTGCCTGCATCGCTGCCTTGCCATGTAGTGTTTGCTATGTTGTCGTTCTTCTTTCAAATATTTGCCTTGACCGCTTGCTCCCCTGTTAGACGGCTACACCTTTTACTCAGTCTCCCAGGAGCGGGTCATGGATGAACTGGACGAGGAGGCCAAGCGTGCAAGAATGCAGGGACCAAAGACTGGTGCCAACTGAGATGCGTGTGTCGCCCGCCTGTTGTTGGACTGTGTGTCTGTCCTGCACTGAACTGAGAAAGGACTGACGTGGACGCTGATGCCACTGATTTATATTCCATGGCTGGCCACTGTTTTTCGTGTTGAGACAGTGCTGGACTTTGTTTTCTTGATTGTGAAAGGTAATTGTGTGACTCTGCTGCTTATTTAAAACCAGACATCTCTAGATTTTGATTAAATTTGCCTGTTAGTGGAAAGGACTAATCCACCGACCTAAACATGACCTTACATGCTCCCCAGAAGGCCCAGACTGTAGAGAAGTTACAAGTAACGCGTTTCCAGCCCTGATGGTGTGCATATAGTATGAGGGGAACATCCTGTAATTCAGTCTGCTAATGATAAATCTACAGTGGCCTTTAACAGCAGAAAATGCCTGTGACACTGCTGAAATGACACACAGATCAACCTGTTCACACATATTTATGTCGATAAAGTGGTGATTTGTAAAATAACAGTGTAATGTATTTGATTTTTTTAACACAGTCATGTCTGTCTAAGGGTTCATGCAAGAAAAGACAGTCGGTGAAGTTGTGAAGATGAAAAAAAAAAAAGAGCCGTGATATTTACAATAGCATTTATTTTTGTCAAAATTGGATATACATATATATATATATAGAGTCTGATCTTGCCACCAAATCTTGAGAGTAAAAATATAAAATAAGACATTGTAAGGGAAAGGCACAGATTCAGCATGGCAGGACAGCAGCAGCATCAGAAAGCAATACAATTATATATTTACATTCTGAATTTTGAAACAAAACGTCTTATATTAATATATTATGAGCTTTGGAAAGCTTGACAGGAGTTCCACCGCCAGAAAAATTCAGTGTGTTGTGAATATTTTATAAGGCAACAGCTACACATTCACAGCTTGGACTGATTTCTCTATTTCCCACAATGTACTTATTATTTCAAACTGTGGGAGGGTAGATCATCATCATCATCACTGTGATCCAATATGAAATATTGCGATCAAACATCAACTGGATTGTATTCTTTACCTCCCTTATGGAAAAATAAGAGGATACATATCAGCTCTTCCTCGAGTGAACACAATTTTATCCACAAGTGTGTTAAATGATTGAGAACTAAAGTAGAATTTACTAAAGTGCACAAGGTGCTTGATCTATGGAACAAGCGATAAAATGATTTTTGCTTGAGCAAGAATTAAGGTTTAGTTTACTCAGAACTTGTAAACATGATCTAGAAATGCACTCTACTATTTACACCTGTACAAGAAAGCCAGTAGTCTAAAATCTAGGTGGATTTTTCACAACTAATCAATACAAAGAAATCGTTTTTAACATTTTCAACGAGCTACAGTATTTGAAAATAGATGTGTGATGTTGTCTATCTTAAAGTGTTCGACACCATTTGACTAAATCTCATTTCATAGTTCAAAAAAACTGATTTTTCTTTTTTCTCAAGCAAGCTACATGCAAACATTTCTAACTGTTGTACAACTTTTTTCCTTCTGAAGCTGAATCTTCGTATGTCTGCTGATAGAAATGATGCCTCTGTATTGTACTCCTGCACAATGTGAAAAATCATTTCACCTACATCCTAAAAATGTCAGGACTGAAGAATGTAGCTCATCCTATCAGGTGTCAAAATCACTGAAGAAAGCAAAGATGTACTAGAACAAAATGTTTCCGTGATACATATTTGAATAAATCAAACTGTACAATGCATCTAGACTGCTCTCGTCAGCCCCTGGAAGGCAATAATCAGAGTGTGTTCACTGTGCAGTCAGCAGGTGCTGAGATTGTGAGCTGCAAGATTATCCAAAATGTTGTCATTCGCTTACGACAACTGTCAGTAAAAGTGTCAGAGCGTCGCTGTGGTTCACATTACTGTGCTCAGATTAACGGCAGTGACTCAGACAAGCAGAAAAACAGCAACAAGTGCCGGTTTGGTTTGTCTGATATCACCGTGTTGCTCTTGTTCTGACATCGGATTTCATGTTGCTTCAGGACGCAACGAAGTCCACACAGAGAGCAGAGTAGAGGCCGGAGTTCATTTCCTGTGTGGAGCTCATTGTCGGCTTAGTTTTTTAGGCACAAAACTACTTGTTTAGGTTAAAGAAAAGATCGTGATTTGGTGCCAAATAGATGTTTCACACCTTAACCACATGACCTCCCTTCTGTGCTCATTTCCATGCAAAGCTATGACATCACAAAAACCTGATTGGTCAGTTGCAGTGATTGTACTGGTCCTGGAACAGCATCAATTATGAAGTAGGAACAACAGCATCACGGCGACATCAGATCACATATCGTCATTCTGGGTCAAGTGCCGAAGCAGCACCGCGTACCATCACTTGACTGCGTTAACGCTGGAAACTCGCTCGGAGAAAACCTTAAAAACAACCTGTGTGTGATGTGACACTCTGCAGAGTGCTGTGGCAACCTGAAATTCTCTCCTTATCAACCACTGAGTCTGACAGAGCAAAACTGAACTGTCATTTTTGACATGAACCGGATTGATCGATGTTTTGTACTTCAGCTGCAACAAATTCACCAGATTTGACAAAGTTCTGAGAGCTGGAGTTACAGTTCCTGTGTAAAACCAGCTTCACTGATGACAGTTTCTGTGTACGTTGAGGTAAATGACCACTGGGAGAACCTTGTGACCACTGGCAGAGGGAAACAGTTTGCTGATTGGTGCGCCAGTGAAAGAATTGAAGCGATCCTCCTGCAGGACGGGTTTGACCCTGCAGTCACACTTCAGATGAGGTAGTCCAGATATACAGCGTGCTTGGCTGACAGTTTCTTACTAAGAAAGTGGGAAGCAAACACACATAAAGTGAGAAAATGGCCATTTTGTGTCAAGTTTAACAAGGAGAATAACTGTAATATTAAGTGTTAAGCAATGGACGCTCACCATTCTACTAATGTCGTTGGCAAAGGTGACGCCTTTGCTTGGTTTGTCCTGGGAGCCGCTGCTGCTGCCTCCAAGGGAGTTTCTCCTGATGATACCTAGGAAGACAAACATGCCTTTAAAAACTCATCACATATTTACCAATAATAACTGCAAGAAATGTGGATTTTTTTCCTTACCCTGGAGTGGCAGCAGGTCCAGCCGCTGCAGGCTGTTCCTGCGGGACGAGGGGAAACCGCTCCCCTTGGACAGGCGGCGCTGTCGGCTGGACAGCATAGCAGCAGGAGAGACGATGCCTGCAGGGGGAACCTTCCCCATCTTCTCGTACAACTCTTCGATCTCTCTCTTCTGGGCGGCCTGCAGGGCCTGCACCTCCGTCAGGTGTCTGTTGAGGGACAGAAAGCAAATGTTAAATGGTCAAAGGCTCAATTTTGTTGCTGGAGCCTTGAAAAGTGCAAAAAGTTTCCTGGATCAAGCCTCTTAAACGTGAGCATTTGCTGTTTTTCTTTGTTTTTGGGATTTGGCCTATTTGTTGGACAAAACAAGCAGTTTGAAAACATTAACTTGGGCTGTTTGTGACGAGCCTTTATCTGTATTTTCTGTCATGTAACAGCCTTAAGTTATGAAAAACATTTGCTGCAGCCCTACAAAACTATTCAATTGTAAAAGTGACTGAAAAGTGTTTGAGTTTGACGTGTGAGTCCTGTTGAAACATCTAAATATACTATAATAACTACGTTTTTCCTCCGTTCAGTTTCAAAAGCTGTCTCATCGTCTGTTTTCTGTTGACAGACTGTTTGCAGCACCGCGTTGCTGCGCTCCGCTGTCACTTACTTCTCTCTGAGCTCCTGAAGCTCTTCCAGCATGTCTGAGTCGTCGCTGTCTGAGTCGTCGCTGCTCAGGTAGGGAGTGTTGCGGTTGTAAGTCATCATCCACAGATGGTGAAGGGCGTTGCTGTACTGCGGGCTCCCCGCCGCCCCGTCCCACAGCCTCCCCTCCATCTCAGCAGCCGTCACAGAGAGCCCGCTGTCCGCAGACGTCCCCATCAGGCTCAGGCTGTACGCTCTCCTCCGACTCCTCTTCCTCGTCCTCTGTCGTTCGCCGGCAACCTCTTCTTCCTCCTCCTCCTCTTCCTCCTCCTCCTCCTCATCCTCTTCTGCTCTATCCTGCTGCTGCTCCTGGCTCCCAGCCCATCCCACCTGGCCGTCGACCTCCTGGAGGACCGCTGCCGAGCCTCTGTGGGGGTGCTGGTGAGGAGGAGACATGGTGAGGGAGGTGGCCAGGCTGGTCTCGGACTCCCCCTGCTCCTCCGTGCTGCTCTCTGACGGGCTGCTGTCTGCCGGCTGTGGGGCAGCAGGTACCGCAGCTGCTGGCACGGCTGGGATGTCCATGCTGGGTGTCACCTGGAATCTCCCAACAGTAACTGGTGCACACTGGACTTCTGTAATAGAGAGGAAGAGGAGGAGTTTAATCCTTTAATCCTGCAGGCATTTTAAAACAGTGTCACCAAGTCCCCTTCAAGATAAAAATGCATGTAAATGTGCCTGATTAAGCATTTAAATGTATGTTTTATATAAAATGGGTTGTGGTGCTCCCTCTACTTACTTCTAGCGTCCATGATTCAGAAGCTGTAACATCTGGATGGTCTGTTTATATGAGTGATGGCCAATCATCGGCTAACAGTAGTGACTGTTCTGTAATCTGCTCAGAGCTGATTGATCATTAGAACAAAGCCTCACTCTTTCCTGATCGCCCTGCTTTGATTAAAATCTAATCGTGTGATTCCTGGCTTCAGTCTTCAAAGGGGTCTCACTCTGTTTTCATTGTGTCTCATTTCCTAAAATGGTAATCTCCCTGCATGGGTGGATACCCTCTACAGGGCCTTAATTCATGGCAGCGATAGTAAAAACTGCAGTGGAGTTGTTTACTGGTGTCACACACTGGTGACGCAAACAGCTGGAGTCACTGCATGTTCTCACATCTGCAGACCATTTCAGGGTTTAAAATCCTGCAGTGCCCCAGTTCGCCCACTAAGTGTCCTGCTTGGTGCGAACACAGAAAGCGTCTGGGTGTGTGCCCGCTGAAACAGAGGGGCTCTGTTGAATGTGGGCTTTTGAGGAGGGTATAAATACTGACAGGTGTGGATATGGGAGGAGAGGCCTGTAACGAGCACAGCTGCTTCATGATTGGTCGCTGGCAGTGGGTAGGGCTGCAATCACACCTCCGTTTGTATTCATTTCGAACGGAACATTACATCCAGACTGGTGGTTACGCAATGGCTCCTGAGGCCCCGCTAATAGGTGATAATGTCACCAAGGATACAGCGGAGAAGAAACGGGGAACTGAAAGCGACTCAAATTGGCCGTAGCAGAGACATCAGACCGTATTTAGAGCCCATACATCATAAAACAGAGCAGAGAAAAAAAGACTTGTAATGTTTGGCTGTGGGTGCATTTGTGTGTATACACAAGCATGTGTGTGGGTTTGTTTGGGGTGCAAATATAAACATCATACCGTATGTCATTTTCCAGCTCTCCCAGCCCCGGCTGGTAACATACAACACATTAGGTGTTTACGATGCAGAGACGGAGGAGAAACTGCTTCAGGAACACGAGAACATTCACAGCATTTCTTACCGGATTGAGGAGAAGAGGCGTTTGGTTTTGGGCTGCTGGCGTTCATCTCAGGTACAGTCGGGTGCAGCTGAGTGTTGAAGGATGATAACTAGACAGGAAGTATAAACACTGTTAGCATTAGTGAGGCCGGGTATTGACCAGATGTGATTGATTCATATTAAATACAGTTTCTCCCTCCATGTTGTTCTTGTTCAGTGTTCCAGTCCTCAGTTACGAGAGGCCAACTACTCAGTTATTAGTATTTGGCATATTGGTCTGAAAATATTTGGCATTATTTGGCATTTTGGTCTGAAAAATATCTTAAATTATTAATGAATTATTAAACATTAATTAATTTCCTCTTGTTCTAATTATCATTCGTCGTTTTAAAGGTTCTCAGCTGAGAGAAAAGCAGCTGAAGGTGACTCACAGTGCTTTCTGGGCTCTCTGGGGGCGATGGGGAAAGATCTGACGAGAAGTTGGAACTGGAGACTTCTGATCTGGGTTCAGCCTGGGCTGGAACCTGTGCTGAGTATGGGGGCTCATAGCTGTGGATGCTGTCCTCCTGGATCAGGCTGGGGGGACTGGAGAGACCAGCCTGCTGCAAAGGCTCCTGAGGAACCAGAGGAGGGGTGGAGGGCATAGAGGGGGGAGATTCTGGATGCAGCCAGCTTGGGTGACTGCTCTGAGGAAAACCATCCAATTTAGGCGCATTCTCAGGGCTGTGGTAGACGCTGTTCTGGAGTGGGATGCCCGCTGTAGGGTAAGGGACCTCTACTGGCGGGTTCTGGTAATGTTGCGGGTAAACGGACGGGTAAGCTGACTGCGGGGCCATGGGAGCAGGGAGCTGGGGGTGGAAGCCTGGAAAGGAGGGCATCCCCTGGGTGGGCATGCTGGCAGGAGGGATGAAAGACTGGGCCATGCTCATGGCCATGGAGATGACATTTGCTAAGGAAAACAGGGGCTGCGTGTGAGGGGGCCACATGTTGGGATGCTGAGGGGCAGGGGGGGACATGGCGATACTCTCGCTGCTGCCAGGGCTCGGTGTCTCATTCAGATGACTTGGGGAACTGGGGGCTGGGGAGGGAACAGAGGGGAAGGAGGGGTTACTGGCCACACGCGTGAGGGGAGGATGGTTGGCTGGCTTAGGGGAACCCGGAGAGCCCGGGTATGGGAATGGGAAGTGACTGTGGCCCATGTAGGGCAAGTGGTAGTGCTGGTGGTGGGGCAGGAGAGATGCAGGGTGGTGGTGGTGGTGGTGCTGATAATGGAGAGGAGATCCTGGAAGACAAAGATTAAAAACATTTATTTTTTATTTGCAGTTTAAAGTATCTTGGTTATAAAGTCTGGAAGAAAAAAACACATGAAAAAAAGTTTGTTAATGTCTTCATTTAACTTTAAATCCACACAGTTGTGATGGAATAATGGAGCTGATCCAGAGAGAGAGAGCACTCATTCTTCCTCTCTGCTCAGGTTCAGGCAGTCTAATTCTTCCTTCAGCCCCCTGCCAAGACATCCGCCATGTGGAGCATAAATCCTTCCCGTACTTTCAAATAATGGGTTTCCATGGTGAACCAAGACGTTTTGGTTAAAACAGTATCCAACCATAATTGCGTTCGTAAGCTGGAGCAGTCTCACACCGGGCTCGCATGTCTGTGAGGGATTCAGCCAGTGAGGCTTTTACGTACAACATTTCTGACGAGTTTAAATGGAAGACACGTGTGTGTGCAACGTCTTGGGGTCTGATTGTGAGATTAAAGTCGCCAGGATTTCGTTTCCGCTCCTTGGGGAATAGCATAGGATGCCAGTGACACAGCCCCATCCATTGATTTGCCATTTACCTCAACAATGGCTCCACAGTCATGAACCACGCCTCCTGTTGCTGATGATGCAAACCAGCCTCTACTTTTTCCATGTGGATGGAAACATAGGTCAGGCAGCACTCTATAACGGTGGCGGGCGGCCAAGAAGCATTGCGAAAGCGACCGCGCGGTGGACGTCCAGCAGAGAGGGGACGCAGAACAGGAGGGGATGAGGATGTTCAGATGGCCGGTGAGGCTGAAACGGGGGACACATGTAAGACATGTGTACTTTAATGCCCCTCCTGTGGGGACGGAGACTTTGACGGGGGAGGAGGCTTTCTCGGAAATTCTGTAGGAGCTTGTGCTGGCAAACAGATGTTACAGACTATCGCGGGGCTGGAGAAAAGCTCCAGCTCTACAGCGACAGCATTCACAGCTCCCTGAAAGCCAGAAAGCGGCCCTCAGGTGAGGTAATTACCCAAGAGGCCCTGCTGCAAGGCAGACACAGACGAAGGCTTTGAGGTGTGGGGATGGCGGATGGCGCCATGCGAATGTCTGAACAATACCGAGTACGGGCCCTGAGAAGGGGGGGGGGGGTTTATGAGGTAGCTGGGCTTTGCTTTGACTTATTCTTTGCCAAAGGACTGTAACAATTTTTCAGTGTGCTGAAAACAGTAAACAATGCTCGGCCTCTTCACACAGGGACCAGAGGGGGGGCGGAGGGCTATTTACCTGGGGCGTTGTGGAAAGACTGTGAGCGTATTAGAGGTCGCCCAGGTGAAGTAATGTCTGCACTGAAGACGTCTCCATTGGGGCACGGGGGAGAGCCACGTACCCCGACACCCGGGTTAGCCACACTGAAGTCTACGACAAGACACACACATGCATGAGTGGATGCCCGTGCACACATGTCAGTAAACACACACACACAAAACGATCATGCACAGCAAAAAAAAAAAAGCAACACACAAACACATGCTGTGAGAATGAGACGCTCATTCATTCTTTCATGAAATGATTAAAAGAAGGCAGCAGGCAAAGTCATAAGACATTCATTCACTGGATTCATGTTTAATCTCCTCGAACGTCTGATGATCCAGCTTCTCGTTTAATTAAGCTCATCACACCAGGAGAGACACTTACCAGGCAGAGACGAGGAGGAGCTGGTTCGAGGCAGGGTGTGAGTGTGCAGATTAGGCTGGAAGAGAAGCATTTGATCAAAGTCAGTCTTCATTACCGGGAAAATATGCACGTGTACGTGACTCTCTAACCAGCGCATGATTCAGCTGACGTACAAAACTACTCTGCAGGTTTGATCACCAGCACACAGAAGTGGGTCGAAGCTGGACCGGAGAGTATTTTGTTCTCATTAACGCAGCACTACTGTAGCATCGGCACTACATCTATCATACCTGATGCTGCTGCAGTGTCTCCAGAATAGAACTCCATGCTTCACTTTGGAGACATCTGAGACACATACGTCCCCACTATGGGTCATGCTCCAAAAATACTAGATCCTACACTTCCCATAATGCAACTTACTAGCATGCGACTACATAGCATCTTCTCTGTGATGTCTTTCAATCTCCCATTTCGCAAAGCAGGTTCTCTGCTTGCCAGCTGATGTCTGATGGGTAATTTTCACTGTTAGTGTAGTAAACCATCAAAACTGACCTTTCAGCAAGGCACTAAATCACCGGCTGCCTCAGAGACAGATAAAGTGGGTCACCCTGAGGCCTGACGTGAGGTATATGAGTGTGCATTGCTTGTCAGTGTAGTACAGCACATGTTAAGTGGATAATGTTAACACTAACACGGCTGTAAAGAATTCATTTGTGAAGATCTGTTTCCAGAATAAATCCCATGTTATTAACCAGTTAGTATAACGACTGTTAGGCTTTTCTGCATTCCATGGAAAGTCATTTGACCTCCATGACCTGGATAAGTGGCTGCTGTAATCTGGCTCCTACTGCAAACACCGAGAGCCAAAGAAGCTGATTATTTTAGCCACAGGGTTTGCGGCGTTGGTATGTGCAAACTGAAATATCTCACTTTGAACTGACATCCATGGTCCACAGAGTGAATCCTGATGACTTTGGTGAACTTATGACTGTTCCTCTCGCGTCACCAGCAGGTCAGAGTTTTCAATTATCCTGTGAAATATCTCAAAGTCTTCTAGATGGATTGGCACAGCCGCACCTTGCGTTTAATTAGCCCGTGTGAACATGCTAACAAGCTAAAATAAGATGGCGAACATGGGTAATAATTTACCTGCTTTACATCATGTGAGACAACATGTGAGACAATCTGTGCACCTGGGCAATAACCTGTGCAATATTTTCGGTACATTTTCTTAGGATGATGTTGTTTCTCTTTCTCTTCTTTGTATATACTGTGTTAATTACATGCACTTGTTGTCCTTTTGAATATTCTATTCATTTATTGATGCTGCTGTGAAATTTGGAATTTCCCCTCTAGGGACGAATAAAGGAATATTGAATTGAATTGAATCAGTATGCTACTGTCATTGTGAGCATGTTAGCGTTTAGCTCAAAGCATTGCCTCACACATCTGTTTGCATGGCTGCAGACTATTAATCTTGTTTAAGTGGCGGGCAGAGGAGACTAGCAACAGCTAAACAACGGTGGCTTTCCAGGGATTCAAGCTCCATTTATACTCAGTGTATTTTCCCAAAACTCTCAGAATAGCAGCCTTTACCTCAGAGTTACAACAGCCAGAAGACAGATAAACAGATGAGGCTTTTTCTTCCTGACTTAACTAGCTTGCTCTGTTTTTTTGGCTGGACGCTGCTGGTGAGAGCAGCCATAATGGTTCTTGGGGGATGTGGTCCATGCAGTGTTTTTAATCAGGTGCTGGAGTGGAGATTTGTCCACAGTGGTTCGGGGTAATTGTGGTCGGAAACGAGCAAGGTAGATAGTTGGCGGTCGAGGTTTACTGCTTCTTGTCCTGCATGAAATTGCACATTATTCTTTTCTCCACCATTTCTGAACATGTTTGATCTTTCTTACTGTGGGGCACGAGGAGATTTTGTTCTGCATGTTCTACAGAGCGGAACATATCCTGGCAGAACAGACACTTCTTTTCCTCCAAGCACACAGACCGCACCTGATTAGGCATTAGGTCATATCTTGTACAGGGTGGCACTGCTCCTAACAACTCGTCTTTTCTCTCTTTTCCTGGAAGTCTTCATTTTACAGTTTCACAGAATCTTAGGCTTAATAAACGCAAACATAAATTATTTTAACCATTCAATGTGGGCAGATATGCTGGAAAGTTAATTATGGTGTACGCAGTGGAAAGGATTTGTGGTTGCGGGAACAAATAACTATGAAAAAAAGGAGGCATGGGGTATGTCTCCACACATCACGTGGTTTTATGACACGGGTGCTTTTAGTAACATTATGTTCTGAATGAAAGCGGTGCCTCAGGTGGTTTTAGGAGCACTTGACCTTCTGTCTTTCAGGGTGAGCCTCTGGAGGGTTTGTGGACAGTGAGGACAGCGCTCCACTGTGGAAGTGTATTTCCAGTGAAGGCAGCACTACGCTACAGCTTTCCATTTGCACCATATTTATGGGTCCTCCTTAGATAAGCCAGGCTCGACACACCGTAGCTGATGTAATTTATGAAGATCAGACAGCACAGTGAAACACGCTCAGTTACTGTTCCCAGCTAACGTTGCTGTGGATTACTGGAAAGGAGCAGATGCTGCTGCTGACCTGTGAGGAAGACAGGGAGTTAACCCCGCTGTGGAAAGCAGGCTGAGGAAGCCGGTGCCCGCCGGAGTGGAGCTGCTGCTCTTTGGCCATCAGAGACTCGGCCCGTTTGATGATGTCTCCCATGCGGTGGATGAAACCCTCCTTTTCTGACGGCAGGATGAACTCATTGTGAACCTTGAAGACAAAAGGACAAGGATGAAAGAAGTTTTAGATACGTTACTTCTCAAGTAGCAACACCACAATGTGAAAATACAAGTACTGAGGTGTTATCAGCAAGATGAACTCGAAGTATCATCTTTTTCACCAAAATAAGTGCAAAGCAGCAGAAAATGCAAGTAAAAGCACTTTAAATCTGTACTTCCACCACTGTAAAGGAATAGACAGAAAATACTTGTAACATTACTTAATGCACTTGTTGAGTGTTTGTGTGTCCATCTATGAAATCTACCCCCCCACCCAAACACACACCCACCTGCCCTCAGCTAATGCTTGTTCTTAGGAAAAAACACATCAATCATCTCATCTAAATCCACACTACAGCAGTTTGTTGGAGGAGGTTTCGAGTTTTGCATATTCACGCAGTTTCTAGCGTCGCTGTGAATTGTGGGCTGGGGCGTGGTGACCATTTCCTGTCAGCGTGGCATAATTCAGCTCATTTAAAACCCAGCAACGAGAACCACGGGGGCTGTTGTGATGCCAGGCGCCCCTGCTGCACCAAGACTCAGCAAACAAAAGCCCAGTGTGTTTTAAGAGAGAAAACAGAACAGGCAGTGAACAAAAAGCGCTGCTGCACATGCTGCTTCATCACCCCGGCTGGTGTGTGCGCGCTACCTCCGAGCTAACGAGGCTTGGAGACAATAACAAGAGGATGGGGCTGCTTACCTGCGCCACTCACATCACAGAAAGTTAGACATGCTATCAGCCAGAGATGAATCATGTGCAGGGCGCGTTGAGATAGAGGAATCTGTCAGACTTATCAGAGGACAGAGTGGGATTGTTTGTTCATTTCTGCACAGATCCTGTAAATTCTGGGAGGCTCTAACAAACACTGATTGTTTCCATTGTTTAGCCCTCTCTTCAGGTGGCTTTAAGGTTTTCCACACTGTCTATAGTATCCTGCATATTCGTGACGCAATAAAAAAACGATGGCACAAGAAAAAATGACAGCCTAGGCTACAATATAAAAAGCAAATCCCCAATAATCTAAATGAAAAAGACAAGAAAAAAGGCTTTTGGATATGAACTGATGAAAGAAGTGACGGGCGGGGCAGAGAGAGCTGACTCATTCGGACTTTTTCGTTTTCACGGAAAAGCAGGTAATTGGATTTTCTGTTTAACGTGGTTAAGAAAGGGAATCCGTACTTTCTAAAAAGTCTTTGTGGAGCGCCTTAATGAGGATGCCATTTTCTCTGACTTAAGAAAGCACAGAGTGTCTTTGATGCCGCGGCTAAAGGTCGGTGAGTGTGCATCCTGCCATTTCCAGCAAACTTTAGGTAGATTCACTGCTCCCACTGTCACACCTAGCTTTCGCATTTACTGTCATCCTGTTAGAAAGGTTCATGTTAAATCTGGGAGGCGCCATCCCAAGAATCATTTCTACAACACAAATCTGTGATTTCTTAGAGTATAGATTCAAGGTTTGAGGTCCCATTTTGGACATCCAGGATGAGAATCAAAATGCAATCGTTACTTGGTCCAAAGCCAAATTCAACTGGGATGAAAACAAAAGAGGCGTCTGTTTTTAACCCGATCGAAGTCTTTCATTGTCCACACCCTGCACGCACCTGTTGATCACTGCTTGGCCGGTGACTGAGGACCTGTAATGACTCACCATGACGGCGGCGATGTCTTCGGGGTTATCTCCGTCCAGGTCGAACTTGAAGGTCACCATCTTGTCATTGTGTGTCTGCAGCTGACACTCCACCACTCGGTCCACTTTATCAGAGAGCTGCAGAGACGGACAGGATCGATGGTAATGACAGGTGTCTGTTTACCCTCTAAACCAGCCGGTGAAGCCAAACACAGGAGGAACAATGCGTTTTTGTGTGTGGGTCTACTGTAAACTCCACAGTGTTTGTGTGTTTACTGTACAGTGCATTCTTTGCACCACTGTAAGCACATGTGGTTACGCATGATCTGTTTGTCTCTGCCTCCAGTCCAAACACACTCATTAAAAGACCACAATGTCCTGATCAGAAGAGAAATGAACTGCGGTTGTCGGGGGAAGAGCAGCATGGTTACTGATAACGTTACATAATCAGGGTGGAGCTTCACTCCTCCATCATAAATAAAATATATCCATGAACACTCAATCCAGCCGCCTGATTTATTTGTTTATGACCTGCTAAAATGTTTTTGTGTTGAAATTAAACTTTTGATTTACTGTACCCCTGTGATGCGCAGCCTCGAGCGCGCCCTCCTCCTGAACAGCTTCCCGGCGGTTCGCCTTGCAGCCGTCTTCTCGCTCTTCTCCGATAGGCCCTCGTAGCCGTCACTCAAGCTTGAGGTCACGTCGGAGGCGTAGCTGCAAAGAAATTCCACATTCCTCTGGTTATAAAAAAACGCCCCAAAAAGCCACCGAAACATTCCTCGTGCAGGAATTTCAAAGCAAATTCATCATGTGGGAATTGAACGTCCATCGTGGTTGTGATTATGTCGGCATCACACGTAATAATAAACAGCACTCTGAAGTGTCAAATAAAGTGTTGACGCGTTACAGTGGCATGTCTCCTGGGCGTAAACAGCAGAGTTAAACAATAGACTTTAACGAGGCCTGTTGAGAGTCCATCAGAAGCTGGTGTTGAGCAGCGCGGCCATGAGAACTGTCGTATTTATACAATGAACGAGTTTTAGGTTTCACAGAACTGGAGAACATTCAGCTCGTTTTATAAAAAGCTTCGGTTTGGCTAATTGCGTCTCATGGGCCTTTTTGGATGGCTGTGGTCACAGACTCCCCTCCATCTACAGGCTGCGAGCAGTTACAGGCCTGCTGGTTGGCAGCGTCTGCCCGTCTCTATTTAAAACCCCCCATCTCACAGGTTACTTCAGGTCAAAGTAGAGCCTGTTTTCACTTTTAAACACTGAGGAAATGACACTCAATGAGATTGTGTTCAGATTGCAAATGACGCTTCTGTTTTGTGATGATGAGAAGTAATCCAAGGCTTTTTGAAGAGGAAGAATCCCAAATAGTCAACAAATAGGCTGATATGAAACATGATACTCAGCTGGGCTTGACCTTTATTTCAGGCCATTATGGATGAGTCAGAGAAACTGTCATTGATGGAAGAGGAGCGGACTGTAAAAGTCTCTGAGCAGAAGATGGAGCCTGGATGAAAACCTCTCAGCACCCATAATCTACCGTGCATTGTCGGCTAGAATCAAGCCGCTCTCTCCTCAGCATCCCACCAGCACGGAAAACAGGGCCTCCACAACATCTGAGAGAAGCCTGCAAGGGTTCATTCTGCCTCGCTGCGACAAGAACGCAGGAGAGCCCGTCGACTGCCCGAAGCTTGTTGTCACGGCCCCACAGATGTGGAGGAGGAGGAGGAGGAGCTACAGAGGAAGGCCAGACATGTCTACGAGATTCACATTGATTTTCAGGTCTCTAACTTAAATAAAGAAGGGACTATCGAACTCCCTTGTGCCTTGGATGCTAAAAAAAGAGCAGAGCGAGGAGGAAAGAAGGCTGAAGACGTTACCTGTCCACGGGGGAGTTGAAGCCACTCGGAGGCCCTGAGCTGCCGTGTTCTATGTGGCTGGATACAGCAATACTCTATGAATAGAAAGGAGGGATGTGGTGAGGGAAAGGCGGATGAAGACTTCCATTGATTTCTTTTTCTTTTCAAGCTTCAATACAAGACAGTAGGCAGGAAACTCTTTCCACTCGCTGGACTTTAGGTGCTGAAGTATTTGGTTTGCTTACACAAACCAGGAAATTCCTCAGTTTGGTACTTTGCTCTGATAAAAATAGGTCATGTTTTTAACGAGGGACGACAATCTGTCGCTCCAACACTTTGATCCAGACTAAATTATTACAATTGCTTTTCATTTGGTGCCATAATGAGGTCAAAATTTCAGTCTCTCCTGTAATTTGGTTTCCCATCAGCCTCAGCTGTACTTTATGTTTATTGCTAAGAAGCAGATGTCAGCATGCTGTCACACTAAGAAGGTGAACATGTTTAGTATTATAGCTACAGCGCAGTCACTTCCACATATTAGCATGTTCATGTTAGCATTTAGCTCAAAGCACTGCTGTGCCTGAGACCAGCCTCACAGAGACATTAGCATGGCTGTACATGACTTAAACTAGAAACTTCAGCATGTAACCAGGAAATTAAATATCTAGCTACTTGAAGAAAACCATGAGAAGGATGGACTTTTCTTAATGAGGAAAGTAATTAAACTATATGAGCGCAGATTAGCTATAAGGTGCTCCAAATTCTGGCAGTTTACAAGGAATCTGCTCAAAATGATTTTTTTCCTCACTCACTCCTAAACATTTTATGTACCTTATTGTCAGGTGTTACTTTCCAACTACATGTAAAAGTGTCTGTCAGCACTCTATTAGATTGAGTAATGTCCATGAAGGGGGTCTTGTAAAGTCCTGAAAGGCCTCCATCCCGCCTCCGACCCCCTGCGCTCTCCAGTTCGATAACAAGCTCTTTATTGAGGCCACTCACCGAGGGGAAGCGGAGGGCTGGGACGGGGAAACCGTTTGCAGTCGGTGAGTCGGCGTGTGCGGTGGGAGGTGTCGCGGGCGTATTGAGGCTGCCGGCCTCCAGCGGGTCCTGAAGCCCAGAAGAGCTCAGATAGCCGTCCGTCTCGCAGTCAGCTGTTTCAACAAAGGACACGATCCATTAGCATGTGACCGACCGAGGCCCGACAAACTGACACAAGCTGTTCTGTACACAAACACACACATCTAAAGACCCCACACTGAGACATACCACACACACACACACACACACACACACACACACGCACGCACGCACACACACGCACACACACGCACACACACACACAATGAAAAGTTAGAGGGTTTCACTGTGGATTAGCTCCGTTCTGGAGACACAGGACAGGCTGAATTTACTCAGATCAGATCAAACCGATTCACTACGACCACCAAAAGGAGTATGTGAGCTGCAGTTTTACATAAAAACTGAGAAATATTCAATAACTACTGTACAGCATGCACACACACACAAGACTTACAGGGATTGAATAATTTAGTTCTGGACAGTTTCATGTTTCACTGTATGTGATCTGATAAGCTTTCTGTACAGTTGTGCAGCTAAAAACACACCGTCTGCAGAGTTTACGCTGAGTTTTTCACTGGAACAGATAAATCTGAGAGGTCAAAAATCTAAGTTTTTGATGCTTTACTGACAGCTACCACAGTTGGAGCCCACAGTCTTTTCATGCTATGTGATGTTATATGAGGCGGCTCACAGTTAGCAGAGGACAGGCTGTTGTGGCGCATGTGGAAGTGCTGGTCCGCCTCGGGCTCCTCTGGCTCTGCGGGGTAGTTGGAGCTGACGCCGGAGTCCACAGAGCTGGTGACGGGGGACAGGATGGGGGCTGGAGGCGTCAGGGTCGGGGTGGGGGACTCCGCTGCGACAACTTCACAGACTTTAGGTAAAGGAGGCTGAATCTCCGCCTCTTCTTCTATGGCTTCCTGCTCCTGCTTCTTCTTCCGCTCCTCCGCCAGCCGCCTCAGCTTCTCTCTCTGCCGCTTGATGGCCGTCACTCTGTCCCGTATGGCCTTGGCCACGAGCTTGAAGTCCGCTTCGCACACGAACCCAAGCACGACCTGCATAACAACACGCCGAGATGGTGAGGGCACAACATGAACACATGTGTGTAAGTCATGGTCCGTGGTGTGCTGCTGCTGCAACATGTAAACACTTCAGCAGGCAGACAGTCTTCCCTCTGAGGTGACAAATGCTTTTACACAACCAACATTTGTCCTGTGAAACCAACACACACTGTCTGCATTCTCTGCCATGTGGAGTCTCGCTCAGCCTCTTGTGACACTCAGCCCAGCAGAGTGGGACAGTCAGTCCAAAACTGCCTCTCAACACATAGTCAGATTACAGCAGATCGACGGGACTAGATGTCCCCTGCTGATACCAAATTTGATCTTGATGAAAACCGCCACAAAGAGGTAAACAAGTAAGGAATTGTAGCGTGCATTTTCATTAAAAGTGACCTCTGCAGAGGGGAGTTCTGGAGACATGAGGGCTTGTTTCATAACAAGCAAGAGAGCCATTATATTATTAAAGACGTGACCTCGGCTGCTTCCTGAGACACGCTCTCACATTTCCAACCACTGATGATTAAATGTTGAGCCGTGCCCTTGACACACTCCGCAAGGTGTTCTCTTTATGGGCCGGGGCGCGTTTCAGCGTTTCAGCCGCCATAACAATCCCGTAAAGGAGGCAATAATGATGCCGGAGGGCATCAGTGAGGCTGCGTTCACCTTTTGGGGTCAAGTGTTAAAAGACACTCAAAGGGAAATGCCTGTTCCACTCATACTGTCAGGCTCCCTGATGTGACGTTAGCTTAGACGTCTCTGAAGTCTCTGAATCTAATATCTGTATGTACATTTTGCTTATTCTAACCATCTGTTGTCTCTCCTCACTGCCTTTTCTTCAAAGCATCCTTATTGCATGAGGTGGAATTTGTTGTTTAATTAGTGTTAAGATCATTGGGGTCATTACTAACTCCATATCCCCCAAGAGAAAACCTATGAAAGCTGTCATCATACATCAACATCAGGCTGCAGAGAACATGAGGCTGAAGTCGCTTTCATCGATTGATTTCCTCACTATTGGCTGCCACAAACTGGGCCAGTAAGGCAGTAAAGGTTGCCGTCTTCGTGTGTCGGCCTACCATCTCCTGAGACACCTCCTCAGGCACGTCTTTGTAGAGCTCAAAGAGGAACTCGATGGCGTTGTTGTCCTTGTACTTTCCGTGGAGCTTCTTGGTGTCGTCCATGCGCAGCCACAGCTTCAGGCCCGGCTTCACCATGTCGTCCTCCTCTGCCAGCTCCACGTGCACGCCATTGTTCTCCTGGAAGAAGGGGTGATCCAGGAGGTCCTGAATGGTGTATCTGCAGTAAAGGAAGAACAATCTGCTTTTAGACGCTCAGATCAGAAACCCAGATCTTGCATTATTTATCCAGAAGTAATTACAGAGACTCTTGTCCGACTCTCTGCGGATGCTAAAAATGGAATCTGATTCAATGCGGCAAAACTTTACCTGCACAAAATCTGAGTTATGAGCTAGAATCTAGATAAATCTGATCAAAGAAAGAAAAAAAAAAAAAAGATGAATAGAAGAGGGATCTTCATAAAGATCAATACACACATTATTTGTGCAATCTGTCATTTCATAGTTGATCAGTGTACATGTTCACTTGTACCTTTCATCGTTGTTCATACGAATGCAGCCCTCAATGATCTCCTTGAGCTCTGGGACTTTGACTTTGTAGAAACTGTCGGGTTTCATTCCCTGTGAAAACAATCAGAGGAGCTTTACTTCATCTGCTGGCCTTCCTGCTGTGTCGACAAGTTCCGGGGGGGATCAGCTCCAGTGATCTCTTCCTTTAACATTTATCGCACACTTCTCTTGTCAGAGGATCTTATCAAAGCAGGAACAGCCGCTCGCACCTGCAGGGCATGTTACTGTAATCCTCTGCTTTGTGCCACCAGCCAGCATGACAATCGGCTCTGCGATGGCGTCAACACCAGAGGAGGACGACACCGAGAGCTCATGAAAATGGAAAAAACCCAAGACGCTCACCTGCCTCCTTCCTTCCACTTAAACAACCCGTCAAAGGGTTTTTAAGTGCTGACAGCTGGAGCTTCGCTGCGCAGTTTATCTCAAAACAGAAAATACTCAGGCAGGACTGTACTCTACACGACATAAGGGAGGTTTTTCAAACACTATCATGAGAAAGTACACAGATTACAGCAGAGCGCTAAACGCACTGATACGAACACAGTGAGTCAAGGTCAAAAAGATGTTTGGCCTGCAGATACCAAAGCAGCTGATGTGAGGTCAAAACAATCAAACAGGCCTCCCAGAAAACAGCTGAGTGATCCACTTTGTCATCACATGTCAAGACCGACATGTCACTTAATCATTTTCTCAAATTATTTCTGCTTCACGTTTAACTGAGACAAAGGACGGATCTGTGGGGCGGCAGAGAGGAGAAAACGCTCACCAAGTGTCTTTGACGCTGAAGCGTCTGCAGTCACTGAAATTCTGTTATCTCATATGTGAAATGTGATTTAGAGGATCTGAAGCGCAGCACAGAGGTTTCTTTGTTGAAGCTGATCGATTCAGTGTCCTCACAGGGACCATCTGGATAAACCAGTTTTCCCTCAATCGAAATCTAATTTTACTCTGCCCCTTTCATGCACTGACAGAGGTCCAGATATAAGTGCAAAGCATGAATGTGATGTTCTGTGACATAGATTAAATGGCAACATTTGCTTTTATATGGTAATAAACTGGAAATCTTTGGGTTCTGGACTGTTGGCTGGACAAAAATGACAGATTTGAATAGGCAAATGTGGGCTCTCGGGACCTGAGAGCAAAAAGTTGTCCATGTTTTAAGCTGTTCTCAGATCAGCCAGGGCTCCCTCCGCCACCTCCAGCTGTTAGAAAATGCTGCTTGCCTCCCAACACTGGCTCCTTGTTAGATTTATAATTGATTTAAAATCATAAACGGCTCCTAAACACATTTCTGATTTACTTTATGAGCCATTTGACCATTAAGATCCACAGACGGAACAAAATAACCTTTAGCTGCATGTCTCGGAGAACAGGAGCGAATCCCTGCAGCCAGCCTCCAAAACCCTCTTGGAAGCCTTCCCAGAAGAAGTGAGGTCCGCATACTTTTGGCCATGCAGTGCATATACAATACAATATTTTTCAACAGTAAGTTGGCATTTATTTACTTATCAATCTACTTATATATATAATGGCTGCGGCCACCCACGTGCAAACGATTTCCAGCGCATTTACTCACATTTGTATATGTTCCGTCTTTCATGTATTTCTTATTCTAGGACCCTGAAATAGCATGTGACTTCACATACAAGTCAGTTATACACGAAGTGAAAAGTTCTATGAAGTTTATATAAAGGTTGGTGTTTAATGCTGTGAGCGTGTCGAACTGCCGTGCCAGCAAATTGACCGACGTCTTCAGAGCTGGACATGAACATAAAGCGTAAGCAGATCATGAAAGGCTTTGCTAATGTGCCCTTAATGAAATCTTCTCGTACGGGTAAGCTCCTCCGACTGCACATGGAACATTATTATGTTGTCTTGTTTGTGGAGGAGCCAGGTCCTCTCTGGCTTATTGGCATTGTCGCTTTCTCACTTTCCAGCCTTCGTCAGACACTGTTTGCTTTGCATATGCGACACGCGAGAAAGAAACAGCTCTCTTTGTGAAGTGAGGAGTGAGACACAATTTCCAAAACATATAATTCTACCATCGCCGGCTCTCGCCCACCGTGGCGTCATTTGCTGTGCTTGGCACTCGGGAGCAGCTTGAAATACGGCAGCCTAAAGCCACTACTGTAACGCTTCGGTCTTAAAACTCACTACGCTGCTTCTGGTCTTTATTCTCAGACGTCCCACATTTTTTTCTGCATAAAACTTTATGACGTGATCTGAATCCAACATCGTTTTACGTCCTGTAAAAGGACACCTGGTTGGGATTCAGGATATCGTCATTATCCGACAGATATCTTCCAACGCAATAAAAGGTTTTCAAACACGTTTGTGCTTTCTTGAAATAATTGAATTTCTGAAAGGCTTAACAAGCAGTCGAGACAGAAAATGTGCAAACGTCAGCGTTGAACGGTTTTCCACTGGGGAACGGAATATTCCAGTAAATACGATAGGCAGAACCAGTTAGACGGGATCTCTGAACCAGTAAACACACTAGCAATCAGTGAGGCACACATCTGCGTCATGATTGCAGGCTGAACACAGAAAAGCAGTCAGGTTATGGTACAGTTCTACACCCTGAGCTTGTAACGGACTAAGCTGAGCCTTTAATAGACAAAATGCGGCTTTGGTTCCACATGGGCCCACTCCTCTCCAAGGATTCAGGATATCCAGATGTATACACCAGAGATCCTGGTTCCTATCGGTTTAATCCCAGCGTGCACGCGGAAGAAAGCGGACACATGAGGACAATTACGTTAAATACGGCTCCTCCTTCTTTTACTCACGCTGGTGACTTTACGGTAGATCTGGGCGGCGTTTTGGCACTCGGAGTACGGGTACTCAGAGGTGGCCATCTCCAGGATGCACATTCCAAAGGCGTAGACGTCCACCGCTTCGTCGTACTTCTCCTCGTACATCTCCGGGGCCATGAACTCCGGTGTTCCTGTCAGGGTTCAGAGGTCAACGGTTCTTCTATTACAACGACTGAAGAAGTGAAGGACAATTCAACTTTTATGAACCCAGAGGAGAAGTCTGTCAGAAGTCTTACTGCACAAAGTTGACCTGTTATCAGCCAAACCACAGGACAGGAGCTAGTGCTACCAAATGGGACATGAGTATAAACATGTAATATATGTACTGACAGATAACACTCATGGCCTTCTGGCCTTTGTGGTGATTTTCAATAATAGTGTCTTGTTGTAAAAATAATCTTGGCATGAGTAGATAGAGAATACAACTAAACCTTAAACCTGCACCTATTCATATTTTGGACATCACAACAAGCTGTAAATGCTAACATGGGACGTGTTAGCAAACAGCAGCTTATTTACACATCCAGTATCCATTTAGAGTTGAGTTTCTGTTGAATATTGGCCAATATTGACTCTCCTTTTAGCTCTGTTTTGGTCTCATGAGGGAAACATTTGACTCTTAAGCAGCTAAAAATGCTCACCAGCTAGTTGCTAGCTAAAAATGTGAATGGCTTCTTAATCGGGATGGATGTTAAAGGGTAAAACAGCAACATCTGTATGATAAACATCCTCTGGTGACACAAGCAAAACCGCGAGATCATCAATCAGAACTTTATACACACATTAACATACTTTCAGGTGACGTGTTTATGTGCCATACTGTTTATCTTAGTGCTTTAAAAGTGAATAACCCACTCAGTCCTTGTGCATTGTTGTCTGAAAATCAATTTCTGTTAAATGAAAAACAAAAATCAACTCATTTTCTCTCTCTCCTCTTTATGAATGAAGCATACAGTGTTCAGATTTGGTGACTTGAAGGCTAAAGAGTGTCACTTTGAACAAGCATCAACAAGCCTTTATGCTGCGTCTGATGGCTGACACTCCCTGACAGGGAGGGCCAGTTCCCTCTGAAATTAAAATCCATTTGCGTAATGATGGTGCATTTAAATAGAGGCACGTATGGTTGGCTGTGGGGAAGAAGAAGGAGTCCAAGCAGGAATCAAAATGATTAACTAAAGGCGTAATTTCGAGTTTTTAGGTAGATATAAACTGTTAGATTTTATCAGCTGAAGCAGACACTTGTGTAAATCATCCAAGCTGACCTAAATTCCCACTCACCAATGACACTTTTAGCAAAAGAGGCACTTTTGAGAGTGGCCAGTCCCAGATCGCCAATCTTCACGGAGCCGGTGGGGCCGGTGATGAAGATGTTGTCGCACTTGAGGTCCCGGTGGATGATGGGAGGAGTGCGGGTGTGCAGGAAGTGAAGCCCTTTGAGGATCTGACGACTCCAGCGCTGCAGCAGCTTCAGCTTCATCTCCTTAAACCTCTTCAAGTACCTAAAACAAAAGAGGACGAGGCTAAATCCCCCATTCCCAAACATATCAAAACACTGGAAGAAGAGAAGGTGCCATTAAATAATTCATGTCTTATTTTGGCAGCCAAGGGGAAGTTTTTAAGTGAGCTAGTTTCCTGAATTCCCTCCCAGAAAAAGTGGAGTTATCCTCTGGTCCTTATTCCAGTCTTTTATCACAGCCTTAAAAGCTGTCAAACATGATACAAAGCTCCTCTTTTCTGTGGAAGACATGAGGATATTCGCCATTTGAGAAGCATAACGCCGTCTTTTAGCTAGAATTTCTACTGTAGTTTGAGGGGAAACCAGGCAGAGGGACTCACGTTTTGAGCGTGCCCGAGGTCATGAGCTCGGTCACCAGGATGATGCACTTGTGGCCTTTCACCGTCGACTTCCAGGAGTCGTGGAAGCGGACGATGTTCGGGTGCTGCAGGCACTTCAGCATCTCCACCTCCTCGCTGAAACGCTGTCGCTCCGCCTTGGTCAGCTTGCGGGTCTGCAGAGAAAATCACGTTGCTGTAGTTGCTTCTCTTATTTTGCATGAATTTATTATTATTATTTCTATGTCATTTCGACACATTTCGTTCATTCCACTACATTCATTCGGCTGGATATAGCGCCTCTGTTAAGTCACGTAATTTCAGCTTGGGGGGGGTGGTATTTTGTCTTGTTTTGCCCTGAATAGTCAGTAGCAACGGACCTCCATCTTGCTGTCATCTTCAGTCAGCACAGACGCTGTTATTGGCCGCCAGGGGCAGTTAACATTTTCACGATGGCTGCAGAAATATGCCTTAATTCAGCTGACAGCCACCTGTGACGCTGCGTTTATCTCACCCTTGCTTGTTGCCATATTCTGCCCCTATTTTTGTGGCTGTGGCTCATTTCTGGCTCTAGCTTGGGAACATGACATCCTTCTTTATCCTGCCTGACACTAAGCACAACACGAGACTGATTATATCACTGAAAAAATCTGAGATTTAAAGAGCAATTCTGACGTGGAGAAATTCCCAACGCTGCTGCTTTTACTGCTCCGCTGTCTTTATCGCTGGTAATAAAAGAAGGGAGCGTCAGACCTGTGCTTTTATTCCAGCGGGTAGATGATCGTTACATGTTTGCATCAAATTTTTCTGCTCACAACATGATGCACCTGCACACAGAGTAGTAATGATCAGAAACCTGCTGAAGGTGTTTGCATGCCACACCTCCCAGTCCTCAGTACTCCAGGTAGCTTATTCAGGTTTTTTAACAGCAGGGTAAAAGGACTAAAATCTAGGATATGATGTTTACAAATACATAAGTCGTATACTCCAAAACGGACGATAAGAAATTTAAACATCTGCATTTCACAGCCGGACGAATTACATCTGCTGATAAAGGTCATGTGATATGATTGAAAGCTCACAACTGTGACTAAATGGACCCTGACGAGAGATTGTTTTGTCAAGCATGAAAACGCCGTTGTGTTGACAGTGGAGTTGTAGAGCTCCGCTCTGGTTATGTAAGTCAGTAGCAATAAACACAGCAATTTGATAAATCGCTGTTACTTTAACTAATGAGCTCGCGGCAGGAATGGAAACCACAGGTTCATCCATCTGGGTGACCCCTCCGATTACATAATCACATTTATTTCCCAATAAGGGGGGCTCTGACTTTACAAATTCAAGGAGGAGGTTTCTGAAATCCACGTAAAACTGAACCAAACACTGTAATCACGCCGGACGAACAAAGACATTTTTGTGCTTCCTCTAGGATGAATGGCCCAATTTAGCTGCTGTTGGTGTAACTCTGCCTGTGGTGGGTGGTTAGTGGAAAACTCCTGGGAGACTTCAGGGCCATGAATCCTGCATTGAGAAGAATTCTGGGAAAAATGCTCTGCATATGTTTATGCTTACAATCAAGTTGACCGCTATACGCTCTCTCCTTCCCCTCTGCTCTTTCCCGGTGAGCGAGGAGGCGCTGCCGCTGCTAATGCTAAGCTGCCGCATCAACACAGGAGGCAGCCTGTCTGAAGACCTGCGCTGTCTGAGGTCACGCCACACAAGAGCCCCTTTACCTGCGTCAGTCACCTGTCAAACTCTCATTTTACACCAGCAACTCAAACATGAGGGCTCAAAAGGAAGACAAGGAGGCGACTTCTGAGCGAGCGGTTTGCTTTTAGGTCGACAGTGATCAGTTCATGACGTGAACACAGGCTGCAGCTTATTGCTCATATGTAAGACTTCTGTCAGAAACACTTAGTGGTTTGCAAACAAGGAAAAAAAGAGGAAAAGCAAAGACTATAATGTGTTTAAAACATCAACAGGGCTCAAAAAGTTATTAGATTACAGTCATGTTCATGCATCTTCTAAATAAGTGAGTCCAACTTTAAATTGAGGCAACACGTGCTTGTGTTTTGTCTGGCAAGATGTTTCTTTTCAGGCAGTTTTTACATGAGAGCATTTCACTCATTTCAAGCTTTTTTGTTATTATTTTCAGATATTATAACTTCTTAATGAGATTTTATTATTACTGGCTGTAGCTTCATGCTTGAACCTACAATTTCCAGCATTATGAAGCTGTTTGATGAACACTAACAAGGACAAAACTGCTTTGTCAAAGTCAGAACGTCTTTGTATCCAGACAAATGTGCCTGTCTTCAGTTTGGCTGCACTGCCTTTAAAGTAAGAGCAGGTCATTTGAAAGAAAATGTTTCCACTTGTTTTAAAGATATTGGTTAGTGAAATTTTCCAGTTCGGTTGGAGCATTATTAATTTCAATATTTCCTCAGTTTTACTGCTTTATTTTCTTGTTTTTGATAGCTTAGCTTTTGCATTGCAACTTAGTTTTAAAGACCTTAAAGAGGACAGATTTCAGATTTGGACATTGAGGTTTAATCCCACTACAGATCACTGCACCCTGACAAACACACCGAACATTAAACAAATAATGGCATGAATATAAGTGTGTGTGTGTGTGTGTGTGTGTGTGTGTGTGTGTGTGTGTGTGTGTGTGTGTGTGTGTGTGTGTGTGTGTGAGAGAGAGTCAGTGGGTTTATGGGTTGATGTGCAGCTGGGTATTTATGTATCTAAGGGCGAGAGTGTCAGAGCCCTGCGTAGAGAGCTTTGTCTCCTGTGGACAGTCGCCTGTTTGCTGCACACAGTCAGTGTAACGCGCTTTAGCTGTGGCATGCAGCCGAACCACTTGGAGACCCTGACGCTTCCAAAACCACAGGATTTACTAGAGCTTGGCATGCCGGATGGCATGACTGCAAAATGCTAAAAGGCAACATGCAGACATTTGGCAACTTCAGAGGGACTCTTATGAAAAAGCAAAATCCTTCTATGGCAACTCCGAACAACGCTGTAAAACACGAGCTGCTGAACAAACGGCCGATTCTTTCAGCAAAACCTGTGTTGTTCAAAACAGCACGCTGAGGAAATAATCCTTTAAAATGCAAAAGAGAAAATGTGATATGTAGCGGAAAATTAAGTACAGATGGAAACAACAAGCATGAGCATGAGCTGTGTTCACATTGCGATGCTGTCATCTGATTACATCGTTATCGCGCTGGCTGCTTTAACGGTAGCATAACGCCTCCTCCCAGTGAGCAGGCGCACTTCATCTGTGACTAATGGCAGAAATGAAAACCGACCGCACAGTAATGCTTCAGTTTTACTGCTTCTTACCGTGACAGATACCAGTTCATCTGAGAAAAGTCTAATAAGCATGATGACAAATAACTAGAATGTGTTTCAGTTAGACTTGGTGATATCTATCTGCCCTCTGGCATTTCCCTTCCCTCCGTTGACAAGTGTGCAAGGCCTCTATCAAACTTTTCCATGGGATATTTGACTGCATATATCTGCCACCACCTCTCTCTCCCTCCTCCCCTCTTTGGAAAATGAGGCCAAGAAACGTTGTGTAACGCTGGAGAGAGCGATGCAGGGGGGAGCCGTAAAAACAAACCATCTCCGTTTTGAAAAGACAAGTGGCTTTATCCGCAAAAACAGTCCAGATTCAGAGGTGTGTGAAGCAGCCTCTGCTAAGTTTTCTTCCACCGTCACGTCTTCCAGATGGATTTTTTATTCTTAGCTGCTGGGAGGTGTGTGTGGGTGTTGAGTTGGGGGTCTGCAATAGCTGGGGCTGGAAATACTTGGGCTTAGTGCCATGTAAGTGGAGTTACATAAGCAGTGTTGATGGTAGAGGAGCCACCAGTATTAAGAAGTCCCTGTCTGTCAGCGCCCCTATTATGACAACCAGGACACGAACACGACACGCCAGCCCACTTTTGCACCAAACCAGGTGGTGTGCGCCGCGGCTTAACGCAGGATTGAACATTTTGAACTGTCCTGACGTTACACTCGACGCAGCGTCGGACTGTGGTATCTGCAGGAATCTTGACTAAATGCAGACAGAAAAGTAGGGCAAGTGAAAAAAGGATCCAGTCACACTACTTAAAGCCTGCAGGGGTGTGTGTTAAGGTTACAAGCAGGGGCGTCAATGCATCTTTTCATATTTATGTCTTGAATACTTGGATCTGAATTCAAATTTCTATAAGAGCTGAAATGATTCGGCAGTTTACAGATGCCAGAAAATGACTCAACATTTTAAATATTAATGAATAAATAGTTATTAATTACCGATATTATTAAGAATTTGATTACTTAAAGTGTTAATATCAGTATCAATAAAACCCGTTAAAACACCAAAACAACGTTTTGGTCCGTCTCTCAGTAGCTTCCCCGTCCTCTCTGTGGCCTATTCCTTCCAACTGAAGACATAAATCCTTAAAAACAGGTCACAAATATGTAGTTTCATTAAAAAAACAAAACAAAACAGTAATTTCCTAAAACAGCTGGTCACTGTAGTTTTTAACAAACATTATGTCAACAAGAATAAACAGTGCATTTGTTGGGGACTATTTTCAGCTGCGGATTAATACACATTTGGTGCTTTGTTATACTTCTACAGTACAGAAGGTGTTTGTGGGACTGAGCCAAAATAAACTATTACACAGTCAGTGCTTTGAGCTTAAGCCTTATCCTTTCATTCACATTCGCTACCTCCGGCTCTTAAATGAGGGTTTTTGGTTGTCTGTCAGACGAAAGGCGTCACCTCGGGCTTTGGGAAACTGCATTTTTCACTGTTTTCTAACATTTTAATTAACATAACAATCAAATGATCAGTTGAAAAGAATAAGGCAAAGATGAACTGACCATGAAAACAACTTGAGAGACCATGTTCATAATATGTGAGCTGTAACTTTTTGTGTCAACCCAGAAATAATCAAATTCATCTGACATACTTTTCCATTTACCTTGACCCCTGTTCGAACCCATTACGGGACTAAAAAATAAGCCTGTCGTCTTCTTCCTGACATTAACGTACTATTGGAAGTGCTGCTGACAGGCCATAACTCCTGTGCTCCAGATGCTGACAGTGAGGAGCCCCGCAGACAAAGACCAGAGTTCACAGAGACCTTTTGATGACAGAGGAGACAAGAGACAACCTGCACGGCTTCAGAGGCGGTGACGACTGCCTCGCCAGGCTCTGGGATTGAGGTCAAAGGCAAAGAGAAAGAAAAAAAAAAAAGGTGTGACCTCACGCCTCTAGGACTGACATACCCGCCTTGACTGACATGCACTTAATATAAACACGCACGTAGGCACTTACACTGGCACAGTGTCGCATTTAGACGTTTGCAGGTGAGAACTGAGGTGGCAGTGTGCTCTTTCCAAGGAAAACCTGACATGTTCTGTAAATGGAGCGGGCAGAGGGAGGTTAGCCATTAATCTCATAAGGATTGAGGACTCAAACCAGCCTCTGACTGCTGCTCTCACACTGACAACCTGAGCTGACTGCTGGCGCCCGGCTAATTACCTGCACAAGTAAACGAGACCTAAGATGCCGGATGACACCAACTCTCATGTGGCTGAAGAGTAAAAAGTGGCCTCTGAAGCAAGTCAGAAAAGAGCAAAGCACTTAAATTGTGGGCGACTGTGTAAATTACAGCACTTTCTTATTACTTACTGGTATTGATACATCCACAATAAGCTAATATCAGCCAATATCGACACATATCAGTCTGGCTCTGACTGACCCTCGTTCAGAAGTTGTCCTCTGAGCTGCACCTTGTTTGACAGACTAAGATTGATTGATTTTTTGAGACATATCTCCATCTTTCGCCTGTTTACTTTGTTACTGTTGACATCTCTTAACCTGTGGAGTGTTTGTTTTTAGTGACTCACTGAAACCTTTAACAGTCTTCTATAAACTGTGCAGTGCTTTTAGCACAGCCCTTTCAGACCCCTCTTGCCTTTCAAGCTGAGATCTGTGTTGCACAACTCCAGTAATTGGTAACTTTTCCTTTGCACACTTCCTGCCTGATTCCTTCACATCTATACACACTGTAACATTGTCTTTGGTTGTTTTCTTACGTGGCATCTTGGGATTATGGAAATGACAAAAACGTATTCTGCAGCTGCTCATAGGTGTCCATTAAAAGCTTGAGTTGGACATTGTAATGGCTGCAGCGTCAGCACAGTAAGTATCAATATGTGGGATGTTTAGTGTTATCAGTCACTCGTAAACAGCTCCCTTTGTGGCTTCAACACTCAGTTGGCCTGAGACACTTGGCAGATGACCTCTGAGCCACCTCATGTCAAAGTTAAATGGAGACGAGAGGGCTTCCTTCCACCGATCTGATCGAATAACCCTGCGAGGGAAGGTGGAGGGGAGAGTATTTGGGCCGTCCTCTCAGTGTAATGGCATTTGAAGAGCAGTGTGTGAATGGAACAAACACTTTGTCCTCTTCAGCAAACCCAGCAAACCACAGAAAGATCACAAGATGCCTGGGAGATACGCACTGTTCGAGTTTTAATTCAAAAATACAACAGCAGCCGGGTCAACATGATTGTGGAGAAAAAGCAAAAGGGTGGAAAGAGCTTCGTCACAGGTCGTTGGGTCTAAACTGGAAATGCCATCACGCAGAAATACAGTGACATCCTTTGTATGATGACCAAAGTGTAAACAAGGTGTCAATATTTGCATCATTTCGGTAACGGCAGCAACTGGAATGACTAAAATCAAGCTAAGAGAAAGTTCCTGAAGCTGAAATTTGAGCTAAAACTCACTTTTTACCAGCTTGTTGACGCCTCGCTCCGCTGTACACCTGACAGATCTGAACTTCACGCAGCAGCGGTGCGAGAATTCAAAAAACAAGCGATGTGTCACATGAGATTCTCCCAGAAATAAACAACTTATATTTAGCCGTTCCTCTTCCTGCACGCTGAGGGCCATTATTGAAAAGTGTGTGTAAGGTACACCGGCACACGGCAGCCTGTCATGTCACAGTTACGTCTTCTGCCGCCATAAAGAGCCGAGGCGGACCTGTGGACTCAACTGGCCAGCAACAGCAAAAAAATGTGTGTGTGCATCTTTACAACAGAGAGCCTCTCTGATCAGCTACTGGAACCTCAAACAAACCCATAAACATGTGACTGAATATTTTAAAATCCATGAAATCACCTCATTCTTTTTTGTTAGCGCTTTGATTTCAGTGTTCAAGCTGTGATATTTCAAAAGCTTCTCAGTTACCTCTGACATTTCTAACGGCAGCCTAATCATCGACGTTAGCGGATGTAAACTCCCAATCTGATTACAACAATCACCTCAGCCCGAATCATTTTAAAACGTTTACAATAATTATGGCCCGGGTTGCAGCCTACAGGCCTCAGCAGGCTCATGACAAAACATATCTGAGGAGATTTAAAGGTAGGTCTCTCCTGGGCGGATTCCTGAGGTCTTTATAGGAAAGACCTGGGCTAAGCAGTATTTGCACATACTTGTTTTCATAGTTCTTTTAAGCCTGCTTGGCTGTCACATAGGTGGGATTTGCCAAACAGGAGCAGGAGAATGTAACCACGAGAGGGTCGGAGCAAAGAGCTCCCAAGCTTCAATCAGACAGCTTTTAGCTTTAATATTGAGAAATACTGCTGCGTGCTTGTTGGTTTCTCATGTTCTAATGAGGCCTCAAATCTGCAGGTTTAAATGTTCATTATCAATAAATGGATTTTGATTGAGATGCTCTTTTACAGAACAGGACACTGGATGATTTCTGGATTAGGATGAAACGATTTTGAACTCTTTGTGAAGGGCGCCTTCTCAGAAACTGATATAGAAAGACATTTTCTCTTCTTCTTTTGTTGGTTATCATCTCACACTCTTAAACTTACTGCATCTTAACCCCCAGGCTGAGAGGAAGTAGATTTTCCTTCGGATGACAACAAAGCGGTCACTGTTTTAACCGTGCCGATGCAGAGAGCTCCACACATCTGGAACTCCGAGCCGGACGACATGCTAAGCTTTGCTGGGAACTCGTATTTGAGTGAGATCTGAGCAGGTCGGCGTCAGAGCGAAGCCTTTGAAGTTCTGAGCGCCGGCTGATCTCATCTCAGTCGTTTTTAATATTGCTTTTTATGAAGCTTTCTATAAAGCTGATAAAAAATCCTTGTATAAGGCTTGAAATTCCACATATCTGGAAAGAAACATTCCTCTGTTCACCTCATCATCACAAAAAGATTTGCTCTGTACAGATGTTTTCGGGAACGCCTGGCGAGCTGAACAAGATGGCACATGGATCACGTGTCGCTCGTTGAAGCAGCGCGTTCGGCAACTAGTTTATCTGTACTCCACTTTAGCTGCAGGAGGGGCGCAGCCGCATAGTGTTACACTGACAAACAAGCATGTGCTATCAAGTGCCACTGGCAACCAGGACCGGATACCGTTTACGAAGTGATGGTATGCACACGGTGCCCTTGTCACAGGAAGGCAGCGTGAAAGATTTATGAATCTGTGGCTCAGCTCTGTCCCATAAAGAGTCGAAATGACATCTATATCAAGAGCACGAGCGTGAGCCCTGACTTAAGATAAATGTGACCTGAGAGAGCACCGGGCAAATCTGGGAGGAGACAAATTAAAGCTCTCTGTTGACTGAGAAAACACATTACAGTGTTTGTTGATGTGTTTTGCGAGGTACCAGGTAGAGTCATTACTGTACACCAATGGCCGATTCATCCCAGGACTCACACGGCACATTTACACTCCCGACACCTTCGTCCCGCACGCTCCGACACACACGGCCCGTTCAGAAACGAGCAGAGGTTACACCGCCGAGTCTTTCCCTGACCAACTATGGCCTCAGAGCCCAAACAGCTATTAAAACCTGAGGTCTCTGGTTTGTTTGGGAAGCAGGACTCGGGCCTCTCCGGGGCCCAAACTGCAGTGTAGACCACGTGTTTTCCCCTACAGGAACACACTGTCAAAGCTAAAAACACGGCACACAGCTGATCCAAGGCACTTTTGGCCAGATTCAGCAAAAATGTCCTCAAGGTCCATTCATGTCATTGTAAATAGAATATGTTCAGGTTTTGTTCAGCTGCTCTCATCAAACATGCAAATTAAGATCTCTGGAAAAACGTGATGAACATTTGTGACTTTCACCTGCAGGACTGGTGACACTGGGCTCTATGAGGGCCTTAAATCTGTCAGGAATCATCTTCATGAAGAGAAGTTTTGATATACGTTGACAGACAAGAGGATTAAGCGCTAATCTGAGAATTAAGGCCAAGTCCCAGTAGAGATATGACATATATATACATCATATTTGTGCTCCTTTCAGAGACAGAGACGATGTGATCCTGTAAACACAAGAGATTCGACGCTATTTTGAAAAGATCTCCAAAGCCTGGTGCCAAGAAAGAGCTCCATCTGACAAACATGAACATATTACTGGAAGCTGGAAAACTTTAGACAAGCCTGGACCGCTTGCTGAAATCTCTCACATGAAGAATCGATCTGTGGGAGGATCCCAATAAAAGCGGTGACTCAGCAGAGACAGCGGCTGCGCCAACAGCGCGCTCGCGTACGTAAAATAACAATAGCTCAGTCATTATATCTGGCAGATGGAACCAGTTTCTACTGTGCTTTTTCCACTTAGTGCTCCCAGTACATGGCTGGCAGACTTACATCAAACTCCAGCTGTGAGGCTCTGTGCTCCCAACACATGAAAATAATCATACTCGGAAACACTTTCGTCATGTTTTATCATTACGTGTATGATGTGATAATCATATCTGATATACTCTGTTATTACTTCACAGAATATTATGGATGTTTGTAGAGGGCTTAAACTTAATAGAAAAACAAACAGAGAGGCAGATTACGGTGTTTGCATGTCTGGTAGGCGGGCTAACACTGGTTTATCTCAGATGTCATGTTTAGCTTTCTCTTAATCAAGTTTACAGAAGCTTCATCAAGCCATTCGAAATGCATTATTGCATTTATGTTCCAAGTAATAATATAAGTAATTTGAGGCTCTAATAACAAACTATTGGCATGGAAAATCAAAAATTAAATACACTAATAAACTAAAATTTAAGTCCAGAAGACTACATTGCCTTCAGCATTCCTCCGATTCTTTGACGTCTAAAGGCTCCTCTGAACTTCCTGAAGCATCGGACACGTTTGTGCCGCTCATCTCTCCTGTTAGGGGTCGCTGAGCGGGGCTGCAGCCTCCCCCAGCATGACTCAGGGTACAGTCACCGGTCTATCACGGCTGGAAAAACAAATTCACTTTCACCTTCACACCTACAAGCAATTTAGTTTCCAATAGAAACACAAACAGCCCAAACAGCCCCAGGCCCCTGCGCACTGAGCCACCGTGCTGCCGTCCCAGCTTGTACCTACAGTTTCCACCCTAAATAAGACACTAACATATTATCAACAGCAGCCATTGAGACACTGTTATCTTGCTTCAGAGCTGGGTGCATACTGTGTGATACACACGCGCCGTATCTTGCAGGGCAATCACCAAATGAGCACAGATTTAGTACAGTACAAGCTTTACACGGGACACGGTGCGGCCTTCCCTCCAGGACCGCGCGGAGCTAATGCAAACAAACAAACAGCCCTCGCGTCAACGTGACGTGCTGCCATGTGTAAATGTAGGCTATCATTGCGGGTCTCCTTCACTTTCTCCTCAGAGAACACTGGCAGGCCCTGATAAGCTGGATCTGGCTGCACGACGGGCCCTGCGAGGAAAGACAGTGTTGATGTTGGCCACAGTGGAACTGATAGGAAGCCTCCAGCTCACGTTATGTCACTGAACACTGGCCACATTCAGATAAAGGTTACCCAGCCAGGCTTCCATGAGGCCCAGGCGAGCATGAGAGAGGGCCAACAGGAATCTAGGGTTAGTGCCAACCTCGACTTATGCTTTGTTGATTAACCTCATAACTCAGAATACAAACTGTGCAGACCAGAGCAAGGCGTTAATAAGGCTTTATAGCCTTAACTTCATCCGGTGCTATTATATGAGCTTTACAATGCTTAGATAAAACGTAAACAGTGCAGACTCCAGCGCTTTCTGCCCAATGAGCCCACTTTCACCACAGTAATGGCTCCAGCTCTGTATACAGCAGGCGTGACGTGAATCTTCCACCACCTCTCCTGCACCGATTGTTTAGGCTAGAAAATGTCAGTAAACAGTTAAAAGTGGCCGTCATAAGTTCCCAGAGCTCGTGGGGATGGTTTTAAATTGCTTTTTATGTCCGATTAACAGCCTGTAACCCACAGATGATCAACAGTGATAAAGAACAACCAGAGCAAATATTCAGATTCGAGGCTGGAACCAGTTAATATTTGTTATTGTTTTAATAAGAAACTGAGAGCAACTAATCAGCCAGTTATCACAAGTGTTTTTAAAAGCAGCCACCTCCTCTGCGCTCAAACTGCCCAGCCATACGAATCACAGCTGATGAATTGACTGATAACTAAAAGCCCACAACATCAGCAGAGAGGCTTCATGTCTCGCAGGAAGGAGTTAGAACAAAACTCATTCCTCCAAAAACAATGTTTGTGACCCTCTCCAGAAACAACGACCACACAAGAGCACCAACTTTTACAAGTGGGTATGTTGCGATCAGCAGAAAACTGTCTCTCGGCCTTTATTTACGCACCCAAGGATTTGGCTAATTGGTTGTGGGTGCTGCAGTATTTTTAAATGCATCCAAGCCCATCTAGCATCAAGCACAGCCCTCATAAACACCGACAGTGCTGAAAATACAGGTGGCTGTGGTGATGTAGGGCCCGGTGGAGCTGTTTATGTAGAGCATGATGAAAGAATGAGTGTTGGCTTGGGTTTAAAAATGAAACACGAGAGGATAAAAGTATCCAGCTTTCTGCTGCAGGCTGGAGGAAACGGCTGCCCTTGAATAAGATCAGGCATTGTGCAACCAATTCTCCTTAAACGGGCTCACCAAAAAGGACATGTGCCTCAGTGCACTCGTTCCAGCCAGTTACTCAGTAGCTCAGTGTGCTGCCGCATTCACGGTTAAAAGCCTCTGATTCGGCACAACAATGGACGACCTGTGTTTCATATTGCAGTTAACAGTGGCACACAAAAGCAAATGCGGCAGGTTGTAAACTCGGTGTGGGTGAATGGAAGAAGAAGAGGACAATGCAATGGCTCATCCATTTTTAACCACCTCTGCATATCCTTCAAAGCCCAGTTTATGTTGCCTATATGGCACCTGAGTCACCTGTGAGCCTGTGGGGGAAGGGTTGCTAGGTAGCTGCCAACTGGGAGGGTTTGTTTTTTTTTTTTTGCTGCTGTTGCTTCTTCTGGAAACAGCTCTAAACCTAAAGCCACATGTCTCTAAAGGTCTTCACTCAACTTCACCACAGTATCCTCAAATTACTCTAAAACAAACGATTGAACTGCCGTGATAATCAGACTGAAGTATTTCACTTTATTGTTCTATTTATCAACAAGAACTGCATGTGAATGACAAAACATGAGATTCACAGGTCTGTAAAAACACCAAATGATGACTATTTCATACGCAACACAAGGAAATGCAGCAAGCAGCAGCAGGAAAACTAAACAAAAAGCTTCAGTAGGACATACAGAATGTACAGGGATGAACAGAGACAATAAATCAATCTTACATGTGAAATAGATGTCGCGGCGCATTGTGAAACAGAAAGGTTTTACACTCGGACTGTGCGGACATCAGCGGATATTTTAAATCTGTTGGTTGGTGTGTGTGTGAGGTAGAGGGTTTAGTGTGCCTTACTGGTGTTTGATTGGTCAGAGCGCTGAGTGAAAATGGTTTGTGTGCAGACGAGACAAGGAAGATCACAGAGGGACGCAGAGGTCGGGAATATCTGATATTTGGTCTAAAATGTCTCAATTTTTGTAAAGTGAACTGGTCTGTGTGCTGTTTAACTGGAAAACTCCTACAAAATGACAATAACTGACAGCTCTTGTGTGTTTTTTAAATCAGCCGGCACATATCTGTCATAAACAAAACAGAGCTGATGACATTTTCCATGATTTTACATTGTTCGGTCACTTATCATTTACAGCAACACGGCAACATGTGCTTCTGTTAGTGGGAATATAAATACATGCAAACATCCATAAAGCTTTAACGTGAAAGCGTCTTTAGTGTGTTTAGTGTCAGCGATGTTTGAGCCTGGTCTTCCTCAGACATCAGAAATGTTATTTTTCTTAAATATGTCATATATTCATGTCATTTCCTTCATGTACTGTAAGTGTGAGGGAGATCAGTGTGAGTCCAAACACAACATAAACTCACGTTACTGGCTTTTCTATTGTTTAAACAGCATCATAGCTTTAGTATCAGCCACTCGGTTTATTCTTGGTCTCTTATCGGTCGCAGTTTATGAGCAGTGACCTGACACTGGCTGAGCGGCGGTGTTGCATGTCATGGAAGAATCTAAAGGTATTGTTTACTTTTTGTGTGCCGGCACAAAAAGTTCCCGCAGACACCGCCCAGACTGACCTGTGCTCAGTGGAACAGCACAGGCGACGCGCTGTGGACGGAGGACACCTTTGGTTCACTGTATCAGAGAAAAATCTGTCTAATTCAAATGATGATCTGTGTCAGCGGGACTAAAGCAGATGCTGTTTGAAGCCTCTTCACAGTCTGATCAGCTGATCTTTCTGCCTGCAGATTACAGCTCAGGCTCTGTAATACATAGTTAAAAGAGCTTAAGGCATTTCTACCTGACTTGTAATGACGCACCTTCACCTGCTGCTCTATCAACATTACAGAGGTGATTGTGTTTAGCCACCAACAGCCAGCTTCTGTGCTCATTGAAGCAATCAAGGACACATGGGGAGGACGGGGAGGTGATTTCAGCTAAGAAACTGCAGCTGGGTCTTTGGGGCTGACTTCTCACAACAGTAACCACATCAACAATGGCCACCTTTAAGCTTATTAGGAGCGATTAAGGAGCTTAACTGGGCTCACGTCTCAAGTAAAGAGCTGAAATGGCATGCTCGTTTCTGAAGCGGCCCCTTGCCAAAGAGCCGCGGGCACCGCGTCGCTCTTTTCACTCTGCAAATGCTTTAAAAGTCTGGATGGACCCCCGCTTGCGTTTGACTTGAGGGTGCGCAACATCCACACAGCGCAGGTAAAGGGGACATCTGAGTGTCTCCGGCTCTGCCTTCCCCCAAACGGACACCTGTTGTGTGAATTGACAGGTGGGCTCTTCAAGTCTCAACCTGCTGCTGCTGGCGCTTGAGCCTTGAGGGCAGATTCACTTCACCCCGTATAATCCCCGACTGTGTGCCACCTGCAGAGCTTTAACGCAAGACGAAGCCATTACGCATCGTTTCTTGAGTAAAGCCAGAAAGTGCTTTCATGTGCGGCGGTGTCTTCAAACAACCTCCAATATCTGTAAGAGTGAAGAATAAAAAGTGATCGCACGCCAGTGTTCAGTCCAAAGCCAGCGGCAGAGGGTTGAATTGGAGGTTTGGAGGGCACGAGGGCGCAACCTCGCACCTGAGAAGGCTTACATGGCTGCCAGACACTGATACCAACGCACGTCACACACAGCAGCAAATGTTAAGGGAGGACTTATCTTAAATCTTTAAATCCTACGCTGTGCTATCAAACCATGTCAAGTGAGAGAAGAGGCAGCTGTCCCGCAGGCTGTCTGGGGCCCGCATGCCAAACGCTGTGGCATGAGACGGCCTGACAGCTCTGGATGTTTTCATCAGGCCGCAGTTGGTCAGCCTCGCTTCTGATGTTTACGCGCCACACGTGAGCGCAAAACCCGGAGATGTTATCCCGCAGATCCCCCGGTCCTGCCTCTCAGGATGGAAACATTTCACAGCACAAGTGCAACTATTATCACACAGACTCTGAGGCTGGATCGCCGGAGCCGACCGTAAACGCTCTTTGGGTTGGGTTTAGTTTCGTTCAGAGGGCGAGCCTCGTTAATGAAAACAGAGATTAGAGGGGATCACGGCAGACGGAGCGGTTCAGCTGGAGCTGGCTGCTGACAGGATGACCCAGGCTGCCTGACACAGCCCGACTCAAGGTCAACAAGGAATAATATTCAGTAGATTAGCTGCTTCACGTCGCCTCTGATGACCTGCGGGGGGGTTAGAGCTGAGTGGGGTAGGAGGGCGGGAAAGTACCAGCATGTATCTGATCTAGGTTTGCTGCTGGAGGAGAGAAAGGAAGATAAACTACAGTGAGAAATCTGACTGAAAACCAAAGTCTCTGGTGTGGGATTGTACAGAAAGAGGGTTCATATTTGGATGTGAGTGGACAAACTATTATTTCCACATGAAAACAAATTAGCATCGACAGTGAAACGTGAAGGAAGCCATCCTACCTGTAGCTCACACCATGCCACCTCCACCGTCGTCTCTGTGTCTAGTCCCTTATAGACCGTCTTGAAAGACCCCCTTCCAATCTCTATGTTGAATTTGAGATATCTTCCCTCGGGCGAGGTCGCCACCGCTTTGGTCTCCACGTCCTCTTTCTCTTCCTGCTCCCACTGAGTATCAAACGTGATGCGAGACAAGATCTTGTGCTGTTTATTGTGAAGTTCATTTTCTGACTCCGAGCTGGCGTCCTGGGCGCCGGTTCTCGGGACGGGGTCCCAGTTCCCGCTGAGAGACCCGGCGTCGGGCTCTTGGCTGCAGGGGGGCGTGTTGGAGCTGTTGCCCGGGCTGGAAACTGGGGAGGGCGACGGCGGAGAGTCGTCGGTTTTTTCATCCTCTGCTCTGGACTCGGGCAGGGTTACAATATTCTCAGCTGACCATGACAAGGCTTTGGAAAGGACGCCGCTGTACAGAGGCGAGTCAATGTCCATGCTAATTTTCTGCAGCCCGTAAGAGTTTCTCCGTGCACCCAAACCGTGCGTCCTCAGCACGGATGGCACCCGGGACAAGCAGTCGTCGGTCATATCCATAGCGAGGCCTGGGAAACCGCGTCCTGGTATCTCAACCTGTGCGTGTGACATTGTGGCAGGTTCAACGCCTTCTTGATTTAGTGCCTAAATGTGGAAATGGCACCAGGACAAGTACCGTTACTGCACGTTCCGAGTTACTTTTCCATGATGTCAGTGAAGACAGAGGCTTTAAACAAAGGCTGACCACAAAATAACAGGTCTCTGACATGACTTACAAGACAAGATTAAACACGCCTGTCAGCATCTCGGCTGACATTACCTGTTGCTGTAGTAAACAATAGGAAAACCTCCTAAGTATACACAAAAAAAAACAAAACAGAAAAGTGAGACAAATGTACTTACTCATCTCAGCCGCTGCGTAAAAACAATTCATAAACCCATCGCGCACATGAGCGCAGACTGACGCATAGTTCCGTGCAAACAATAAGAGCTGTCCTCTTCTCTTCTCTTGGCAAAGTCCTCAGCCATAACCTCCGGTGAAAGGACGGCGCTGCCTATATCAACAGAGCTCCGGAGGGCTGTGCGTACTGTGCGCTCCCACTGCGCGCTCCCAACTCCGCCCCTCGCAGCTTTGACGCGCTAATAAGACGATCCAGGGGGAGTAATTACTATAGTGTGATCTGAGCAGTGTTTGCAAACTAATGTTCTTTAAAACCCAGCGTGTCATTGGGATGTTTATATGTTCCTTTTTGGTTCTGTATATCTTTAAAATCTAACTGTAAGTTGCATAAGTTCTGAATAATTTCCACATTTCCTTGCGCTGATTAAGTGGACACGTGCCAGACTTCCATCTCATCGTTCTGCTGTTGACTTCTCAGGAAACAGCAGGACAGAAAGTCTCCTCTTCTAATTGGTCCGTCTCGGACCTCAACGTCTCTTCTTCCTCTGAATTAAGATAAACTGGAGTCTCTTCACTGCAGGTTTCTCTCAGTCTGTCGTCATTTAATCAACCTGAATGAGCGCGATACGAGGCCCACGGTGGGAATGTGCAGCGCGCGGGCCTCACCTGCAGAGGGAGCCACACCGAGGAGACACGCTGCTGAAACAGGACACCTTTATCAGCCGAGGCCACGCTGGGCCCCACCTGTTCCGCATGCACACACACGGAGTTATCAGAAACACACACACACACACACACACACACACACACACACACACACACACACACACACACACACACACACACACACACACACACACACACACACACACACACACACACACACAGGATTCCCTGGAGCTGTATCTTCCGCAGAGGCCGGGTCGGACAGCACATGATGCCAGTGAACCGTCCGGTCTGCAGCCAGTCTCTGCAGCTGCAGGCAGAAAGTGGAGCAGGACATCTCCATCAGTGTGGCTCGAGCCTGTCGGTCTGCACGCTGCGGGGCGCTGTTAATATTTACACACACAACATCCCAGACCGCTCCAGAGCGTGAAAGACAGTTCAGAGAAACAAGCAAATTTAGCAAATTTCTAATTTATTTTTCTACAGGATATGAAAAAAGGAGGTCGGATATACACAGAAAGAGCGCGAGAGAGAGCATAACAGGAGTGTCACAGTAGCTACTGCACAATAACAGGATGACAGCAATCTGTACACTGAGTCCACTATTATTACACTCAGCTGAGCCGAGCCGGGATTGGTGGTCCGAGTCTCTGTGGAGTTCCTCTTCTGGAAGCATTTATTCTCAAAATAAAAAGTCTCCCCCGCGTGTCGTGTTTCTTTGGGATGTCTGGCTGGAACAGAGGAACAACAGCCGAGCGAGAGGTCCAGAGCTAATTATACCGCAGGAATTTGTTAAGAGGGAAAATCTGGATAAAACTAGTCGTATTTACAATAAAGAAAGAGCAAAGTTACAGCTGGTGGGGAAAGATTTCCCCCGACAATGTTCAGCCATGACAGTGTTCACCCTGATAGATTCATTGCATGGTTTGACGGCAGCAAATGTTACCTGACAGCTTTAAACACAGTGTCACCTAAAGTGTCCCCCCCCCCCAACCCCCAAACACTTAGAAATGATATTAGTTCTCTTCCAATAAGAAAAGGCTTTGAAGTTGGGCAAACCAAAAGGCAACTGCAGCACCAGCATCCTCTGGGCTGGACAGCGAGGTGCACCTTGTTTAGTCTTAAATGGCTAAATCTTAAAATTTGCCTGTAAGGTACAGTATGACAGCTCCCAGACAGAGTGTGTGTGGTTCCAGCACCGTTTCAGAAGAACTTCACGCCCTTCCCGTCATCCATGGTGATGACCTCCGCTTTGCCTTCTGTTTGTAACGCCTGCAGCGAGCGCAGCAGCATCCACTCCTCTAAACCGTGGAACTCTGCACGAACAGACGACAGGAGGTACGATGAGAATAACCTGCTTTTTACATCTCAAAACAAGGTTACAACCAGCTCAGGACTGCAACATTTCAGGGCTGCTATTAAAAAAACATCAGGCAATTCTACTTAGAAAAAAAAGGAGGAAATAAATTACTTAAAAAGATGTCACCGCATCTACGGAGCCCCTAAACTGCCACAAAGAGAAAAAAAAACTATATCGAGTGCACAAGATGCTAAAACGTGCATACGAGATACTAAAACATGCGCACAAGATGCTAAAACATGCGCACATTTAAGCTAAATCGTATGCTCGATTTAATTAACTCATTCATTATACAGACAGGTGGCAACACATCCTACGGAGCCCCAAAAGTGCCACAAATGAAAAAAACAAACAAACTATAGAGTGTACGAGATGCTAAAACGTGCACATGAGATGCTAAAACGTGCCCACGAGATACTACATTGAGTGCAACAGATGCTAAAACGTGCGCAAAAAATACTAAATCGAGCGCACAGGATGCTAAAACGTGCGCACGAGATGCTAAATTGAGTGCACGAGATGCTAAATTGAGCGCACGAGATGCTAAAACATGTGCACAAGATGCTAAAACGTGCGCACAAGATACTAAATCGAGCGCACAAGATGCTAAAACGTGCGCATGAGATACTACATCGAGCGCAACGGATGCTAAAATGTGCGCTCGATTTAGTATCTCCTCCGTACAATATCGTTTTGTTTTTTTTTCTTTGTGGCACTTTAGGGGCTCCGTACTTTCCACATGCTAACTCTGAGTCATTACATTTAAATACAGTGATCAATGAGCCCGATAAAAATGCACCAATGCTGACTCGTCTTAACATTTTAACGGCGCCGTACCTTCACCCTCCGTGTCGTCCCCGTTGGACAGCTCGTAAAGCGTGAACACAGAGTTGACCATCCCGTTTTTGGAAACCTAAAACGTTAAAGAACAGAACAACGATCATTCTCATCATCAGAATCCATGACAACAGGCAGGACGCTCGCTGAGAAAAGATGTATTTTCCACGCTGGAGGGACGAGAACATGACATTTAGGTGATGATTTCTCAAACGGTTGTAATGTTTGACTGTGATTTCAGTCCATTAAGATCTCCAGGATCCTGTTTCTCCAGCTTACTCAGAGTGATGAGGGCAGCGCTGACATGCACTGCAGTAACCTGGTTACTGTAAAAGCATTGTACAGCGTTTGCATGCAGAAGGTCCATAATCAGATTTCTCCTCAACCTTATTTTGGAAGCAGCGCTCATTTATTTTGAGTAGAGATACGTGACACTGATTCCTGATTTTTGTGTGTGTTTCAGAGGAAAGGCTCTCATGCTTTTGCTTATAAATAGACATAAGTTATGTGGTGGAAACATGTATTTAGACATAAGAAGACTGCTTTCTGTTACTTTCTCTTTCCTTTTGACTGATATTACTTGTCTCAGGGATACTTCCCCTGTCTGAAGTCTTTGTCCTGCACATGCTTACGTGCAAAAAGCTGATAAAAAATCTGGTTACATGTATACATGTGCCAGAAACTGGTGGTCTAAGTGGGAAATCTAGCTGTGGAAATCATACTAAACAACATCCTCTGACAGCATCACATTACTCTCCTTTCAAATGTACCCTTACTCCCTCCTTTTTCAGCCCCACATGTGCACAAATGTACAGTTTCACAGCACCAGCTGACGTGTGATGACTCACCCACTGGTATATTAGCTTGCCCCATTCCTCCGGTCGTCTCCACATGACTAAACACCGAGACTTGTTTTTGTCCAACCACTCCAGGTTCCCTGGGGTCAGACGACACAGCGATAAAAAAGTTTATTACCGCTGGAACGACTTCACGGTGAGACAACGAGAAAAGCATTTTTAGTCTCAAGACTGCACAAACATGGAGGCAGAACAAAACGTACCTTTTTTCCTCAATTCCTCAAACACAACTTGAATCGCTTCCATTGACAGTTTTCCTGAAATTCAGTTAAGGTCAAGCAAAAAGAGGAACAGATGTAGACGAGCACAAACGATTAGTCTAAATTTTAAAACCTGTCATCTACTCTCAACGCAGAAATGCAGAAATTAAGAAAATACTTGACTAAATTTAAAAAAACGATGCAGAAGAAGCAGTCTTTTTTAGTCCAAACGTTCTTCCTTATCAAAACCTGCTGCCTACATTTCCCACAATGCCACTCAGCACATAGCTCTTTTATATTTAGAGGATGGCTAACAGTGCTTTTGAATGACTTGTGTGCATCTTTATACATGGTGGATATACTTGGATTTAGACGGACTGTAGTTGCGTGTTGATGCCTACCGATGCATTCAATGTAGTATATACACTTACTGGTGTGCACCAATTAATGAAAATGTTAGCATGAATCGTACCATATGTACAACATGCCACTCCAAGGCTCCTTAAACTCCAGTAACAACAGGAAAACTGACTTACAGGAGACAAAATGTGCCCAGTGATCATGTTGATATAACTTCCTGTGCTGAAAACGACTTTGAATTCAAATTTAGTAACACGGGCTGCTGCGTTGTTGTAGAGGGGAGCTAGTGAGGCAGCGTTATACTGAAAAGTATTTAAGACCTTCCCTGATTGTGAGCATTAAAATCATGAGGTGTGTGATTTCATGTCCTTGTAAAGGAGGCACAAACATGAGAGACAATATGAACTGAAATGTGTTCTGGAGTAAACAATTCATGAGAGGATCTTCCGTCGCGCCGTATAACGCTGGCCTTCACTGAACCACAGGTGGACTGTTCGGATACGTTCTATCTTCTTGTTGTTGAACACGGGGCTTTCCTGAGCCTCCATGACGTCCAGGGTGTAGAGCTTGTGATGCCGGCAGTATGACAGAGCCAGGGAGCACCACGCCGCCAGCTGTTTCTGTCTTGTATCAACATTGGGCTGTAGCCTGTCCACAGAGAGACGAGGACGAGATGTTAGCACAGCTAGCACAAAGCAAACCGTGGGCCAAAAACACTGCTAGCACAAGACAAGATTCAGTCCGTCTGCACATTCAGTGCATGGGCATGTCTACCCCATCTAACACACTGGGGTTGAATTAGCACACTGACTGCAAGACAGATCTTATCACCCAACATCAGCATTAAACCTCATTAATGCTCTGAGACCAAATCCCTGCAGCCAGGTTCCAAAATGTGGTGGAAAGCCTTCTTAGAAGAGCGGAGGCTGTTATAGCAGCAGATTACGGCCCCTGGTTTAGGACTGAGACGTTCAACAATCATAGACCACATGTACAGAGAGTACAGCGCCTGTTTCTTAAAGCCAGATATCGTCTCTGACAGAGCGCACAGTGCCAGTGAAATGGTGCATTCAAAAGGTTATGACACTCTGTTCTGTTTGAGGCCTGTTTTTTTTTATCTGTTGATAATCTGAAGGGAATAATCAGCATTTCTGGAGTAAAAAGACCACAGCAGGCAAAAGTCAACACACCAATCACACATTAGCAGGGATTTAAAACACGTCTGAGAGGAACACTTATCAAGAGCCAGCGTGCATTAATCGACCTACAACACAAAACACACATGCAGGACATGATTGTGTTCCCTGTATTTGCTTGGTATCAGGACTCAGTTTGCTTTCAGGGAAATTCGACTCTGAGGTCTTACTAATATCCAGCCGGTGCTCCACCACAACCTGTGACCCTGACAAAGACTGATGTGCTGCCAGGTAAGGAGTCGGTGCTCTGTGGACTCACCTGTTCCTGCTCTCTCTGCTCTCAAAGGTTGGGATCTTATCTAAATACTCACAATTCTTTAGCTGCTAGCAAAATCTGTGACCCAACATTTTGGTACTATACTAGCTTTTAGCACATAGCATGCTGTCATTATGTAAAAAGGCAAAAAATAGCTGAAATTCCACACCAGATCATTCAGTCTGATGGGTCACGTAATTGGCTGTATCAGCGGATAATAGGTGGTAAACATGTCAGTATCTTATTAGTGCTTTGGTAGCTGACAGTTGAAGCTGAGGCAGTGTTGGCTATTTAAACAGCTAGCTAGAGCTAACAGCTAAACTAGTTCTTTAAAACTTGCACACACCATCACAAATGAACCAGATGTTGATGGCTATAAACACTCGCATGCAGTCGAGCCTTAACGATCTGCTGAATAGAAACAAGTGGAGCTGTTATATAAACTTTAGAAAGCCAGTCGCTAACCTGGGTGTGCAAATCCACTTCCCTAGCAATCTGTTTTGTTTAGCCAGTTAGCCGGCTAACATGATGGTAGCTCGCAAATCAACACACTTCGATTCAGTAACATGAACAATGGAGGCTAATAAACAGAGCTAATTAATCTTTTAAAACAGTCCTTTAAATATGGCATAGAAAAAGATGACTCACGTAAAAAACGGTGGGAAATTATATTGCCAGGGCCACTCAAAACTCATTGCAGTTGATGCGGTGCTCACAGCTGACAGCTTCCGGAAGCGCGTCCGACCTCTCAAATGGTTCCGACTACAAACAAAGATTCAGCAATGCCTGGATAAAGTGAGAATAGACATGAATACGAATAGGTGTAAATAAAAGTTTTTTAAAAATTATCCAAATAAAAAAAAAACAACTTAAAAATGGAACTGAAGTTTATGAATTACCAACAGTGCATTTTCTAAAATATTGTACTTTTGGAGGCTCTTAAAGTTTTTGAACCCTGATCATGCATGACAAATGAACTAAAATTTTAACCTTACTACGCACGTATAAGTTCCTCCAAAGTGCAGTACTTTATTCAATGTATGTAGTTACAATGGACGCTATACAGTTCTTACTTACCTTCCATCAAATATAAATGTAGTACAATACAAGATCGGACTATATTCAAATAAGGTGCAATATTAAACAGGCTAGTAGACTGTAAGTAATTGTAAATACATTATTGTTTTATGATACTTAATACCTCGACAACATGAAAATGTACTATGCAACAGTATTCAAACTATTTAAAAATAGCTCCACCTTGACTGCTGCAACATTAAAGGCTGCTTGCATATAAAGGCACCAGTAAAGGTAGAAACAATTGAATAACATATGGAACAAAGTACATAAGAAGTATTTTTGCTTGTAGTAATTCAGGTACATTTTGCTGATCATGCTTCTCTACTGAACTGAACTTTATAATATCTGATTAAACCATCTTTCACTTTCAAAATGACACCAGACAGTTCTGTTTTTCTCTGATTTAAAGACACATTTTCATGGACCCTTTGACAGAAATAAATAAACAGCTCTTCTTTTTTTTTTTTTTTTACAAAGTTATTTTTATTATTGGATAACTTGTGCATTTTCGACAACCTTCAGCATAAATATGCCATCTATTTCTATTTACAGATCACGAATCTCGTCTAGAATCCACTTTTACGGTTCACGGTCAGACCGATTTTACTTCCAAATGTCAAAAAATGTTTCTCTAGTTTATATTTCTATGGTGTTATTATACAGTTTCGTCAAATACAGCATGATTGAAGAATGGCATTTTGCAATTCAGTGGAAAATAATCTATAGGTTGCACAAGTATCTACTTCACAGCAGGATGTTGGTATTAATATTTCTTTTTATACATTTCTATATTACAATAAAATTCATAGGTAAAAATAAGACAGAAACAAAACCACAATATTAGAATACAATCTCAGTTAATTCCATATATGATATACTGTAACTTCAAATTCAAAACAATATTTAAATGTCATTAAAACTTTCTAAAATAAAGATAGAAGCAGTCATTGATCATTTCTTAAAGACAGCATTAATGCTTCCGTCCAAGGTTGAGTTGAGTTCTGTTACCGCTGCGATTTAAACAAAAAATAAACCATTAAAATCTCCAGAAAGTGACTTGTGAGATTAAGACAGCTAGAGTCAAGAGCAATCTGATACAGTCCTCCTTCCACCCAAGCAACAAGCTCAGTAGCTCTGAGACGGGAAAGCAAACCACACCTGTTTACACCTGTGAGGCTCGACTCCCAGTCCAACAATACTGCTAGATACTTGTGACAGTGTCAGCCTCCTACGGGATAAATCTGGACAAAACGATAGTTAAACATGCTTCAAATATTCTCAGCAAAGACCATCTGAAGATCCCTTTATCTAACTTTTTTTTACACGGTTAAACCTCAAGTATTCTGAGCAAAGAAGAGCCCTTTAACTTATTTTACAGCACCGAAGCTGTTTATGTGCACGCGAAGGTAAAACTAGCACTTGAAATAACTTGAGCACATTCAGACGTTTGCCCAGGTCTGCGCCGGAGGCTTGAGACTGCTTTAGCTGGAGTAGAAGATACGCTCATATTCATTCAGGATGAACTCCACGATCTGGTTCTGGAAGACCATGTGCATGGTGATGTTGGCCGACTCCATCTCTGGCCGAAGCAGAGTCGGGCCGAACACGATTGCCACATTCTGCACCGTCATGCGATTGTCCTCCCCGTACTTAATGACCCTGTCAGAGAGAACATGGACGATTCTGTGACGAGTCATAGTTTCCCTTTTACGCATCTGTTATAAGTTCTGACACGGTTTGATGGAAACAGGATAAAATAAACAAATGTCTTTAAAAAATTAAACATACCTGCGTAAATGCCCAAAAAGGAGTTTCATGGTATCATGATTTGAAGGAGGAAGCGATTTGACCAGCTCATAAATACAAGACAGCTTTGTGTTGTAATCAGGAATTCCTGGAAAAACAGGAGACAAATTATGAATCGCTTCTAACTCTAATCACCATCTACCAACCACCAACTGCACCATTAACACTAATTTAAATATTTGCTGTGTTTAGACCAAATACGCAGAGGTTTGTCCAGGTGAGACGTATGGATTCAGAAATCTGCTTACTGATGGCTGCGATGAACTTATTAAAGTGGCTGTATGGGAAAAGCGGCTCGGGAAGCTCGCGGAAAAACAGCTTCAGCGCTCCGGTGATGACATGAACATCCTCCCACTGACCGTCCTCCAGGTCCAGTTCCTCTGTGTGAACACAAAGTGTGCACAGTCTGTTAAAGCCCAGCAGGGGGCGCTGTGGTCCACAGTGAGAGCCAATCCCTCCACGCACTCTGAACCCTCTGCTTCCCCTGTAAGCAGTTCAATACACATGTAAACTTTACCGTGATCGGCCTTGAAGCGTAGTTTCTGAATGACAGCGAGGTTCCCGCTCACCCTGTAGAGTCCATCGATGTCTAAGCCTGGAAATCAGCACATCAGCATCAGTCAGTCGACGCCTGTACTACACAACAAACAGCCTTCAAACCTTCAGATGCGCTGGATTACCTCTCTTTTCCACTGCTTTGATGCATTTCTCCACAAAACGTGGGACTGTGGTGCTCTCTTGTGCACAAAGGGTGGCCAGATGGCAACCAAACACATTGTCTGCAGCGAAGAACAACATTATTATTACAGCAGTAACGGTCGTAGTCGTTTTATCAGCAGTATTATCATCCTGTCAAAGGTACCAAAACCTGTGAAGTGTGTTTAAATAAGCGAGTGTTCAGAGTCTCGAGTGAATCTACAGAATTTCAGGCCCCTCTGGGTTGACTTTCTCTCATCACATGTCTCAAACTACCTCGGATGTAGCCTTTCTCTTTGACCGACTGCAGCGTGGGGCGCTTCATGAGGAACTTCATCAGCTTGGTTCGAACCCTCTTCTGGTCTGCGTCTCCTGCAGAGCTGGACGAGTGCGTGACACTCGGCCTGGAGGCTGGAAAAAGCGCCATCACAGACATTTAAGACGGTTTGAGCCTGATGCATCTCACTGTCACTGGGTCAACATGATTTCATCATCTGTGCAGCTTACACCGTCGCTTGTCCACGCCGCCTCCAAACTTGTCATCGCGTGCCGCATCCGGGATCTTCTCATAGACATCCGCGTCATCCTCGTCTGAATGATGGTCCTGGTACTCCTGATGCACGGACATACAAAGTGCATAAATCAAGCTGCATCATGTTGACACAGTTAGCTAAACCTGAATTAAACAGTGTTCAATCAGTACAAATCAACACACGCTGCCTTCAGAGTGAATTTGTCCTAAAATGACTCAATCTACCAGTGCCCAATAAAAATCAACTTTTAAAATCTATTTCCTAGAATTAACTAACAAGAACTAGAATAACTAGAATTGAATTATTTTTGATTGAGGTGCAATTTTATTGTATGGAAATAAGTGTGTTTCATAAAATGTCAGCAACTCCTTTAAGTCAGGTTTGATGGATTCAAGACAATGACAGAAACAGATTTCTTGATTAAGCTGCTTGTTTGCACTTTATTGTGGATAATTTGCAGAATTACGGCCGATGAAGGGGCTTACCAGCTGTCGTATGGTGTCCATTAAGACTTTGTGCCAGTCGCTGATGATGCTTTCTGTGTCGTACTGGATCAGAAACTCCACACCGTTCTTGCCTTTTAACTGGAGGAGCGATAATGAAGCAAAACTCATCAGACTTATTTCGGGAAACAATAATTCATCACAAAGTCACATTTAGATCATTCCCCAATGATTTCCCTCTGCTCATTAACTCACAACATTTATCTTAACATTGGACATGAATACATTTGAGTCGTGACGCAGAAATGTCCTGACTGAGTCACACATCGTTCTGACGTGGAGATAACACGGCTAAAAATAAATAAATAAGCACATGTGGTATTTGCTTAAGATAACAACACGCACTGAACGGCACACATTGTATTACGATTCGACAAACCTCTAAAACATTCTTCTTGCTGGATTTGTCCTTCGAGGCCCAGCCAATCGTCGCTCCCCGCAGGTCCACCGTGACCTCCGGGACAATCTGATTGGTCTTATTCTGTGTGGAGGGAAAAAAAACAGACAGCCGTTTACGAAACTGACGGCGCCGCATTCCACGGAGCGAGCTGCGCCAAACAAAAGCCGCGACTGTCAGCTTTCGACCTGAGGGGCCCCTGAGGGCCGTCACTCCTCATGAAGGTGGCCCAGCAGCCTGCATCGCGCTGCTGCTTCACCTTTGGTTCCCTTCACGAGGAATGCAACATGACATTGAAGTAATACGGTTCAGACAATTTATTGAGGCTATCAGGGCGAGCGGTGGTTCACCCAGTCTGGAGCTTCTCACGCAGTCACAGCACTGAGAAATGTACAGAATGCAACACGAGCAGGAGCGCTGCATTCAGGTGTCAGCGCTCCTTATTCACGCAGGAGGAGAGCTCGGCTGAGGGCCCTCACGTACAAACAACAGTGCAGTATTCAGATGCTTTACTGAGGGGAAAGTACTGCTACCTTACTGTGAAAACACTCAATTACAAGTACAAGTACTGCACTGAAAATGCTACTTAAGTACTAATACCTCACTGTGAAAACACTCAATTACAAGCAATGCATTGAAAATACCATTTAAGTAAAGGTACTAATACCACACTATGAAAATATTCCATGACTGCATTGAAAATGTTAGACGCCGGCCCTTCCATCGTTCATACTCATATCGTACCGAGGCCCCCGTCACTGCTGACTTTGGGTCTTTGTGGAACGTCAGCACTCCTCCGAGGAGAACCGTCCACGTCTGGGTCCAGTTTTTCCTGAAAGGGGGGGAGAACGGTCACCACCACAGAACAAAGCGACGGAGAGCTTTGGGGGAGATGACACATGACTCCAAACTCCACCCAAACTGAAAAACTGAAAGTCGAGAGCGTCAGAGCTGCAAATAAAAGCTCAAAGCGAGGCTCCGGCTTACCTCACTTTCTTGCCGTTCTCGGACACTTTTGTTTTGTTGAGAATTCCGGCTTTCTCCAAGTTCTGCACCTGAAAATCGATCAAAGCGGTTTAATTCTTCGTGGAATCATCAGGAAGTCAAATCGTGTGATGATATGAGGGATGCACAATTGCACAATGCTGGACACAGACGTCATCAATGAAGCCATGCATGCAGTCGTGTCCAGCAGCATTCGCCTCCATTAAAACATGTGCGCGGATTTTAATTTAATTTAATTTCCTTATTGTCAACAACAAAAACATCAAAACCAACAATATGTTAGCATTAGCATCATTAGCATTATTATTCTGTATACTCCTTTTTGTTTAGAATGTACATATATGTAGTTAAATTTTATTTCTTACATTTTATTCTCTTTTATGTCTCCCTTTTTTATTCCTGCTACTGTTGCTGCTGTCTGTAACACCCTTATCTCCCCGGTGGTGGAGTAATAAAGTCATATCTTATCTTATTTACTGAGGACTATTTTTAGCTACAAATTTGGCTAACTGCTGAGTATTCATCTCATGTTTTACGGCGCAGAGGATTAAGGACCGACTGATGGTGTTTTTGTGAGATCTGTTGATGAGAATAAAAACGCAGAATATCACCAGCCTTCTGCTTCCATGCACATATTTTTTAGTGTTTCTGTGGTTGGCATTTTGTCAGTGACTCTGCGGCTGAATTTGAACCGCAGCCAGCTGTTTTTATCTCATTGACTGTGGAGATGCACCTTCCCGGGCTGCAACTGAACCAAAACGCTGCCGGAGAGTAAAGATCACCTTTTTGACGGAGGTGTAAAACAGTCATTTAGCAATAACAACTATCATGACTGTTGTGAAGCAGCATGCTGTGGAACTGTGTGGCTGTATATAATTATTTTTTTCCATCGTTGTAGCTGCTATTTTTGGATGTTCACTGTACATTTATAGGTCAACTGGAATTACCGCCTCATGCTTGTTTGCCTTTCAGTCAAGCTGCAGTTTACATCCATGTTTGTTCAGACTCACATAATATACGCAGCGAAGACTAAGGAATCTAAAGATATTAAGTGTATTTTTGGGTGAAACTGAAGTTAGTCCGGTGAGAAACAAGCTGTTTTCACTCAGACAAGAGGACTGATAGAGAGCTTCATCACACGGTGCAACAACAATCACCTGAAGATCAATATCATCAGAACCAATCAGCTTGTGGAGGACGACAATGCTTCAAATATAGATGTCGCTGCAGAGAAGCTGCAAACTGTAAAACATGGATGCTTCACACAAATGTTCAACAGCACAGTTTCAAGGTGGACGTCTGAGATTAGTGTCACCAATTCAGTATCTGAGCACATGTGAGATACGGTCACAATGTGCCCTTCTGTTCCTGAGTTATGCTGTTGAATACAGTGAAGCTGACCTTTGACTTGCTGTGCATCATTTCATCTTTGTGTGTATGCATGAGAGTGGGAATATACACAGTAGCCAGTTTGGTCATAACATGCATCCCAGCAGCGGAAACTCACCACTAAATGAGGACGGAGGATTAAAATGAAGATGAAATTCGATGCAGGGAATGAAAAATGTCTGATCGAGTGCAGCAAACGCTCCTTGAGTGATCTAACGTCACACCTTCCGCCCATCATAGATAGACGCTGCTATCTATGCATCGAGCTCAGGTGAGCACTCAAACTAAAAACCCACATTATAGCGCAGCCACCTCGAGGTCAGATAATAGGGGTTTCTCCAGGGTCTGAACCCAAAAGCCTTGAGGGAGAGACACAGAGCACCATCAGGTCACAGCGCTTGACGGAGAACTAGCTGAACCGTAACATCAGCAGACTGGAGACCAGTTAAACTCACGTTATGCTGCGTCTCCGGTGAGTTTCCTGTACTGGAGCTGTCGCTGCTGTAGTCCGACGTGTTCCTCCGGTGAGTTGGGACGAACCTCTGAACAACATGGAAGACCAGCAGAAGGAGATTTTAGGAATACAGTAATAAATGTAGTGATGGCTGTAGTGGCACACAGAGACAACAACACATTGTTCTCTGACACAGCTGCTTTCCTTAACTTAGCGAAACCTCACTTCTACAGCACAGGGTCATATTTTAGAAAACAGTGTGTTTCTAACTTTGTCAACAGTTTGTGTTTGTCCCTTTAATGTTTCCACACAAAGCCAGGTCCTTAACCAAAAGGTTTTCCCCGTGAGCGAACTCGACTGGCCTGCACAAACCGCGACCTCAACTCCATCCAGCACCATTGAGATCAACAGGAACACCAACTGCAAGCCAGGCCTTATTGCCCAAAGTCAGTGTTGATGCTTTTGCAGCTGCTTTGTAACAAGATCCCTGCAGCTACGAAGTCTTCACGGACGAGTGGAGGCTGTTATGGCAGCACATTAATGTTCAAGGTTTCAGAATTAGATTTTCACCTCTCGCATATGTTTGGAAAAATCAGGCGTCCACGTACATTTGGCCATATGGTATTTATACTTTATATGTGCCAAATTCAATAAAACACCAAAGACATATTTAGCAACGTCATGCCCTCGAGCAGGTGTTGAACCCCTGGCTGCTAACAGCTGAGTTCCAGAGAAGGAAGAAACTCTTATTTGTATGCAGCACCTCCCAGGTGTTTGCCTACAGCTGCAGCCCTCCCTCTCCCTCCCTCTGCAGCTCTGTCCTCAAGCAATGACTGTAAATACGAGTGCACTGCTGTCGATTTGCCTTGCTAAATACGGGTTTTAAAACCTGGGAGTGCCACTTGTTAGACAGGGACTCTCCTTCACTGCCTCTGCCTGAGTAAAGCCTGCCGTTCAAGCCGGCGGACACACCCTGGACGTGTGCTACAGCGTGTGAATGCAGGTCAGAATGTGTGCGATGTACCCCGTCGTCCTGGGCTGAGCTGAGCTGTCCTGGGCCCATGGTGTGTCTCCAGTTTTTGATGACTGACATACTGTCCGCCTCGACACCATTCTCCAACCTGGACTGGCCGGGAGCTACGGGGGCCTGGAGGGTCCAAAACACAACTTACTTTAGTCCAATTTACTGCTGTTTTTCTTTATATCCATCTACTGCACATTTTGAATAAACTGTTCTTCACTGATCCCCATGTAGTGAAGGATCTTTACCTCAGGCAGGTTCCACTGAGACTTGGAGCCGTCTCTCAGGTAGTAGTAGGTCTGCCCTCGATCATCCACAGACTTGATCCACTGTTGCATAACAAACACAGCTCAGTCAAAGATCATTCAAAATCACTTCCCAAGTAACAAGCTGAGTGCATTTTCACAGCTTCAGTTGGCTCGTTGATATTAAAAGAAAATCCCATAATGATAGTAAGGAAGTGACACAGAGGAAGAATTGCACAGTGCCCATTGCATCATGGTTTACCCAGGTTATACTAACGCTGATGGAGAAACTGGTCCCTCTCTGCTCTCAGAGTGATTGTTTAGCATTATTCTCTGTTGTAAAAGGATCAGCATGCATCAATGTGTTTGTCAGTTGCTCCAACAGTGTCTGAAACCCCCTCCACCCACATTTTTCAAGCATCCGGACTAAGGGGGGCTGCTTCTGAATTTTTCTTTCTAAAACTGTTGGCCTGATGGTCGATCATTTGGTCTATATCTCAGAAAGCAGAGAGGAACTGCCATGACGTTTTGTAGAGACATTCATGGTCCCCAGACAATGCCCCCTAATGATTTCGGTGATCCTGCAGCGCCACTATCAGGTTGACATTTGTGGTTTTGCATGAAACAACGACTGTGTGGATACATCGTTACAGGCAGACATGTTCCCCCTTTCCTACCTGCAAAACTAATGATTCCCATCATAACTAATGAGCAAATGGTAGCATGCTAACAAGCTATAGCAAGTACTTCTCTGATTTTTTATGCAACTGAATGCAACACTGACAGGAGACTGAAAGTGTGCAGGCTTTTTATCTCAAACACACTAAAAGAGCCCGCTACTCTTTGATTCTGTCACACTGACATCAAAACAGTCACAAGACCCTAAAAATACTTCCTGCAATCAAACACAGAGGTAGCCAGGCTGGAAATATCTCTTAATGTCAGTATCTATGTTTGAAGCACACAGCAGCTTGCAATCAGTGGTTTTTGAAATGCCAGATACACCAACAAGTGTTTTGCAGGCTGAAACGAAGGCGATCTTAACTCAGAGGTACCTGCTCTGCAGAGTGTTCACTGGTGAACACCCAGGTCCCGTTGGGATCCACAGTGAGGTTCCAACCAGGCGGCGTACTGCGGTCCAGGCTGGCCCTCGGGATGACGGTCCGGCTCACATGACTGAGGGTGTACTCTTTAGGGAGGGTGGGAGGGCCCGTGGCGAGGAGGTCCTCGTAGGCCTCTGGTTGATCTGCAGCTGGGTAATCCTCTTGGGGGTAGTCCTCCTCAGGCAGAGGAGGCTGGGGATGCAAACATGGTGGAAACACAGCGTACATTGAAAACACGGGGAGAATATATAACAATTCATTGGTTCCTAAGCTGTCTAGCCCTTTGTAGCCAAGAAATGGGATGCATATGTCTACGAGCTGTGAGCACCTTAACCAGAGAGTGCTTTCTTTCCAGATTGTTTGATCTTAACAGTTTAGAAGAGGGGAAACTCTCTCGCATGTCACAAAAAAGCAGCAGAAATGAATGAATTTAATGAAGGAACTTTGTCGTCTTCTTTTCTGTCTCGTTCGACGGTTCAACATTTCAGGAAGTGCACTTATTTGCCTTCTTGTGATGAGTTAGATGAGAAGATTGATATCACTCATGTTTGAACAGTAAAGAGGAAGCTAAAGCCAGGGGCTGCTTAGCTTAGCTTAGCTTAGCTTAGCACAGATGGGTGATGAGGAAACAGCTCTGGCTCTGCAAAGCTCATAAAATCTACCTGCTCGCACCTCTAAAGCTCACTAATGAACACGATGGATATCGTTTGTTTAATCTGTACAAAATTCAGTTGAGTCTTCTGGAGGTTTAGGTGAATTTTGTGATCTTTTTGACGGTCAGGCTAGCTGTTTCCAGGCCTCATGCTGAGCTAAGCTAACTGGCTGCTAGCTGAAGCTTCATTTTTAACTGTAATGAGAGCGGTATTGATCTTCTCATCAAAGTCTTGGCAAGAAATCAAATAAGGACATTTCTAAGATGTCAAACTGTGGCTTTAATCATGGCTTGGGGAGTCCTGACCTGCAGGCTGGGGAGCGCCGCAGTAATTAACAGGTCTGACTCTGACACTGGTCTTTGCCTCAGTTCAGTTTTTCTTTTGAAATGTTGCTACATTTCACTGAATAATGTCAGCTGAATCATTTCCTTCTGTGGCCCCGATACAGAGCTCAGTGACTTTTCCATGACTTTGACAAATAAGTCACCGCATTTCCGTGGCCTCAAATTATTATTCTTTCTTGGCCCATTAATGTTGTTCTCTGGCTCAAAAAAGCCATTATGGGGCAGAAAAGGGGTCAGCTGCTGCTTGTGTGAAAGTTTTCTTTGACACATTCTTATAAAATGAAGCAGTTGAACACTTGAATCCCCCAAAGATTGTCTTCAGTTCTCATGAAATCCAAAATGAGGATAAATGCATGTGTTCTTTTAAAGTAAGGAACCCTGTCTGGGACATTCTGCACTGGTGCTGTGAGCTTTCCTGATGAAAATGAGTCTGGTCTGCTATGTAGGTGCAGGAGATTTAATCCCATTAAAAGCAGACTGTATTTACAGCTTTCCCCTGGGTGAAGCTAAAACAGGAGAAAGAGAGAGGCTAAGTAGAGCATCCAGGCTGTCCTTACCGGCCCGTCCTCGTCAAACCTGTGCACACTCATAGGCTCCATCTGAGGGGGATACGGGCTGAGCTGCTCTGGAGGCTCCCAGGACGTCTCCCCAGACATCGGGTTGTAGAAGTAGGGGCGACCGCTGCTCTCATCCACCAACTGCTCCCAGTCTGAGGTCCACACAGGAGGAGGGGAGGCGGTGGATGGAGAAAAGGCAGGAGACAGAGGAGGTGAGGGGGAACAAGGCTCGTCTGCGGGGAGCAGCTCAGGGTCGGTGGGGGAGTCTAGAAAGGGGTTGTCCCAGGTGGTGCGCCCCGAGGTGGGGTGGTAGTAGTACTCCTGTCCACTCTCCTGGTCAACATGCACCTCCCATCCCTCCTGGTCAAGGTAGGAAGGAGAGTAGGAGGAAGGAGCCGAGGAGTGCGACTCGGAGATGCTTTGGCGAAGTTGTGCTACATTAACGTAGACGGCGGACTGCAGACTCTCATTCTCCACCTGTGAAAGGCCAAAAAAAGAAGATGTAAGCACTCAAACATATGCACAGGTGCTTCTACAGAACAAGGACTAAAGTTAATGGAGGAAACATGTGTGCACACATTAGATAAGACATTTTTTGACATAAAACAAGCTTTAGAACAGTATTTCACAAGATAAAAGTCGCATCGAGCAGCGTCAAGTGCCAGCCTTCAGCCCACTGCTCTTAGCACAGCTCTTACTACGTCAGCCTTCCGCCTCGTATAGAGCACCAGAGCACAGGAAGTAGCCTAAAAAAAACAACACACACACACACACACACACACACACACACACACACACACACACACACACACACACACACACACACACACACACACACACACACACACACACACACACACACACCGCAGAGGTACTGCTCCCACAATAATGAACATTACCTAATTTTGGTCTCATTTTCTTGAGCACAATAACACCTATACACACACAGGTGGGAGTTAAATGCTCTTATGTCAAAACTGTGTCCAGAGTCTAAGCGTTAGTCACGCCGACGAGGCAGACGAGCGTGCGCTGGTCTGTGGCGGGTTTTGCTCAGACAGCCACAGGGCTAGATTAAAAAAAAATAAAACTACCACACCAATGAGAGCATCTGACCACAGGCCAACAGGAGAAGACTAAAAACCAGGTTAAACTTCTCCACCATCATCATCATCATCATCATCATCATCAGGACTCATCTTGCCCGTCTGCAATCGATAAAAACTCTCATCTTTTCACTGCTCAAATACAAAGTGCATCTTCCATTAGAGGGAAGCTGTTGCAGCCTCCACGTCATGCCGCTTCCAAAAACAGAACCCAGCATGATTCGAGTGACTGCATGGCAGGACGTGACATGCAAATGGGCCCCATCATCACAACTAATTTGTTTAAAGAAGGACACGGAGATGTGATGAAAGGCTGCCTCAGTCCTCAGCGCTCTGAAACTGTGACGCAATGAAACCAGCACCAGCACAGTTACACCTGAAGTGACCTCTGCCGGCATAAAACCAACGTGCTCTTTCTTTAACCTGCTCTTGTCTCACCTGTGCTCCATTGAGGCCGTTCTCCCTGACCGTCAGAGTCCTGCGATCTGCCGCCCCGCAGGGTCTTTCAAACGCCATCACCAGGCACAAAGAGACGGAGGCTGCTGAGTCTCTCAGGCTACACTCTAACTACCTCTTGTCTCTCAGCTAGCCTCATGGTCTATATTTACCAAGACCTGAGACCTGTATGTGTCTGCGCTGCATCTGTTCATCACTGTGCTAAATGTGCTGCACTAAGAGGAAACATGTCACAGATGCCAGCAGGCAGAGGAGTTTTCACTGTGATCTGCAACCTAAAGTCTAAAAAGGTCTGGATGCTGTGTAAAACATAAATAACAACAGAATGCAATCTTTGCAAACCACGTGTTTACCACAGACGCGTTCCTGAGCTCATGTAGTAACGTCCTTTATCCAATCATGTGTTCACAAAGTGGTGAACCTCGCTCCATCCTCGCTCGTGAGCCTTTCCAGGACGCCCCTTTCATGCCCAATCATGATACTATCACCTGTTACCAATCAACCTGTTTACCTGTGGAATGATCCAAACAGGTGTTTTTGCACACAGATGTGCACCACCAACTGACCACAACACTAAAATGCTACTGACACATAAGTACATTAGTAACACTAATTCAATAACATATACATCATATGTGTAACACAACACCATCAAAGGAACCGCTTTCCATTTTTACTTCATAGTATTTGTACCTTTACTTCAGTAAAGGATGTGAATACTTCTTCCACAGGCTGAGGAGCTCAGGAGGCAAAAATAAAAGTGCTTAACAGGACTGAAACTTCTCAGAATGGGAGGAGAGCATGTCCACAGTATTGATTTCATGATGAAACGTGTGTGTTATCTATTCAGTGTTATCACTTTACTGACTTTGCCTCATCATTGATCTCAATATAACCGCGAGGCAATCCATGCGGACAGCCAGACAACTGACCCCGAAACGGATTGATTGCAAACAACACAGAGAGGCAGACAGAGGAAATGAAAGAGCTGCAACATCGATCTCTGAAATAGCTCCACTGGAATGCCCCATCCTACATGCGACGAAAGGGAAGCTGTAAATACATACAAACAAGCACTCTGAAGGGAACGCTACTGAATAACAGCATGCAAATATGTCAGTCTGACCACATTTACTCAAGCAATTCAATTTTTCATTTCATGCCGCTTTATGCTACATTTCAGAGGGAAATACTGCACTCCTTACTGGTTGTTTTTCAAGATTTTACTGGCAGAAACAGGATATCTCAGATAAGATTAAATCTGTTTGGCGAGTTTTTGGAGCAGAACTTTATCTTTTCTTCTGTACTACCTCATTCATCAAGTCAGCAGTGTTAGCAGAGCCTTAGCCTGGGAACCACTGGAATATATAAGAAGTTCAAACCAGCTCCATGATGCATCAGTGTTAATCTAATAATGTGCATGAATGCACCTCACACATCATTGAATGCAGTACTTTTCCTTGTAAAAGTAGTAGTTCTAAATGAATGCATTGCTGTTTTTGTACTTCAGTAAAGGATCTGAGTACTAATCCACCACTTGTTTTGTATCTTTGTAGTGTAAACTTGAACTGCAGAGACTGCCCACACGGCAGAAAACATGTCTGTCTCTTACATTTTGACGCACCTTCATAGGGTACATCTGTATGTCATTACACGTCACGACACTTGTTCTCTGGTCTAACCAGTGATCTTAAGAGTTTCTCGTGTTCCCCATAACTGACTCAAATACACTCCGACAGCAGATGTTAAGAAAAGAAACAGTTAAATTCAGAGCGAAACCCATGAACACAGAGTTTCTCTCAGAGCGACAGCAGTCACTTCACTGTTTACACCACTCAACTCAGCACAGGAAAAGAAACACAAGCAAGAGGTGACATGTCTGACACGAAGCAGGAAGCAAAACCGTTATCCAAGTATAAAGCACGCTGACCACAGACACTGAAATCTTATCAGCAAAAGCTGCTTTGATGCCAGTGTGATCACCTACCTGAGGAACCACCGGCAGAGTCAAGCCCTGCTTGGCCCGGTGACTTGACCAAACCCTGGAGTACATGTCCACCATGTTTACATCGTTCTATTCAGAAGAGCCATGTATGCAAATGGACACCGAACTCAAGTGGCTCAAGCCCGCGACCGCGTCTGATCAGCTTGTGATGGGAGAGAGGCGAGCGCGCATTCACGAACACACCCTCAGGCACACATCCTCCTCTCGCAGCAGCTGTGACAGTTGCAGCCCAGATAGAAAGGAGAACTGTGAGCTCGGTTACAATAGCAGCAGGAAGGGACTGGGTGAGATGTGTGTGTGTGTGTGTGTGTGTGTGTGTGTGTGTGTGTGTTCACATGCACAAATTCCTGCGCACAGGATAGGGGGGTAGAGGGTAACAGTCTGTGTGAGCCGAGAGCCAAAAGCAGAAAGAGACAATGAAAACAAGTCGGAGAAGGGGGTTAGACAGAGGGAGCAGCACGAACCTCGCAGGTCTCTTCAACCTACTTCCTGCTTGTGAGCCCATATGATAAAAAAGGAACTGCTGGCATGGAAACAGCCTTTTTTCCCCCAAGAGTCCACACCTTTTAGTTTTCTTCTGCTTGTGCAGCAGCTGGACAGTATTCGACCCTGTCACTCAAACAATAGGGACAAAAAAGGGAAGCAATAATTTCCCACAATAATATGAGAGCAGCTTGTGGCGGGCGGCTCTGATGAGTGCTGGGTGAATGCCAGAAACAGGAAGTCCGTTCAATCAACATTTCCTTCTGCATGGGGCAGCATCAGCCAGTCTGCAGACGGTAGGCAGAGTGAGTTCTGTCTCTCTCTGTCGAGGCTTTTGGGTCAAGGGCTAACGTCAGGTTAGGTTTGAGGCTTGTGGGTAACTCTGCTGCAGCTTTAACTGCCGACTGAGGCTCCGGTGTGTTTCATGGCTGCGGTGAATCAAAGCTTCCTGGAACATCCTGATCGTTTGACATTCAGTGCCTGGACAGAAGAGTTTGCCATTCAAATGTGCCTCTAAAAAAAGAACAAAAAACATGAAAACATTACGCTGCAATGCTTCAAACATCTGCTGTGAAAATCTGTTTTTAGCTAGTTTTAAATGGAAGCTGCAAATTCAAGAATGCTCATTTTCAACGTCTTCGTTTGGGCCTTGAAGACTGTTTCTGAGCTTGATTCAGGGTGGAAATCCTGCAGCACAGAGCAGACAACCCTCTGCCCTCAGCAACGCATGAAGCAGCAATCTGCCTGATTACTTAACCACATTAGCGCTCATCCAGTCAAACAATGGAGTACCAAATTGGGGCCCAAATCACGCCACGAAGCGCACAGTTGAGCTATTGAATCAATCTGGCTCCACCCCCGTCTTACATCACACCAGAATCCAGGATGACTCCGAAAATGCCCAATGTGGATTCCATCAGCTTATCGCGTTTGTCCTTATCTGTGCACTTCAGGCCGGGTCTGCGTGCCGACAGTCAAAACCTGCTGATAATGCTTGTTCACGACAGACTTCTCCCACTCTTATTCTGGAGGTGAAGTGTTTTCTGTGTAGGAGGGGAAATGTTTTAGCAGCAGTTGCTGCAATGCTCTCTGAGGCAACTATAAATGGAAACCCCACTCTTTTGCAAAGATGCCACCTTGACATTTAGTCGCATGTGCATGTAGATACCAAGAGCCGGCCTGCAGACAGACTGAAAACCGAAAGATTTGGGACTTCAGCCATCACCTCTGGCTGTGAGAACCTTCTGCTCTGCACTAACAACTGCAGCAAAGCACTTTTGTATTAAAGGTGGGATTTTACTGGACGACAGGATCACTATAATCAAGCACGTACTGTGAATGTGTCTCATGCAACTCTTGACAAAGGCCATCTGAGCCTTCCTCTGGATGCATTATCTCTGCAGCAGTTCAGCATCGTGAAGTGTCTCTGAGACTCGGGGAGTTCAAAGACAAATCAAAAATCTGGAAAAATGCAGACTTTCTGCTCTGTCTTGCTTTGCTGTACATGTTGGGTGTTGGGAGCACTGCTTAACGATCCTGAAGCCAATAATCAAAGTGTTTATAGACATATCTCTGAAACATACTCTTACGCCCTGCCCTCTCATGCATGACCTTACATTACAACATCACATCTAGGTCACGGGGCTAAACAGCAGTTTTCCTGAGAAATAAATACCCAACGTTCTTTGAAAAGCCCAGACGCTCGTTTTACATCACGACCTTGTGCTCTGAAGGTTCCTCACTGGCTCTTCAAATGAGAAAATAAAAGAGATTTCTAACCCATTTTCCAAGCTGTGACTGTTTGTCTAATCCAAACAAATGGCAGCTGGAAAGAACATATCACATTTAACAAAATGAAACATTTTACCAGCAGTTATATTGGTTTACACTGACGTTTTTTCCCCAATATTTTCCATTTTCACACAAAATAATGTGTTAATATTTTGCTTGTTTTACAAATAAGCACAGACGTGTGCCACTTCATCATCGCTACTTGAGAAAATGGGTTAAAAATCATGTTAATATGCAACAGACAGACTTCAGATCCCACATGTGACAGTAACACGAGGAGCCCGATCACCTCACATATCCTGCATACAGAACATATAATGTGCACAAACCTCTGAGCTGCTCGCCCAACCTGAGACAGAATGCATCTCCTTTAAACTCTCTGGTTGAATAGTAAAAGGCATCACTGTTCCCAACAGTTTAAACTATAGGAGCCAGGAATCCTGAAGAAGAGACTCCTCCTCACCTGAGAGTGAAAGCCACATGCACCTGCTCTTATACGTTTGATGGGCTCGTGTGTCAGGCAGGCATGTACAGAGACACTCACACGACCTGTTGGAGCAGTTTTTTTTTTTTTTGGCATTTGATTGTGAGCAGCAGGAATTACTCAGAGAGGCGAGGTGAGCTTATAGCTCCTCTCGAAACATGGAAGAACGGGCTGTTCCCTTTTCGATGCCAAATGATCAAAGTGATGGGCACAAGAGGTCAGGACAGGGTCACAGTGGACCTTCTGGTGACTGTCTGACATGAAGATCCATTGGATGTGTTGTGTTCAATGTACTTGGAAGCTCCACATAAGCACTAAAAGAGGCCTGGATACACACTGAAGTGCAGCTTTCTGCAAGTTAAAACTAACCAAACTTCGGATTCCCAATCCCAGCTGGATTTGTCATCCACTTACCAAACTTAACATCTCATCAGAGACCAAAGAACAGCCTTGCACCCTCGGTATTAAGCGACCTACATTTCAGCTAATTGCAAGTTCTGCACATTACATATGCGCACACACACGCCAACTGCATGGCAGGGCTGGCACTGAAGCCTCTAAAGCCCTGCTTGTTGGGAGTCAGGCCAGACCCCCCTCACATCACCATGGAGATGGCCCTCCATTGTGGGGGGAGAATTAATGCACTTGAGGGGTCCTGGCACGTCCACAGGCCTGTTACAAGTGTGGGGACTCATTCATGGAGGAGACCCAGAGACAGATTATAACAAACATTGTTTAAAATGCTGGAATTCGTTTAAGTGCATGGAATTGTGTTAAAGTAATGCAAACCTCCCACTACAGGGCCAAACTGTGCTGGTAATTCCAGTGCTGTGGTGCGCACAATCACTGGGTATACTGGAAGAGGCTGTAGCCATTACATGCGTCAAGGTGCCACACACAGTTAAACAGTCTCCTGGAGCTTCCTGGAAACCTGCAACAGGTGCAAAACCGAAAGCAGCCGCCGTGAAACTTACCTGAGCCAAAAGTTTGCGCCGTTCGTGTCAACAGACTACATCCAACACGAAAGCAGGCTGGATCAGATATGTTCACTCAGCTTTCCAGCGTTTCCCTGCGGTAATTCCCAGGATCGTCCGCGCTGCTGGGAAACCAGGTAGCAGCAGGAGGTTTGGGAGTGGCTGGCAGGGACCGGGTTTAACTCCTTCCTCTCCTCAGAAGGCGCCACCCAGCTGACAAGACCTGTTTCTTACCTGATCCCGACTTGCATCAGTGCGCACAGCAAGACCTGCAAAGAAACCCTGATCCGATCTGTCTGATCCCACACCAGCTCTTCATCAAACTTAACCAAGAGTCAGTCAGAGGCTGGGTGAAGTTTGAAGCATACACACCCGCTCAAAGGGACTCCACACCCGCAGAAACTTTCGCTGACCAAAACTGCGCCTGGATCAGCTGCTTTCACTGAGGTATTCAAGAAACACCTCTTTCCGCCCGTCGAGCTGGCACGGAGGGGGCGGCCGGCCATTCATATGCTGATGAGCTGGAGCAGATACTGTGAACTCAGTAGTCTCAGTCAGGACCCTCAATGCGGAGAGGGTCCAGACCAGCAGGTGATCCGGCCTCTCAGACCTCTGCGAGTCAGACAGCTCCGATCTGTGCTGGGAAGTAACCGAGTAGATGTACTCGAGCACTGTGCTTAAAGTTCAACTCCACAGCTTTCAATTTCCAGCTGAGAAAAAGTCTATGAAAGTTTGTGGGCCCAGAGGCGCGAAGCTGCCTCACGTGACGTCACCGGAGTCTTGTACTCCACTCCATTTCAGAAGGATACATTGTTTTTTTTTTTTTTACTCTGACAACTACAGTTACTGGTTACTTTTCAAGATTTTTAATACAAAACACGATTTTTTATAAACACACAGCATCATCACCTGTTTGGCTCGTGACTCCTTACAAAAAGTCATCTATGAGGCACATTTTACCTCGAAACTTTCTTATTTCCTCATTAGCCATGTCATGACCCCTCAGATTTATCTCATGACTGCTACAAGGGGCCCGAGCCCTAAGTTGAGAACCACTGAAACATGTGAATTTGTAACCAGACTTATATTCTTATATTACTACATTTGTCCAGTAATACTTATGTGTTCTTACTCAGGATTCTGAGTGCAGTACTTTTACATGTAAAGAAATATAAAGTCGTGCTCATTAAAGAAGGTGTTTTAGCATCATGGATCTTTTTTTTTTAGTGTTGTGTGTGTGCTTCAGGGACAACATGTGAGCTGCTGTTAACCTCATTCTTACCTTCATGTACTGAATCTGATGTCGCTGCTGCCTGTGGCCTTTTCTGACACAATGGCTTTGCTCTGCTCAAAGGTTTTATATTTAGGGAAAAGCCCAGTTAAAGTCAGGATTTCATCATCCTTCCAGTAAAACCAGTGCTTCTGCAACTTGAGTACTTGTTTCCATTTTATGCTTTTTCCTGCACTACATTCTGACAGCTGTAGTTATTCTGAGATTTAGATTTTAGGAAATTGTGCATCGTTACAGATTAACATATGAATTAATTTGAATGTATTAATGAGAAAATTAGCTCCACTTTGACCAACCACAACATTAAAATACTGCTTACATGTTATTAATGATGATAATCTGAAATATAATAGATTATGACTCAATATATCCTTATGATTCTGATGACAACTTATATTTTTGATGATTTATGCACATTCTTGATAACAGTTCTGATCTTTTACTCAAGTTCTGAATGAAGGACACTTTAAATAACACACTTGACACTGTGCACATCAGCAAAGGCTGCCGGTTCCTGACCTTTTTATCACGTGATCCCTTAAAATTTGACACGAAAGGGTCTTTTTTGCTTGACAGCGTCATAAAAGCCAAAAAATAATGAGTTAGTTTAATTTTGTGAAATAAAACATGAAAGCTTTCTTAGGCACTGTAAAATAGCAGACGTAGAGCCTAACTTTAATTTTTTACATGATTAAACTGCGCCCTCTCCTGTCTGCAAATCACAATGACACAGTTTGACCTCCGGCTGGAGTGAGACCAGAACAGAAAGATGAATGAAGGCAGTGAAAGGAGTCGCTCTGCGTGCAGACCTTACCTGCTCAGCGGGACCTGCAGAGGAAGCTGCTCCTGCCGTCGGATTCAAATTCTGCAGCTCAGATGGTGACGAGCCGTCTGGAGGAATGGGATCCGGCAGCTCAGAAAACATGTCAGGTTCTGGGATGTTTAGCTCAGGTATGGTGTCATACACAGGTAAGTCAGGGGGCGGAGGGAAGTCCATGTCCTCACTGTGCGTCACAGTCTGTTCTGCTTGATGGTCCTCTTGGCAGCTTTTGGGCCGCGGTTGTCTGTTCCTGACCTTTGGCACAGGATGAGGTTTGGAATACAGCTCCATGCCATCACTTTTCACAGGGGCTGAGTTACATGAAAGCCCTCCTGTTGAGTTGTGCGTCTTTGTGTTATCCAGGGTGTGTGCAGAGCTGCTGGGGGTCTGTCCCTTCACAGTCTTACATGGTTTTACATCCGATATGTCCTCCCAGAGGCCAAAAGTGGAGAACCGGTATGTCTCTCTGGAGCCACCCTGAGCTGACACTGCTGCTGTTATATCAACCATATCCACCGGCTTACTGCTGGTCACACGCTCAGGTGGATCCACCTCATCAGGACCAGGAGAGTGTTCAGTAAGTGAAGGCAGCTCCTTCACGTACTGTGCAGGGACGTAGAAGGGCCTGGTGTGCCGGTCTTTGCGGACGTGCCACCAGTGCTCGTTCGTCTTGGACACCAGGATGTAGCTTTCATTGGACTTGATGGACACGAGGCGACCGTCCTTCGCTGTGTACTCGTAGTCATACTGCACCAACACCAGCTCCATGCTCCGCCGCCCGGGGGCCTCTGTGTTAATGTGGACGCAGGGCGAACATCTTGGAGCTGAAAATAAAGGAAATGTGAAGCTGGTGTGGCTTTCAGCAGGTCGCAGTCACAGCTGATAGACACACACTGTTGTTATCTCTTTAGTGTTGTTACTGTAATGGATGGATGACGAGACAATGGGCCCCTGGACACAGACAAGTAAAAGCCTCCCCACCTCTCTTACATAGCAGCAAGACCCCCAGAGCCAAAATGAGTCTCTGTGGTAGTTTTGTGTCTCTGTACTCATTCTGCACCTCATTCTGTGACCGCTTTGTGTCTCCTTGTGATTGTTTTGCGTCTGTTAGTTGCTGTTTTGTGTCTCTGCAGTCGTTTACATCTCTGTGGTCAATTTGCATCTGTTTATCCTTTTAGTCTGTCTGTATAGTCATTTTGTGGTTTCTCTGGTTGTTTTGAGTCGACCGCCAATCAGAAGGTTGATGGTTCGATCCCTGGCTCCTGCAGACTATGCATCACAGTGTTCTTGGACTATAAATGCAGTCCATTTAAAATTTCTCTTTGTGCTCTCTGTTTGTCTGTTTCCAGTCATTTCTAACTCTGCAGTTCACAGGCTCCCTGACCCCTCGGACCCCATGTCTGTGCCCTGTGGGCCCGTCCAGTCATTCGTCCATGGCTGATGTGTGACATTATCAGTGATGTACAAGACATATTGATGCAGTTTGGAGTGAAGAGTGTGAAGAAAAGGCTGGCAGAGGCAAAGGCCTCTCTCTCTCTGCACAGGAATAGACAGGAAGTTGCTTCCATTTGCTGCAAAACAACTTGAGCCTAAACTCACTGTCAGACCACTCGAGCAGCAGACTGAAAACTGCTTCGCCACAAAACAGGAAGCCTGCACCAACCTCGACTCAGCGTCGGCCCGGCGTCGCCTCGATGTCTGTCTGTCAGGCTTTGTTTTATTTGTGGATCATGAATGATTATTACAGCTTTTTGTTGTCTCCTGCAAACAGAATAAAAAGAAAAAACAGGATTTCACGGTTAGCAGCTATTTCAAATGCAACAGGTGCAACTTTGAGTTTTTAGTGTGGCCTTTTTGTTAACTGTTGTCTTAACATTTACATTTAATTTCAACAGGTGTGAGTGTTTGTGTTGAAATCATATGTGAATTGCAAATTTCATAGAAAAATGATACATGTAACATGTAAAATAACTAACCAGCATGGAGAAAATGACTTCTCTAAGGCTCATTTCCATGTTAAATTTAACTCACACATTCATGTTGATCTTTTTTACTCTGCATCATTTTACAAACAGAAGGTCAAATCAAATGAATCAGAAAACACAATCAAGCTAAAAACAGACTCAACAATGAGAGGAATCACATCCTGGACTTGCGTACCCTCAGAATATTTCGTCTTCTTACCTGATTTTGCTTCCAAAGATTTCTCGTCGCCGGATGCCTCTCAGACGACCTCCAAGCAGTTTTCAATCAAAGGAGCCGAGTGGCAGAGCTCAAACTGCTGCTTACATGTTGCTTCTGCTCGACTGCCACGCTCGTATTTCCTGTTCTGTGTGTGCGTGTGTGTGTTTCTTTACCGAAAGAGGTGATATGTTACAGTACTGAAGCCGCAAGAAATGGGAAGTCTGACTTGAACCATACTTCCCAGAGTATTCTTGATATTTGTGTATTCTTTTTATGGCGCCTCACTGACAGAGGCTGGAAACACTTGCAGGGTGGTGATTCATCTGATGTTACAACACAGCAGTAATAAAGATGTGTCACACTCGTAAGAGCAGATGTGAGGAAAATGTAAGTTTGTATGTGTACGTGGGTCATTGTCACCATATTTGGTGAAATGTGTATGTCCTCTGCTGGATTTTCAGGTCAAATACAATAAATCATGAAAAGACAGAAACTCTTGATTTAAATGTACAGTCTGTTTATATATGTTTATTATTATTATTACTATTGTTGTTGTTGTTGTTGTCATCATAGAGCCTATTTATACAGCAAAACATTAATTGCAGGAATTTAGACTTGATATTGACTATTCTTGTAATTTCTGTCACTTTTCTTTATTTTTAAGGAGTTTAGTGATTTGGGTGAATTCAAAATACAGATTGGCAGAACTGGTCTAACTCTAATTCTAAATAACTGGACATTTTTGCCCATATCTATTTGAATGTGGCACCAAAATTAGATGCACCTAAAACACAAAGACTGCAATGTGTTGAAAAGAAGAAGTGCATGTAATGTATGTGGCTTTATTACTTCCTTTTCCTTTGAGGTTGTCCCAGTGATATAATGAGTTTCCTTAAAAAAATAGTCCTGATCAAGGAGTTTTACATTATGACGTTTTAATAAAATATGTTCAAAGGTTCTTCTTTCGCTGACCAGCTGTGATACTTGCTGCATGTTCCGTACTTACAGGTGCACATGTATATTAGCGATGGGTCGTACTGTGCCGACGCTTCTGAGCCTGTGTGGAGAAACCCCGGAAGTGTTTAGGGAGGCGCGTATCGAGGCATGTGTCGTTTAGGGTGAGTGACGTCACTGATGACGTTCGAAGCCTCGCTGGTTCAGGAATTGGTTCGAGTATCGGCGCGATTTATGTACCGCAATGGATCCGCTCACACTTCGTGGCTTAGTGTTGGCGATTTTGTTGGTTTGTGTGTGACATAGAGGAGCATTTTCATGGAGCCTGTGAGAAAGAGAAAGTTTTCTCCCGTGTGGGACATTTTGATCCGATGTCTTCCAATACAATAAGTACACTTTCAGTAACATTATTACACGTGTTTTGTGTTTGTTATGCAATATACTATATTTTCACTGTCTTTTCTTTTAATCCAAGGTGAAGTGTTTGTTGTGTGCTAAAGAACTGATCATCCATGCCGAGGCATTTTTGTGCTTTGCACGAAAATAATTAGAGGAATGTACCTGGACCCAGCCCATATTTAGTTTCTGAATTAAAAATGAATGAAGTCGTTAAGTTGCACAGTCGGATTCACTGCCCTCTTCATGTTCACAAGCACGTCCACCGCCCCTTACCTTGTTAACACACTGCAACAGTTTGAAGACAATTGCTCCCCTGTCATTACGAATTATTCAAACGTTGACAAAATTAATTGACATTAACATTTGACAAGTAATATAAGATTCCATTGTATTGTCGTGTTACATATCATAATACACTAAACAAAAATCTACATTTTATTTGTATGAATGAATACATGACCGATTATTATTATTACAATTTATAGGTTCCGCTCCGAAGCGTCGGCATGATACGACCCATCAGTATCTTGCTGGGCAATAGTCTTTGACCAGCAGGGGGTTTGCGTCCACATGAAGCCTCGAGCAATGACTCTTCGGAACCTCAACCGAGAGGCTGTAAGAAGTTTCTTCATAACCCCACTACATTGATTCACTTCCATGATTTTCATTTTACAATTCAGGAAGCCCCGCACGAGGCAGGGCATCAAAAAATTAGTTCGAACTCATATTGTTCCTCTCCACGGAAATCTTTAGTAAAAGGCGAAAGATTTATACGATCTGAAGAGAAACATGAGTGTACTGATTTAAGCAGAGAACATTGCGAGAGTCACTCCGGAGCATACTCTCTACAGTGATGGTGGTGCTGCACAGACACAGATACTTCTTTAATGTTGTTCATTATCGACTTATATAAATACACGAACAGTTTAACAATATTATACAATTATAGATAGGTAAACTACAAAATAAAATTTTAGATCTTAACGATAGATTTAACAAATATTTTAGATACTAGAACGCGCGGTGCATGATGGGTAGTGATACATCAACTCGTTTACATACGGCACACGGTTTTGCTCGCCCCCGAAGACAGCAAAATAAAACTAATCGTCGCATAAATTATTAATAAGCTTAATAAGTACAATTATAGTAATTATATCAAGGCAATATGGTCACAATTGAAATTGAAATTGAAATAAAATCAAGGAGTTCGAAACCATGCGCATGCGCTTTAGGGCCACAAGAATAATAACAAGGGAGAGGATGAATCCTGCTACTTCCGACTTCGTACAGGAATCTTCCAGGTACAAAGATTTGGTCCAAGTACTCCTGAAATGTTTAAAATGTGCGGAGTTTCCAAAGATTTCTCCATATAATTATGAATTATTGAAGAAAATAATTGTCCACGAGGACTTTTAGCTGTTAAACCGATCATAAAAAAGAAGATTGTGAAGAGCAGCTACGCCATTAACGCCATAGACATAATATACGTAGACGCCTCATTACGTGCTGGAACGTAATCCAGCGTCGCCGCCATATTGGGTGGGTCTCTGCTAGCACCAGAGCCAACCGAAGTCAACGTAAAGAGCGCAACAATGCCCCTATTTTATTTTTTTTATTTTATTTAATTAAGCTTCCCAGCCCCAGTTACAAGCTTAACAGTTAGTGTAAGACGCTGGAATGACCTGGAATTTTAAAGCTTACTTTTCCAGGCCTTAAAAAAAAAAAAGAAAGAAGGACAAAATGTACTGAGCAGGTATATATGGGAGCTTTGTATGTATGTATGTGTTAAAATCAGTGTATATCACAAACATCAGCAGTTTCAGTCCAGGCTATTATGGAATCTTTGTCATCCAGTTGTTTATATTTAGACACGTCAGGCCAGACGGTGTGTGTGTGTGCGTGTGTGTGTGTGTGTGTGTGTGTGAGTGAGAGAGAGAGAGAGAGAGAGAGAGAGAGAGAGAGAGAGAGAGAGAGAGAGAGAGAAATCAAATGAACAATCAAACTTTCTTTATTAAAATCTAAAATTAATTCATTAATACATTTATTAATATGCCATACCATATGTCTGTATTCTGCTCTTTAACAAAGTATTTCAGCGACAGCGTCCTGTATCATAACTACATCTCTGCCATTTGTAACAAACCAAACCGTGTGAAAATCGGGTAAAAAGTTGTGATAATTGTAGCTGGACATACACCTTCCTCCGTAGAAATAAATGCACTGGGGGCGCACGGGAGACCCATCCAAGATGGCGGCCGCGCTGAACGTCAGTGCCAATAGGAAGCGTCAGTCAATGAGGCGTCTACGTACATTATGTCTATGATTAACGCTAGTTCAAAGCCTATCAAACGGAAAGATAAGTTTTGGTTTAGATGAAGTGTCCATATACTTCTGCTAGACAAATTATTTTTATTTTCCCGAACTCGTTACACGCCATTTAAAGGGGTTCCAAGCAAGAAAGTGTTTGCATCACAAACATGGTTGATTGCAGTCCAGTCCTTAAGTTGCTTTGTTTCCTGATGATGTGGCTCCTTTTATCAAAATCTTTCTTAAATGCCTAAATTATTTCAGGCTTGTGCTTACAGTATGTTTCATGTTCCTACAGTCAATTTGTGTCTTTATTCTGATAACCTAACCATTTTTCAGTTTTGTGGACCAGCAAAGAAAAATAACATCCATCCTCTTCTTTTCATCTGGTAAGTCGTCATATAAAAAGGCTGATTTTCAGCATAGATGAAGTTTATTTATGGCAAAGCCTCACATTCTTTGTATGATCTGAAAAATTACAAAAGTGATCTGATGATATGGTTACCAGCAATTCTTCAATTGCAAATTTTATTATTACGGTACATAAAATATGTCACAATCAGAATGTTAGAAGTAGAAGAGACAAATGGCAGTTTTGTGCAAAAACATCAATAATGAATGTATCAGAAAATACACATCTCAACATGAAACTGGCAGGGCATTCTGTGTAAGTGTCAAGAAACAGTAAGACTCAGCTCTGAAGTGCAGGTTCCATGCATTATCGATCGAACTCTGAGCGGATTAATGCATTTTGATTTCATTCGTCTTGTTAATAACATTAGAAACTGGAAACCTCTGCTCTTGTTTTCAAATCAGGCTGATGCTACTAGCAGCAAGGCCATTCAGACTGTGCTCGACACCAGAATTATGCTTTACAAACAGTTTTACAGAGGGCACCCCGTCTTTGGTGTGCACCATGAAGCGTTGTCACCTTGGTCCGTCGACATCCAAAAGGACTGATTGGCTCTACTTTTGGTCATCTGTTCAAATATAAATATAGGTCAATATTTTAATATAAAAAATAAGGCAGGTTCCTTCTTTTTTTCCATTGGTGTTTCATGTTCTTCCTGGTGGGATCTGTCAGCCTGCTGTGCATTTTTCACCGTCCGCAAAGCCACATGCTGTGCGAAGGTTCAGATCCTTGCACAGCCGGCTGGGCTGCAGAGCGAAGACGTCAGAACAGCCCTCTGCTTCACGTTCTTCTGAGCCATTACCTCGAAGGGATTGTAAAACGGACGATTTAAAAGTGTCAGTGTGCAGCTTCGGGCAGCTTTTTTCAGTTCATATGGCCTTGACATCGATAAGGTGGCCATGCTGGGCCCCTTGCCTAAGGGTCTTGATCCCCTGCAGCTTCCGGCCGTGTAGTGTGAAGCGAGACCAGGCGGCCAGCTGCAGCAGGGCACAGGTGATAGGCACAAACACCAACATGTAGAAGCAGCCCAGGCGTAGAGGCGGGGTCCCTGAGCCGGAGGCAACGTCAGGCACAGAAACCAGAGAGTCCTTCACAGGCTCCCTCTCGAAAACATCATAACCTGGAGAGGAGAAAAAGGACTAATTAGCTCAAGACGTGATGTGTAAGAATCTGTTTGCCTCTGCTAAAGAGTTTCCTGCAGTCTGTGCAGATCTGTGTCATTCCTCCAGTGAAGCTCGTTGGGCAAGTCACGCTTTGATTGGATCTTCACAACAGTTCTTTCAAACAGATTCAACAGTCAACACATTCATGCGTAGTGATCATAGATAGAGCCAGCTGAGCTACTGGATACTTTATGTCAGACAGACATGAGGACACATGAAGGCAGCATCTGAAACAAGCCTGACTGCTTCTGTCTGTACCTGTGTAAACACACAGCAGCCAGGTGCCAATGAGAGGGGCGAACGTCTGGCCTGGTTTGGTAATCAAGGCAACCATCCCGAAGAGCAGCGCAGAGGCGGCCTGCTGGCGCCGATTGACCACAAAGTCCTCGTCCACCAGATCGGAAACAACCAGTTTCAGCAGCTTGCACGTCCCCTCAGTGAACACCCGGTTACTAGGAGGAAGAGAGGTCCGGTTACCGCCACAACAGCGTGGAGTCGTACAACAGGAAATGTCAGCTGTCAATCTTCATTTTAAAGATGTTTCAGGACATAAATGTTGTTGTTGCCAGTTGTCTTCAAAGATAGACTGTTCAGTTTATTAAAGTGCGTCAGTTATGATTCATTAAGTCCATTTGTTTGTCTCTCAGGAGGGCAATGGTTACAGTTTCTGAGCTAATACAGCATGTTTACTGGAGGTGTGTCACTTCAAAACCACATCACACTGTGTGAAACACAGCGACAGTTTTATCACTTGTGGCTGATGAAGCTTTGACACAAAGAACCAAGATCATTCACAGAGCCTCCATAACTGTGACCAATATGCTAACCACACACTCCATCAGGGCTCTGCTGCAGAGTGTCTGAGGGAACATTCAAATGCTGTTGTTAACGATAAGAACACGTCTGGAATAAGAATAAGACGACTGACTGACTAAATGAAACCCTTCAGAACTGCAGGGGCGCAAAATCCAAGCAATAATGAAATGTGAGAAAACAGGCTGTAGCAGCGTTTGTTGTTTCAGTCTAATCTGTAATACAATAATCTTGGAAACTATCGGATACCGTCTGTGATGATTTAGCCTCAAGTCATCATTTGGGCTAATCTCTATAAACATGCATTTTTGGGATGGATGGATGGAGATTTTAAAGCCCTTTGAGCTAAATGATTCTGGGCTGCACAAATAAAGCAATCTCACACATTGTGAGAGACTGAGGCACAAACTGGAGACGAATCTATAATTTCCCTGAAAAAACAGCACGTACTAAATGTGGAGTCAAACTTCGAAACTTGACTTCTACTCGTCCTTGACGTGTGTCTCAGTGTGTTTGTGCATTCAGCTTTGGAAATAATGAGCCTTGGAAAAACAAGCAAAACAAAAAGTACGCACATCAGATCCCTGAAGCGTGCGCGGACGTGTGTGCGTGGCCATACCTAGCAATGAAGATGCACAGCAGATAAATGTGGTCAGCCCCCGCCAGCAGCATAGCCACACTAAGTCCCAGTTTGAGCATAAATAGCCAGCGGATAACCTGGTAAACCCCGTAACGCTGGCACAGTGTCAGGAAATACAGGTTGTTCAGGTGGGGGGCAATGTAAGAGATGCCTGCGTGAGGGCAGAAGCACAACTGCATTTAAATAAAGAGTAATTATATTTAAAAAAAAAAAACATACATACAGCAGACATTCAGCAAATGAATAGAAAACTAGAAATCCTTTCTGTTTCAGGCTGTGTTCCCACCAAACGTGATGAAACAAGATCGCGCTGCAAGATTACATACAAAGTCAATGCAAAGACGCGATTTGAAGCGTCATTTTGCTGGGCGACGTGATTGCGTGGTGCGATGGACATGTTGGCCGCAAAAACCACTCTCATCGCGTCGCCCCATCGCGTGATCGCTTGATCGCTCGAGTTGAAATAATTGAACTTTTGCGGTGGATTCGCGTGAAGACGAGCCGCGACAGCCTATCAGCGTTGAGATCTTCATCAACGTGCTGACGTACGGACGTCCTGGTGTTCCCTCGCAAAATGAAACTGCCAGAAACAATGGAGGAGCTGCTTATCGTTGCCGTCACTGCTCATCCAGAGCTTTATGACAGTTCAGCGTAGCATAGCCCCAGTTAGCATAGCTTGCTTTACTAGCATACTAGTCTGGTTCATTCAACAATAGTTGCACTACTTTGTGCAGTACAGGTACAGTGCAGCGATGGTGGTTATTTCAGCCATGAGCCGTTTCTCAATACCAAGTACGCCAAGTTCGGACTTACGAACTTTGCAGTTCGGACTGAGCAAGTTCGACTTGGGAGTACAGTCTCTCCAGGACGGGAGAGCGCAGGACTGTCATTGCATGCAATTGGGACGGCAGCGTACTTGATGAGGTCACCATCTCAGCTCGTCCGTTAGCAGGACGACACATCTCCGAAAGCTTTGGAGCAAATTTTAAACTACGCGCTATCGTGATGAATCGACCACAGATTTTAAGTTTTAACATCCACTTTCTCTCATAAAATAATCTTAAAACCACATTCCGGTCGACGAGAGAATGAAATGGCGGAAGAAATGTTGCTGTTGGACGGGCTCGACGCGCGACGCGATGCCAGGTCAAGGGGTTTTTGTACCAGCGTCAAAACTGGAGCGTCTGGCGCGACGTGATTTCATTTGAGGCACGATTAAATAATTTTCATCGTGTTTGGTGGGAACGCAGGGTCAGCCTCAATTAAAGAGTCTCAGAAGTCATATATTTGCACACCACTTCACTCTTTCTCTTTTCTGCTCTTTAAATCTATGACAATGATTTTGGTGCAAGATTGGATTAAAACACCACACTGACTCTTAATACTCATCCAATTACCGGCAGCTAAAATGTGCTTGCATAACACAAAAAAGCTTGTATCATTCATTTGCATGCTGCCGGCAGCCTTCAGTTTGTGCAACAGGTGAAATCACATTCCTCTTGCAGTTCATTTCGACATCATTGCTGGTGATTTACTTAAACTTTTGTCCTACATAATGCTGAGATAATTACAGCAGTTTTAATTTGGTCTGCGTTGCCTAACTCCAGCGCTGCAAAACATTGATTAACACGACTTGAAGGTGTGAACCATTTCCCGTCTCTTAAAGGGATCCTACCGAGTAAGATTGAACCTGTAGAGGCAGAAATATTGTCAGACAGGAGATGCTCCAAGAAGAGAGGGAAGAAGTTGCTGTTGAAATGGCAGTGAAAGACCTGTAGGGGGAGCAATGACAACAACAAAAGTGAAAAACTCGTCATTGTTACAGAGCACATTTAAATAAAATGGACCCAAGACTAAGGACACACAGTAGGACGAAATAAAAAAAACGGCTACTGCAGGACAGGAAATAGAGACCGTGTAGTCTGCCAAGATAAAAGCATACATACACAAACCATCAGGGTATTTATATCTCTCAGTCTGGGCTACATAAATAAACTGGGCTGAGACTATTTATCCCTCCGTATAATCACTCTGTGACAACATTCTCTAAGCTTGTCTAAATAAATAATTAGCTTAAGTTAAGCAAACTGTAAGAAAATAGAAACATATCTTTCCCTTTTAATAAGGACATGTTTATCAGGGCTTCCACCAGCACTTGAACACATGCAGTGTGATTAATGTCTTACCTGAATAAGGTTCATCGACACAAACCACATGAAGTTCTTGTGTCTGGAGAGCTGCTTGAGGTACTGTCCGATGGTGACAGGTTTTTCTGGCTGGGTAAGTGGAGCGTGGCCGACGCTCAGCCTGGAACAGAGCAAAAGGAAGTGAAAGAGGAGCGAGGTACAGAGGAAAATCAACAATGCTGTCAATCAAAGCTAGTGGGAATTTCCAGATCTTTAGAAAACACTTACTCTTTGAGCATCTGCGCCTCATCCTGTTTTAAAAGGACTTCTTTCTGGAAACGGTGCCGCAGCATCCGAGACACTAAGAAAAAGCCCAAGATTGAAAAAGCTGCCAGAGTCACACAGAAGAGACGGAAGGAGTAGAAATCCTCCTTGTCCCAGAAGGAGTAGGACAGAAACACGGAGAATGAGCCCAAAGCGCTGAACACGGAACAGTGGAAGTTGAGGCGTGTGCGATCGGCGGCCGACACGGCGAGGTCAGCCAGCAGGGCGCTGTGGTGGAGGTCCACCATTGAGAGGAAGCCATCGTACAGACACAGGCACAGCAGGAACTGCAGTCCTGGTCTGGCCCACGCCACCCAGAAAGCCAGGAAGGACAGAGCGTAGAGGGGGCCATTTGTGGAGAGGGCCTTCAGGCGCCTCAGCACCACCTCTGGAGTCGTGATCTGAGAGCCTGACCTGGAAGGAAACACAAGAAGTTCAAAAATCAGACGAGGCTTTTACAGGCCTATTTAAATCCTCTCAAGCCGTTTGAGTCTGTTTAGTTAGTGGAGGATGTGCCAGGGGTCAACAACACGGATAGGGTGTAGATCTAACACCTTTTCCAGCCTCCACCCTCTGACAACACACAGTCACAAGATGCTTAACGCTGACGGAGCGCAAACACAGATGACAGCCTCATGTTTATCACCCGTCATTGACGATCTGTTTACCTTTCCTCACGAGCATCACTGCAGCTTAGGACAGAGTTTATGCTGAAACATTCGGGTGTATAAACGTCTAACAAAATCTGCAGGTTGACTGGAAAGCTGAGAGGGACTGGAGGCCAAAAGGATGTCAGAATGAGGAAGAGGAGTTCCTAAATTTCAGGTTCATCTTACACAAAGAAACAGTGTGGAGTCTTTATACAAACATATTCCAGGAAAAGGTCACGGTGGTTCAGAAATGACTGCTGTTGTTATTGCTGTATATCTAAATTAAATTATGGAAATAATGGAGTGTTAACCTAATTTAAGACATAATATTCTTCTGGAATGTCTTCAACAATTACATGGAAATTTGATTTACTACAGTGTCCTTACTGAGGAAAAAGGAGGAAGAAAGCGAGATGGAGACACTTACTGGAGAGAGCTGAGGAAGGAGCGATCGCTCAGCCAGCCGAAGAGAGGGTCATTCAGACTGTTCCATATGAGGAACACGGTCTGTGGAGCAGCAGAGAAGAAGAAGACAGCAATGCTTTATGAAAATCAACAAAGAAAGGATGAAGATGGTTTATGGATAAGCTGGAACATGATATCAAGTTTGTAATCAGAGGAGGTTAAATGTGATGAACTGCAACTAGACATCAAAACTCAGCCTTAACAATAATATGAAATAAAAAAGACATCATGATCCACAGTTTTTCAGATGTGAACAGACACCAGATATACTGTATATCAGAAGGAGAACAAAGTCTTCTGGTTAGCATGATGCTTATTTTCTCTGCAGTGCCCAGGCTCAAATGGTTTTAAATATAGAAAACTGCGGCTGAACATGGTGGTCACATAACAAACCGGTTAGCAGGACTGACATACAGCCTTAAAAACCACTGCGGACACACAGCAGTGCCAAATTAGCCCTTCAATTCAGGCCTGGACCGCGAGTCAAAGCTTAGATCACGTGTTTAAATGCAACAGCTGCAGACCAAGGTCTCTTGTCACTCACCTCTCCGACCCAGAAGGAGATCTTATCAATCTTGTAGATGGACACAAATGTCTCCACATAATAAAGGAGGAACACATTGTGGAGGATGGAGGTAAACAAGGCCAAAGAGCCGTAGAGCACTGCAGTGGAGAAGACGCCTTGCCAGCAGACGCTCCTGCCCATTCTTCTTTCTCAATCGCTCTGCTCCGTCTTTCCTCTGCGCCAAGCTGCAATCATGTCACGGCCTGGCCGACCCAGGGTCACCACCTCATCATAGCCTGCAAAAACAAGTGGACAAATCCAGTGACACTTCACAGAAACAAGCATAAAGTTATTTTCAGGTCGGTAAACAAAGCGAGAAAAGCAGTCTCACAACCTGAAGCATAAGTGAGCACTAACACCTGAACATGCTTAAGATATTACAGAGCATTACTGGAAGTTACTGCAACATCTCAGCATGAGTGACACAATATGAACATGTTTCTGTCTCTGCACAGAGTCTGAGCAGACCAAAGGAGCAAGAGCTATTTCCACAGCAGCGGTACAGCAAGTACTAATTAAAGTTACTTAGTCTGAAGGCCACAGTTACTTTATCCTCTGGCCTACGCCTAGTTGTGCTGTGTGTGTGTGTGTGTGTGTGTGTGTGTGTGTGTGTGTGTGTGTGTGTGTGTGTGTGTGTGTGTTTAGCTGTAATTTTCCTCCTCAAACTCACCACCACGCTGTCCGGTGGCCCCTTACAAAGCTCGTCTTCTTCCCAGCGAAATGACAAAAGGAGAGTCATATGACACCCAGTCGTTCTTTTTAGGCCCAGTTCTCTCATTGTGCTTCACTGTTCTTCGGTTTCATATCCAACAACAGCCAGTGTGGATGTGCTACACTACATAATCTACACCTACTGTAATTGCTAAGGGCACAATATCACATTTTTTATGACTAAGAAAGTGCTAGCACCTCCTTGTGAATTGCTGTCTCCATGAATGTAAATCCTTTAGTTAGTCACTGGCATTGTCTCACTTCCTCTGTTGCAGTCTCACACGTGGCACCCCTGGGAGAGGAATTCACTTAAAAACACCGACAGGCATCTTACTTCACACCTGACTCCCACAAGCTCAGACTTGCCCTGAATATAACATCCTCTCATATCTTCAGTGGGGAAAGCCATACCATCGCTAACAATAACAGTGTCTCAAGGCGACGTGATGCTTTCTGTTACAGCCGACCTCAATGTAGTGTCTAAGCAACGTTGCAAAACTGCCGCTTCATATCAGGGTTTGAGTGAGATAGCAAACTTAGCCAACAAAAAGCTTTCCAACCCTGTTCCTATCAGATCCGAGCAGTGACGCGGGATGAGTCTCAGCTGGCTGCACTGTATCACATCTCTGACATCTTATATCATCCTAAATCAGAAGTGGTCTACTTGGTTACAGGCAACAGAGCGGGACGTGGATCTACAAATATCCAATTCATGCGCTCTCAGGCACAGCAGATTCAGAGCTGTTTCCAGCTGGGGGAGTCGCCTCTTGGCAGGGAAGCCGTGATGGACCTGTTGTATCCACTGATAGGCAAAAAAAAGACACGGCGGCCAAACATGGTGACACCTGATCCCAACACAGGTCAGCAGAACACTTGCTGCACACATTTAGACTAGAAATGTGATCGATAACAGTGATCCTTCTAAAAAATGTGTGTAAAAAAACGTCCACTGAATCAGGAAGTCATAACACAGAAACAATACCAGTGTTAGCAGAGCTATGAGCTGCTCCTGATTGTAAACATGAAGATAAGCATTCATAGCGTCCTGTAATAAATCAGAATAGTAATGTGGCCATAAAAAAGGGAAATGATTTATAATGGGTGTCTCAGCTGGGCTGTTCAACACTTCATACACACAGTGAGGGAAACAGGTGGCGTTGCTTGTCTTGAGACACGAGATATCACGAAATGTTTATTCACCAACGTTATCTGGCAGGGTTACCACCAGCTAGCTAGTTAGCTTGCTAATTACTACACTTCGACTAACGTTACTCTCATCCTCGCGGATATTAAGCCAAAAACTATCAACCCACATGCTGTGTGAAAGTTACCCGGCTGCGTCTGCCCGCAGGAGATGGAAAGATCGATACAGGAACTGAAATAATCAATGATTCGGCTAACGGAGGTGTCCAACTACCTTTAATGATTAGCGCTAAGTTAAATGCTAGCATTAGCTAGCTGGTAAACGATAGCGTGAACAGCCTGCCTGTGTGGAGATAAACATGTTTACTTACTAACTACCGGCTTCCGGTACATTTATTAGACAGAAAAGAGATGTTACGTACCGGGAAAAAGGCTGTTAACCAGTTCAAATAAATGGCGTTTGGCTCGGTGGGAAGCTACCTCGTTGGCTCAGCCCCGTCAGCTTGTCAGCAGCAGCTGTGTCTCGATCACTGGAAGACGACCAGCTCGAGGCAGGCGGACAGACCACGTCATGACAGCCACGGTGGTTTACTCACATCCGAGACAGCAGGGGCGGATTTGTGAGAGGGTTTCCAGGCAGCGTACACGGATAAGAGTTACAGCGCCACCCGGTGACAATGTTAGCAAAACACCGTTAGCTCAGGATGTTAGCATGAGGTCAGAAGTCAACCACGGAGAGCTGCACGAGACCGACCTCGGACAAGTTTTCTCTCTGTATTTGACTCAGGCAAAAGTTTGTCCGATTAGATCAAATAATATACCCCTGAACTTAATTTAAATTTAAATACTGTTCCCACTACAGTCACAGTGTTGATGCCAAGTAGCTCTGGAAGAGTGTTGGACCATCTGCTTTTATTCTTCTGGACCATATCTCTCCCCCATATCATTAATGAAAAAGGCACAAAATAAACACAGGAAAAGAGCTTATGCTTTGAGAGGGAGCTTCTCCAAATATGTGAACTCTAGATGTATTGAATCATACAGATACATCCTGGCAGATGTAATGAAGGCCGTCTCAAAACATCTAAATTAAAAGGTGAATTTCCAAAGAAGAGGGAACCAGAAAATAAAAATGTTGTCTTTCCATCTTTTCTCCAGCAGGGGTCAGCCACAAGGCACAAATCACATTCATCCTAATCAGACAAACAGTAGGACACATTAGAATAAATGCTAAAACGGGTTTTTGTACAATTTTCAGCCATATGTCTATCATCTCCATAAAGAGAGGTATCAGTAAAATGTTATATTTCCATATGGATTCACAACTGTCTGTATTCAATATCGAAATATTATGACATAATTGTACTTTCTTATGTTTTTCCTTCTGCTAAATACTATTTTAAAAAAGCTATTTCACATTTATTTAATCAGGAAATCTTCTTGAGTGTCCAAGCCAAGACATTTAAAACACATGAAACCTGTCCTGTCCCAGAATATTATTTATATGCACATAATTTTTGAAAATCTTAGCAGGATAAATGAAATGTCTTCTTCTACAATATCTTACTATTTTAAAAAATGCTCCACACTCATTGTTTAAGTACGAAAACAAGGAAAAGCTGCATGAGGAAACTGTATGGTCATAAGATAAGGCAGATAAGCTCATATGGGCTGTGCGTGCGTGTGTGCGCGCGTGTGTGCGTGTGTGTGTGAGAGACAGGGGGTGGGGGGAGGCTTGGTTGTGTGTGAGCATTGGGTAACTGCAGCAGCAGCAGCAGCAGCACACCAGCTCGCTGTTCCTCCGCGGAAAAGACGACTCGGAGGATTTTTGTGGACTCCGGGACACGAGCAGGTGAGTCAGTCTTTACCGCTTTCACGCGCACTGTTTCACCCTCTCAGATGCGTTCCTTCCACTTTTCCTGCGCACGCACTCTCTCTGCGCTCAGGTGAAGGTGGCTTTAGAGAGCGCGTGCTGCAGTCCAGGTCGGACAGGTGCACATGGGCGGATGTTTGCGCCTTCGTACTGCGCGTGCAGTCGATACAAACCTGTTTTCGCCCAAATCCACATGTTTGGAAGTTAGAGTGCAGCGATGGATTACAGCTGGGGTTTGTGCGCAAGAGTGTCCCCGAAGCCTCTTACTCTGACGAGCTGACCGCATTATTCTTAAAGCCAAAGGTATGATAGAAGATCATGTGTTGCTGCAGGTCGCTTACCTGTTTTTGAGGGTCCTGCCTCACTTTTAGAAGAAGCACAGGTGAATGTAAGATGATGGGACAAAGGTGAGCCTGTTCGCCTGATCTTCAGTGGCTTATTGGGAAAAAAAAAAAAAAAAAAAGTTCGTCACAGTTAATCAGCAAAACTTAGTTTAATTTAGATAATTTAATTAAGATGATTGGCATTTTTAAGAAGTCACCCTCTGTAAAGAGTTTAAAAGCTGTTACTAATGGCTTTATTAATGGCTAATACACAATTTACTTACGTATAATTGATCAGATATGAACCATTCACGCGCTCTGGGATGCCAGGTTGGGAAACTCTCTGGCTGTCTGGCACAACCTTTACTTGAGTAAAGGTTCCAGTACTTGTTGTACACAATGGACCCTTCCAGAGAGCTAAAGTTTAACATATATCAGTCTAAGGTATTATTATTGTTGCATTAATGTATTTCAGGATAGTGGTAGGTCAAGCTGTATGTACATTTGGATAGTGGCAATCAGCATGTTTCATATTGTATAAATTGATCAGTTTTATATGTAACATCTTTAATTGAAAATTAACTTGTAACTGTCAGATAAAAATAAAAAAATACAGTCTTATAAGTGTAATAATACTCAAGTACAAGTACATATACTCAAGTACATATACATCAGAATTCTAAATAAGTACAGTATTTGAGTACATGTAATTTGTTACCTGGTTAAGTTTCTCACTTTCCAATAAGCATTAGCAAAAGTTAGCAAGCCATCTGCAACTGCTGTTTACATGTTAATAAGTCATTAATGAGTGTGTCCTAGTGATCCATCAAGTCTGCACATATAAATACGTTTTTCATAAATGAATTGTGGTTAAGATGCTCTGTGGCACATTTTGCAGAAGGTCAGAGGTCAAATGATCTATTTGACAGGTCTTCATGACGAATTAAAGAGCTGCCTAAAAAGACAAAGAGGGTCAATACCAGCTCCAACCTGGCAACCCAACGGCTGTTCTTGTTATAGCAAGTTCAGAACTTATCTATAATTGTATACATTGTAGTTGGTTTGACTGCTAATCTTTAACACATAAAGGGTGCCTCACTGGAGAGACCAGTGACCAATTTATAGATAAGAAGATGTGACAAATAAACAGCATATACCACAATATATGCATCTTATACTGTGGAGTACACAGAGGCTGAAGAGAGACATTTTAGAGAACGGAGACGAATGTGTGAGTTTAAAAATGGAGTCAATTTCCCAGTGAGACATTTTAGAAAAATCAAAATGAGTCTTATTTCATCAAAAAAGGTGTCAGATCTAAACAAGAAATGGCTCCTCGAAGGGCTCCATGTTATGATTTGACCTCAGGGAAGCCAAAGATGTGAGATGATCTGTCATCACACACTCTGTGGATGATGAATTCAAAAATAGTACATGCACACGGCAGAAGAAAAGCGCATTCGGATGTTTAAATTCACTGTATATCCCAAGAAATCGTAACATATTCTTATTTTTGAGTGTGATGGCATGATGTATAGTTATTACCAGCCCTATCTGTCAGATAGACTAAAACAGCACTTCCTCCTTAAAGTCAACATATTTTCAGTGCATGAAGAGGCAGATTATTTGCGACACAATCCTAATTTCATGCTTCTCTGAAAAGATGTGTCTCAAGATTTCTCCACATCACGGTGAATGTGGCCCACAGGGTGAACCCACTCATTCTTCCTTTAATGTGCGAGTAATCTCATTTATGGTTTAGCTCCATGCCAAGTCCCAACGGTTTGGGATAAGGAAACAAAAGAAAGTATAGAAATGTATAAATATCATATCTAAGTGCAGCATACATATTACATAATCCCCTTAATAACGCTCATTCTTTCAGTCGTGGCCAGCTGATGGCTTCGTCACAACTGTAATGAAAAGCATGGCATTTTAAATGACATCGGATGAAAGGAAAAACAAGAATAGCTCACTTGTTTTATCGATTTTTCTGCAGAAATGCCACGCTAAGTATTTTGCAAATCATTCAGTTCCTCCTGGCAGATGCTCATGAAGGAGCAGCTTTACCACACTCTGCAAATCACATTCTTTAGGCAAGTAATGACTTTGTTTTAGGATGTTTGATGAGCGCCAGAGGGCAGAGACCATCACTGAAATGAGGCTAAACCGTCCACATGTCCAGCATCTCCTACACCCGCTCTATGGATCAATAAACAGGAAGAAACTGATCGTCTGTGCTCGGTAAAGGTGCTTCAGACACCGCCTGCTGCTTTGTTCGATTCCCCTCTTCTTCCATCATGCGTGCCACATCGGTCGTGCCACTGCCAAGCCAGATGTGTTTACCTTTCCCTCCTGGAGCCCCCAAGCTTTCATCAGCGGGGCAACACCACGCTGTCAACGCGCCTGCCGGCTCCTGTGCACCAGTAAACACTACGCAAATGCAGATGTGTTGGAACAATGGTGTGTTTGCTGTTTGTTCCAGGAGGGCAGCAGCTGACAAAACCACATTAAAGGGCTTCTCAGCAGCATGCCCACTCGCCCTGTTGATCTGCTGTCCTCTGTTTTGCCACAGTTTTGGCAGACAGTGGTTTTGGAGGCAGCGATCAAACAAGACTCCCGCTGCTCTGTCGCTCTGTCTTCAGTCGCAATATTAAAGGGGAACTCCACTTTTACACATCAAGGTCTGTTTACAGGACTTGTACTTATGTCAAAACACGTGCATAAAACCTTTTTTGGCTCCAGAGGGACCTGCACAAAATCTGGCCAATTGACTCAAGTGACATCACTGGAGTCAACTGGATCTGAAGACTGTAACTTTGAAAATGAAAAATCTGGGGGTGTTTCTGGGGGAAGCATTAGGTGACACAGCATTGATAGGTTTTATGAAGCAAAAGCCTAGATCACGTTAACGCCAGCCGTAGGAAGCAGCTCTGGTGAGGGCAAAGTGAGGGCATCCCTGCACCATCACTAACTCTTCCCTTCTCATCTCTCACTTTGTCATCTTACGGGCAGATTTAGCACCCAAAACTGCGAACAGAGAGACCATTAGCCTCACTGCGCTTCATGCTGCGAGCGATTAGCCGCAGCAGCCGTGGAGATTAGACTGGGAATTCTCCAGTGTCACAATGCGGCCGAGCGGGATTCACAGTGTTGACCCTTTGATCAGAGACAGAGCCAGCGAACGGGCAGCCAGGCGGAGATTGTGCTGATGGCACGGGGCCTAATCTCTAGATTATCCGTCGTGCTGCTCCACTGTGCACACAGCTAATTAAGAGATGAAGTTGTGTGTTGCAGTATCACGTCACAGGGGCACATTATTTAACTCCCGAAACTTTTTAGATGGTCTTTTATGCGGCAGCACCTTACTCATTCACTTTAGCTAATTGGTTGTAATCAGAGAGTGATGATGCATATCAGCAACTCATTTTGTGCTCATGCCGTCAAGCAGGCAAGAAAGTTCATTTGCAGTGTCTTCTCAGCAAAGTTCATCATACCCCTGTGGATGTTTTCAGATATCCCAAAGCGTTATTAGTGTCTGTTTCTGTTCCACATTAGAGACATTAAGGGCAGTTTGGAGGAGTACTGTTACCGTCTGTATGTCTGTGATAGCTGTGATCAGAGGTTTTCCCACCAGGACTTTTACTTGTTATGGAATATGTTTACACTGCTGTATTGGTACTTTTACTTAAGTAAAGGATCTGAGTACTTCTTCCATGACTGACATTAGCAAGTTTGAATATTGTTAATACACTCTGTACATTATTTCCCCTCAGATGAGTGTTTGTTCTGCACGAGTTCATTTCGTTCCTGACTGATCTCTCTGAGCTCCAGTTCCACCTCAAGACAGCAGCGTCGAGTTCGGTCTGATGGATTATTTCTCTTTTACTGATGCTCGTTGTTTTTCTCTGTCTCTGCACAGACTGTGCATTCTGACCTGGAGGATAATCAAAGTGCCTGCCTGGCCCTAAAGATACACATTCGTCACGCTCCGATTTTGTGTGTTCAACAAGTGTGCGATCGAGGCTGTGCCCAGGTCTATGCGCTAAACATGGGAGACCAGAGGTCAGTCCAGCCCCTCTTGCTCCTGCTGCTGCTCCTGCTGCTCCTCGCCAGCATGTCACAGCTGTGGGCCTTCCCCTTCAGCCCGTCGCTGGACCTGGATGTCACCCCCAGGACTACTGTCCTCTCCAAAGGTGAGGGGCAAACAGAATATTTCACAGTTTTCAAAGGCGAAAGAGAAATGTGCATGCCGGTGTTTTGCCTACTTACACCAACATGATCGCAGCTGATGGAGGCAACTATAAGGTACTCCTTCTATCATGCAGCATTAAAATCTAAACCTACAGACATAACACACATACTGTAGAGTGAGTGTGACTTGTCATTGTCTCCAATGTGCAATGTAGTCTGTACGTGAATGGGTGCATTGCAAACAGGAACTGATAATAGCTAATTCAGCATACTTTTAGTGGTGCCATTTTGCCAAAACGTTGAAACAAATATAGGCTAAAAGTAACTGGGCTGAAGTTTACCCCCCCCCCCCCCAAAGCATTATGGGAACCGTAGTTTCAAAACATGGCAACATGAAATCCCCCAAGGGATAAGAAGAGAATAATAATACTGCATGACTGATGAAACTCATTGATATGACTGCGTGGAGGAACGGAGGGGGACACAAAGCGCTCTAAACGCACATGCACGAGCCGACTAAACGCTCACCTCACTGTCCTTATTTGATGCTCCTCTGCCTCCTTCCTCCCCTGCCTGTTAAAGAAGTGGCACAGTTTTTGAAGTTGCCCCTGAAGACAGCTCCTCCATGCTCAGAGTTATTAATCGCCTCTCTCAAGCCCTGTCCTAGATCACACGCCTCAGCAAACACTTCTAATGAAACAATAGGCAAGAGGCCCCCATAAAGAGGACCTGCGCGCAGTAGATCGGATTGGTGTGCGAGCAGAAAATACTGCTGAATAGGTGTGTTTTGGCACAGAGTGGGTATTTACACACATCATCAGCACCGTCCTCCCCCTACCTTACCCCCCCGGCTTGCCACCAGCTCACCTTTCCCCTCCCTCTCTCCTCGCTCCCCATCACTGCGGCAGAGGCTACCACTGCAGCTGCAGCGAGGAGGGAACTCCGGCACTGGCAGACCGAACGAACGGACGGCCGTGCTCTTACCTCCACTCCACCCCTCTCCGGTCCTCTTCAGCCCTCTGAGGACGAGTATTATTAGAGGAGGGTGGAGTGCGCAGGGCCGGCCCCATTGCGAGCCGAGCTCTCCGGTGCAATGTCATGAGAGCTGTTGAGAGTGTTGCAGTGTGAGATGGGAGGATATGCTGCTTGTTGTTCTGAATCACAATAACTAGGAGAGATGAGAATATAACAGAGGAGGAGCCACTTTTTTGTGTTTGTTAGCGACTTTACGGTGCATTTTCCAGATCCAGCCTGAGAGGGAATGCTTGCTGTTTGCTGGAGAGAGAGGAAATGATGTGAATATGCCCCCTTCAAGGTTCATGTTTTGCTTCACAGTGAGCTGATTTGTCATGCTGTAGAGAATATTTAGGAACATATTTATGGCAGACCCTGCAGCATGAAGAAATACACAAATACTGAACATGGCACCACTTTTAAAGCTGCTATTGAGGAGCTGTTTCCTGCAGCCAACGACAGCTGACAGCACTGGACTGGGTATAGTATCAGTGCAGTTATTTATCAACCAAATGAAAAGGACACGCTCCGTTAAGTCATTAGACGGGGCAGGACATATGACTCATTAGGCCTCATTAGGAAAGTTTGTAAGTGCATCATAGAAGGAACTCATTGTCTATTCTGAAAGCCTTCTCCCGGTTGTCATGCCTCTGGCTATTTATTTACACATCTCCGAGTCTGAGTCTGCCTCGGATTATAAATCATACATACTCTGCTTACAGTGGGCACTTTTCTGTGCCGCAGCCAGACTCGGTCTATCGTCACAGATTTTATTTTTCTCTCTGCCCTCATAGAAAGTTGTCCTTGACCTACTTCCTAATCATCAGGGGAGGCGTGTGAGTGCATGTGAGAGTGCGGGATGTGCACGTGTGTCAGCATGCGTTTCATCTGAGTCGGTGTGTCTGTGTGTGCGTCGGGGGGAGAGCGCTGTCTGGGCATGCATTGAGTCACATCATGTAAAATCTGCACACATGCACTCTCTGTCACTTTCCCTGTGGTGACACATGTCACGGGGGGGGGGGGGGGGGGGGGAGTGGCAAACTCCACCTCATAAGGAAGATGTGTCTGTCTGGGTGTGCAGGGCTGCATGTGGAAATAGGATGAATGCTGCATGTGGGTGTCACTACCTTTGGGAGACACTGTGGAAGGATTCATATTATGTTTCTCAGCCGGGGCGACGGGGCGCTCATTAATTTACTGCATGCTTTGGATATGACCTGCGTGAGTGGGAGTACAAGGACATGTTTTATTGGAGGAAAGCTCACATTTATAAGAAGAAAAATAACATAATGACTTTATGCACTCTTGTATGGAAACCTCACAGGAGCTCTAGCATTTCGTCAATAAAAGAACTGCTTTTCAAGCTGATAAGCGGTGGTGGTACTAAGTATCCTCATCCATTATGTAAAGCTGCACTAATCAATATTTTTATATTAACAGTGGATGAAATTGCTGTGTGTAATGTGAAGGTGGTGAGGAACCCACAGAGGCTGCAGCTCAACAGAGCGTTTTAGCATCTTTCAGCTCGTTCAGCCCGTCATACACTAGGCGATTAGTCGATAATCAATAAGTCGATCAACAGAATATAATAAAATGCAACAATTTCGATACCTGAATAATCCTTTTAGTAATTTTTAAGCAAAAATGGCCAACATTCCCTGGTCCATGCCACGTCCAATGTCAGGATTTGACTGTTTTTCTTGTGTTGCTTGATCATAAACTGATTATTTCTGTGTTTTTTGTTGGCAGAACAATCAGTCAGTTAATCGAGAAGGTAATTGAAAAGTATAATTCAGGTGTGTGTATGGGTTTAATAGGCAGAGTTGACGACTCTGCTTGGCTCGTGTCTGTGTGTTTGTGAGTCAGGGCTGCTGCTTTTTCTCCCAGAGGTGAGATTAAAGCTCGACTGTGCTCTGGGTCACAGGGTCCCTTCTTTGGCTTTCTCTGTCTGTGCCACCAGACTTGAAGTAATGCAGTTGTGAAATATTGATGCACTGTAAGTTGTTTGAGATGGCCTTGGTAGTAATATTCCTTATCTTTAGCGCTATTATAATTATTGTGGTGGTGGTAATAAACCCTTCCAAATTGATGCTTTTTTTTGTAGATTTTATCTGGTATTGCAATTACAGCGCTGAGGAGACAGGCCACCGATGGTCACCAATTTACTGTTCAGCCAAGTCTGCTATTGTCTTTGCAAAACAGCCTTCACAGCTGCATCTGCTGCGCCCTGAACGCAGAAAGCACTGATGATTTACTCACACTATCATCTGAAGTTGTTTCATCTGTATCTCAGCTGTGCGACAGTGTTGCTCCACCATCGCTGGCGTCATTTGTCGTTTTTCTCTCTGTGGCGACATTTTCATGCTTTGGACCCTGAAATCCACTGAGACCTCCGCGGTGCTTTGATCTTATTCCCCTCTGATTGCGCTGATGTGTGTTTGACAGTTTCTTATTGGTGATTCACTGATAGCATCTAGCGAGACCTGAAATAACACGAGGACTGTTTGTGTGTTGTGTGTGGAGTTGGCTTTCTTTTCTGAGATGAAAGTCTTGGCTGTCTTTCATCTCATTCTGCAGTCTCCCTGGTTGAACAAAGTCTTACCAAAGTTCTGGATCTGACACAAGCTCCAAAAAGGTATTGTGCTTGTGTCAGTATTAGACGTGTGGTAAAAACAACGCTGCCTCTTTGACTGGATGCTTGACAAGTGCTCTCTGACACTGGCTGACATCTTTATTTATGAGGAACTCAGCACTCACATCTCAGCAGGAAGATCCTATTTTCCTTAAAGATTCCTGAAATAATGGGTTGATTTTAATATTAGGGTCAACTTTAAGGGGCTGCAAGGTGGCACAGCAGGTAGTGCGCGTGCCTCACAGCAGGAAGGTCGCTGGTTCGATTCGCCTTTCTGTGTGAAGTTTGCACACCGTGCATGCGTGGGTTCTCTCCGGGCACTCCGGCTTCCTCCCACAGACCAAAAACATGCTCATTAGGTTAATTGGTGACTCTAAATTGCCCCTAGGTGTGAGAGTGAGTGTGAATGGTTGTCTGTCCAGGGTGTACCCCGCCTCCCGCCCGTTGACAGCTGAGATAAGCTCCGGCCCCCCCGCGACCCCGAAAGGGATAAGCGGCATAGAAAATGGATGGATGGATGGATGGATGGGTCAACTTTAAGGCACAAGCACAAGCGCAGCACTGGCAGCTGTGTGATGTGCCATCATTGAACAAGCAGCCGCAGTCAGAAACAACAGAAACACGTGTCAGTTTTCCTCCGCCTCACAGTTCACGCCCGTGTCAGAGAAACCTGCGAACCACAGACCTGTGAACTGTCTTCATTAGATCCACTTTCCACTGAAGAAACGGTCCCTATTAAAGCTGAGGCTGGGGATTATCCAGCGTATCGGCGACACCGTTGTTGGAAAGAAATGTTGCTGTTGCATTTTCTCAACTTGTTTCTCTTCACCTCCAGTCTGTTGGGATGGAGGCAGAAATCTCTATATACTTTCATATATCTCAAAACTCAAGTCGAAACTATCTGCGCAGTCCGACACTGCTGGAGGGCAATGAAAACTTGTTTTTTCATGTGGTTGAACTGAACTGTTACTGATGTAGATATATGCAGATATATATGTAAAAAAATATATATATATATAGCCTACATATACATATATTATTTTATGCCATGCTCGTGTCATGCAGTGTTTCCACCCACGGTACCCAAAACTTTCCGTTCCAGGAGCTACTTTTCAACAGTTCCTTCAGCTTGCTGTCGCCTGTGTTTCCACTAGGCGAAAATAGTCCGCTGACGTGTGAAAGAGTGACGGCTGTTAATACATTTAGTACAACAACTGTGTTATCGTCCGTCTCTCGTATGCGTTCGGCTGTAATTAAACTGATTTTCGGTTGCAGGTTTTTAAAAATGGTGGCTGAAACAAAATGCTGCAAATCCTCGACCAATCAGAAAGGCCCATCCTTGAAGTTTCTGTACTTTTTGAGGTACTGCTATCAAGCAGGGACTTTTTGGGGAATAAAATAATTTAACTGTAACTTATTTTAGACCCTGGTCCGTGTTGTGGTTCCTAGTCCATGGGGAATCACGTCTTAAAATTCTTGTTGCTGGTTGGCTGGCAGGTGTAGTTACAGTCTGTTAATCAGAATCAGTCTATAGCCAATGCAGTTAGACAAGACAGTTTGTATTTTTACATGATGTTATTTCAACATATGGCTGTAAACATAGGTCAGATTTTCCCCATCACATACAATTACATTCTAATATGATGATGCTTGATCAGTGACTGTGACAGGAACGCATCCTGAATCTATTCATCACATAACTTTCAGTCTGTTTTCCTGTCTTAAAACTGTTTTATTCTAATTCCCACGATGGTGAAAGGTGAAAGTGCTTTTACTCCAGTTAACTGTCTGTAGTGAAACTCATCGAACCGTGGATTGAATTTTAAAACGCAGCTCCTGTATTAGCCTGTAGTTAAATAATGGACTGTGCACTAATGGAGGGAATAACAGAGGAAACACTGAAACTTTGCATTCTTTGCCTCCTATTTTCATATACCACGGCGCCCTGATGTGCATTATTTCTTACATAATGCAGAGTCATGTTCATTGACTCTTGACCCTTATAAAGAAGTGAAGAGATGCTTATATAATGTAGTTAAAGTTGACAACAGCTGACACTTCTGAGTCTGACACTGTCCAAAGAAGTTAAGTCACTCTTTCCTTCCAGCATTTGTTCCCAAATCTTTTTGTAGGCACGTGTGTGTGTGTGTGTGTGTGCGCGCGTGTGTGTGTCACATGGCCTTCATAGTGTGTCTAGTGAGTCACAGAGGAAGTCACACACTCCGATGACTGTGGTCGACAGACACACGCACAAACATACAGAGGATCATCTTCATCCCCACATGGAAGATTGCAAATAGGTCTGAGCACGAGCGCTCACATTCTGGACACGCCACCTGTGACGGCTCAGCGTTGAGACACAGCACACACTCGTCAGATCCTCTGAGTCACTGACAGAAATGTCTTCACTTTTCAGGAGGCAGATGAAGGATGAAATAAGTGTGAAGTGTGTGTGTGCGTGTGTGTGTGTGTGTGTGTGTGTGCGTGTGTGTGTACCCAGCGGAAAACCTGACAGATGTTTCTGAGGGGCAGTTGTTTTGACCTCTTCCCCTCATTGAAGGATGTACTCTGAACATTCACACAAACAGGCCTGCATAAACACACACACACACACACACACACACACACACACACACACGCTGTACCTTGTTCTTTGCTGCAAAATCAATGAGGAGAGTCAACAGAGCACTGAGGTGTGCCAGAAGCCTTTCAGGTTTGTATTTACTGCTGCCATCCTGTATGCATGCGTGTGTGTGTGTGTGCGTGTGTGTGTGTGCGCGTGTGTGTGTGTGTGTGTGTGTGTGTGTGTGTGTGGATGTGGGGGTTATACAGTTTACTGAGTATACTTATGGCCATGCTAATCCTGATAAAAATGTTTGACCTGTTGAAATTTCGCGTTTTTTTTTTTTTTTTGTGAATGTTTCTAAAACAGAAAGCAGCCGTTTGTGTTTACCGACAACAGTCTTACCAAGTGTTTCTGAGATCTCCTTTATCTAATCACGTGTTCACAAAGTGGTGAACCTCGCTCCATCCTCGCTTGTGAATGACTCAGCCTTTCCACGATGCCCCTTTCATACACAATCATGATACTATCGCCTGTGTATCATGAGTGAATTCAGGTTAAACAACTTCCTTTTTTGTTCACATGCAGCTGCTTTTAGAGCACAGCTGCGATTTTCAGACTAAAATGAGCAGTTCTCCTCTTTCGTACTTTCTGGGTGTCGTCACCTGAGATTTAGGGGCCATCGTGTGTTAAAAAATGTGCCAGCAAATCGGCGCTGGCTGTGTAAAACAACACACAGTTGGACCACGTCAGGCTGAGACCAAGGTCCCCCTGCTGCCTTGGGGCCAGGGACACTTTGTTCGTCACCATGGTCCTTCTCATCGGCACTGTGCTTGTTATATCATGCAGACACTATTTTTATAAGATAGAAACCAAGGCTTTTCCTCACTCTTGGATGACTCACATGTAGTGGGCCCTTTACATTGCCTTGGGCTGCCACTGTGTTTGCATAACTCGTCCTTTAAACGTGATCTCGGTCAGCGTGCAGTGTTCAGTGTGGACTGTGTTGTTTCATGCATGTTTTTGCTCACTTTCTGCTCTGCATTGCTTGTCAATACATAACCTACATCTAGATTCAGTGTAGTTTAAGCGTGTGTGTGCCTTTTATTTGTGTGTACCTGTGTGTGGTGGAGTGGGTGCCCTGCTGAGTGACCCCCCGCCCCCGGCGTGTCCTGACCTTTGGCTGCGTCGGAGGAGCTGCTCATTGCTCACTCAAATCTGAGAAATAATAGGTGACAGTCACACAATCTCATCTGTGGAGTTACATAAGTTTTTGGCTATGAGAGAGAAGCAGCGGTGACAGTTCTTGAAAAGTTGAGTTTGCTAGAATTGAACTTTGACATTGTTGATGTCGGGGCAGCTAAAACATGTGGATAATTCTGTTTAATTACAACTTGGGTCTAGTTTACATAGTTTTGGCCATCATTTTTATTCATTAAAACATTAAATTCTCACCAAGTTTGATGCTGAAAGTAAGGCTTTAATCAAACTCCCAGTTAAATAAGGGGAGATTCATTTGAAGTGCATGTATTTATTGAAGTTAGCAGTAGGAAAAGACTTCGATTAGACCCCCTTGATCCTCATCAAGCATAAAATGATATGAAGATGAAAGTAAAGCCAGCAGGTGGTTAACCTTCAAATGACGGGTCTGAACTGAAATTATCCTTTAAAAATGCTGTAATCTCACACTAATTCTTCACAGTGGAGCTTTAATTCATGTGAGCCTCAGACTCACAGGAGCATTTTGGTTCTTTTAGCACTCTGTTTCCAAACTTTCATGATTTAGGTGTAATTATTGTGAGATGATTGGCTATCGATCATGTTCGTGCGATCAAAGTTAACATTTCTCGTAAAACCTGTCGCTTCTCGTCACAAACGGACGCCCCAACCCTCCACATTCGTTTGTTCACTCCTCTTGGTTTGCCGAAAAGGACAAACATCTTACAAAATTCACACTAATTGGTAACTGATGATGTTAAAAATGCTGTATTTCTTAAATGTCACGGCTCTTCAGAAAGTGCAGAGTTGATGTTTTGCAACTTTTGTGGAGGGTTTCCTCCACCTGGAGCGAAATGCGCGGTGTCATTATTCCCAGCTGTCATGCATATAATCCGTCTGACAGGCCATGACAGAGCCAGTATGGTAAAAACCTAATTATTGACCGGTGAGAGAGTCCCCGTGGTTGTCTGGCTGTCAGTGATAAAACCAGTCAGAAAAGGCTTGCAGGGTAAGAAGGTGGGCTGCGACAGAGACTGCAGTCTGACTCAGTCCACGGTCTTCTGGAGAGTCCATAGGCGCTCGCAGCTCCTGTCATCACCCAGTGTCCATGTGACAGTTCGACAAACAGCCCGTCGTGTGGGGAGGAAAAAGCCTCTCATGTGATGTTGGGGAAACTCTAAACACTTTTCATCGTGTTGTATTACGCAAGCTCAAACCCCGCTGGGAGACTGGCTGTCATCCTCTTTATCGTCACCGTGAATTGTATTAATAACACTGTAGTTGAGATAGACGAGGTGAGTCAAAGCCTTGGACAGCGTTTGTCTTCTTGTGTCTCTGTTTTGCATTAACAGGGATTTGACAGCTTTTCCCAAATAACTTTTCCAAACAAACTAAATGAAACTGGAAACATAAACCCTGGCTCATTACAAACATCTACTTCCTGTATCTTGAATGTGTGGCAGCAGCTGCATAGATATGTGGATTTTGCAACGCGGTACTTTTCCGCTACCACCTGAAATATGCAATGAACTGTAAAGTACCAAAAGTTAGCATTGATCAACTGATCAGTTCTTCTTAATGCATTATTTTAGTTCCTGACTCAAAGCATAATCAGTTTCCAAGTCGTGGTAGTAAAACTCAGCCTGTGAAAACAATCCTGAAATCTGTTTTGTGGCTGTTACATTTACCCTCATTGATATTAATCACATGATTTAAAAAATATGAATGATTTAATGGTCTTTTGCCACTGACCCTGATCCAATTCAATACGTCTAATTGAAATTTATGAACTGTGTAATATAAAACAACATAATACTTCAGCTTTCATCGCTGGCTAATGATCTTAATACTTGCAGCAGTTGCGCTGTGATCCCCAGGCCCTCCCAGCTGCACTGGACCCGTCTCGCCCCATCAGACGCACAATGAACAGAAGAACAGATTAACCGCGACAGGCGCGCAGGACCTCGCACCACAGTAAATTGATTGGTGGGGACAAATATAGGTTGTCTTATAACTGGGAGCTGGGACTTGCTGTCATCAGTTCACAAGTGAAGGAAAAGGAAGGAGCGGGAGGTAGAGAGGATTTGTGGCGATTAATATGCCCATCTGCTCTCTGCTGACTCATATTCCTCCGTGCAACACCGTCGATACCTTCGTGTATTCTGTTGCTCTCCGATGACAGCTGTTCTTTCTGCATCTGTGGGTTTCTTCGTCTGTACGTCAGATTTATTTAACCATACATTAATCTCCGCTTGCGTCTAACTTTTAGTGCAAAGCTCTGTAAACCTACTTCTGCAGCAGCTCCACAGAAAAAAAAACACAATGCCCTCCTTTTTATCGCCTCGCAGCAGCAGAGCAACCTGCCCCCATTCCTGGGGTGCCACACCGGAGTGTGTTCAAACATTTAGCTGAGTGCACCGGGCTAATTAGTTCACAGTGGATAAATAATATGTTTGTCTGCGCTAAGGACAAGAGCAACAACAACCAGAATACATCCAATTTTACTTCAGTAATGCATGATGAGCCAGAGCCAACTCTTATTTGGCCCACATACGGTATGATCATGCCTCCTCCATCACCCTCATTCACACACACACACTCACACACACACACACAAACACACAGCAAGAGATGATGCTGTGGCAGTGCTGCTGATGCGATTTGGCATTACTGGGGCACCATTCCTGCTGAATGCCCTAAAATTTCGCCTCCCCTGTGCCCCCATCCCCACGGCCTCAACAGTCCTCTCAGCAATCACTCCAGCGACGCCCCGTCTCTTGTCGAGTCTCGCCCTCATGCAGTCACGCTGAGCATGTTTGGAGCGTATAGAGTCTCCAGTGAATGCGAAGTCGAGATTGAAATTTTTGTACCAAGCTGTTCTCGTTATCCGTGACCCTGCATGGAGCTTGACTGTGCTGCACATATGACACAGTACCTGAGAGCTGGTATCGAAGCTATTATATTTAAATTCTACACACACAAGCGTGCATACGAGAGCTTTTCTTCAGTAACTGAAATTTGCAATTATTTCTTAAATGGGTAAGTTAGGAAACTTTCATGACACAAGTCATTTTTTTTATCAAAAGCCCACGAAGCAAACACCAAACTACTCTGACTTCTTGACTCTTGCATTGGTCAAGCTCCAAAAACACTGCATCCTCCAAAAGAACACCTTGTCCACATACTTTTGCCCAATGGTGTCGTCATCCTGATGTATGAATTATCTGACATTGTTCATAGAAAGAATAACTTAATAAGAATGACTGTTTTTGGTTAATTAGGTGAACTAAATACCTGATTTTTGATTTGCATGATTTCCCACAATTATATAGTACTAAAACAGCGATATCACAGGGCTACATGTACCTGATATAAAAAACGATTTAACAAAGTGTGCTTCAGTAGCAGACCTGACTTTGTGCATGTGGGGCATTGTGGTATTGAACCTGGAAGAGACCTTCCCCAAACTGTTCACACTACATGCAAAGCCTCAGCCGAGTGTTCACATATTTTTTGGCCTTTACAAAACAGAAACTTTTGTCATTACAAAGCAATGTGTGTCGTCTATTTGCAGCTCTGTTAGGCGGCGCCCGTTTCGCCGGCTCGTCCCAGAACTACAGCACCCTGCTGCTGGAGGAAGAGGCCGGGCTGCTTTACGTGGGAGGCAGAGGAGCGCTGTACGCACTCAACACCTCCAACATCTCCACACCTGCAAACCTTGCGGTGAGTGCCGAGACACCGCCAGCCACATGGTCACATGACCACCTAATTGCCGCTGTTAACAAAGACATAGCAAACCGGATTTCACAAGTTTTCTGCCATTTCCCGAGTCTTAAAGGAGGCCAACTAATAATAGCCTCAAGCAGATTGAGCAAATCCCATTGTGTTCCTCCAATTTTAAGGATATCGGATTAAATGTACCAGCCGTTTATTCAAGGGTTACTGAAGAGAGTCAGAACTCAGTGACGCAGCCAGAAAATTAAGTGTGCTGTCCTTCTCTTTTCTCTCTTCCTGTTTATCATACACACACTTGTTTTCCTCCTTTCATATCTCCCCTTTCTGTCCATAATTCATTCTAGTTATCTGTCCATTTTTCCATCTATTTATTGAGCTAAGTGAGTCATCCTTATCCCATTGTTTTGCAGATCGATTGGGATGCTTCCCCTGAGCAGAAGAAGCAGTGTTTAAACAAAGGCAGAGACAATCAGGTACACGGCTGCACTTCTACTCTCTTATTATCGTTCAGCCGCTTTTTCTTTGGAGAAAAACTCAAAAGTCTATTTACTTGTTGAGTTCTTATTGGAGAACATAAAGGAGACACTTCTGCTTTGTGGCGCACAGATTGCTCCTGACAGCAACAAAGTGGATAATCCTTTCAATTGCTTCTTAATCCACTTTTCCTGAAACCCTGAGAAACTAATTATTTAAAAAAAATGCACCCATCCATTAAATATTTGCATAAAATAGCCCCCGTGCATGATGTGCATTGACTGGCCTTTGTTCTCTCCGGTCTTGTCTATCATGGAGCCATAAATAACCTGTTTTTCTCCATCTGTTCTCTGCAGACTGAGTGTTACAATCACATCCGCTTCCTGCAGCGATACAATGAGACTCATCTGTACGTCTGTGGAACAAACGCCTTCAGGCCTCTGTGTGCTTACATAGTAAGAGCCCATGTGGTTTCATTGCAGTAAAGTTATGACTGGACTGGATTTAAAATGAAATGACTAATTGAGCCATGTCTCCTGTCTCTCTGTAAGGACGCAGAGCGGTTCAACTTCTCCTCGGGCTTCGAGGAGGGCAGAGACAGGTGTCCATACGACCCAGCTAAGGGATACACCGGCCTCCTCGTAGGTGTGTCTCCCAACTTTGCATTAAATCTGTTGTGTGTTAGTCAAAGCAGCACGCAGGCATGGAAGTATGTCTTTGTTGGATGAAACTAAAGTTTACAAACTTTATCAGACTAAATTGAGGATGTTTAAACCTCATCAAGTCCCCCACAGGAAAAGGGTTGACATTATAAATGTGACTAAGAGTCTGCAGCCATGCTAGCTGCTCTGTGACGCTCTGAGCTAAATGCTAACGTCATCATCCAAGTGCCTGACAAGATTCTCAGTCATCCAGGTCATGGTTTGTCCAGAGGGGCCAAGTCAAGGACAAATGGACTTGCTTTAGATGCTAACATGCACACAATGACAATGCTAACATGCTGATGTTTAGGGGATAATGTTTACCATGCTCACCTTCTAATTTTAAGGCGTTTGCATGCTAACATTTGCTAATTAGCACTGAACATGAAGTACAGCTGAGTGTGATGGTAATGGTATTAGTTTTGCAGATATTTGGTCATAAACCAAAGCATTGGACGAGCTAACAGGACCTGACAGCGCTAGATGAAAAGTCAGATGTACATTGAAAGGGTTGCTGATCGCTGCAGGTTGTAATAGAAACGTATACTTATTGTCTGAAAGATTATGTGCACTGTTATATGTTAGACTTTCCTTTGGCTCAGCGCACAGCGTGGTACTTTTTCTTTTTCGCTCCTCATATAAAAAAGTTCTGCCAATTCCCAACAGGTGTGAAATGTTATCAAAGGCCTTCAGCTCCCTCTCAGCAGACAGAGGCAGAGAGAGAAACCCCCTGAGGAATAAAGATAGACAGAGCTATGAATGAACAAAGAGCGGCTGGGTACGAAAGGACAGTCGTCGCTTTCTGAGGGCAACAAAACACTCCGAGACATATGAGGCTGTGTAGAAACAAGATCGATGAACTCAGCCCAACAGGCTCAGAGGTCCATTTGCAAATGAGCGAATTAATATTGCAATAAACTCCTGAAAGATGAGCCTCTCTTTGTGAAATTGACCTCTGTTATGGAGAATTTTCACAACACTGTCCATACTGGCTGTGAGGAGTTACCTTACTACTAGTGCAACAAACAAATAAATAAAGTCTGAATCTTGCAAAGTTTTTATGTTTATAGTACAAAAAAACTCTGTTCTTCCGCAGAGTTTCTGTAGGATTGAAGTTTTTTAAAAAGCCTCTCATAAATTTTCTTGTTATTTCACCTGTTTATTGTTTTTTTTATTCAGTCATTCTCTGTGCTTTCCAGTGCCTGACTTTATTGAATCCTGTCCTTTCCTTGTGAAGCACTTTGGAACTTAGTTTGGAAAAGTGCTGTATAATAAAGTTAATTATCTTTATTACTGGGGCAAAACACCAGCAATAAACCCCTACACCAGTGCCAGGAGGCAGATTCTCTCTTGAAACACACTGCTGCAAAGTCGTTAGTTTCGGCTTTCTGTCCCCTCATTTTTTACAGCGTAGTCGCTTCACAACCAGTATGGACAGGAGGAATGATTGCAGCTCTTTCAACATACATGTGGGCATGCGAGCGTTGTGTTAAGACAGACTTGAAGAAATATGATACTATCCTTTATAATGCAATAGACTCAGGAGAGGCATTCAAAGCATGCTCAAGCAAACTATCTGCGTCTAATCACTGTTTACAAGCAACGCGACCACAGCGGGTGATAGGTCACAGCCCGCCTGCCTGCCTGCTCTGCAGTGTGCCAGCTGCTTTCACTCACATCCGACTGAACCCTGATTTCTTTCTGTCTTCATGTATCCTGCGCTCCGGTCAATCAGACGGTGAGATGTTCACGGCCTCTCAGTACGAGTTTCGCAGCTCTCCGGACGTGCGCAGAAACTTCCCCTTCCCCACGCTCAGGACGGAGGAGGCGCCCACCCGGTGGCTTCTGGGTAAACACGACAAAGAAGAGGCTGAGTGTGTGCTAAAAGACGCTCATGCTGGTTTATTTATTCACTTACAGTAAACCGCTGAATGGACCAAACCTCATTGGCGTTTTGTATATTTTTATCTCATCGGGTATTTTGCTGACCTGGAGAATGAAAATCACATAAAGAAGCCGCACTGCACTGCAGCCCTAACTGGCTTAGTTGTGGCAATTCAATCATACTTTAAAAGCTCCATCTTTAGTTTCCAAGGAAACACATTCTTTTCTGCTAATAGGTCTGTGTTTGGACCTGTGTGTGTGTTGTTTGTGTGTGCACAGAGGCAGATTTTGTGGGCTCCGTGCTGCTGAAGGAGAGCATCAACAGCTCTATCGGTGACGATGACAAGATTTACTTCTTCTTCACGGAGAGGAGCCAGGAGCAGATTGCCTACCCGAGCCAGACCAAGGTGTCCAGGGTGGCCCGAGTCTGCAAGGTCAGCGAGAGCAGCGAGCCCCAATACTGTTCACTATAATCACATTAATGGTTTCACTGGGTTTGGATAGTTAGCAGATTTACCCCGCTGGCAAGGTCGCGGCGAGAAAGGGTTGAAACGAGGGAGGAGAAAAGTGTTCCGAGTGCGAAAATGTTGGGATTATTTAATGCGTTACGTCACAGATACAGACTGAAGAGTAAATGGATTTAGAGGGACTTTCTGTTCTCGATTTCTCCCTCCATGAGCCGCGGTGCTCCTCTTACGGTAATTTCAGTGCTGAATGAACCAGCAGTTGGGCGTCTCTAATCTTGGTTTCTTCACTGACGGCGGTTCTTTCTGTGCCACTGTTGCCAGGCAAACTACAAGTCCAACAACCTCCACCTCCAATGGCAAACCTTCTCCCTCTCTCTATCGCCATTTCGCCTTCTTCCACTCCTCCTCCTCCTCTTTTTCCCGCTCACCTCATTTCACTTCTGATCAGCATCCCCGGTCTAGACAGCGTGCCCAGCAACCATTCCTAGAGATCTCTCCACCTCTCTTTCTTCCTCCCTGTCGTTCCTTTTAGCCGGGCGCGATGCTGTAATTACCGTCGCAGTGTGGTGTTGTGCTGAATTCCCGCTGCAGTGTTTCTGCGGCATCAAAAAAGTGTCTAAAAGACTGAACCACGTCCAGAAATGATTTCGCACCCTGCGGTTGTTGAAAAGGATTTGCATGAAAGAAATAAAGAAATAAGAAACCACTCAGGGATTGACTTTTAACAGTGAGTGGAGTGAAGTCGTTCAAACCAATCAATTCAAACTGGCGTGAAACGTCACCACAAATTAAACCGAACAAAGACAAAGTTGAATGTTTTTCCAGTGGTTTATTACTCAGTTTTTTTTGTTTTGTGGGGTCCTCCTGGAGCTGTTTCACCACAGTTTGCAGCCCCCTTTGAGACCTGGAATACGTAACATCTCCAGCTTGTTCCCTCTTTTAAAGCGATGCCTTTTTAAAGCTTCTTTTGCCTTTGGAGCCTTAATTAGTGACTGTCATTAGTGCGAGGCAGAATACATTTTCTCATCAGTTTCATCATTTATTAGGTGAAGGATTCTGCTGCCTGTTTTTAGAAAGTCCAACAGTATTAAGTGGAATTTCCATTAACTTATCTGATATGTGACTTGAAAGGAGCTCGTTCTCTGTGTTTTGTGGTTTATTAAACTTTGAGGTAATAATTGAGAGATCCATGTATTACCACGCTCTTAATAAGACGTTTATTTCCTCTCTGCATGCTTCACCTTGTGCTGCTGATGGCATTCAGCTCAGGCCTGCGCCGTGTTGAAAATGTTACGAGGTCCGACCTTGTAAGATCTTCGACGTGACATTTAAGTAAAAGTGACTCCGGCGCTTGTTCAGACATGAGACAACGACTTTAAATTGCCATCACATTTACATAACGAGGTGCATGTCTGAAAGGGGCTCGCTTTCCTTTTTTTGCAGCTCGCTCCTGCGTTTTTGTTTGGATTCAGTCTGCATACTGACATCTTTGACTTAATGCACTCACTTTTTCCTGTAATATATAGACTCAGCTGGTCGAGTATTGGTTTTCTCATGCAGTTTCCTGCTCTGAGTTGACAAAACTGTTTGCTTTTCTCAGACTTTTTGTGTACCCTCACTGAATTACTCACAAACAAATTATGTACGCTGAATGAAATATTCAATTCTGTGCTGCATGTCTTTAAACGATATTTGTTTGTGTTTTCACATTCCTAAACTTACACACATTTCAGTGCACCACATGCTCACAAACAGGCAGCGAAATGGATCCGGAACATTTCGTCCATCTTGAGCTTTTTTAATCTCGTGTACTCAAACTGTTCATCTCCTCATGATTCACTCTGCATCCAAAATATGTCATTGCTGGAAATAAGGTCTGGACTCTTCTGCTCGTCTCTCTCCGTCAGCGCCGTGGAGCTGTCAGAGCAGTCGAGAGTGTAATAACTCAGTATGAACTAGGCCACAGCAGCACATGCAGATGTCGAGCTGGTCCCCAGCTCAGCCCCGTGGCAGCCAGACGCCACACGGGCTGGAGGCAGATCTGCAGATAGCAAAGGCCCTGGCAGTAGCCTCTGGCCTGAAACCACTGAAGACTTGCCATTTTTGAGCTGGCTAACTAGTTGTCCTCTTGTGTTTGTCACTTCGCAGCCAGACCGCAGCCACTTCCCCAGCAATCATGACCTATTTTCACAGAGAAGGGTGTAAATTACATGCAAACAAGGTCTTTTTAGGAAGATAAAGAGCAGAAATCAGCGCCGCTCTGACATTAGTTTTGCAAAGGAAGAAAGGCTCGACAGTTTTCTGCTTTATCTTCAGAAAGCGGCTTCATGTCTGGCTCAAACAGCGGCGCGCTTTCCATCACGTCGTCTTGGGTTAATTTCCCCACAGGCATATCTTTATGGCGCTACGCTTGGACTCTTGACTGTTGTTTTCTTAGATTCACATCACGACAGCCCGATGACCCGCGTGGGGCTTTGATTGACATAGATTGTAATCTATCAGTGCACCCCTTTAGCTCTTTCCCTTTTAATATCCTGCTATCCAGCTCTTTAAGAAATGCGTATGTTGTTTTCTCAGTGGCATCCATCTTACCTCTGCTTTACTAACCTCTCCTCCAGCACCGCCTCTCTGGAGGTTTTGTTCTGTGGAAGGAATAAACTCCAAGAGTGGATGCATTTATCTGTGCTCCTTTCCCTTCCTTTGTCTTCCTCTCACATCCACATTTTCCTTGGTGTTGTTGATGGAAGCCTTCTTAGTGCACTTTTGTTTTCAATACTTATATGTTATGTTGATTTAAGACGCTTTGCCTTTTGCGTGGGAGGCACAGGGAGCGTTGTGATGAACGACAGATGTCTGCCAGAGACATAAAGGAAGAAAGATGAAGCGCTTTAATTCCGACAAACAGAGAGAAAAGAAGAAGTCTCCTTTTCCCCTCTTCTAAATGAGGTGTGCTAAATTACTCTTTTAGGCAGAGATGTCTTGCAGCCTCGCCTCCCAGTGCTGCTGAAATGCAATTAGAGCAAATGTGCTAAAGTAGGCACTCTGAGCTAGAACACCAACATTCAGCTCCACTTTCCGTCCTCACTTCCTCCTCCCGTCTTTGTACGAGCGTATTTATGTGAACACTGTGATTCGATTACAATCGCAGATTAGTGGCCGTTGAGTACGAGCGCGGCGGCGTGTAAGCGTATATGTCAGCTCAAGTGACTTTATTTGATCATCCGTCCCTCCATTGTCTCCTCTGTGTGCAGAATGACTGGGGTGGCCAGAGGACGCTGCAGAGGAAGTGGACCACCTTCCTCAAGGCCAGGATGGTGTGTTCAGTCCCAGAGTACGAGCTGCACCTCAACATCCTGCGCAGCGTGTTCGTCCTGCAGGGTCGAGACGCTCAAAGCAGCGTTTTCTACGGCGTCTTTGGCCTGGAATGGTAAGAAACAACAACAAATTCTGCTTTTTTTGTGGCCTTTTTTGTTGGAAATATCCTTATTCTACACTGTCTTATATATGCTGTATACTGGGCATGTGAGACCTGAGAGCAGCAGCAGAAACATACACAGAGATCAGTCACATACACAGTAACCATCAGGAATAGTCACAAACATGTTGATGAATGGGATGAGATGCTCAGCTTTGGACCATTATAGTCATTATATCTGGTATACACTACAAAACTGGCCTTTTCGAACAATCTCCGGTCCAGCAAACTGTTGAGAGGACGTGTAAAATAACCAGGAAGTTTTACAAATAGAAGTGCAATCCTGTTTTCCGGATGATACTTCTTCTCCTGCAACGCACAATAACGAGGGTGACATTTATCTCCTGTAACGAAACGCAAGGGACGGTGATCAACTGCGTCAAGTGGTTTTTAAGTGCAGCACGTGAGAATACAGAATATCTCAAACGTAGGCACGGTGACTGTTGGCGAAGCGGTTTTCCTTCCTCATTCTGCACACTTTTTGTCTCTCAGACAGTTTGTGAGGTCAAAACTCAGATGGAGAAGTAAGGTTTTATTGGAGAAGGTGCACATGAGACAGTTTCTTTGACATTTGAAGCATTTATTTTGAAATTTCATTAGATTTCGGCCAGAGAACGCAGTTTAGCTGGATGAAGTGTCCTTTGGTTACACTATGTGGCCAAAAGTATGTGGACATCTGACTTTACTTTGGTCTAAAATACCATTTTGTGTTGTAGCAACAAGATTTCAGTTAACTGGAAGTAACTGACCGTGAGAGCCATGAAAACAGTCTGACTTAAATCACACAGGAATGGGACAGTAAATGACTTTTGCCTCTAAAGATGGTTTTAATCCCTCCTTTGAGAGACCACCATGATACAAAATCAGATAACACTATCATCACCATTTATGATTACAGTGCAAATGTCATTTGCGAATCCTTTTTGACGTAAACTCAACTGAAAACAGTACGAAGACAATATATTTGATGGTTTACGTCATCAGCTTCACTGATTTTTGTAAATATTTGCTTATTCTGAATCTGATGCAGCAAACAGGTTGATTGGTAACAGGTGACAGTGTCGTGATTGGGTATGAAAGGGGCATCCTGGAAAGGCTCAGTCGTTCACAAGCGAGGATGGAGCGAGGTTCACCACTTTGTGAACACGTGATTGGATAAAGGATATGACTGCATGAGCTCAGGAACACTGCTTTTATTTACGTTTTACACAGCGTCCCAACTTCTCTGGAATCGGGGTTGTGGACTAAACAATCGCAATGATCAGCAGATTCATCAATAAGGTGAATAATACCCTCAGTGAGTGCTCATCAAAGCGAAACCAGCCCAGCTGCAGTCGGAGCTGACAGTGTCAGAGGACGACGGCTGCCGCTGGAATATCTGGCAGCGATGTGAGTGTGTGTTTATGCTGATATGCAGAGTCATGCTGCATAAAACTGTCCCAAGGGTGTTTGGATTCTGATGGAGAGGATATCATTGCAACGGGACAGTAACACTATCGTTTCTCTCTGGCTTTTCCTTTTTTTTTTTTTACTGCTGCTCTTCCCTTTTGTGGAAATTCGAGCTGTGTCTCCTCACTGCAGCAGCTGTCCGTCCTTTCTTTCCTTTCTCCTTCTCCCCGTCTTTCTGTCTCGTCTTGTCTTTCTACGTGCTGGTTTTCCTTAAAACACGTGCACCTGTGCGAGGAGTAGTCGTCACCATGAGTTAGAGTCAAGCGTGGAAGAATGAGTAAGCCCCTGAGCTATACTGCTCACCGGGTCTGAAGACAGATCCTGGTTTCACTTCGCTCTCATTCCTCTCACTTGAATGCCTTTGAAGGCTGAGGTGGGCACACAATGGACTGAAGAATGTGACGCAGACATTTCCCCCCCATTACTAATCTCTCCTGTGGGCTTTAAGATTAAGGGTCACTCGGCTCCCAAATCATGCAGTCATTATCTTGTCGGACGAACCTTTTCTTTCACAGGTGCTCCACCAAAACCACAAATGGGTTTCATTTATGACTCAAAGGCAGTGGGAATTTTAGTGCTGTGAGTGTGCTGCTGAAAAATCTGCAAAGCAAATATTTCCTTCTGGAGTAGCTGCTGGAGATAAAGAGGGAAAATCACACACATGTCAGCGGCGCCACTCCCACGCGTCCCTTCAAGACAAATTGATAAGATCCAAAGAGGCAAATGTGAGCGTAAAAGCCAAAACTGAAACGCCCACAGTTTTCAGACAATGGAGACGAGCTCTCAGCTTCAGTCACCTGTGATGTGTTTGAAATCTGATCTGGGTGGCCGTTGCTCCCCAGATAATAACCTCTCAGTGTTGATCCAACATTGAATCATTGATCCTGAGTGCGTCCTCTGGATGTGTCTTCGGGGTGGGGGGGGGTTGTCTTTCAGGAAGAACATCAAAGCATCTGCTATCTGCCAGTACGCCTTCTCAGATGTGCAGAAGGCGTTCGATGGGCCGTACATGGAGGTGCAGGACTCAAAGTGGAGGGAGTACACCGGGAAAGTTCCAGAGCCAAGACCTGGATCTGTAAGTTTCACCTGTTAAAACCGTTTTCTACCATCGGGAGAGTGTTTGATATCTTTCCTGTGTGATCACGTCTCTCATGTCTCCAGTGTATAACAGATCTGCACCGCTCTCAGAGCATCAACTCCTCTCGAGACCTCCCAGACAACGTCCTCACTTTCGCCAGAAGGCACCCACTGATGGCCAGCCACGTGCACCCAATGGGGGTGCGCCCACTCATGTTCAAGAGGAGCGTCAACTACGTGAAGATCGCCGTGCACAAAGAGCCGGCGCTGGACGGAAACATTTATACCGTTCTGTTTTTGGGAACTGGTGAGTTTTACTACTGAAAAGACACGATGATAATGCTAACATGCTGATGTTTAGCAGAATACTTACCATGTTCATCATCTTAGGTTAGCATGTTAGCATGCTAGCTAATTAGCTCTAAACACCAAGTACAGCTGAGGCTGATGGAAATGTTCATTTTGCAGGTGTTTAGCTATACGTTTTGCTTACACTCACTGCACTGGGTCACATGTCCCATCATTACCATGAACATGGGAACTGTAGTTTGATTCAATTACTCATTCACTGTCCTAGAGCATCAAATGTGTATCAATCCACCACTCAAAATAGCCCCCAACAGATTTGCTGTTTACTCCTGTTTGAGCGATGTAGGCTAAACGTGCTGGTGCCCAGCTGTTTTAGGAAATTACTGAGGCTTTCTCTTAAGGAAATCACATATTTGTGACCTGGTTTTAAAGATGTACATGCTCAGTAAGAGTGAATGGGCTGAAACCTACAGACAGGGAGGGGAAGTCATTGAGAGATGGTGCTATGTTCTGCCTCTCAGGGTTATTCAGGTCTTCTCTGACAACATCGAATCTTTTCCTTCAGATGACGGGTGGCTGCATCGAGCTGTGGACGTCGACGGAGAAATGCACATCATAGAAGAGCTGCAGCTGTTTGATAAACCCCAGCGCATAGAGAGCATGGTCATATCCTCCGCTCTGGTATGTATTCATGTATGCAGAGTTATACAGAATGAGAGTTTAAACAGCCTATTTATGCTTAAGTGATGCAAATGAAAACCTTTGAGAGGTCATGGTCTGCCTCATTAATTTAGATATTTATGTGCCAATTGTTTTAAAATAAAATGTTTTCTAAGATAGTAATAAGCTAATCTGCAGCAACCAGGCAATGGAAATCTCTTCCCAAAATTCAACCATTTATTGACTAATTAAACACATTCTAGTACAGTGCAAACAGATTAATCATTAATCTTTTGTTTACAGCGGAGTATCTACGTCGGCTCGCACTCTGGGGTCGTGCAGGTGCCAATGTCGGCCTGCCGGAGGTACACTTCCTGTTATGACTGCGTATTTGCCAGAGATCCATTCTGCGGCTGGGACGGGAGGGTGTGCGTGGAAATATCTTCCCGAGCTCAGAGGTGAGGGAACACACACCTGTGCACTAGCAAATGCACATACATCAATGCCTGCAGACACAGGTGCACATTTCCAGTGAGCGGAGAGGTTTAAAGAAAGAAGTTTGACAGAGAACGAATTGAGACAGATAAATTTGCTTTGCTTCATTATAGACCCTGAGTCTATAGTCCATAAACCTCCTCTGCACTTCCACCTGTTCATTCTGCTTGTCGGCGTCTTTCATTTCTGCTTTCCTTTATCTGCTGCTGCGTGCATTTGGTTGACAGCCATAAAATGTTGAAAGCTCCTCCTGTAAATTGAAAAATTCAGCATCCTTTAGGTATGAAACCTACAGGGACATTTTATACCTTCATTTATACGTTTACCTCAACACCAGACAAGAGCAAAGAAGTGTCAAGCCCTGAACTGTTCAGAGATAATAGAACAATGAATAGATACGTCATTATTGTTAAAATAACATAAAAAAAACCCTACAAACAGAGATGAATCATTTTGACATAGTGTACATTTTTGCATTACATGACCTTTTTTTGGTTGATGTTTATTTCTTTCTTCTGGGCCCAGCAGCCATACCAGACTGTAATTAATTATTTATACAGCTTGCTTTCCCTTCCAGCAGAATTTTTATGAAAGCAGGTCTAAATGTAGTCGACCTGGATTTTTCCCTTCAGCTCAGCAGGAGCTTCTTCAGCATGCAAAAATAACAATAATAATAATAATTCTTTGGATTTGACTTCTCATGACTTTGAATCAGCATTTACGTTGAGTTACTTACACAGACTCATAACTGACAAATTTTTGGTGGCACTTAACGTGAAGTCCCCATATTTACAATACATGAACATGGTTTGATCCCCGGCCTCTGCGGTCTACATCTGCCACCATCAGTGTGTGTGAATGCTCATAATTAGCAATCGTAATGGCCACCATCATACGAATGTGAGTGTGAATGGGTAGAAAAGCGCTTTGAGTGATTGTCAGACTAGAAAAACAATATATAAATAAAGTCCATTTACCATTTTTAAAGTAAAAAGTAATTGATTACAATTGTAATTGTAATCAAAATTGTAGTGGAATGGAAGTTGTTGTATCTCAAGTAAAGTACCTCAAATTTGTACTTTTCATTGCACCCGTGTGTACCCAGATATCAGCTGAGTGCTGTAAAATGAAATCCAGTGGAAAAAACCTTCACCAACCTTCAGTCCTTAATCTGGCATCTCGTCCTGAGCCTCGTCTGGTCATGTTATGACATGTTTTAGCTGTGGTCTGGACGGGTTTGAACCGGTCCGTCTTATAAGCCCCTTCCAAACAAAACACACATACTCAGGCCCACACAGTGTCGCACCGGAGACCGTTTGTTTCCCTCTTCGCTCGCTTTGCATGAGCGAGTAACAGACATCTTAATCTCCATTACGGCAGCAGACACATCAGCCTCTCCTGTGGATTTGTTCGAGGGCGGCATCACATTTGGAGAAAGCTGCGAGCAGAATTGAATGTTGATGAGAGACTGTGCACTTCCTCGGTTAATGCTGCACAATGTCCGCTTCATTTCCCAGACAAATTATTGAAGGAGAGCGAGAAGTCTGCTCTAGTGTTTTTTGTTTCCGAGGGTTGCTGGAGCACAGGGATGGGGATCGAGGGGGAAGGGGTTTTCTGGACGACCACTACTGTTCTGCTCCAAACTGGGAAAGAAATGTGTACTGCTCCATCTGCCTGGGACCATCTGCAGTTATATCTAAAATTGTAAAATTTGTTTTTTCTTGCTGAATTTAAATCGTTGCTGCAGAAATTGGCTGTTCCTCCTGTGGCTGCAGATGTTTTGGGGTATTTAGGAATATTAATTTGTTATTGTTTTGGATTGGTCTTGGCCATTTTTCTGTTTTATTAGGGTTGTTTTAAAGGGTATATTTTGAGTTTTCTGTCTTATATCTGTTACTCATTGTTAGTCCATGTGCTGCCTATCTCGGGCCATGACTCACTTAAAAATTTTAATTAAACGCCCTCTTTCAGGTCAAATCTAACCCAGGATATCTTGAGAGGAGTCCGGGGCTGTAAGGAGAATTCAGGAAATGGTATGTGTTACGGCACACGTACGCACGCACGCACACACACACACACACACACACACACGCACACACAGATTATGAGGTGAAAGAAGTCCAACACATCCTCTCTTTTCTCTGCCTGAAAACTCAAGCGTTTAGCAGCTATGAAGGGATTTCATAGGTGCGCGCTCCTTACCCATCCCCCAGGTCCCACTGTACACATTTTAATCAGCTCCTCTGTTGCTGGAGGTCAGGCGGTCGTGCAGGCTGCATTGCGGGGCTCACCACATTTAAAGAGGCTTATGAAATGCGATGGGAAAAGACGCTGAGAGGGTGAGCTGCACAGGTTGCTCACCTGCACTTTGAAACCCTTGGTGACCTGACATCTTGTTCTATATTCTCTCTGTCCTGCTGCGTTTCTCTCTCTCACAGTCTCCACCTCTTTATCTTCCTCTCTGTACCTCATCTCACCCTCGTCTCTTTTTAGCTCCGTCTCACGTCTCTTGTCCTCTCTTTCTGATGCGTAGTGGTCCATCGGAGGCGTTCCGTGATGGCGGGCGACGACGTGCTGCTTCAGTGCGAACTGCGCTCCAACCTGGCAACTCCACGCTGGACGCTGAACGGCAAAGAGCTCCAGGGATACGGCCTCAATTCAGGCTACCGCATCGGCACAGATGGCCTCCTCATAATCGGAGCTCGTGCCCAGCAGAGCGGGTCTTATCGCTGCTTCGCTGTCGAGAACTCGGTCTCGGTCCTGGTTTATCTGTACACAGTCAGGGTCCACACAGACTCGTACTTCGCCGTGGAGCCCACAGCCACGACTAACCCCACTACAGTTTCCAGCCCGACTGTTTTCTCCACCAGCAGCCCCACCGAGCAGCCGCTGCCCTCACCTCCCGCCCCGCTGCCTCCAGGACCTGAGTTCCAGACCTACAGACACATGGAGGCCGTGTACATTTCCCTGGTGGCGGTTCTTGGAGGGCTTTGCTTGGTGTTGACTGTGGTGCTGCTTTATGTGAGCTTCTGCACCAGACGGGCCCCTCAGGACCGAAAGTTCTCCCAGCAGGGGCTGCAGGTCCTGGGCGCCTCTGAGAGAAAGAGGAGCTCCCATCTCGAACTTAAAACCATCTCCAGCCACTGCAACGGCCGCCAGGGTCGTCTGTCCCTCTCGATGCCGACCTTCGGGGACTTCGGCGATGGCTTCCTCCAGATAGTCCCGGGTGAGGGCCAGTTGTCCCCAACCAAAACACCTCCCCCAGCACCTCCTCTTCCGATGCCACCTCCGCTGCCCAACATGGACTACGCCAACGGGCTGTCGGCCACTCTGCCCAGCGTGCTGAGGAAGATGAACGGGAACAGCTACGTGCTGCTGAGGCAGGCCGACTCTGAGGGCATGTCGCCGCTCTACCACTCCTTCACAGAGGAGCTCAACAGGATCCTGGAGAAGAGGAAACACACACAGCTGGACCTGCAGCCTGATGAGAGCTCCATCTAGGGCGCCACTCTCAGTCTTTGTCCCACAGTTATTTATTTTTACCCCAGCGGTGACCTGTAGTTGTGGGGAGAACTGACCGTTGTATCAAACGCTGCTGTTACTTACCCAGTGTTAGAGAACCTGCAGGTCGTGTCCTAACCTGATCCGAAATGTGCAGCCTCCTGTGTATCCCATAACAAACGGCCCCATTGGACTACACTGACTAGAGACTCAAAAAGTGGAGCTGTGAAAAATCTGTTCCATAGACTGCACTATTACATAATTACCATGAGAAGGGAGCTTAATGATGCTACCTCGGGGGAGACTTGTGAAAGGTGGCGTTCAGGTGACTCAAAAACAAAACAAAAAAAATCAGGCCAGGATGTGATCACATATTTTTGACTGTGGAAGTGTTCAGGAAGCTTTTAGTGCCATGTAATATTAGCTCTCTATGGAGCTTAACGTGATACTCCATCCAAAATCTGGGTTTTGTGCATTGTCATATAGCTCTTGGCTACACTGGGAAACTTTAAACCATAGCCTGTCTTTCCTGGTCTGGGGTAGAACAGGTCCTTCTATGAGGCTGATGGTGGCGGTTTCGGCTGGTAGGCCTCCACTGCTTTCAGGTTTCTTTTATAGGCGAAGAAGATGGATAGCAAAGCCAATCCATCCTTCCAGGTGGCATCCCACCTGCAGGTACATCACATCAGTGGCTAATATGGAAGCATACTCACTCCCACCCAGACTACAGAAAACTTAACATAATATCAGTGATTTGAGCATGTTTTTTTTTAAACCTCTGTCTTTTGTTGTCAGATAGCTGAACAAGTATGAAATTGCATCATGGCATGTCAAACAGCAGTCAGCAGCTGTGCTGTGAGATCGGCTCTACTGACGTTTAAAATGAGTGATGACAGAGAACGAAAAGTCATCATATTCATGTGCAGCCACAGAGCATCTGCTACTTGATCTAAATGAGCCGCAAACGTGTATTTATGCTCGAAACACATGCAGAAAGTGGGCAAAACAACACTTAACTATATTATTAATGTGGCTACTGGAGAACAGATGCTCAGTTGCTGAAACGTTGCTGTTATGCAGAGCCTCGGCATCACGGCATCACGTCTGGGGAATAATGTCAGTAAATTTGAGGAAAATACGGACACGCAAACAACAAACAAGTCATGTCTAATTTCATGAGGTCCCCTGCTAATGCTAGTCCCATGCGAAAAGAGCTGTAGCGAAGAATGTGCAACATAAGCTCAAGGTGATGTCTTCAAATGGGTGGTATCATTAAAGAACAGCCTAAAAAGTCCAAAGTATCCTATTTAAAATGATAACAGAGCAACATTCATAGAGCTGAAAAAGGAACATTTTTGCTTCATAGATGGTGATTAATCCTCTAATTGTCATGAATTCTATCTGACTACAAGCCTTTGTTCTCTATGAAGGAGCAAACTGCATTCGTAATCCCAGGAGGTGCCTGTTTGATACCCGAAAGATAGATTTTCTGTGGAGTATCACCTTGAAAAGCCAGGTCTGTTACAGTGCATGAGAGCTCAGGTGGGAACTGGGTTTATTTGAACCTCTCTTTCTTCATTTTCCTCTGTTCTCATGTAAATTGCAATAATTACATCACTGTTGCAGCTGTTGGTCGCAGTTTGTTGTCAGTGGAAACACTTCTGTGAGACAGCTTCTTTGTCCTGGTGTCTTTCTGTTCGTAGCATCTGTGTGAGAAACGAGATTCAGCTGTATCACAGTCTGTTAAAGCGCATGGAGAGAGCAGTCTGTGGCCAGATCGATTGAATTCACTGACGACCACAACGCACACTAAAAACAAGAGATTCTCTAAAGAGAAGGCATTCACATTCACTGCACCTTGAGGACTTTTCTTTCTCCTGAGGCTATAGTTTCAGATATTTCAGAGACAGATTAAGAGTGGATCATTTCAGAAGACAAAGTGGTTTTCATCCAATGTGAATATCAGACACGGGTTTGTGTTTGTCCTCTGCTGCGAAAAAGCTGCCGATGGCGCGCCACCAAGTCGAGAAGACCTTCATACGTGTAACCCACAAAGGCGTCCTGGGTGTTTACCTGACATCAGAGCAATGCCAAAACAACAAGCGCTGCACAGCCTGCAGTGTTGCCTCAGCAAGGTGAGCAGCGCCGTGATTAAATAGCGCATGTATAACTTAGAGGGAAGTGACTGAAATGAATCTGTGAGTGCTTTGTAAACGTGTCACGGTCAGTGGTAAATAAAGATCTGTCTTTCCAGCAAAGTGTTGAATCAGCTCATGTAGCTGTGGCTCAGCAGCAGCCCTCTTCGGTGACTCGCAGCGTGCATTTGTCAGAGAGTCGCTGACAGTAACAGCAGCACTTGGCTCGCCTCCACGAAGCGAGGACGAGGCCTTCTTGTCTGTTTGCATAGAGCGCTGTCGTCTCTGCAGGTAGAAGGAGACAGGAAACATTTGACCTCAGTGTCCTGGTTAGCCATGCAGGAAGCAGATGATGATACAAGGAGGCAGGAGCTTTTTCGCACTTGCAGGCCATCTTGTCTGCCTTGTAAACCACTTTGTTCTGAACCTTTTTAGATTGAGAATATAGTCCAGGAAATGCACTTTATGCAGACTGATAGCGTCCTGTTCCACACGGAAGAAAATCAGTCTAACTAAAGGCCAAACGAAGCACTTACCTTCTTGCCTGCTTAAGGTAGATTCCATTTTTCAAGCTTTGCACAACAGATTTTTGGCATTTTTTTGTGTGAACAGCTGAGTGCAACATGAATATTGTTCAAAAGTGTGCACCCTTATCCAGTTTTGTTAGATTCATGGTGTCTAGACCCTCTCTATGACTCTCAGGCTTTTGCTCAAAAAATGGGAAACATCTGCTTCAGCATAGCAGCTTTAGCCTCTTTCGCCAAAGTATTAGCCCAATGCCTCGACTCTGTTCTGCCAGACATTATCTGAAAAGATCAGATAGGATTTACTGTAAATCTTTTTCGGTATATGAAACTTTTTAATGTATGTTATCGGTTAATTCATTGGATGCCAAAAAGCATTCATTTGGGTCGAGTGGGCTTACCCATTCCAAACGCTAAGCAAATTTGAAATTGGAAAATATTTTTTATCACTTGGCTAAAACTGCTGTCCGCTTTAATAATTCTAAATATTTTCCTCCACTTTCTGTCACTGTTTGTCCTGATGGATGAAGCCAAATATGGGCATTATTTAGGGTGGAGCTGAACAGAAAATGTTACTATATGCAGATGATGTGCTTTTATATGTTTCATTTCCAACTGAATTGATAGCACATATATTGGACATCCTTTCACACTGGTGGGAAATATCTGATTCTAAATTGAATTTGGGCAAAAGTGAATTAATGCCACCCAAACTTTCCTATATCTTACTATTAGACCTGGCCTGCGTGTCCTGGCCAGCCATGCAGAAAACAGACGACGATACAACTGGACCTGTTGGCAGAAGCTACTTTGCACTCGCGTGTTTTCCAGCTTTGTTCTTGTCAGCCTTTTTAGCCCTTACACTCGTTTTCATCCTCACCTTCATTCCTCCCCTCCCTGCTGCCTCTTTTGTTTTCCCGTCTCATCACCCCTGCTTGACAGTATCATCTATTTACTCTCCCTGCTCACATTCACGCTCTCTCAAGGACCCTGCTGAGTTTACAAATGGCCATGATGGCCCTCTAATGAATTTAAAGGCAGTTGTATTAGTGAAAGCACCAGAAAAAACACTGAAATTTCTGCATCGTTTTTACAATAGAGATACAGTACAACACTATTCTTACGTTTATGACTGACAATATGATTTGTGAGATAGTTTTCATTGCACACATTTCCCATAAGAGGACATCTTAAGCATGAATCTGTGACCCTAAACGATAACGCAGGAGAAAATTGATGAGGGTTGTTAATCCGAATGAGTAAAGGTTTGCTGTTCAGTGCTAATTTATCGGTGTGATTCGTGTCTTTTTATTTGAATCAAAGTTGTAAATAAATGTCCTTGTTGGGTTGCGTTTTATTGCAATTATTGCAAACCATTAAACCATGTATTATATAAAAGCTTCCATGATGAAGTTCCCTCATCATCAAGTTGTAGACAATCCTTAACATGCTGAAAGCTTAGTCTGCCATCACTTCTGCTGCTGCTGCTTCATTCTCACTTAAGGATAATCTGTTTACAACAAACACTGGCTCTGCACTGTATATTGTACTATGGACTTTAGGTAAAAATAGCTAACATATTGGCTAGCGGTGTTACGTTCACCTTGTTTGTGCACGCAATCCCACAGTGAAACACTTGTTTTGGCAAATTCAGAAAGTCAATATGCAAGACAGTATATTTTATGTTGGTGTGGATCATTTCTCCAGGTGTTGGCCAAAGAAACTGGTGTAAAGAGTTTGCACTGCTCTGTAAGTCTTTTGTTGAAGGTCATGTAGTACACCCTTGTAAACTGTGACACTCTCCATCCAGTTGCTTCTGTATGATTATTTTTTATGTAGATAATGAACTTATCTATGTGGTTTTGTCAGAATACGACTGGCTGAAGTGACTTCTTGGCTTGTTGTCAGATAGTTTGAGTCTTTTTTTATATCGCCTCTCATGTCTTATTTATTCCAGTTCATTAAATTTCCACTTGCTCTTCTGCAGATAAAAAAACAATTTGCATTATGTTCAGCTTGGGAAAAAAAAATGTCAGTGTCAACAGCCCTGAGGGCAAGTCAGGAAATTACATGCACAACATGTTCTCACCGAATCTTATTCTCAAGACGCCTTGGTGCTCGGTTGTTTTTAGCTTGTGGCAAGCAGCAAAGACACTGTCCTCCACTGGGAATTGAGCCCACATGATCCCAGTCATTTACATACATGTATGACTCTGACAGAGCAAAGGTATAACATCAGCTTAAGGAGGGTGGGGGGGATAAAATGACCATTTTCAGAGCTGTGTTCCAGGCAGTAACTTAGCAACAGCATCTTTATTTAGAGCCCTCAGTGTCCTAGCGTGGGTCTGGCTGTGCCAGATCCCATCGGGGAGAGCGGCTGTGATGAGAGCACAGCAGCTGATATCTGCAATTGGTGCCATAGATAAATTAAAATGCAGGAAGAGAGTATGAGACAACAGAAAACATTGTCACACCATCAGCCAACAATGCTTTAATTCCACAGCTTTATTAAAACAAGCTGATGCAACCGTCACTGTCCCTCCTGAATGCACAAGTTTACATTTGATTTATATTTGTTTATATATAAATATTTATATTTGAATTCAGCCACTTTTCTTGGCTGCAACAGCTTATGTATATGACTGTGGGTAATTTAAAGGTGGAAGGCGTCCGCATTCTTATCAAAAGTACGTCTCGAGTCCAGATATGTGGGAGAAAATGAGCTGTGTCCAGCTGCAGAGCTCGGCTCCACTGTCTCTCACTCATCACCGTCCTCTGCAGTCGTCTCACGCTCCTATCCAACATCCATTTTCACATTTAGCCTGAACATTTCCTGTGACCGGAGTTATATATACGACCAGTATCCATCAATCAACAGAAACAGTCCGTCCAGGGGCCACCTTTCACTTTCCCTCCACACAAGCCTGCTGATTTGTATTCATCTGATGACCGGTGGTATGGACGTGTTTCTGTGAAGAACACTGAGGTTATCTGGAAGCAGGGTCAGGCCTTTTGCAGTCAAAAATGTTGAATTCAGGGTGAGAACTGCAAAGAAACCGTTTTGCCAACATCTGCTTTACTGAATTTGAACAAATCACTCACTGGAGGAGTGTTGGGTTCCTCTTACAGCCGCTGCAGAGTACAGCTCTGTCCTGAAGGTTAAGGCTCGTCCCTCGAGCTACCACACAACCATCTGTCATGTCCATTTAAGCTCTGGATCAGTTAAGGTTGTGCAGCGAGGAAACCGTCAAACCTCAGTATTAAACTGTAAAAACATGTACATTCCCCGTGTCTTACAAATAAAAAAGGTGTACATCTGATACGTGTCTTAGCTGTGAAGTATTTTAACTGCAGTTCAATCAATCACACTCAACGATGCAGACAGCACGGCTGCAATCAGTCTTGCTCTGATGGTCTTCCTCTGACGAGCTGTTCAAATACAAATGAAAAGAATCTAAATTTAAACACCAATGCCAGCAGTTGCAGAAAAAATATCCTTTTTTTATTCCGTACAAAGTTCCATCTCCTCCGAAGTGCTGCACTCATTACACAAATGATCAAATAACCTTGAGATTGAAAACAGTTATCTGCTTTTAAATGCGTCAGCTGACAAACCTCTGGTGGATTCATGGGAAGTCTTTTCAAATGTGGCATTCAGAGCTGCTGCTGTGTGCGCTTTACTGCGCAGCTTAAGTGGCTCTGCTGCCACCACCAGACAGACAAAGCACAGGGGAAAACATATTCAGTGGATTGTGGGGTCTTCTGCACAATTATCCAACAAACAGATCAGAAAACTGCTGCAAACATGAGAACTTCTTGACCTGTGATTTAATTTAGATTGCAAATACTTAAAAAAAATGTCTTGCAGAGTAAATGAAATAAAGCACTCATTTTCTGGAAACATCCAAACTTTTCGACGTCGGTCAGTCCTCATTCAGCGCCCTGTTTCTGCGGCCTGATGGGGCCGATCGACGGGGGCCGGTTGGTGAACGGGTGCCACTGGCCCTGGATGCTGGGGCTGTCTGTGTGGAAGGGCTTGCGGATGCGGATGATGTCCAGGCCAGACTGATTGGTCAGCTTGGTAAGGAGCTCTGAAATCTGCGGAGCCGTTCTGCCTGTGACAGTCTCTTCCCTCACTTTGCCGTTTACTGCAGGAAGGGAAAAGAAGAAATAACCTTGAATTCCTTCTCTGCAAACTTTTCTTACCGACAAACCTGCCGACTGTGAAATGTACCAAGAAAGACGTGATTCTGGGTGGGACTATTTGACGAAAACAACTGGGTCCCCCTGTGGCGTTTCACTTCTACCTAAAAGAGGTCTCAGAAAAACCTGTGTTATACTGCCCCCTACAGTATCCAGGAGTAATAACAAACATGATGACAGGCTACCTAGCACTTAATTACATGTTTCCTTCCAGGAAACTTGGTAGAAATATTAATGAAATAACAGGAGCCACAAAATAAATTATGACTCTATAAATAAAACCTGTGCTAGGAGGAAAAGAAGGCATGAGCACTTACGGTATTCTGCAACTATTTTGGGGATCCTGCATGACTGAGGAGACACATATACAACAGTTGCGGGGTTCTTCTTGGCATAATCCACCACCCCCTCTTCAATGAACTCCCTGAAACAGAAGGGAAGAAGATGATGCTGTTTGATTTTCAGGTAATAAGAGCTGACAGCTGACAGGATCAATTCCAAGTGTCTCATCTTATTGGTGGTAACTAAGACTAACCAGTGAGGTACTTGTACTTTACTTGAGTATTACCATTCTCTGTTATTTTATATCTTAACTCCACAACATTTCAGAGCAAAATACTGCACTTTTTGTACAAAACCCACGATGAGACCTTCAAAGTGTTCACTCGGTCCAACCCAAAGCCCCAAATTAAAGATGTTCCACACTCCGTATGTCAAGTCCCATATGGTCTAGCGGTTAGGATTCCTGGTTTTCACCCAGGCGGCCCGGGTTCGACTCCCGGTATGGGAACTACCTTTATTGGAATTTCCCCTTGTGGGACTAATAAAGGAATACTGAACTGAATTTACAACAATATTACACAAAGAAAAGCAGCAAATCTTCACATTTAAGCCAGGGTCAGAAAAAATAGATGACTTTAATCAATCATCAAAGAAGACGCTAATTAATTTTCTGTCTATCGGCTACATGATTAATGGACTTGGTTGTGTCTGCATCGATAATGAGGCAATAACAAGGCCATTTTTTTTCAGCGTGATGACTACTTCTAGCAATAAATTTAGCTATTAACATCACTGTAATGTTGCTTAACTAAGGCAGGACTTCCACGTGTAACCTGGACAGAGGATACGAAGGTACAATATACTTCTAACACATACTATAACACCGCTTGGTTTTTACCTGACTCCCAGCGAGCTCTGTGCATTTTTGGAGAAGATGATGGAGATCCGTTTTAGCTGGCAGACGTACCGACCGACACCGTTCTGAAGAACGCTTTGGAGGAAGCGACTCGGCGTCCCTCTGGACGTCATCGTTTATCCGAATGATCAACGGTTATACGAAAAATCAGATATTGTTCAAGCCGCTCGACAAATCAACCGTCTGAACACGTTAAACAGCAACAACATTCACAGAGGACGACCTCACGGGCATCTGTACGGCGCGGTCCGTCGAGGAAGGGTTCCGGAGTGAAACAAAAAAATTAACACGACGGTTAAAGAAAATATGAATTCATAATAAGACCTCTTCTATCAGCTGATTAGATATCTAATGTGATTTTAATTTTGTAAAAATACACATTGAAGTGTTTACAATATTTTACAAAATTTTTAAATGTTACATAGAAATGTAGCATAAACCTTTGCAGTTCGGTATCTTTCGCGTTATGTTCGACCCGGACTTGTTTTGAGACGCACTTAAAAGCCCGGGTGAGAGGAGCATGGTGGAAAATGAGGGCAAGCAGCGGAGCCAGTAAGTTGGTTTTTTTATGTTTGTTCCTTTATTAAATAGAAACGGGCTCTAGTTAAGGCTCTCACACATATTCGGGCTGATTTTCTTTTATATCCAACGTCATTTTAACCGAAAATAACGTTTTTCTGCGGCACTGTCTTTTATCTGATTAACGTTAGCATAGGTCACTCAAGACATGTCTCTGCTGTTACTTGTCTTAAGCTGATGTTTCTTCCTATTTTCTTTCTGTTTTCGTGTCTGATGTTTCTTCTACGTTCGTGTCTGTTGTAGGTACAGTGTCCTAACCAGGTAACTCATGTGGAGAAACTTGCTGCCAAAGGGCACCACCTGCGTCTTGCAGGTGGCAGCCAAGAGGTTTCTCCACCAAAGACACTTTCCGTCCTCCTGTGTGAGATGTCTCACGCAAAGGCTCCTCCACAGGCCTCCTGAGACTCCATGGGGTTTACACCCTCGGGTTAAATCCTACTTGCTGGCACACAGTGGAACCAGGGCTTATAAAAAGGACACTAAGTCCACTGTAGAGTTTCCTGTGAGTCCCATCACAGTCACAGATATCAAACAGTATCTGCGCTCCAAAGACATCCCCTTCCACGATGGCTACAGCTGCCTCCACATCCAGAGCATCTTTGTCGAGTCGTCTGCCAGGAAGGACAGCTTCTCCTTGTTCATCGACAAAACCACCGGACAGTTTCTGTGCAAAGACACGCTGGTGGAAGGGAGCTGGGAGGATCTCCAGGACTGCCTGGAGGTGATGCAGAAGGACGAGCAGGACGCCCTCAGCCCTGATGTGCTGCTGGGATATCCGGAAAGTTTGGAGGAGCAGGAGGAGAGGGAGAGGGAGCTGAGAGAGGTGCAGAGGATCTGGTCCAGCTCTGTCCCCCTCTCTGACCTCCCTGAGGACGAGGCTCAGCTGATCAAAAGCATGTTCCAGGTATCGTTGAGTGTGAATTATTGAGAGGTGTGCTGTGTTGCCAGACGCCATCACAAACGTTGAAAAGCAGAGGAATAAATCTATATATAGCTCTACATGATACACTTATAGTTAAATCATAGTGGCGTATGGTAAAACATTCAAATTGTACTTTTAGATTTAGTTTTTGATTTGTTTTCAGTTGTCAGGAGGCCTTGATGTGATTATCAAACACGTCTGTTTAATTTTCTCGCACAAATAAATGAGAGAAAATATTGTAACACTATTTATTGTCCTCACAGGATGATAAGCTTAATCAATGTTTGTTTCAGATCACAAAGGTCTCTAACGCAACTCTCAAGAAGTTTGGCGTGAGGCTCTTCAAGCCTACCAAGAGTCTGGTTTTCCCCTGGTTTGGTGGACCCAACTCCTCCCTAAAGGGGGTGAAGCTTCTCTCCGCCCAAAGCACAGACACTGAGGAGGTGACTTATAATGAAGCTACAGTCCCAAAGTGTAATTCGTACTACAACCTGTTTGGCCTGCCTCTGGTGAGCCGTATGGACTCTGAGGTGGTGCTGACTGGTCATGAGCTGGACACTCTGGCGGTGAGCCAGGCCACAGGACTTCCCAGTGTTGCTCTTCCACGTGGAGTCAGCTGCCTTCCACCGGTGCTGCTTCCTTACCTGGAACAGTTCAAGCGTGTGACGCTGTGGCTGGGAGGCGACATTCGCTCCTGGGAGGCGTCGAAGATCTTTTCGCGCAAGCTGGGCCTGAGGCGCTGCTCGCTGGTGCGGCCCGGGGAGTTCCGGCCTTGTCCCGTGGAGGCGCTGGCCCAGGGGAAGAACTTAAGCCAGATCGTCAAATCCTCCATCCCAGCCGCCCATAAGTCCATAGTGTCCTTCAAGCAGCTCAGAGAAGATGTGTATGGGGAGCTGGTGAACACAGACCAGGTGGCTGGAGTGAAGTGGACCAGGTTTCTGGAGCTCAACCGGATCCTGAAGGGACACCGCAAAGGGGAGCTGACTGTTTTCACAGGTATAAGGAAACATGACGGGGGAAGCATTTAATGTGTTGGCCAGAAAAATCAATTAATGCTGCTTTAAAAGCTTAATTTTGTTATCATCAATCAGTTTTTAAGTATTAGCAGCTTCTGTGTTTTGAGTTTTGGTGTCGGTGCAGGAAGGCGGAGCTGCGTGCCGTCATTTGGACATGTCGAGTGTTAATATGACATGTTAACTCTGGTGCACTTTAGTATCTGTCCTCTTCTCCACTCAGCTCACTGTGTATGTTTCTCTGCTCATCAGGTCCGACCGGCAGTGGGAAGACCACCTTCATCAGCGAGGTAGCCCTGGACCTTTGCATGCAGGGCGTCAACACGTTATGGGGCAGCTTTGAGATCAACAACGTGCGTCTGGCGAAGATCATGCTGACACAGTTCGCCATGCAGAGGCTGGAGGACAACCTGGAGCAGTACGACTTCTGGGCAGACAAGTTTGAAGAGCTGCCGCTCTACTTCATGACTTTCCACGGGCAGCAGAACATCAAGTGAGTCTCTGCAGCTGCTGGAGTTTTTTGCATGATCCAGTATTCTTTGTTCTTCTCAATATTGCAGTGGGAAGTACAAAGTGTTAGTGTGAGCTCAAGCAGTGTGATAAATATTTCACATCAACAGACTGATGCAGTCTATAGAAGCAGCATTGTTACATGAATCATTTTGACTCCTGTCCAACCCGCTCTGTAGGGCGGTGCTGGACACTATGCAACATGCTGTCTACCTGTACGATATCAACCACGTCATCATAGACAACCTGCAGTTTATGATGGGGCAGGAAAACCTCTCAGCAGACAAGTGAGTAAGAAGAGAAGCAAATTCTGTCCTTCATCACTGATTCCAAATATAACTTTATTTAACTCCATAATGTTAACAGTGAAATCTGAATGTAGTTTTGGTCCAGTTGTATGGATATAAATGTCGTGTGGTGCAGGTTTGCGGTCCAGGATCACATTATCGGAGCGTTCAGGAAGTTTGCCACCAACAGCAGCTGCCATGTCACTCTGATCATTCACCCCAGGAAGGAGGAGGACGACCGAGAGCTGCAAACGGCATCCATCTTTGGATCTGCGAAGGTAAGACAGAGTAAAACCAGGCTGACCTCACTGTGAGACTGAGCTCTGAGATATGACTTGATTTATCCCACCTGTTACAGCAACAGAACAAAAAGGGAGAGAACAAGTAGAACAAAGACAATAAAAAAGATGCAAAATAAAATCGACCATAGAAGGATATGCACAATATATACAAAGAGCATATATACGTGTGAATACACACATAACCCTTCAACCTCCTCCAGGCCAGCCAAGAAGCCGACAACGTCCTCATCCTGCAGGAGAAGAAGCTGGTGACGTGTCCTGGCCGCAGGTCCCTGCAGGTGACCAAGAACCGCTTCGACGGAGACGTGGGCATCTTCCCTCTGGACTTCATCAAGTCCTCGCTCACATTCTCCACCCCCGTCAAGGGCAAGCACAAGCTGAGGAAGATCGCCGCCAAGCCGGAGAGTGAGGAGGCGGAGCCGGCGGTGACGAAGGAGGAGGTTAAGAAAGAGAAAGCGGCCAAAACAACAAAGACTCCCCGAACTATGAAGAATCCTGCAAGTGGAAATGAATGAGTGCGGATGTTTCAACCAGAATGTGAAGTAACGACAGCAAAGTTAAGCTCGTTCACAGTTTGTAAAGCTCTTCTCTGCAGCTGCTGCTGTATATTCAGACTGAATTCTCTCTTACAAGTATTGATAAGGTACTGCTCTTCAACTTCAAGACATACTGTGACACCAGGAACTGCTGATTTCATGCTAATCTTCATTATTTCATGATTAAACACCATCACACTGTCTGCTCGCCAGGAAGACACAAGCACTTACACATGGCCATAGTGTGCTTTCTACTGACTTTTTGTACCATGATGAGTTATCCAATGAGCTGTTTTTTTAAAATAAAATTTTCCTGACGCATGTTTGTGTCTGTGGTTTCGTCTGTGGTCAGCAGGGGGCAGTGTGTGCTTTATGGACACTACAGATGGAAGCTGGTGAGTCTGTGTCACTGCCTTTATTTACAACCTGCAGACTGCAAATGTGTTTTTAATTTAGCTTTGCTTTCATTCTTGAGTATGTTAACATTACCAAAGCTGTTTCTCCAGATGTTTGTGTGATTTCTGAATGACTTCATGTGTGGCTGCTTAGACATCACTGCGTGCTTTTCATATGAATCTTTAAGTAAGACCTTTGTCCTCCTGCTGTGTGTGTCACCGGCTTTATCCCTGATAATGAAGTGGTGTCAGTTTACTCATCATGTTGGAAGGTGATGAAGCTCTGCAGGGTTTCATGCACCTGCCTCACGCTCTGCTCATTGTCAGGCTGAGTCGTCCCCTGTCTGATCACACGATCCATTATTTAGACTGTGACTTTTAATAAATGCAAATGTGTTTCAGAACATCTTCACATGAATATTTCATGGGTCGAGCCAGCTGCCCTGCCCCGCCCTGCCCTGCCCACGCTGGTGTGGGGTTACGTGTGAAATCAGCAGCTTTCCGGAGTGTGAGGGGCCACGTCGCGCTGCACCGTCAGCTGCTGCAGGATGTATGGATGGTTCAAGTGTCGTATTTCATCACAGTCACCTCGGAGCCAAACACATTTCACATTTATGATTTAAAGGGGACGGATCAGTGTGGGGATGTGAAAGCGCCTGCGTGTTTGGTATCAGGGCCTTTGATGGGTTTTTTTTTCTCACTCAGGGAGTCACACTCATTAAAAGATTAAGGATCTTTGCACTTTGGGAAGCTCATGAAGACGCCTGTTGCACCAGAAACAAGGTCATTGCAAGAAGAGGCGTGAACAGAAACCAGTCAAACACACCTGTACTGTGTTTATTTATGACACATACACACACTGATATTGCACTTCTATATATAAACACTGTCAGACTCACAAATTGATGCTGTAGAATCAGACTTTTTTTCTTCAGAGTCTGGCGCCTACATTTCCCACAATGCAACCCGCTAGTGTAGCCTGGAGCCTCTGGCCTCCAGCAGAGATGAGGAGTGGGCTGCAGATATCCGGTTAGATCATTCTCTTTCCACCCCCTCAGATGTTTTTCCTTTTCAGACATCTAAATGCTTATACAACTTTTTCACATCAACAGACTCTGATGAGTAAAATTGATGGAGTTCCCCTTTAATGTTGTTCTACCGTTGTCTCCCTGAGTCCAGAGTCCACAGACTCTGGGGCCTCTCTGTCTGCCTCTGAGATCTCTGCTGGCTCCGTCTCTGACAGACCGGTCCAGGGAAGCTCCCGGCACCAGACTCACTTTACACATGGTATGTGGCCCCCGGTGCTGCTCGGATAACTGAAGCTGTAAAATGTTGTTATAAGCTGTGGGAATACGTCCTGTGTATGTTTGATGAATGCCGGTCACTGCAGATGAGATGGCAGGAGGGAGACGGTTCCTGGACAGATGTGGTCATCGCCCGGTTTTTGTTCCCTCCTCTCGCTCTTGTCTTCTTCTCGTCCTTTAGTGCTTCACGTTTTCCTGTGAATGTTTTACTGCTGCGCAAGTACACACCGCTTCCCATAATGACTCCAGGCTGTGCGCTGGATGGGCCTGGGTGTCCTCTTGGCTGTGTGGGTGTGGGATATGGCTGCTGGGGCCTCTGAATGGGGCTCTTTGTGTTTTGAGGCATTGCTGCGCCCAGATGATGGCAGCTCTGTCCCCTGCCAGCTCCTCAAAGGAGGGAAAAACATGCACAAGGACTGGAATGAATGAGTGTGACACAAACGCACCCAGATGCACAGGACTTTCTCAAACACTCTGCAGCTGTCAGTCATACTTTGCAGCATTACTGAGCTTCATCCAAGCAAGCTTTCAAAGATAATGACCCAAGTTTTCTGTTTCTTTTCACAGAGTAAACAGGTGGTGGAAACATATAAAGAGTTAAGCACTGAAATCGCTGCGTATGTCAGAGCACAGCGCTGCACGTCTGATTCCTCTGTTTTGAATGGCCTCTGCCCATCAGAGCTTTGCATGCCTATTCAAATAACTGCCATCTGGAGAGGGGAGGAGATGAAACGGCTTGAGTTATGCAGCTCTTCATCGTGAAGGAAACAAATTGTGCAGAGACCAAACGAATTCCACTTCGTCAGAGCGCCAAAGGATATGAGAGGATGTGAATCAAATGAGGCTAAGAAAAGACGCTTCAGCTGCAGATAAACCCTCTCTCTTACGAAGCTCTTGACCTAAAATCCACCGAAGACATCGTGATCAGATGTCCTAATGAAGAGTATTAGAAATACATCTAGTCCAGGAAAAATCCAGGCTTTGTAACAGTCAGCGAAAAATGAGCTCGAGGCCCCAGCTGCTCCCAGCACTGCCGATGATGGGACCGAGGATACATGACATGCACGCATAGCTCTCCGCCCCATTAGCTGCCCTTCATTAAGCCAAATATTTGACCAAGTCTGGAGGTAATTTCAGGACCTTCAATCAGAGTTAATCAGCCAGTGGCTTTGGCACTGCAAAGGGGCTTTACTCCACATCCACGGGATCATATTCAGAGTATTTTCAGCTGATCTTGGTTATGATAGTGTGTTTCCTCTTGGACATGCAGACAAGACAATGTTGCACTGATTTTGTTTTGTGTTTGTTTTACCTGCTTTCTTGCCAAGAGATAGATGAGATTGATACCACTGGAAGCTGGAAAACGGTTAGCTTAGCTTTGCTTAAAGCCTGGACACAGGGGGAAACAGCTAGCCTGGCTTATGTTCTCAACAAGAACACGAATAAACATCACATCCATTCAAGCATAGTTATGTATTTTCTTGCAAGCAGCCTAAAGTGTGTGTGGGGAAGTGCGTGCTTTCTATGTTTCATGCAAAAACAAATCAATTCTTTATGCTGAATTTCTGCTTTTATTGAACAGCACAATACAGCCAAGTGTAGAGAGACAGGAACTATTTGAGTGACACATGAACCATGTTTAGTAAAAAGCCAACAATTGAATTGAACAGCTGCACATACATTCACAAATGACCATCGCTATGGTTGAAAGCTCTGGAGTAAGTAAGTAAGTAAGTGAGGCTTTAGCTGAGGTTGTTCAGTCAGCGGCTGCGTCCAAGGTCAAGAATGAACCGTCAAAGCTCAACTTTTTAGCCAACATGGCCGAGATGTCTTCAGAGAGTTCAGAAAAACGAAAGGTTTGAACATCTGCAGCTCAAGCACGACTGAGCGAACTGCCCATGAAATACAGTCAAAACCGTCCGAGCGTTAAGTTTTAAATGCACTTTGAGACTCATCTAAACACTCCGGTGCTCAGTTTTCGGATTCTGTTTGACCAACGCCAAATTTAGCAGCTTAAAGAGAGTGAGAACATTATTTGACCCAGACCGACATCAAAATAGAAAGTGTGACAGAACATGCTGGGAGAACATGGAGGGGTACAGTGAGTATGTGGAGCAAGCTGTCTGTCACGTCACACTTTCTCCTTTTGAAGCAACTACAGTAACTTTTCTCATCCTTCAAAGTTGGGAACAGGGACGCAGTTTTTCTACCAGGATCATTTCAATGGATGCAATGATCCTACTGAGAATCAGCAGTAAAGTAAAGCCACGCCACAGTAATGCAAAGTGAATGCCTTGTTTCTCTGTGTATTTGCAGCCGGAGCATGCTGAGGACACAAGTCGCTTGCAGACAGACCAGAGGCCGTTTCAGACTCAACGCTGATTCAAGATGCCCCACCACCCCCTTAATGTCAGGACATGAGGAGGGGGAGGTTAGTCTGAATCACTTACTCACGTGCACTCTGCACATTTGACCCACATTACCCAACAGTATGCCTGTCGCTGTGTATATTAATATCCATGTGCACATCCTCCCCTCTGCGCTCCCAGACCAGGAGAAGGCTCGTGTTTCAGCTCATTATGTCAAACTTACAGGCGAATGCCATTCTGCGTTTTTCTCACTGCCAACTGAAAAGATCCAAACTGTGAAGCCTGAGCCTGATTTTTCTTATTCCTCTGTGCCTTAGAGCTCCAGTGATGTCCAAAAACACCCTCAGTGAGCCACACCACACCTTCACACTGTGGTGTATATTGAGTCAGTCCCACATCCTGCTGCTATTAATATTCAGAAATGTGTTTTAATCCGCAGCTCTTCACATTCATTATTTGGGGTGAAACTTTACTGCTTTGGTTCACTATCACTGCTTTCATTGTGTTGTTTTCAGCTGCAGCAGGTGGCTGATTAAGTGAAAAAAAGCCCTAAAATCCCGCTGTATGCTAACAGCAGAGAGGCAAAGTTAGCTGTGAAGTTAGCAGTTAGCTGGTGCAGACCGAAATGACATTGTTCAGGATGAAATGAATGAAAACACTAGATTAAAAATTAATTTGTCTTTTGTTTCTGCTCCTGACCTTTGAGTGTCGACTTAATATATATGTGACTTAAAGTAAATTTAGTGGCTTTGAACTATAAAGATCTTTGTGAGTCACAGAAAAGTGCAGCTGAGTGTACTGAGCGGACTCCTCTGAGATCGCCTGCTTTACCTCTCTGCTGGTGTGATTCCCCGACCATCACCTAAAGGTCAGCCAGCACGTCGCTCTTTTGGATTCACCCGTGTGGAGCCGTGGACTGTCTCACACCTGTTCCAGCATCCTTGCAGGTGCCATCACTTCTCCAGTTAACATGAGCCTGCTGATCCTCCGCAGTCACTCCAACCACTCTGAGGATGGTGAACTGTCATGTAGCATTAGCAATCAGCCTTTAGTTGACCGTCCAGCCCGGTGACAGAGCTGCACTGTAAACACCTGCCGCCTCTGTGTGCTCCACTGGCCATGTTCTGCCTTTTGAACACGACAGGAAAAGCTTTGGAGAGACATCAGCATGCCTGAGGCTTATATAACACTGAGATCTTGCCAAAGAGAGCGCTGAGGGGCTTAATCTGCCCTGGCACCATGGGTGTAGAGGCTGTTCAAGAGCCCTGAGGGGACTGGAGAGGGTGCACCATCTTACTCTGGTTGTTATGGATGCTGGAAAAATCATAGAGGTTAAACGAGGGGCTACACTGAGAGCGTAATCAGTGGTAGGAGTGGCAGGTTTGTGGTCAGGAGAGTGCAGTCTGAGGTAGAGGGAATAGTCGATGGGGCTTTAAGGAGCAGCCATCTCTGTTTTTAATGAGTGGAGGGCCTCATTCCTCTTAAGCAAGTGGTCAGAATTAGCGTCCTACACCAGGGATAAGTGAGGCCCCTGGCAGGGCTCCAGCCCCTCACACCAATCTTTCTTTTAATTCACTCTGAGAGCGAGAAAGACAGAGAAAGGGAGATGGAGACAGCTCTGCCCAGCCAACCAAGCATACTCCACTGCCAGCCAAAGAAAATGCCCATTCACTCTCAAATTAGCCGTCTGCATGGCCACCTTCAAAGGAGGCCCCTCTCCGCCTAATCTCCTCAGACTGTGTGCACACACTGACCGTCTGCTTCATGAAAGCCCGAGTGCAGAAAAGCAGAGCCAGTGCAGCAGTTAATTGACGCATTATCAGCGTAAGCATGGTCAGTTAAGCTGATTATCTAACAGTGCAGCATCCTCCATCGAGATACATATGAATGCCGAATGTTATAATTTCAAGACCGTTTTCACTCAGTTTTGGTCCTGTGCAGAAGACACAGAGCAACAAATACAGACGGGAAAGTTTTTTGGTGATGTGCTGAGTACTCCTCTCATACACTGCATGAAATGATTACATACTGTAATTAAGATGCTCAGTTGCAAAAGGACAGCGTTTGATAAAGGGGTGCACTATCCAGCGAACGACCCCACAGTTCCCTTGGCACAGTGATACCCAGATTAGATGGCTGAGGGAGTCTTTGGCACCTCACAGCTCCGGCAACAAAAGAAGCTGAATTCCTGCAGAAAATAAACACGCAGAGCCAACGTGGAGCCGAGCCAAAAATGTCAATATTCATACTGAGTGACATCCTCGGGCTGCAGATTCGAAGCTGCAGAAACATATCGTACATTGCTCGTGCTCAACATCTGCCTCTTGGAGATTAGTGAGGAAGAGACATGTGTAGCCCGTTACTGATTGCTTTGTTATTACAAGACATATGGAAATATGATTCATAATCAACTTGTCCTTGATTAGGCGAAGCATCAAAACCATATGTGCCTTTCAGCTGACAAACTTTTTAATGTGATTAGAAAAATACTGACTCTGCAGCTTCAGTGGAAATAAACTTTATAGCTGTCGTCAGTCAAAAATGTCCCTGAATCACCTGTTGGGCATTTTCTGTCTCCTCTCTTCCATCCTTTTACATTTGCCATACAGCCTGCCCTATGTGCTAGAAAAGGGTTTGGAACTGTTCCACCGTGACTGCATCATGATGCTCTGCGTGCTGGTTCCTCGCTGCATTCAGCTGGTCGCTGCCCCTCAGACAGTCTGAGTCCACCACCGGAGGCTGCTGTTCGCTTCCAGCTCCTCAAACCACAATGTTTCCCTGAAGGCGGTTTTGTGCCTGAACCCGACCAAACCTTAAACGTGGCGTCGTCACACTATAAAACGTAATTGTTTTTCAGAGTTGAGTTGAAGTGAAGTTGAAGTTTTAGAGGACAAGGACGAATTAAGCCATCCTGGCAGCAGTGGCGTCAGATAAGAAAACCCTTCCACGCGTCCTCGTAGAGGGCACGGATGAAATACCAAGTCTATGATCTAATTAGGAGGACGGATCATCAGCTTTTACACAAACCCTGAAAATTATTTGGAGGAGAAAACGAAGGTGAACAGTGGAGTGATTGTCCAAAGTGTCAGCTGTAAACATCCGTCACAGTTTACAGACCAGCTGGCGACTGCTTGTGATTCCTGCCCTGCTGGATTTTGTTTATCAGCGTTGTTGTGCCCTCACATCTCATTAATTAGCTTGGTGTTATCGTAACTGATGGGAATGATAGGCAAGACTATCAATAAACCAGAATCATCCTTTAAACTAGCCATGTGTATTCACGGCATTGTTTGTCGTACAGCTCAATCACGTGTCTGTTTATGATTAAATAAATGCTTTTCTTTATAGCAATGATCTGCTGGAGTTCATCCTGGAACAACCGTTTCGTTTACCACTGAGTCACTGTGCTTGTAGGCAGGTCAGAGAGTACAAAGAACACGATACACCAGTTTGTTTGTTCCTCATCTGGACTCCCCAGCTCTGAGAGCAGCAGGTCGAGGTGAAACAGGCAGTTTGTTTGGTTTCAGGTATCAGCGGGTCGTTCCCCCCTGCTTCCCCCTACTTGTCATTCATGCAATTACAAAGCGCTTGTTTCGGCTGGACTCTCCTGGGCTTTCTGTCGGGGATTTTGAGTGTTTGTTTCTTTGCAGTTGTAATTTTTTCTTTTTTTTTTTTTTATTCTCTGACTGCACATAAAGTAAAATGAGGAGAGGGCAGCAGTGTTGAACAACTAATGGAAAGAAACATGCGTAAATACATGGAAGCACAGGGAGAAAAATGCTGTGCATCATGTAAATCAAATGCGAAGTGCACAGTATATCAAGTAAGTACATGAATCCCGTAATAGGGCACCTGGGGAAACCTTAGAAATGTATTTTCCTGGCTTCCACTGCACTTTCCTAATGCATCATAATGGAAAGTACTGCAGCTTCACAGTCAGGAAATGGACTCTCACATAGATGAGATCTAGGGGCCATTTCTGAGCGAAATGAGTTGCAGCGTCATTGACCAGTTACTTTTCACCAATTATCTCCATCTGGCATGTTTATGGATAAAATGAGCTCCACAGTGGGTGCAGAGGAGAGGGGAGGTCGTTATCAGCAAACACAACGTAATTGCAGATGGGCTGGCTGCTTTGGGCAATGATAGGCATCTTGGGCATGCACGCCCCGGCCCCAGCAGAGAGCAGCGGGAACACAATGTCCCCACGCTCGAGTGGTGAGGAGCGGGCTCAGAGGTTTGATTTTTGGGAGTCATTATCAGCAGACGCGCTGCATCCAACCCACACACAATCAATTACTCTAACAGCTCCTCTCAAATTCTCTAGTGGCCACATAAGTGTGGGACAATTTTCCTCCATCCCTGCCTCCATCAGGCCTGATTGCTGGAGCCCCACCAGCTTCACAAAGCCGCCCAGTTCAGTGAATCCAATTTCCTTACAAATGGAATTCTGCTCTTTGAAAATGGAGGAAAACTTGCAGAAATGTGCTCTGTTAGTTGCTGCTGTGGATGTGGAAAGTTGATATACTGGTTGTATTAAAAGCACACATATCTTTAAAAGAAACAGTCATCATCATGTCATGTCATGTTAATCCATCCTTTGGCAATGCTAATGTTCTGGGATTTCCTTTTTTGGTTAGTTAGCACTGCCGCTGTGAGCCTGTTGTCATGCTTGTGTTAGCATTTAGCTGAAAGCACCACCTATCTACAGCCTCTAAGTGATTTCTGTATGCTGGGCTGTGCTGAATGGTGACTTTGCACATAAAATTAAAAATGCAACTGATTTAATGTTAGTTACGTGAGAGGATCAGTCAGAGTTCAACTCTGAAAATGACAAGCAAACAGGGAATTTTAGTTGTCACGGTGCGTCTTGTCTCATTTCTTCAAAGTGGTGACATTCACCATCACAGATTAAAAAAAAAACTCTCTGTGGGACTATGAATAGCCTGTTTCACTCCTCTGGAGCAGAAAGACATGCCTGAGAGGGTTGAGGTTAGTCAGGTATGACCTTGTTCTACATATTTAGAATGCAGAGCAGAGAACTGGTTGTGCTGGAACAGGCTGGGAATCTAGGCTACTTTATCTTTATCACAGTGCTTTGTACTGCAGGCCCAGTATCATAATGCCTTTACAGTCCAACCACACCGGTTCGGTTTATTGAGCCATTACTAGCACTCTTCATATTCTAATGTGTAATGATAGGCCTAATTATGACAGAACTTTATGGTGTTCTTAATTAGTGTGTGTGTGTGTGTGTGTGTGTGTGTGTGTGTGTGTGTGTGTGTGAGAGAGAGAGAGAGAGAGAGAGAGAGAGAGAGAGAGAGAGAGAGACGTTCAAGTGCCTCATTTAAGCGCCTCGCAAACAAGACAATACCGGAAGCTAGCAAGTTGGTGTTCAAAATAAAAGCATGTGATATTGTAAGGAAGATCATTTCTGCGCGTATGTACCGCCACAGGTAGAGGATGAAGGCAATATTACGTCATTACATGATCAGTCATTATATTTTGTCACACACACTCTTTGTGTGGCTTGCAGCCTCTGTCATTTTCACTCTCTTCGTAGTCAATGTTTTTTTTTGTGTTAATTTAACTGTAATTTTTTTTTTTTTTACATTTTTGTACTCTGTTTATGTCAATACGAATTAAATAAATATCAGAAACACCTTTCAGTATAATGGCTGTTCTAGCTGGGTGTCTCTAATTAACTGGAAACTGGGTGTACCTTAATTTAACCATTGACATCTATAACTTTGATTGCAACCACTGAATTTGAATTTCGTTTTGGTTTTTTTGGTTTGTGTGTGTGTGTGTGTGTGTGTGTGTGTGTGTGTGTGTGTGTGTGTGTGTGTGTGTGTGTGTGTGTGTGTGTGTGTGTTTGTGTGTGGGTTTTTTTTGTTTTGTTTTTTACTTTTTACACATTTCTAGTAGCCTACATATGCAGAAATATTGTTTATGTAGTTTGCACCTTGGTGTCAGGAGATAAATGTAATGGGGGACAAGAAGAAATACATATATCTGTCACACAAGTTAATAATTGTTTTGTTTTTTCAAACTTTTTGTGAAACCCTGTCAATTTTTACCTCCTTAGACTGAAAAAACCCTCACAGGTTGATCTGTTACGAGCCAAAAAGGTTGGTAAACACTGGATTATAATATTTATACTTGAGGAATTACAAAGATGGAGTGAACTTATTTTGAAAGCCAAACCGGATGTAGTCGTTATTTTTTTTCGCTAGCTTCCCTCTGGTCTGTAAACACGAGCGCCGCCTGTTCAGCTCTCCCACAACAACAAACGCGCCTTAAGCGGCAGGAAGAGAAAGCAGAGAGAGGCAGGAATACATTTAACGTGTGTTTCTGTCAGCAGGCACCTCGGTAAAGTTACGAGTTTGTGGATAAGACGATTTAAAAAAGGACAAAGAAGACGTCGCGTCCAGATTTTGTTAGACTTTGCAGAGCAGAGCGGCCGCCGCGGACTGTCCCCTCCGCCGTTCACGGTAAGTTACGCTTTAACTGTATTTCTACTGTAAGTGACTTACGGAACAATGGAGGGAGTGAAGGAACGCGTCTCTGCCGACGTCCTAGCCGGAGAACTACACGTGTGTCCGCTACTTTCTGTAAGTTTATGGATACTTTGAATGTAACGAATAAAAACCAACTTCACCACACTGCGCACAGGTGTGCGTCAAGGTGACGTGACCCCCCCCCCCCATCCAGTTTTAAGCTACTGGATGTAAATCATGGAGGAAATAAAGTAGGTTTTCTTGGGTTAGACCTCTCCAGTAAATCCTTTTATAGTGTAAAATGCCGCCTGGAGGCCCCTGAGGTCTTTGTGGCCCCTCTAAGGAAAGGTTTTTTTTTTATCAAAGCGTGCATCAGCCATGGCAGGCTGCGTTTAGACATAACAGAGAGCCTCCTGCAGTAACTAGAGCCACACTCATTTCCTGCTCAGCTACTCAGACTTCAGACCATAAATCAACAATTTCCTTATCATGCACCCAAAACAAACTGTGTTTCCTTCATGTTATCTCAGTTTGCCTCCAGAGCTGCAACGATTAATCGATTTGTTTGGCAACTGTTCAACTGTTCAACTGTTCAATTCATCTGCAAGTTTTTAGATTATCAACTGAGAGTTTAAGTCATTTTTTTAAGAAAACATGTCAAAGTTCAGTTCTTAAATGTGAATATTTTCTGGTTTCTTCACTCTGAATAACTAAATAACTTTAAAAAGGACGTTTGAGGACGTCTTCATGAGCTTTGGGACACTCTGATAGTCATTTTTAATCATTATTGACCAAACGACTGATGGATTAATCCAGAAAACAATCAGCAGATTAATTGACAGTGAAGAAGATCATCAGTCGCAGCTCTGCTTTCTAGTTTCTTTCTAAGAAGTCAGCTATTTTTATCATTGAGCTTCTAGCAGTCGTGCCTTTGCAGCCACACTCTAAACTGATTTATTGTTCTGTTCCAGGTTCAGTGCTGGTGAAACCCTTAAACTAGCGTCGTTGGGGACTTGAAATCTAGGTCTGCTCCACAGATAGTGAGCGTGTGAATTGAGATTTTACATCCCAAAACAATCTATGGTCTATTTTCTGGCTGTTGTGGACGAGAAAGTGGTTCACATCCAGCGTTGGCCGACCTGCTCGGGGCGCAGCAATAAGTTGAATTCTTGAAATGAATGGCATCCCACCCCTGACACCGTCTGCTGGCACAGAGGCGCTTTTCACAGCATTATTACATTTCCAGGCGCGCCGAGAGAGCAGAACTCCAGTTTGTGTTTTACAAGGAGAGACAAGAGCATAATTCAATGTTGTGCACACACGAGTTGGATTTATGGTGCATGTGTGCGCTGCGGCTCTGTGCTCATTTGAGTAATGAGGCTTTAAAAAAAAAGCACCTTGTCAAGACAAAAAAGAGCAAACAAGCGCAACTCTGCAGGATATTATATTCAAATTTCTAAACACACAGGGAGGGGAGGGGAGGGGAGGGGGGGTTAGTGCTTACCTCAGCGACTGAGCCCTGACAGTGGAGCTGGCAGGTCGGGGGGGGGGTTATTTGCATTGATAATTTCTCAACTGATTTTCTAAGCACATGGCAGCGTCCCTCAGAGGAAGTGCCTCATCAGCGCTCGCCTGAGTTACGTATGACGGGAACATTATGACTCCGTGTGTTTGGGCTGCAGTTCAGTTACGTTTGATCTCAGTATTAAATCTGTTTATTGAATCCGGATTTTAGGATTCGCAGTTTGTTCGATGAGGAGACAGTTTCGGATTCTCGCCCTCAGTAACGGTGATTTAATCCGATGTTGTGGAGGGCTCGATGCGAGGTGACACCTTTCATTAAGGTGTCAGCACAAAAGCTCATTCTGAGCCTTTTTAATACCACAGTTTCAGCAATTTAAACCTCACAGATCCTTAAAGTATAGTTCTGGTTTCTTTTAGTATTGTCGGGTTATTTCTACAGATTTGGGAACGATCTGTTCATGAAGCAACGCTGATGTCAGTGACAGGTTTTAAACACGCCTCCAGATCAACAGAATTGATTTTCAAGAGAAAATTAAATCTAAAAAGAATAAAATGATGTCATCACAGCTCAGTCTATCTTCGCCTTGTCTGATCACCTAAACGCTTGTTTTTCTTGCCCGTCTGGTGACTGTGCTCTTAAATCTTGGCGCTTACTTAACGTGGACGTCTCCATCTTCTACCCCCGGCCTCTTGCTCACCCCTCTTTGACGTACTCCCCTTTGTGTTCCCTCATCAGCGCTTTAAGCTTCGGGCCGCTCCCTGCGCCAGTTCACGGCAGCCAGTGTGAACGTACACATTCCTCCAGCCTGGAGGATTAAATCCAGTTTCATCTAAAGGGACTGATAATTCCTGCTGTGTGTGGGGTCGTCAAAGAGCCTTGATGTGCTGACAGTTGAGATTTGGAAAGTACGCCTAAGTACGTGGGATCGTAACGCGTGCAGAGATGTTTGGGACGCTCTTTAAAACGTAAACAGAATGCAGCCATGTGTTCCTGAGCTCATGCAGTAACGTCCTTCATCCAATCATGTGCTCACAAAGCGGTGAACTCACTCCATCCTCTATGAACTTTCCAGGATGCCCCTTTCATACCCAGTCATGACGCTATCACCTGCTACCAATGAGCCTGTTTACCTGTGGAACGATCCACACAGGTGTTTCTGGAGCGTTCCACGTCTTTCCAGTCTTTAGCTGCATTAAATATATCGTCTTTGTGCTGTTTTCAGTCGCCTAAATGTCAAAAAGGATTAACAAATGATCCCATTCTGTTTAATTTGCGTCTCAGGGAGCGTCCTAAGATGTTTTTTGGGTTGTATTTGCACTTGTGAAGTCGGGGAGGTGGAGCTGTGAGCGTTTATTAGTCTAAAAGGCTGCGTTTCATAATGGACGTTTTCTGTAAGTGATACCTCGCTGTCGTGCTGCTCTGCCCCCCCTCCAGCTCCTTTCTGTCTTCCATCAGGCTAAACAAACCGTCTCCTCGAAGAACAAATAAAACCTCCAGGAGAGAAGACGGCGATGGGAACGAAGCGGAGGCGTTTAGCCGTCGGGCGACGCGAGGACTGTTGTGTTTTCAGTTCTCCTGACGCGTTGAATGAAATGCTGATTTAGTGTTTTGTGGATTTCATTGTTTATGAAGTCTCCCATTGTGTTGACTTTACTCTCCTGTCATTGGTTGCTTACTGTAATTATTGATGTTGCTCAGTTTCCCACACCGCAGTCTTTAAAACAGTCTGAAATAATGACTCTGAGCGCTCGGCGTGGCTTTTCAAACAATGAGCCATGACGCAAAAAAGGCTACAGGCTCATTTCTTTTTAGTCCCTGCGTGAGCACAGGACGAGTGGAAGACTTCGGTGTCTTATGTAGCTCCTGTGATGATGTCTTCAGATTGGACTCAGCTACAGGAAGGCTGTTTGGGGGATTTTAGTGGTGTAGCTGGCAGACGGCTGATCTGCTGCAGCGTCACAAAAACGCTGTAAAACACTGCAGCGTGTTGACTAAACAGAGCGAGCGCAGTTGGCCTTCGCCTCCTTTTCTTCCTTCAGAGCGAGATTTTCTGGTTTCTGGTGTCTCTCTGGACGTGTGTGGATCGCTGGAGGCTGCAGGCTTCGCTGTGTCTCAGATCAGATCTGCTTGTCTTTGACCCCGTCCTGCTGGACCCTGAAACCCACCTCTCTGACTTCAACCCGTCAACGTAGAAATGCAGACGTTATTGTATGTATTTTGGATGTTTAATCAGTTCATGCTGTTCTAAACCACCCTTAATGGATGATGATGATGATGATGATGATGATGATGATGATGATGATGATGATGATGATGATGACGATGGGAGGCCCACTGAGGGAAACTTCTTCTGTGTTTCTTCACACTCTGAACTGATATGTGACGTTTGTGTGACTTGGCCGTAAATCAGACCACAAAACAAAAGCATTTAAAGTTTCCCTGCAGAGCTTTCTGCAAACAAACACAAATGTTTATATTCAGAGTTTCTCATGAAAACACAGTGTGTGTGTGTGTGTGTGTGTGTGTGTGTGTGTGTGTGTGTGCGTGTGCGTGCGTGCGTGCGTGCGTGCGTGCGTGCGTGCGTGTTTCCTTCAATAAGGCCCCATGAAATGACTCTCTGCTTTTCTGAATTAAGCACATTTCAGCTCCATCGGGCTCCTTTAACCTGTTACAGTGTTATGAAAACAGAGCGTCTACATACAGAATCTGTCTGGTCTCAAATCACAACATTGTGTTGAAATTAGAGGTGGAACAGTTAGTGCAAATGTTTTGATGATCTGTTAAGTAATTTTTTAAAAAAATCCTCGTTCCAGCATCTGAAATGTGATATTAAACTGAATGTATTTGGATTTTTGACTGTCGGTCAGACAAACGTTGAAAAGCATCACCGCTGATGACCTCTCTCCTCCCCGCCGTTGGTTTGATATTCTTAGCCAGCTTGTGTTTGGAGCACAGCTGGACTGCACATCTGTCCGTGGGCACTGGGAGTCAGGGGCCGGGGTTTCAGAGACCTGGTCCGTGACCCCGGGGACGGGTCAGGACTCCTTTTTTACTTCCTTTTGCGTCTGATCTGGAGCCGAGCGTCCGCCCTGAGCCGAGCAGGTGACGCCTGTGATGGTGAATATTTGAAGAATATTGAGGATAAAAAGTGTTAAGAGGATTTAGCAGCAGATGCATCACACACACACACACACACACACACACACACGCGCACACACACTTAATTGTCTCTGCTCAAACCTCGTGACTTCTGCTTCGTCCCAGTATTCGGGTGTAGAACGCAGCAGCCATTAATCTGAAGTCGTCCTCGTCACCTCCTTCTCTGGCGCTTTGACTAATGGCCTCATTTCAATGCAAATGGTCCATGGCACCAAAACAAGCACCATATTTTAAAACTTTTAATTTCATAATGTCAGCCACAGCCTTGTGCTTCTTCCAAAACTTCCAAAACTGAATAATTAATGTCACCCTATTATCCGTCTCAGTAAAGAAACAAGCACACACTGCGTATGGTGTCACGATGCTGGTGATGGAAGTTCATTTAGGGGGTTTTAGTCCTCTGGTTTCCTTATTGCCTCTATGGAGAATGTAGCCTGTGTGCTAACAGGCCTGATTCACACGTCACAGCTGGAAAAGGGGACAAGAACAGCTGATTTCTGCGGCCTGTCTTGGTGCACCACGGCGCAGCCTCGTCCTTTGTCCCGGCTCCTGGAGTCCACAGATTGCTCAGCGCATTTAGAAAATGGACATGATGGAAAGTGGAAATGACACAACCAGTGCGGTTATTCATTCTGCAAACAGGACGGCGTTCATCTGCTGAATGCTGATGACTGTGATGGCTGTGAGTTTCTAACACGCTGCAGAGATCAGACTTCTCCTCTGTCTCTCTGCACATCCATTTTTTAAATGTCACTCATACGTCCGCCCTGTCTTTTGTCTCCTGAGCTGACCCTCCTCGCTGCATCCTTTCCTGCAGCCACTCTGAGAATGAGTCCCAGCGACCCGCTGCAGTGATTAGATTTACAGTTTCGTAAACAGCCCTGATAAGACGGCTGCACTGTGTCGCCGTCACAGCGAAGTCGCCGTCATCAGCATCGCTCAGTGACGGGAGGAACAAGTGTCCTTGGAGGGGAAGACGCTTCTCATCCAGGATGACTTGAAAATGAACCCTGAGGTCATTGAATTACTCACACTGCATCAGTTCTGCTTGTGCTTTTTGGCCATGCTAGTGGTTAGCGAGTCCACCTCTCAACTAATCTCAACTGCTATTAGGTCGACTTTGCACAGATGTTCATGGTGCCCAGAGGATGATCCTGGCGGCCATTCACTTTTCACCCAGCGCCATGATGAGGTGGATATTTGTGGTTTTGCAAAGCTAATGGCACCCCCTTGCTAATGTTTGCATGCTAACTTTACACCTGCTAAACATCAGCATGTTATCACTGTTGCTGGGCTCAGAAAGATGATTTATGTCTCTGAGTGGTGCAGAGGGAAGCGCAGTGTAAAGGTTGGATTACACGGCTTCAGACATCAGGGTTAGTCACAGGATGTGGGCACGGTTTTGTCATGTCTGGCCTTCGTCCCGTGCCCGAGCTTACAGCAGAAAGCAAGTTGTCAGGAGAATATTTTGCACGCAGCGCGTTGCGTCATCTGCTGTCACTTGTGGATGATTCTGTGTTAACAAATGCATGAAAACCTTTTTCCTGTGAGCAGCTGTGATTGCATTGGCAGTGTGATCATGGCTTTCCCAGCTGCTGCAGAGAGGCCCATATGTGCAGATGCAGAGGCCTGCAGCCCCCCCCCCCGTTTTCCCGCTCTCTCTCTCTCACACACACACACACACACACACACACACACACACACACACACACACACACACACACACACACACACACACACACACACACAGCGTCCCGCTGCGATCCATCTCACACCTTCTGACTGCGGCGTAGCCCACAGCCGCTCTCACAGATGGAGGTCAGGAACACGAGAAAACACAGAAACAGGAAGCAGACAAACAGCTCGTGATCAGCTCTGAACTGCTGTTCATCACCTGTTACCAACCAACCTGTTCACCTGTGGAATGATCCAAACTGGTGTTTCTGGAGCTTTCCACATCCTTCCCAGTCTTTAGTGAAACGTGTTGCTGCATCAAACTCAGAAGAAGCAGATATTTACGAAAATAATGAGTATATTTCAAAATAATCCCAGTGTTTTCTTCATGTTTTACGCAGCGTCCCAACTTTCTGGATAAAATAAAGGAAATAAGGAAATTTGCTTGTTGCAACAGCAGAATAAAAATGAGAGGAAGAAAACCGAACAAGCAGTACAAACAGACAAAAAAGAAAGATACAGAATGAAGACGACTGAAGAAGGCGAGTTTCTAGTTGGAGCAGCGAGAAGTTTTGCTTTGGCTTTACCTGGAAGTGGTTTCCATAACGTGTGTGATGGTCTGACTCAGTCTGTCCTCCGTCCCTCAGGAGGTCTACGGCCAAAATAATGAAAGTAAGCCCCAGCAGGGACGAACCTGAGCTATCCTTCATGTTTAAATCTTTTCTTCTGGTTCAGCGTTTCTCCGCTTTTATCCTCACCTCCCTTCTTTCCTTCACTCTCACCATCAAGGTCGCATTTTTTCTTCTTTGACAGGTTTTCAAAAACGTTCAAACACCGGCGGCTTTTTCATTTCAGTTTGAAACTCGGGGTCATATTTCACATTTCATCCTGTGTCCTTTCTCAAATTTAGAGCCTGAAAGCCGTCTCTGATTGCTTCAGCTGTTCAGTCTGCATCCTCTTCTCTTCATCCTATTCCTGCCCCCCCCCCACGCCACCCCCCCCCCCCAGAATCGATCATTATCGTTTGATCGTATTGATCGTTGACTGTGATAGGTGAGAGCGAGAGCTCAGCATGATAGCATCAGCAAAGTTTATTTCCTCTACATACATTAATTCATCCATATTTTTCCTCTGGTCACCCGCCTCCCCCCCCGCCCCCCCCCCAGCTTGAGAGCCACTGAGTTAGAGGTACAGTGTGGAAGTGGGACGACCCCCTCCCCATGCTTGGTTATCAGGATATTTTTAAATCCATTTCTCGTCTCTCTCTGCGTGATCTCTGGCCTGATTATCCGCTGCTGAGAGGCCGCGAGATGGACGGCGCACAAACGCATCAGAACGCGGCATCTGAAGCGGACGAGCTTCAGAGCGGGGAGGCCGACGGCGCGGCGGGACGCAGCTGCCGGCGAGGCGAGGAGGAGGCAGCGAAGAGCGAGGGTGCGGATCAGAGGCCACGTGGGTGGTGGGACGCACGGCGGAGGGGCAGCTGCGTCACGCGTTGCATAAGGGCTTATGCAGGCGGAGGGGAAGTGGATCTGAAGTAATTAGCACGGAGAGCCGTCAGTCCTGCCTCAGAGAGGACGAGAGACGAGCCAAACAGTGATCAGTCCATCCGTCCGTCCACGCTGAGCACAGCAGCCAAGGCTGCCTGCGCTTTAATGTCTGTCAGCTGGTGATTTATGTATCTCTTCTCTTGCCTTAACCAGCGTGCTTCAGTCCATATTCAGCTTTTCTTGTCAATGGTAGACATTCACATTCCACCACCTCTTCACTGACAGCTGCTTGTTTCCTCCTCATCCTCAGTCAGTGGGCTTTTAAAAATGTGGGAGGATGTTTGAGGTTTGGCCCGGACGATCCCGAACGAGGAAGTCTGAGAAAATAGAGATTTTGTGCCGTTTAGGATGGAATGCGATGCTTTCCATGTGGGCCGTCCTCTCGCTGTCCAAACAAGGCAGACGTGCCAGCGTTCCCAGTGGACTCTCCTCCCGCCCTCTGCCCGTTTCATCCTGTTAAATAAGCAGCTGTATCACCTCAGAGCTCCTGAATAGTCTCCTCCATCAGTTCTTTTCCATCACATTCGTGCCGTTCTTACGTCTTTGACCGCAACATGCAGATGAAAATGACTGACGTGTTTTCAGTTGCTTTGTCTCTGCGTCTGTCTGCGCGACGTCCCTCTAATGCAGCCTCACTCCTCTATTTGCTGAAAGGCCTTTGTTCGGGGTGTTTTGGCTCCATCACCTCTGATGGGGTTTGTTAGCTTGTCTGGAACCTTTGGCACACGGCTGAACATTAGAATAATAAACCTGAGTGCTGTTGGGTGGCAGTGTTTGGATAGGGAAGAAGTGGGCCGCCCTGTTCCTTAATAGTCCACTGGCTGTGTGTGTGTGTGTGTGTGTGTGTGTGCCTGGCAAACACTGTACCTCATTTATCCTCATTTCCACTTCTCTATTACACTGCCCTTCCCAATAGGTATCTCAGTTTATTTCCTGCACCACATCCTATTTAATGTAGCCTCCCATCCACTGCGCAGTGTGCTGTGACCTCAGGCATGCACCAGCTATGACTGTTTATGAATCAAATCAAGCTTAAAATCTCCACCTTTACATGTCGATGTGTTTATGAGGAGCTGTTGTCTTTGTTTGCACCATAAAAGTCTGCATAAAGTTGCCAGCAGTGATTATTTAGACGTTTGATTGGGCTGTTTTTAGCTGTTAAAGCGGCTATCAGACTTGTTTTTATAATAGCAGATCGTCATGTGACTGCTTGTCAGGCAGCTTTTACACCCTCACTGTCCGATACCAAAGGCAGGCAGAGGAAGTTAGCAATTATCTGGTGAACATAGTGGAGCATTTATCAGCTTTAAGGCTGCACATTTCCTGTCTGAGCTGCAAAACTTGGCTAAGAAGAGAGACAGAAACACAGCTCCAATCCTCCACAAATGAATGCTAATGTGTCTGATAACATGCCAGTGTTGTGTTGACAGCTTTACAGCTACCCAGAGTGGCCAAAAATCTGAGAAATGCCAAACATAATCACAAGTTCCCATCAAGCCACAGTCAAAAGCTGACATAAAAACATTTTTTAGGCTGGAACCAGCAAATCTTTTGGTATTTTTCATGTCGTTCCTGCACTTTTTCTGTCAAGTCTCAGGTTAAACTTAGTAATTAAAGCAATCCTTACTTTAATTTTAGCTGTGACAGACAAACAGACTTAATCTCACGCTTGCTCTGACCCACAGACACTCATGTAGATGTCTCTTATATGACTTTATTGCTGTTTGTTCACAGGCTTAGAGATGACGTGAGAAGGTCCCTGTTGTTGGCACTGTCATGGATCAGAGCTTTTTATTTGGTGTTTAAGAGTGAGAAAAGGTAAAGGAGAGACAGTGACAGGGCGGGGGTGGGGGGGGGGGGCAGGCTTAGACTTTGGTCCTCAGTTTGTTTGTGCAGGTGAATCCGATGCAGCAGCACGTTTCAGACTCGTTGCTCACCTGTTCAGAGGGTCACCGCCTCAGACTGAAGCCTCCTCACTGCAGCTGCTTTGAACTGCCCTGAAAACAGCTCACCTCCACTTCAAAAGGAGCTCTCTGAGCCGGTTTGACCTCTTTTAAGGCGGCTCTTCCTCCAAAGCAAAATGCCTTTACGTCTCATCTTCACTCATTGATTGTTGATTGATTTGTGGGTCAGTTAATGAGCCGCAATGAGGGCTGAGGGCCGTCTTTGAAGGTGCCCTTTCATGGGATGAATAATGGAATGAAATGGTAATCGCGCCGCCGCCCCCTCCTCTCTTTTCAGTCAGTGCACATGCTTCTCTTTCCTGTCCCCCCTCCCCTCCTCTTCATTTAATGAGGATTATCCCCTTCAGTGTGGAATAGCAGGTGAGCAGAGCGGCTCATGATCTGTGGCTTGATTGCCCGCCTGTCCTTCAGACAGACAGCGGCAGCGTCAGGACGTCGCAGAGCTCAGAGGAGACGCTCTGCACATCGCAGCGCAGCGCGACGTTAAAAGCTGTCTTAAGGCCATCTGGATGGAGCTACATTACATGTGGGAAGCCACAGTTTCCTCAGCACTTCCATCTGTCTGACATACTAACGCAGTACGCCTGGCACAGATGGAGGAGCTGCAGGTTTGTTTAGCTTTAAGTAAAGCCTGTACAGTTGCTGCAACCCTGCAGGCGGTTGCTAACGTTAATTTTAGCAAACATCCCTGATCCTGCTGATAAAACAGGATGCACATTAACCAGCAGGCTGCTCCTCACGTCTCAGCTCCTGCCAAACCAAGACCCCAGAAATGTAGGCTGCAGATCCAGTCTGATGCTGTTTCCCTCAATTTTATGACATTATTCACTCACGTCTTGCTGTTTTTAATCTGTTTGATCCAAAAAATGACATGCATGAAGGTTATATATTACAGAGAATAGTAGAAAGCATCAAATAGACGAGCATGCTGGATTTTCTCCATCTGCAGGGTTCATCCATTTGAACCCTTTGGTCTTATGCACTCTTTAGCTTTCTAATCAATACTGTTCTCATGTCTGTGTGCTAAATATGAAGCTATTTCCAGACACTGGTTTGCATAGTTTAGCATGAAGACTGGAAGGTCTGCGTCTGGTAACTCCACCTGGAATCACCTCAACACGTCTCAGTAATTTAACTATTCCTGTTTAATGGCCGCTTAAAGCTACTGCAGGTGTCACTGGCTGCTTTTGTCAGTTTGTAGACATTTACTGCGTATTGTGACACGAGTAAGAGGCTCATGATGTAAGCTTTAGTTTGTTGCTCAGCCGTAATGACACACTGGACCTGTTTGATGGTCTCTGAATGCTGTGTGAATAATTCATGCACAGCGTTGCTTGGAAAGAGGACCTCTTGAGGCCAAGCTGCACTTAGCGCAAAGCTTCGGTTCTGCAGATATTTATGAAATTATACTTGAACATGAGGGGGCACACCTTGAAAAAGGAACCTGCACGGCTGTCGGGAAGTTGTTTGTACGCCGTCTGTACTTCCTTCTACCTGTTATGATATCGTTTGCTGAAAGCATGACGGTGCAAAATGTAATCTGACGTTATGCTTTGCAGTTCAAACATTCTCACGGCAGCAGGACTGCGAGCAGTCCGTCAGTGTGGAATAATGGCTGTCTGGTGGCCTCACCTCTGGTATGCTCTTCTACTCCAAACTTACATATTGCTTTACCACTAATGCACCAGCGTAATGAATCGCAGATGGGCCCTGGACTTCTTTCCAGATGGTGCAGTGTGCTTCTCACCTTTGTGCCTTTTTGGATGTCAGAGCATCATTTGAGCCCAAATCAGTTTGTTTTATTAACATTTTTCTTCTTCCTGCAGCACATTTTGGAATAAGATCACAGAAAATGACAAAAACCTTCGTGGTGGTGTACAAATGTAAAAGAATGAGCAGGAAGGTCTTCATTGCGCTCAGGGGACGGTTGTTTGGTGAAGCGGGCGCAAGCTTCACTCATGTTGACGTGGAAAATCCCCTCAGTCTCAGCCTTCCTCTGTGTCAAGCGTTTCTGCCGGCGTGACTCAGATTTTCCTCTTTTTCGCTGACTTCTATAAACACACTTGTCACATTTCAGGTTTTCCAGCTCTCCACAGCGCTAGCTGTCTCTCTGCTTCTCTTCTGCTGATTCAACAACATGCATTCCTTTGCTTTCTATCCCCTCAGCTCGGGAAAACAGAGAGAATGAAGATCTGCTCACCGGTGTGAGTTCCTGGGATGCTCGACCGACCCGTACCTCATGCTTTTCTAAGGCCTCCAGGAGCTAAAGACAGGGTGTCATTGACGGGTAAGTGGAGCCTTTTGGGTGAAATGTGCTTTGAAGAGAACGCTGAACTCTCCGTGTCCTGATGTGAAACAGGACTGTGCAGTTTGATTGTATGCAAACATTTTCACACGACTTCTCTCACAAAGTTGCAGCTTTAACTCTCTGACATCTGAGACCAGTTTTCCTTCTCGAGGCCGTTCTGGTTGACGCTGGGAATTGGCTGCAGCTTGCTGCACACACAGCAGCGTGCATCCCTCTGTGTGTGGGAGTTAGCAGCAGATCTTAATCATGGATAGGGTTTTGCTGTAATTCCACAGCTGAAGGCGAAACCCTAATCTCTTTGGCATATAATACAGTAAATCAGAGTGCGGCTGAGTCGGGTCGCTGCCAACTCAATACGGCCATCCCATTTCTGTGGATTTATGACTGGACTCACGAGGAGTAGTTTCAATCTTCAAAGCTCCCTCTCTCCCTTCATTTGCATCTTAGACTGATGAACCACCCCCCCGCTGAGCGCTAAACCTTTTTTTATTTCCGAGGTGTTCGTGGATTGCTTTGTGCCACGGCGGATTATTTTGGAAGTAAGTGGTCCAAAGGGCCGGCCGGTCGCGGCCAGTTTTAGCTGCAGCGTCCAGAGGGAGCGACGTCCCCACGCGCAGGCAGCGCGGACATTGATGGATGGCCTAGCTTTCTGTCGGTTCCCGGTCCCAGACGTGAGGCGTTGTTATGAAAATATAGAGGGAAGCAGGCTGACGGGCCGCAGAGAGACGGCAGCTCGGCATATGATGGATGACCGCCTGCTGGGCAGCCGCTGCAGATAGAGATAAACCTGCACCGCGACCTCTAAGGAGCCACTTTAAATGTTCACCAGATACAAGGTTTCCTGTAGAATAATAAACTTTATGTGAGTGAGGAGAATAAACCAGAAACCACCCGACAGATGTACCCACCGTCACTGCGAAGCCACACTGGAATTATTTGTTTTAACTGGAGTTTTGCTGTAACTCCCTCGCGGCGTTCCCTCGGTTATCCTGCAGACAGGGAAGGAAGCCACAGTCGTCACTTCACTTTGCTGCTTCAGCCTGTAAATCAGATCCGTCAAAATGGGCTGAGTCATATCAGCCCCCCCTCCACCTCTCGCCTATAAAGAGGTAGTGTTAATGGTGGCATTCACAGAGGTGATTTGCAGCCTGCCTCTTTATCGCGGCACCGGTGGCCTTGAGGCGGCTGATTGATGGCGTTTGTCGTCCAGCGCTGGACTCTGACTGCGAGCGGCTTCTGCAGCAGGCCGGGACTTCACTTGTGGCACATTCACTGTTCTCCAGACCTCCCATTGAGACATGGCCAAGAATGACCTTGAACTCCCTCCCTTACGCCTCGCTGCCTGAAACTTCATGCCTACCAGTGTGACCTAGTTATAGGGGGAGGGACAGATCTGTGTTTGTGTGTGTGCAGGGCGGCGGTGGCGGCGGGGCATAGCCTACTTCTCGTACCCTACTTTACCCCTCACTTCATCTGGGAGCTGAGCAGCTGAGCTCGACTTCACCATCCCGTCCTGTTGTTTCCTTTATTTTAATTCACTTTGGCCAGATGGTGGATTACAGGTCAAGGCAAAAGCTGAATGCTTTTCCTCCTCTGGAAGCTGATCAGCTGCTTACTTAGAGACTGTCTGCACTTGCAAATGAACACATGAATATCCCCTTTTTATTTAAACGGCATTGTTAGCTTCAGCAGCTGAGCAGGTGGAGACCAAAGCAGAGCTAAAAGAAGAGTGAATATTGGACCGGCATTCATCAGGTGACATGAAACATCACCTGTGTCTGCAGGATGTGAAGTTAGGCGCCAAATTGACCGAGAAATCTTGAAGTAATTAATTAAATAAACGTGTTACGTCGCTATCTGTCGTTAAATGAGGTCACGCAGTGGAGACTGATAAAAGTTTGTTGGTCTCAACATTAACCGAACATTTCCCGAAGCTGCAGCTTCACATTAAAAGCATTTAACTGGTGAAACATGAGTTGGCTTTTATTATGAAGTAGCCACAGGAAATGCAGTGTCTTTGTCAGTGAGCTTTGCACATGCAAACGCTTCGTGGGGAGTAAAGAAACCAGAAGGAGCAGCCACCTCTAACTCCTCAGGGAGGCAACAGCTCCTCTCACTGTGGCTGCTGTCTGCAGACTCACGGCCAGCAGCATCAAATCAGATCACAGAAGAGAGCGAGTGGCCAATTACTGCCCAACTCCTTCATTAATCCCAAGTTAGTTTGTTTTGCTTTGATTCTGTGTACCGCCAATTAACCAGGACTGAAATCTGGGAGACTGCTGCTAATACACACACGTTTTGCCTGAATGTGTTCGAACACATCCTGTGTGTACACGAGTCGAACAGCCAGCGATGCTCCTGTCTTGTCTTTGCTTTCATGGAGCGTCAGTGCTGATCTTTGATAGGTTTACCTCCTTTAATTCAGAGTGACAGCTTCTTTAATTAAGAACCTGCTCAGTAATTATCTGTGATTCTTTTTTCAGCTTTGGGCGTGTGCAGACTGACAGGCGGGAGGCAGGACTGCAGCGTCTGATGACGACTCTCTCAGAGAGTTTTCATGCTGAATCTTAACACAACGCCTGCGTATTTAAACTCGGTCGTTAGCTCCCACCAGCTTCACTCCCCAGATGTCCTCTTCTCACCCACATCTTTAGATTTGTCTCGAGTGCACTGAGATGAAGACTCAATTTTGACAGATGAAAAGGCTCAAATCAAAAAAGCAAATCCAGACTCTTTAAAGTGAGAAGATGTCCTCGTGAAGTTCCGCTTCCTTTGTGCTCTCTGCTGCTTTCTGCCTGAAATCGGCCGGGAAAGCAGAAAGGTCTTAAACTGACAGCTCGCCCTCGCCCGGCCTTCTGTTCCTCTCTCCTTTCTCTTCTTTTTACTGCCTCACAAAGGCAGCAGAGGACTCTGCAGAGTGTAGTTTCTTTGGTCAAAGGAAATGGAAGAGGAGGAGTGGGGCTGCGAGAGAGGAGGTGTATCTGTCAGAGAGAGGCTGTGCTGAGGAGGAGGAGGAGGCTGGGAGGAAGGGGAGGGGACTGTGCTCCCATTCACATTGGCGGCATTTGGCTGTTCCTCTGCTGTTTTCTGAGGGGGTTAGAGAAGTTTTCCTCAGGAGAGTTAGTCCGAGCCGGAGCCAAACATCCTGCCGAACATGGTGAGTGTTTGAGCCGGCCGAAGCTGAGAGCCTGCAGGAGCCGAGGCTGAGGATGAGGATGAGGATGAGGATGAGGATGAGGAGGAGCAGGGCAGATATGCAGGGAGCAAACTGGGGTAAGAAACTCGTTGGAGAAAAGGGAAGTTGACTTTCTTACTCTGACAGGTGGTGTTTGCTGATAGCTCATCCTGCTGCTGTGGAAGTTTGCTTCTGCTGGTTTAGTCTTAATGTTCATGTGGAGAAATGAAACTTTACTTTTTTAATTCCATAACAGTGAAAAAAATGGAAATAATTGGAAAAATAAGCAGCAACTGTTTTGACATTCGATGAATCGTTTCAGTCCTCGAATGTGACCGTGTGCTGGTTTTCTGTCAGATTTGACACTAAACTGAAGTTTTAGACTGAAAGTTGACCAAAATGAATCGAAAACACGACCTCGAGAAAATAATCAGAAGTTTAATTGATAATGAAAGTGATCATTAGTTGCAGCCATGGCAACAATCTGAGCTTAAAACTGACAGAGTGCAGCCAAAATCCATCGATCGCTCGTCTGTTACTGCTCCTGAAAACAAACACAGCGACGAGCCGAGGACGTTCATCCACAAACGTGTGTGTGTGTGTGTGTGTGTGTGTGTGTGTGTGTGTGTGTGTGTGTGTGTGTGTGTGTGTGTGTGTGTGTGTGTGTGTGTGTGTGTGTGTGTGTGTGTGTGTGTGTGTGTGTGTGTGTGTGTGTGTGTGTGTGTGTGTGTGTGTGTGTGTGCCTCTGCTCCCTCTCAGTGCAGTTCAATCATTGACAGTGTTCAGTGCATCAAACAAACCTGGCGGCCCTCGTGAGAAATGTCCGTTTAGTGAGCTGCTTTCTTTCACACACCGTGAATTTAACCTGTCATTTACCAGCTAAGTCATTCAGATTTAACATCCTGTCCTGGAAGAGGAGCAGTGAGCAGGGCGTGTGTGAAGTGTGAGGATCGTAGACTGAATGTATTTTGGTTTTTGGACCTTAAACGCGGCCCGGTGACCGGCAGTCTGCCGGGGTTTGCGAGGTGTCTGCCTGAGGAAAGGTAGGCTGTCTGCAAAACTAAAATAGCTTTGTCACACTTTTCCCTCCCTGTTCCAGTTTGCAGAGACAGAGGGGGGGTTGAGGAGGTGGGAGGGGGTCCAGGACAGAAGGAGAGAGTGGGCAGAGAGAGGATGGAGGGCGGAGGAGGGGCTCTGAGACACCTTCCGCCTGTCTCGACCTCTTTCTCTTCAGACAGAGGCGGTGCTGCTCTGAGCGGTGAAGCCTCTGCTCACAGGGTTCCCCCCCCCAAGGCTTCACCTGGTGTGGGGAGTATTTTTAGACTCTCCCCTCTGTGGCTGTGTGTTTATGGCGTGGCGCTAACAAAGAGGGATTTAGTGAAGGCTCTCTCAGTTTGCCTCAAAGCAGGTTTGTGTGACGTTGCAGTGCTGCAGGGCAGGGCCGGTAACCCGTGCACACTGGAGCTTTACAGCGTGGCCTCTATAAAAAGCCTTTTATACTCTTTGTTTCTCTGATTGGCAATCTCAGACGCAGTCAGAGGAAAGGTTGCCCGGCATGCCAATGACTTTCTGCTGTATATTTAGTAAAATAAGCTGCTGTGACTGGAGGGACCTGTACTGATCTCAGCATGTGGATTTCTCACCTCTCTCGAATGTTAGTGGCTCTCAGGTGAGTCCTGCGTTGTCACCTGCCTCTTCTTCCTGTGTCACGATTAACATACAAGGTGCATAATCCTAAATCCAGCCATGAAGCAGTGTACAAGCAGTTAAGATGCTGAACTCCAGTGTTCGTGTTTGCTTTGGAAAGTTTTGGCCCGCACACTTTTATGCAGAACGATCAGATTTTAAGAAACTGCAGCAAGTGCAGATTCTCCCTCAGCTGCTTTTTTTTTTCTCGAGTTTGATCCGAGAGCGATTCTGTAAAACTGTCAGCGCTGACAGCTCGGGGATGAAACCCCGAAGCCTCGAGGTGACAGCAGATCCCAGAGCTCGACGCGGGAGAAACGCTGAGCTGTGGCACGCGAGCGATGAGACGCCGGACAAACGGTGGCTGTGGCGTCTGCGTTTAGTCTGAGCTCTCATTGGCCGGTGTGGCTGCACATTCCTCCAGCTGGAGGAGCGGCCGAGTCCGTCTGTCCTCCGCTGCATGACTGAACGGCGTTAAAGCCTCCGAGAGCTTTCCCAGACAAAAACAGTGTCAGCTGACACTGGAGACATTGCAGGGGGTTTTAATATAACGGCTGTTTTCTGGTATTTTTTACAGTTTTGGATCGTAGTTGTTCTGCGTGGTGATAATGAAAATGTCCATTTATCGTCCGTGAGGACAAACTGGGAGTGTATTTAAGTTCATCAAAACTATAGAAGCACTGATTCTTTAAGATGCTAAGGAGGGGTCCTGGCCTCCCTGTCAGCCCTCTGACCCACTCCCCCCCCCCCCACCTAATGTGTGAGGCCCCGCTCACCATGACAACAAAAGAGAAACCAGGACTGCGTGATCATGACGGGGGCTTTAAAAACAGTTTGAGACCCCTCTGCTCTCCTCAGTCCAGTCCCTGCATAGTTTCAGTCTGGAGGGATTAGAGCTTATTCACTTGTCTGGAGAGAGCTGGAGGGCAACAAAATGACCCCCCCCCCCCATCAGAAATACTCCAGACCCCTGAGTTCTGCAGAAAACCATGAATGTAAATCCAGAGTTTGAGCATACAGACATGCACCACTCGACGTGATATACATTTGACCTTGAACGCAGCACAGCTCTGAACTGAACGCCGTCAGATCAACATGAACGCTGCAGCGACGCCAGGCGAAACAAGCCAGAGAGACGTTAAATGTGTCTCATTCTGCTTTTCAACATCTCTGTGATAAATGGAAAATCTCAGTCTTCAAACAGGAACGAAACAAGAGAGGAAGTCCAAAACGGGCAGCAGAATTACGTCAAATTAGAAATTAAGTGATGCAGCCTCTCGTCTCTGCGCGTTATTCCACCAGGCTCACTCACATTAAGCTAACAAGGACACTTATCACTGAAATCCTCCGTCATTCATGTTATAACTCACGCATTTCGCTGACACTTCATAACAAACTCTAGACGTGAGCTCAATGCCATCGTTACCGGGAGTCTGATCGCCTGCTATTCAGGAAGGATTATATGGAATAAATATCGTCATGGTCCAATTAGATTCCCTCAGCGCAAAGAGAAATCACATAAAATTAATCCTCCGCTCAGTTGGTTAATGCTCCATCCCAAACACCACATGTTGCTCCGGCTGCCATTAGCTTGGTTCTCCTTCGTACCGTCACTGATGCAGTACTTGAAGTATGCAGTATGAATCCTAACAATTTTACTTTAAAAGTACATTTACCGAATGTCCAATGTGAATTAATGCACAGGGGAGTGTTTATATAAGTATTTTCTGCAGTACATTTGCAGTACTACAGATGCCATCAGTGCCAGATTTGTCTTAGTCAGTTATTATGAGTCTAAGTCGGGATCAGCTCAACTTTGAGAGCACTAATTAACATGTGGTAATCGCGGTTAAATCGCAGTAGTGGCCGCGTAGCCTCGCAGTAAACTTGGCAGGTTGGAAAATGACTTGGCACGGCCCCGTCCTGGCAGGCGGACTCCGGCCGGCGCGCCTGCTGTCGGCCCTCCGTTCACCTTATTAGCCGTCTTCACCGCTGACTGTCAACACGGACGGTCTTTTCCTGCAGGTTTTCATCTTCGCTGTGCCGACGGGATGGTAGAGAGAGCTGCACCGAGGGTGAAACACGCTTTAAAATCCTTCTGCGATCTGACAGCCTGAAACCAAGAACAGGACGCGCCCGTCGGACGGATATCCTCATATTCTGAGACTCACTGCCATGTTTTTAGAGCACAACTGGCCGTGCCGTTGGTGTGTTGTCAGAGCACCGTGACCTCATCATCATGCGTCCTGTCGGCCATTGTTCTCCACACAACACTCAACTGTTCACCATCCACTGTTGACATCATGGTGTGAATGCCCTGTTATAGTGTCAGCGTTCACCCGCAGCCCTGCAGAGCGAGGGAGTGGAAGAGGAAGCGCGTGAGATCTTGCACCTCCTACGTCGTTTTATCATTTAACTTTATATTTTTGTGTGCTGTAGGATTGGCTCAGCAACTTTTTACATCCACAGCTACAGAACCACAGCGAGTCCAACCTGTCTCCTCCTCTTTGTGTTCCTGCGTCGGGGTATTATCCACAGTTATGAACTTTCACTTTTAACTAAGCCTGATGAGATTTGTGGAGGCAGTAGCCTTTGTTGCTGTCGGGGGAAATGCCAGCATGTTAGAAGCCGTTTTACATCTCAAATGAAAAGAGACCTTTTTCCTCTGCTGCCTCACGCCTCCGGCCCTGTTTGTGCTGCTTGAATGGGCTTCATGAATGGCCTGTCCTGGTTCTCTGTGTGTGGGCCACCACGGTCTTGTGGGACATTTGTACGCTTCAGCCTACTGTATATCGTCTCTGTTTTGCCTCTGTCGTCGATGCTGTGTGTGTTTGTGAGGGAGAAAGTCCTTGAAAGCATCCGGTGCATCAGGGAGAAAAACATGTCGCTTCAACCAGTTTTTAGTTTCCTGGTTAAGATCAGTAGAAATGACAGAAACTTGTCTTTGTGTTGGCTGAGGAAAAAACATTAAGTCAGACCTGAAACACTTGCAAAGGACTCGCAGTTTGCTGATGAAAACTTGTGACTTGACCTGTCCTGAAGGACCTGAGACTGGACTTGAGACTTGCTATCACAAGATTTCAGACTTGAGGTGGATTTGTCTCAGATGACTTGAGATATGACTTGAAAGACTTGAGACTTGACTTGGACTTGTCTTGAGTGAATTGAGACTACAAGTTACACGATGTGACACGTAACTTGTACTTGTCTAGAAAGACTTGAGACCTGCTCAGAGACCTTGGACTTTAATTCAGACTTGTTAATGCAAGACTTGCTAGTACAAGTCTTGACTAGAGCTTGTCTCAAATGACTTGAAACTTGACTTTTGACTCGTTGTTGCAAGACTTAAGACCCGGGCTTGTTCTTGAGGACTTGAGACCTGCTATTAGAGGACTTGACTTGGATTTGTCTTCAATGACTTGAGTCTCGAGTGAACTCGTTATAACAAGTCTTGACTCGGACTTGATCTTAGTGAAATTAACACTGTTGTCTTCTCTCTCAGAGCGAGTGACCCCTCTGAGCTGCCACCATGGCCCTGGTTCAGGCTCTGCCCATATCTGCTGAGCCCCACAACCCAGGCCTCAGTGGAGACCCCCGCAGGAGACACCCCTCCGGCCCTTCGCCCCCTATCAACGCGCCACCCTCCGCTCTGGATCCTATGGGTTCCGTCAGCAGCCTCATCGCCACCCGTCCCCACCAGGACCACCGTTCAGGCGCTGAACTGGGAGCCAGGATCCGACGGCCCACCCCAGGCGCCTCCTGCCTGGGCTCCGAGTCGCCCCAGGACCCCTTACTGCAGAGCATCCCCCCGCTCAAGAAGCAGAGCTCCACAACGTCCAGCAGGGGGCTGGAGAAGGAGAGCGGGAACGGGAACTACACCTATCTGAACGAGGACTACATAGGTGACTGGAACGACAACCATGTAACACCTGTCAGTCCAGGAAGTGACGCAGACGAGCTCAAAGAGGGACCCGGCTTGAATGGGAACATGGGGGGACCTCCTCCAAAACTGATCCCAGTGTCAGGAAAACTTGAGAGGGTGAGTCTGAGTAAACTTGCACAAAAAGATAAGCAGAAAATTTGACTAGATCACATCAATAGATCACTATAGTGATGTTTTATACTTCTTTAACACTACAGGCAGTTAAAAAGGTGAAACTCAACGTGTTTGACTCGGTTCAGGTTTGGGACTTGATGTGATCTGTCCTCGTCCCGCTCTGTCTTCCTTCTCTAGAACATGGAGAAAACAGTACTGCGGCCCACTGCCTTCAAACCCGTCGTTCCCAAGAGCCGCACCTCCATGCAGTATCTCTCCCCTCGCCACTGTGCCAATGTGTCCGAAAGCCAAAACAACCTGAACCTGCTCAGCCCCGCCCACAGAGAGGTGTCGCCCTCCTGTGCCGAGAAATGCAGTTTGTACAGCAGGACCCGAAACAGCGGCGGCAGCAGCCAGTCCTGTCAGCTGTCCGACTCTGGACGCAACTCCCTGGCCAGCCTCCCGCCGTACAGCGGCGCCGGCTACAGCCAGGCGTCAGGAGAGGCCTCTGCTGGCCACCTGGAGCCCATGAAGAGCGCCCCGCCGCTCGGCGGACACGGACACTCCAACTCGGACAGCGGGCGCTCGTCTTCCAGCAAGAGCACGGGCTCCGGCTCGCTGAGCGGCAGAGGACAGCCCCTGTCGGACAACGGGTCCAGCGGACGCTCTCCTGGCCCGGTGGAGGGCTATGAGGGGGTGGTGAGGGACCTGGAGGACAAGCTGAGGGAGCGAGAGCTGGAGCTGCAGCAACTCCGAGACAACCTGGACGAGAATGAAGCTGCCATTTGTCAGGTTGGTCGAACACTCCCGCTGTCACTCTGCGACAGGACATTTGCAGTGAAAACCTTTTGACCTCTTTGCCCTCTACTGTCGCGTTTCGTCGCAGGTGTATGAGGAGAAGCAGAAGCGCTTTGAGCTGGAGCTGGAGGAGCTGAGACAGGGCTGCGCCACCAGGATGCAGGTGGCCTCGCAGAAGGCCCAGCGAGCGCAGCAGGTGCTTCAGCTGCAGGTCAGAACCTCTGACGAAAGGCTCAGTCAGGTTCTACTAAAAACCACAGACTGTGTTCACATGCACAGTAATATTATTAGTATTCAGGTTTTAGGAGCATTCTTTGGACAAACAGTGCATTCAGGAAATGTTACAGTTGGCAAAGCTGGGGTAGAGATGCGTGCACAAAGGCCAAAACCAATGTGTTACACATTATGAAACACTTTGATATCAACAGGTTATTTAATATGAGTAAAAATCGCAACAGCGACCTTTCTGAGAAGGTGGTTGGACGAATGAAAAGGGAGGGCTTGTTAATCGGCTGCATGCAAACAGGATATTAGTGGAATATTCATTCATTTCATCATTTAAATAGCTTAGTGGGAGCAAAACCCAGTCTTTACTCTTTACTCTTAACCGTATGTTACAGCCATCTGCCATGTGTGAAACTGGGATGCACTGCCCCCTTGTGGCAGATTCTGTCAAGTGTCAAGAAGTTCATTAATTCTTGAATCCACAAACCAAACGGCAGACGATTTATCTCGTACTACTGAGAAGGCACAAGTGTTCTAGCAATGAGGGTGGAAGAAGTGCGTAACTTTCAATCTGCAGTTCTAAAATCTCAAAAAGTAAGTTGCCAGAAAATTGTTAAATTAATCCAGGTGTAAGTTGTCTTCATTTGCGTAGATCGATCACATCTAGAATAAAAAGCTGCATTTTAAGACCCCCTCCTTCTCTGAATTGGTGGCTGCAGGTGTATCAGCTCCAGCAGGAGAAGAAGAAGCTGCAGGAGGACTTCGCTCAGCTCCTGAAGGAGAGGGAGCAGCTGGAGGAGCGCTGCACCTCCTATGAGCATGAGAAGATCCAGCTGGGGCCCCGACTGGAGGAGAGCAAGTGGGAGGTGAGTGAAAGTAACAGAGCGGCTGTCTGACCACTGAGAACATGGTTGGACAAGAGCATTTCAAACAACCAGTGGGCCTCTTTTATTTATGAGCCAAAAACATTGAACTGAAGCCTGAATGTTCCTCCTCTCCCCTCAGGTGTGTCAGAAGTCGGGGGAAATCTCGTTGCTGAAGCAGCAGCTGAAGGAGGTGCAGGGGGAGTTAGCCCAGCGAGTGGGAGAGATCGTTTCGCTGCGGGGTCAACTCAGAGAGACTCGCGGCGAGCTGACAAACACCCAGGTCCTGCTCCAGGAGGCCCACGGCACGACCCGCACGCGAACCCTGGAGCTGGAGGTGTGCGAGAACGAGCTCCAGCGCCGCAAGAGCGAGGCGGAGCTGCTCCGAGAGAAGGTGGGACGCCTGGAGGCGGAGCTGGTTCAGCTCAGAGATGCTCTGGCCAATCAGGGCCCAGGAAACAGACAGTGTCAGGTGTTCCAGGAAACTGAGGAGCACCTGCTGGCCTACGAGAGCGACGAGGCGAAGGCCCAGCGGCAGGGCAGCGGCGAGGCCCTGCAGAACATGAAGACGCAGATGGACAGGATGAGGACGGAGCTGGCCTTCGAGCGCCAGCGGGCCGAGCAGCAAACAGGAAGCTTCGAGGAGGAGCGCAGGATATGGCACGAGGAGAAGGACAAAGTTATCCGCTACCAGAAGCAGCTGCAGCAGAACTATGTGCAGATGTACCGCAGGAACCGAGAGCTGGAGCAGCTCCTGCAGGAGCTCAGTCAGGAACTGGAGAGCCGAGAGGAGGACGAGGGCAGCGGCAACGAGATCAACTTCGACGAGATCGCCGCCACGGAAATTTGACCCTCGTGTCTCTCCGCCTTTTGATTTGCACTACTGTCAGCGTAAGTTTTTCTTTTGATCTGATCTCCTCTGTGCTGTGGTGAAGGAAGCACACTCTTAAAGATTACAGTAAAAAAATGTGCAGTGTGAAATCAGCCACACTTTACTTCTGCCTCATTGGTCTATTCTCACAGGACTCCCACTTGAAAGCCAGTGACCTCAATTAGTCGTTAGTAGGCCACTTCAGTCCTCTGCCCTCCGTGAATGTCTCTGTCGGTGTTTGCAGTAACTAACAGGACACTGCTGCTCCTCTTTCCCAGTTTTAGGCGTTTGTGGGAGACTGTTTGTATGAGTAACTTCTCCCAACCTTTAGCCGCCCCCCCCGTGCTGGCGATGACTCTCCCCTCCCCACTGGTTTCAGCGCCGCACGCCCACCCCGTGTCAGCGGTCGGCTCTCATTAGCGCAGTTAATTTGGACGGAGCCCACGCTGTTGTCAGCTGACAGCAGACGTGGGAGACCACGCATTCGGCACGTCATGACGAGAGCGAGTGAATCAGAGGCGCTAACGATGGCGGCGGCGGCACTCTGGGTGACGTGGAGAGGAAAGTGTTTTTTTCTCAGAGCCACTTGAACCTTTATGAAGTGACATCACGAGCAACAAGCAAACTGTAGATGTTTTAAAATACGTCCACTTCTTTAAACAACAGCAACAAAAAATCAAATTTTCCAACCACATGTGGCACAAAGGAGCTGTTTCTATAACTACGCAGACAGAATTAGTTTGTGGACTCCATTAGATCTAACGTCATCAGAGCACAGAAACATCTGGAACAAACACTACCTGAACACCTTACATCCAGTGCACGTCAGCTTTCCTGCAGCGAATGAGACGGTCATCACGTGTGCTGTGTGTCATGCGAGTGTAAACGTCCAGGCCTTTTTTTTATAGCAGGCGTTTTGGAAGATAAACTGCTTCCCATCACCAGGAAATAGCCAGGCCCAGGATCCTGACGTGTGCGCTGGCTGAGCTGAGCCATCGTTAACCGAGTTAGTTTCACCTGTCTGCTGTGGAGAAGGTCGAAACCAGGGCAGATCACAACCCGAGCTGGCTCAAACTGAAGCAGCTAAATGGAATTCGGCCATCTTTAATTCCTTACACTAGGGCTGAAAATATATAAATATCGCAGGAGCTGTCATATTTTAAATAAAGGGTCCCAGCCTCCAAATCATAATCCGACCCAGTAGTTCATTAACACGGCTCTAAAGCACACAAACGATGGCTCTTGTATCTGATAAGAGGTGATAAAAGTTTTATTTTGAAGGGAAATCGTGCACTGAATGGGTGTTTTGGTGTAAACTGCTCGGACAGCGGCACGTTTTTCCACCACAGGCCTGTTTTTCATTCATCTACCTTTTACTGCTGATTGATCCTCTGTAAATAATCCTGTCCAATCATTGAGTTTTCCTCCAGAGATGTCTGTCCAGCTCAGAAAATAAAAGCATAGCCACTGTGAATAGACCAAAGCAATGTCGCACATGATGTTCTGTCCCTGCAGATACGACGCCTGTATATTATGTTAGTGTGGATGTCTGTTCTGGTTCCTCAGTGTAATTTTATAATCCACAATATTTGTATGAAGACATTAAATGTATATTTTCATGCTGTACATTTCTTGAACAAACCTACTACGTTTTTAATTAAAAAAGACAAAATTTAATATTGTGTTTGTCGTACATTCGATGCATTTTCTCAAATTCTAGAAACTTCAATGCGACATCATGTCAGAGTTTTTGCAGAAGTAAGCCGGTTTTTGTCGGTTTTCACCAGGAAATGGCAACCTGGATCATTCTACAGTCCTCTTGTCTACGTTCAGGTGATGTTTAAAGGTTTGGGGTTTCCTTCGGCTGCTGCCAGGAGCAGAAATGTTCGTGAGCAGCTCGTATCTGCCCCCTGCAGGCCAACATCTAGACTACAAGCCACCTTCACATGGAGCCAGACGTCAGTCCGCAGGGCTTTTCAAGGCACTCAGTTTGTCATCAGAAGCTTCGATGTTCACTGCTGATCCACGACACGAGTTTTAGAAGACTGGATGTTAAAACGACACAAAACGTAAAAACGGGATCGTGTTCTTGACGCCGTTGGCTCCTGGGTTGTGATAAAGTGACGTGTGAAGAGTTCAGGAGCACCACTGAGTCATGATTTCAGGCTTTGACGACACAGAGTTCGTTTTCTGTAAATGTCTTTCGCTGCATCTGCGTTGACTTGATATTCATCCATTTTCTTAATCCTCACGTCCTGTGATCTTTAACATGAATGGCAAAGTTACATACCTGACCTCAGAGCACGCCAGCCCGTCCCACAGGCCGCCAATCGCTGGACATTTGTCTAAAAGTCTGCTTTCAAATGTTTTTGGGGACTTTGACCACAAACACCATGGGGTCTTTGGCCTTGTTGCTGAAGGCTTTTCGGATGATGTCCACAGCGTGCTGATGGGTGACTCCCTGCAGGGACACTCCGTCCACGGACACCAACTCAAATCCAGCCTGAGGACACGAGACACAGTATGAAGACATTAAGGGACAAACAAACAGTGTCCACTTCAGTGTGTCCACGGGGTCTCTGCAGGTATGAAGATGCACTGAATTTCGTCTTATTGAAAAAAGGTATTAAGAAGTTTGAGTTGAATTTACAAAAGCCCGAAATATGAACTTTCTCATCAAAGGCAGTGATGGAAGTTATAAAATGGTTTTCCATGTGATTGAGGGCATCAGCCCTGCAGCACACACACCGCTGCATAAGAAGCTCATCCGATAATTGGCAAATGCAACAAAATTAAATTAATTCATCAGTTTTAATGAGTTAATCCCCCTGCATTAAACTAATTATCAGCAACTAAATGAGACATGATAATAAATCACACTGGTTTTCCATCGTCTTGCGTGAGTGTAAGTTATATTCTGTTAAGAAGGTCCCAGTGACTCGTCTCACCTTCAGCACTTCGCAGGTGGAGGCAGCTCCTCCAGGAAAGATCTTCTCGATCTTCACCACCGGCTGAACCTTCGACTCCATCCCGCCAGATATACTGATGCCTGGAGCGTGGAGACAACACGAGCGGCGGTCAGTCACGGCTTTAGGTTTGTGTTCCTGCAGCGCGTTTGGGTGAACTGACCCTTTCAATGATGGCAGAGTGTAAATCAGACCTGATCGAGCTCATTTACCGAGTGACTGTTTGGTCTTGGAGATGCTGACGGTTTTGAGCTTGAACTCCTGTTCATCCACTCCGTTCTCTGACGGAGCCTGATGTCCGTTGGTCTGCTCCGTCCTCACCTGCTCCTCAGGACCTGAGCCGAACACCTGCGACAACAGAGGCCGAGTCCTGCGAGCGGCACTCTGCAGCGTGAACACGCCATCTTGGCTCCTGCCTCCGCTTCCCTCCTTTTGGCTTTGGGAGTGGCCGTTCCTGAACGCCGCTCCTCCTCTGTCTGAAGCCGAGTGCAGAGAAACTTCGTCAAAGTGGACGGAGCGAATCGTGCCGATGTCCGTCCGCAGAGGAGGGCGGGGGTCATCGCTCCGGGCCAGCAGCCAGTTGGGGAGCGCGGTGCTGGCGGAGGGGGGTCTGAGGTCTCTGGACTCTGCGTTATAGGCGTCCACCGGTATGTCCAGCAGCGGGGTGAAGGAGCAGGAGGTGTGGGGCCTCGTGCGGGACCCCCTGGGCCCTGACAGACTGAGCTTCTCCAGCTCTTCCAGTAGGTGGCTCTCCTTCTCCACCTCCTCAGCAGCGTGGAGCTCAAAGCCTCCTCTGTAATCTGGAGGGAAAACAGGACGGATCAGCTTCTCTGAACTGGTTTGAAAGGCTTCACAGCAGAACACAGAACAAAACGACATCAACAGACTCTCGGGACAATCCCAGATCTGTTTGTCAGAGCACATTCAGGCTAAAACAACGAACAGGTGCTGACCCGGGATCGGAGTGATGAGGCGCCGTTTGGGCGCTCGACCAGATGTGGGAGAGCGAAGAGGAGGAGTTCGTACTGCGGAGCAGAGGAAGAAACAGAGCGTCACTACGACCGTTCACAACATGTGAACATCACACGGCGACATTCAGCGAGCACCAGACGCACTTGAGCGATACTTGAGGATGTCGTAGGCCTCGACTTCGATGGGGGTCACCGTGTTATTGAACACGCTCAGGTCAGGAGGAGGAAGCAGCGTCCTGACAAAGAGGAAAGCACTGATCATTAAACATTTTAATCAGTCCTCAGTGTCTCAATATTTGGATTTGAGATCATCCTGAAAAATACTTCATCCCCTTCTGACGGCACTTATTTGTAGTAGCACCGTTTATTCCATGCAGGCAGTTCAAACCCAAAATTATCAAAAATAAATTAAAACGGTTAAAATAATTTAAAAGGAAAAGCAGCAAATCTTCACATTTATTAAAGCTGAAATCATAAAAAAGACTAATGATTATCAGAATAGTTGTCTATTAACTCACTAATTGTTTCAGTTGTATTTGTACATTTTTAAATACTTCTCTGTGAACTGTGGAGGAGTAGAAGGAGAAAAAGGCCTGAGAGGAAAATCCTCAGTACATCAAATGTGTACTTCAGTACAGCACATGAGTAAATGTACTTAGTTCACTGCACCACTGGTTGCTCTCCTGACCTGACTTCCCTCAGCAGCAGCAGCTTTTCAGGTCTGTCCAGCACGACCAGCAGGTGGCGCATCAGGTTCTCCACCGACCGCTCTGCCACGTACTGTTAGGACAAAAACAATCAACCATTGGGCGACACAGGACGGGATAAACACTGTGAACGTCTCAGCGTCCTACCCTTCGGCACGTCTTCATCACAGCAGCCACCTCCTCCTCCGTCAGCAGCCTGCGGGCCATGTCCTCCACCACTCCCAGCATCTCTGCATTTGGCATCGCGCTGACGTGTCGTCCCTCTGAAAACAGGAGGAGGGTCAAATGATGTGTGTCCACTGGACCTTAAAGTCCAACTGTCTCCAGTGTTGACGCAGGCTGCTGTCTTATTATCTTACTGGATTAGCAGTGATGTGTCTGTCGTCAGCATCGTGCAGAAAATCACTGAATAAAACATCTTTAGCGTCTACCTTTACCAGCCTTGTCTGTGGACGGGGACTTGGAGCGCCCCCTGGAGGCGTCCCTCTTGCGTCCACCCCTGAACAGCAGGTTGACGAGGGTCTTGGAGCGCTGCAGGGTGCTCTTCTCCTCCGCGTCCTTCCCTTTCTGCTTCTTCTCCTTCTTCTGCTTGATCTCTGTGATTGGACAGCAACAGTCGGTCACTTACGCGGTCCGACCTTTGGACGAACTCCTCATCTCTCCTCTTCCTCTCACCTGCCACGGTGACCTGACTCTGGGACCTGCTGATTGGTCGGCTCGGTCTGCTGAGGGCCAGCAGCACGGCCGTCTTGGGGGACTCCTTCCTCCCTCTGGCCTCCTCTGCACGGATGGCCGTGTCTCTGAGCAGCGTGGTCCGTCCCAGGCTGCGAGTGGTGTCCGCGCCCGTCCTCTGGGAGGGGAGGTCCGTCTGGATGGCGGTCTCGGTTCGCTCCGACTCAGACCTGGAAGGTAAACTGCCACGATCATGTCCGGTCTGTGATGCACCTGTACTGTATGTGCGTCTGCAGTGGATTTTAAAAGCAAACATGAGTAAAACTTCTCCAAAATACTACACTGTAGTATCTCTGAACAAGCTGACCTCTGGTCTTCAGTCGAGATGCAAACATCCACCATGTCCGAAGCAAACGGCAGGCTGGGAGGGAACATGACCTGCGACAGGCCGCTCAGAGAGCTGACCGGCGTCCCCGACGACAGAGAGGACGCCGAGGAGTTGGACTCCGAACCCTGGGAGGAAGACTTCTGAGCGCCGTTGGCCACTGAGGAAGAGCACAAGATCGTCTCACTCGAACGCATCTGAGCTCATCAGCAAGCGTTTCGTTATTTACAGCTTCACGGACAAAAACACAAGCAGAAAGCCTCACATGACACCTGATACGCACGCTTATTGAGCCACCGGTATTCTGCCACCATCTCCTTATAAGCAGGGTATCGTCCTGCTTCCTGTCAAGATATGACCACAGATATGCAAATGAGATACAGTAGAGAGCTTGAAACTTTTATGGGATGGCTATATTTGATAAAGAGTAACCATAGAAGCGCACAGAGCCCAAACCACACAAACAGAAGCACCTTTCCCTTCTTGACTTTCTAGTAACCTCTGATAGCTGCGACGCTTCCCGGGGCGAAAGCGAGGCGCCCCGAGGCAAAACTCGCACAAAACACGGCTCTAAGCTTTGATCGGCACCTGATCCCGGCCGGCTGGTGAATAATGCACACGGGCTGGCGCGAAACCCAAGCTCCGACCAGTAAAGTGAGCGAGGAATATTACGACTGCGTGCCAGCTGTCGGCCCTGCATCGCATATCCGCTGTGCGGCGACGCGACTCGGCCGGTTTGTACTTGGTTTTGTGCGTGAGGGAATTAAAGATGAAAGGTAGGAAACAGGTAGGAGAGTCAATGCACGTCAGGTCGTGAAAGAAGCGACGTGCTTTCTAATAAACAAAGAGTGGATATGAAACGTGATCCGAACCCTCGTCAGCATCCACACATTCAGCTGAGCTAACACACCTTTCTCATTAGAAGTTACCAAAGCCTTGCGGACGCTGGATTTTCAGGTATTTATCTATCAGACTGGAAAAACTGCCAAGAAAAGCTGTTTCTGTGACACCACACGTGACCTGGAGGCTGAAACTGGCTCATTTTAAATAAGTGAAATTTGTGTCAGCTCAAGATTCGACACAAAGCTTCTTCAGTTACACCGAAATTCCCTAAAAACGAGGCACATAAGGAAACTAGTGGAGCAATAAATGATCAGTGAGCGGTTCGAGGCCTCACCTTGATGGTCAGCATGACATGCGTGTGGCTCTTCAGCACCTCCACAGCGTTACTGTGGCTGATGTCCTCGAAGCTCACTCCATTGGCGGCCAGGATCTGGTCCCCCATCTTTATCCCATTCTGCTCAGCCAGACCGCCAGGATCCAGTCTGAAAGAAGAGGACAGGACCGGTTCAGCAGCTCGTCAGAGGATCGTTTATGACGATGTGTCTTTTCTTTCCCTACTTGGAGACGTAGATGCCCAGACCAAACTCCTTTCCCCCGCGGATGTTGAAGCCCAGGCAGTAGTCGTCCGAGGTGGTGTAGAGGTGGACGATCCTTTGGAGGGCGCCGCCTGAGCTGCTCTCCGACGGCGTCTGTCCGCTCTCCTCCACCACCATCCGCCTGTGTATCAGGTCCACCCTGGAGGATTTCCCAGCTGGTCAGAGCTCATATTTTTGTGACAACCCAAGTCGACGTCAGCGGGATTTGTTCTTTCTCACCAGGTCGTCTTCTCCTTGGAGTAGCGGATGCCGGGGACTTTGCCCACGCGTCTCACCACCATCCTCAGCCTGTTGTTGCCCGTCAGGACCTTCACGGCGCTGCTCATCGTGATGCTCTCCAGGCTGATGCCGTTCACCTCCACCAGCTTATCGCCTACAAGCAGGCCGGCTTCCTCTGAGAGCAAACACACAGAACACCGTCACAGGAGCCACAGCGGTTACATCATGACACCACAGAGGGACGTCCACGTCTACCTGCGCTGCTGTTGTCCTCCACCTTGCTGACAAAGATGCTGAGGCCGTGCTCTGAGCCTCCACGCACGCTGAAGCCGAGCTTGCCGTCCACGCTTTTATCCACCGTGATCGTGTGCAGGTCCTCGCTGTCATCGCCGCCTACAAATATGGCAGATGTCCTGTCAATAAGCCATTACTGGTGACAAATCTCTGGGGAAATTCCTGCGCAATGATTATGAAACGGTCAAGCTTCTCTCTGACTCCACTGGGTTTTCTGTTCATAATGTCGTCTTCAGGCCTCCTCTGACGCATAAAGTCTCCACGACTCCTTCTAGAAAGAAGCTCAAACATCTGAAAGAGCAAAACTTAATGAGGGGCAGTGATTTTTCAGACTTTTTCACCCTGGGTTTCGCCTCTCAGGCAGAAGAGAGGTTACAGCCTGAGAGCAAAGCTGCAGCTACTCATCAGAGTTTAAAACACTAACTCCTTTCTAATGTATGCTTTTATTTACATTTATATTCTCCTATAAGACGCTTGAATTTGATCAAAAACACGGCAGCAAAAATGGAAATAAGACATCATCTCTTATAAAGTATCAGGTAAGATGAGGTTAGTGTATTCATAAGACAGCAGTGATATTTCCTGTGCTGTTTCTGATCTAATCTAATGATACACTGCTTTTCTAATTGACTGTCAGAGTCTGAGACGAGCGTATTAAGATGTTGTGTGTAGGACTGAGAACCAGTGATCAGGTCAGTAAAAGGCAGCACTCATGTAAATATTATGCTGAGGAGGTCTTAACCTTCAACACTCTATTAAATCTAATAAAAGAAATGCTGTAAATTCTTTGTTTCTGGACTGAAGCAGCGTCTGTCAGCAGCAGACTGTACACTGTAATGTCCTCTGCAGCAGCCGTCAGCCCGAGCGCTCCTCACCATCCACAGGAGAGTTGATGAGGATGACCCGGCCCATGGGTGAGGAGGATCGGATTCCACGCCGCCGCTGCTCCTTCTTCCGCAAGAGGTTGCGCGTAGCCGTGTGTGACCCTTTGGTCCCGGGGGTCTTCTCCCTGCGGGACGGGTCTGACGAGTGAGCCATGGAGGCTGGCAGGGTCTCCTTTCACACACGCTCCACCGGGGGCTCAGCTCCGGGCGGAGGGGCCTACGGCAGCAGAGGGAAGGGGGAGCTCATCGACAAATGCACTTTGAACACACGCGTGGATTTTCTTTTTTTTATGATCCAACTCACAGACGCAGGCAGCTCTGGTCCATTCCTGCCCATGTTGCATCACTCTCACCTGTCTGTCTCACAGGAAGGACACACAAAGACAGCAGTGAGACACATGAAAGACCAGCTTCTCATTCAGGACATTAGACCAGGACCAGAAGTCCAACAAATACACAGTATTTGTGTCCAGGTGAGCTTGGAAACAGGATTTAATTGGTTTATTTAGCTCAGACTTGACCCACTTAGAGTCAGGGTGTCACATGGTCTGGATGCCATGGTAACACGTCACTAAACTTAACCCGTGCTAACCGTGTGTCCTCATGTCGTCACCTCGGGGTTCCCCAAACGTCTCGCGGAGCTTCAGCGGCGCTAAAAAGTGCGCAAAGCGTGCGGCGGCGTCAAAAAGCGACATTTGACGCTTATCGAGGGGTTTATATTGGTGTTTTTGTATTTTAATTCGCCACTCAGCCATTATTCCGCTAAAATATCTGACACTCGTGTTAACACCTGCAGACTTTCAGCACAATGTGACAAAGAAATTAGCGCAATAAATAAATAAATAAATACTTGACTTACCAAACATTTTCCGCTTCAGCGTCAGACACGGCGGCTCTCCTCAGACACTGACAGCGAACCGACAGGCGACAGCTAAACGTGTTAAATCCATCCCATAATCTCCACATCAATAAAACTAAGTGGGCTCGCGGGTCTACCTGAATCCATGTTGTGCAAAACGACCCAGCGCACCTGGCTGGGACATTTCTCTGCCGGAGAAGCCCCGCCCCTAATCCATGGCGATTGGCTGGATTTTACTTAATTTGATTGGACAATAAAGATGCCAGTCAACTGACAGTAAATTCAGGACATCAGTGCGACATTTCATTACGCTTATAAAATGACGGGTGACTCCAATAAATCCATCTCAGTTAGAGCTTTTAGCGTCTTTATTGTGGTTTGAGTTGGTTTTCAGCATCAGATCTGCATCCTCAGGGGTTTCGACACAGACCGTCATGAACAAACCAGCATCAACAGCACAGCAGCAGTGAAACATCAGCTCAGATGTAGCCAGCAACATCCCTGACTTGCATCCCAGTTCTCGTCAGTTTATTGGCATTTATTAATTTTCTTTGCTGCCTCCAGGACGGAGCACAGGTCAGCTTTGTCTCCAAACTCCTTCTCCCTGTGCTCCAGCAGTACACCCTGAGGAAGAGGGGAAGCAAATGTGGATCAGTGAAGTCATGAATGAGTATCAACTGCAAACAGTGCCCCTCTGCATTACCTGTGTTTCTACTCCAATGACATACAAGCCTCCAAGAATGAGCCCCTCTCCATCTTTGTTGCCCTGGTAGCCTTTCCTCTGGGCATGGACCAGGTTTTGTAGAACACCCAGACGGACAAGACCAAGACCCAGACCCATCCTTCTGTCTTTAGGGCCGTAGAAAACTCGCTGCAATGGAAGCAAAAGAGGAAGAGAGCAGAAACTGAGAGCAAACGCATGCTTTTTGTTTATAAATCCAGGTCACACTCTGTGTACAAATACCTTATGATCCACAAAGATCTCCCCATTGAAGTACGGCCTGAAGTTCTGGACCTCGGCGCCGACGTCCTCCTTCACCACAGCGTACAGAGGGACCCCGAGCTCGTCCAGCCGGGGCCTCAGAGAGGACAGCTCTGCAGCCTCCTGAGGAGAGATGGAAGACAGCAACGCGGCAGGGCTGTCAATGGCTGCTGGTCCTGGCTTCTGTCACACACGCCTCATTTTTCTGGTACAGACACCAAACTGGAGCTAACGGCTGGCTACCATCATCAGTGACATCATCACTGCCAGCTGTCTGGTGCTGACAGAAAAACAATGGCCGACAATTAAGAGACAGATGTATCCTGTTTTTAAGTTTTTACTTTTCTACAGCTGCTAAAATATCTTCTACAGTGTCTTTTTACTTCAAAGCACCTCAACCGACACATGAAAGAGCACTGTGTCACTGTTACGTGAGCAATACTCAACATGTGTACATGTGTACGTACGCTGGGTACCCTCACAAACACAAACACATGCACCTCTCTGCACAAGGCTCATCCAGGACGCCTCACCGCTCCATGTCTCTCCCACAGAGTCTGTCCTTTCACCGTCTTCCCATCTGCAGAATCACACAAAACGCGCAAAGTTTGACTTCTTTCCTTTGATGGAAATGTGCATTTTGGAAAAAAAACAAAAACAAAACAGAATACAAGCAGAGTAAACAATCTGATCACAAGCAGCTGTTCAGCTTTCCATCATGCCTCATCAGCAGAGTGAGTTTTCCCAGTTTTTGTATTTTTACTGAGAACTTTAAGAACAAAGTTCAGCTCATGAAAAGTCCTTTAAAGCACTAAGAAAAACATAAATTCATGGCATAAAAGCTTGCAGGACAGCTCTTGAGTGGACCATGCGGTGAAACGCTTATTTCCATTTCGTTCACCTCCCGTTGTTGTCTGCAGATCAGCGGCACCCAGCTCCTCCAGAGAGGCCGGGGACGACTTCGTTAGAAATAAGTCAGTGTTGGCGAGGAGCACTGCGACCAGCAGTGAGGCCACAACTGCCAGAGCCACATACCACATGTCAAACAGCTCCCCCCTCAGGACGAAGGACGTCACTGCAGAGAGCAGAGAAAATAAATTCAGTTCAGCAGCTGTTCTGTTGTTTTTAACAGTATTCACAATGTCATATATCATATCTTTAAGTATTAAAATGCATTGAAGTTGTTAGAAAAATGAGTACATTCTGCATTTGAAGGACTACACCCTTCATGCAGGGCGATCATCTTTATCAGCCGTATGCAGCCGTCCTCTGCAGCAACAGCACTTAGATACAAACATGCCGCATAATGAGCTCAAACATTACAGGTAACAGCCGATAAATAACCTTTACTTTTCAAACTTACTTGATAAAGAAGCTTGTCAGCAGTACGTTCAGTAGATTTGGTTTTTAAAAAAAGGAAAGACTTTTGGGTGAAGCAGCTAAAGCATCAGCATAAAATATCAAAGTCATCCTGCACAAAACACCATGAATGTGCTTCTATTCAATGCTATTTAAAACAAAGTCACACCAACCTGTTTCATGGAAAAGTATCCAGACTGTCTGGTCCAGTCGCTGCGGTGCAAAGACAGCAGTCAGAGGCTGGTTTAGTGCGGATGGGACGGAGCTTTCAGAGGTGGAGGAAGCCCCTGCAGGAAAGCGGACTGGTCTCAAGCGGCGATGTTGGCCCTGAAAAACGGCCCCACCCTCCACCCAGTGGAACTCATAACTTTCATCTCAGGACGTGCAGCATCTGATCTGAACAACTTCTTCCGAGCAAGGGAATAATAAAAAAGACAAACCTCAGAGCACAACTCTGTGTTTTATTGGTGAAAGGTCACAGGCTCTTGGCCCCAAAGATAACAGCAGTATCACAGGGTAACACAGGAAGATGAGCGCTACACATCAGGTCTGCTTCCTCTCTCGAGTTTAAAGACAGACCATCACTAACACACTCAGGGCCTCCTGCTGCACAGTCACACTCCGCAATGCTTCAGGTTTTCCTTCAGACCAGTACACCAACAAACTCACTGATATAATGTGCTTTTACAAATTCTTTCTTATATATCTGTCACGTCATTAAACGGTTCTAAACTCTCTCTGTGCCACATTTCACAGACATGAGAGTCCGATCAGGGGCACTATTTGCCCTCTAACGGCAGAAGTTCTTGTGATATTCTTCTGGCAGCTCGGATGACGTCTCCAATGTTGACTTTATCTCCAAATTCAATCTCTCTGTGCTCCAGCAGAATTCCCTGTGGGACAATAACAACAAATACAGAATTTCCGTCAGCCAAAAGTACATGAAAACAGATCCAAGTGTGGTTTTTTTCCTCCTCTTTGATGTGGATTTTATTATTGCAACTGGTTGTAATAATTGCAGCCATCTGAGCCGTCGAGGTTTCACCTGCTCTCCTTGTCCAATGACGAAGACCCCACCGAGGACAAACCCCTCTCCCAAAACGTTTCCCATGAAGCCGTTCTTAAAGGCCCTCAGGCCGTTCATCCACACCCCGACACGCAAGAACGCCAGGAGACCCATCTTCCGCTCACGGGGCCCATAAAACCGCCTCTGCAAGGCAAGCGGACAAACCAGAGGCCTTGAATCACTCATGTAGACCTAAACTGATTTCACACAGATCCTCAATGACTTCAGTGTGTTTAGAAGAAGCTGAAAACTGGCTGCATCTGGTTTGAAGATGGGAAACTGACCACACAATACACTGATTCACTACAGAAAACAACCTTCTCATCCAAGAAAATCTCCCCCTTGAAGTACGCTCTGAAGTTCTGGACCTCGGTGCCGACGTCCTCCTTCACCACGGCGTACAGAGGGACCCCGAGCTCGTCCAGCTGGGGCTTCAGAGAGGACAGCTCTGCAGCCTCCTGCAGCCAAAGACCACAGTCCCATGAACAAAAAGGTACAAATCTGCTATTGTACGTTCCACAAATACAAAAGGAACTGCACATGTTAACCAATAAATCAATCCCAGGCCCACTCCAGTCATAAATCTACAAATGTTTTTGCTCTTAGTTGTAGTTTTTACATAACTGTGAAGGTTTTGTTTCATGTGCATTGTGCCTACAGTTATTTCTGAAGGTCTAATTTCACATGCATTGCCTATTTTAATGGTCTTATGTGTAGGTGCAGCACTGTTATGCACAGACGGGCTCCTGAGCTACACCTCTGTTCTGTGGTGGCAGTACGTCTTTCATGGGACTCGACAGCCCCACAGAACTTAATACTGAACTGTAGTGCAGATCCTAAAGATTTTTAATTGTTATTGGATATAAAACAAACACATGATGGAGTCTGGGGTCATTCCTACAGTGAGACAATGTGGAAAAAGGGATGTTAAAGGGTTAAAAATCCCCTCTAATGAGGCCAATGACTCATTTCACAGAGACTGACTGTGATGGTCCTCTCAGACACTGGGCTGTCCTGTCATTACCTCTCTGCACAAAAATCATCCAGGTCGGCGCACTGCCATGATGACAGCTCCAGACTTCTCCCACAGAGATTTAGCTTTCAGGATCCTTGTTTCTGAGTGAGGAAAGGAGGCAAAGGGGTAAAAGAGTTGAGCAACAGAGTGAACGCAGAGCGGATTCCAGCTGAACAACAGACTCTTTCAGCACACTCACATCCAAACTGGGACCTACCTCCTTTCAGAGTTTTCAGTTCTGTCTCCTCCAGGTGGTTGAGAGTGGCCTTCAGGGGTGGTGTCAGCAGCATGTCAGTGAAAAAATTCGTAACACCTGTAAAGAGGCCGCCGATGCTGGCCGCCGCGTTGGCTATGAGCTCCAGTGCCATTTCTCCTTTCTCTCTTCGGTTTAACGCATCTTAGTCTGTACCATGAGAGCAGCAGCTCCTGCGACTGCACCGCGGCTACCAGCGCATTTAAAGTCCAGCCGAAGTTCCCCTGCCCTCTTCTGCACCCTGATACGGATCATACGCCTTGATCACACGCAGCTGCGTTTGATCAGCGGCGCCGTCATCCAGTCTGCAGCGAGGACACGCCTGCGCGGCCCGGAGCGCCGAGTCCACCGCGGGCACGACGCGCCAGCGCGGGCCCTCCTCCTCCAGTGCAATGGTCACTGAGGAGAAGGAGATCTGCGCCGTCATCGGCCAAAATGTCAGAAACGTTGCAGGCTTACACAATAAAATCTGATGCAATCTATCAGCGGAGCAAAGAGGATTTATGAGACTGAATGCATGTAGCAGGAAGTTTAATCACTGGGCAGTTCAGGCACAGGGTGCTGAGATAAACAGAGCAAATAAACTGTTACAGGTGATAAATGTTTATTTTCAGTAAACACTTTCATATGTGTGTGTGTTAAATCCTTTTAAGTTCACGTTGGATCAGTGGAGGCTCAAACATTGACTTGATCACACCTGGTCTGCCTCTTTCTCTTCTTCCTGAAAAACAACAGAGCTCAGTTACATCAGATTCACCACTGAAATGCAAATTATCTGAACTGGGATCAGTTCAGTCCAGGCTCTGCTGCCTGCGTGTCTTTCTTACTGCCGCTCGGCCTTCGGGGTCTTCCTTCTCCTGGGGGTCTTCTGTGTCAGGAGCAGAGTTTTCAGGTGAAGCCTCGGGTCTCTCACTCGGCACCGTCTCCTCTGCTGTCACGTCAGCCGGGGCCGAGCTATCAGGGGTCTCAGCGGCGTCCTGCCCGTCTGCCTCCTGAGACGAGGTTGTCAGGACAGTTTTGGTTAAGCATTAAACAAATCTTTGCTTTTGTTATCTCTAGATTTTCAAGTCTTCCTCGGCTGAATTTTGGACTCAACACTGCTGCCTCCTCTGGCCTTGTGCTGCCTTATTTGCTGTGTCAGTAAAGAATGAGACGTAAAGATTGAGCCACCTTTTCCTGATCCGGCGGAGGTGGAGAAGCTGATTTCTGCGGCTGAGTTTCAGTCGTCTGCTCTTCAGGTGAAAGCGCCTCCTCCGGTTTGAGACCTTCACTCTGTGGGGCTGAGGCAGACTCCAACTGAGCGGCCTCATCTTCATCAACCTGCTTGTGAAATGGTGTGAAAGTTAGTGGATGAGAAGATGTGCCTTCGCTCAGCCTGACTCCTGCCTGTCTGTGCTTAACCTGAACGAACTCCTGTCCTCATTCAGCCTGAAACATTTCACCTGTCTTCAGCTCACTTTTTCAAATCCTCTCTCCTGCTCTCTTCATCTATCCATTGTCTCTCTCTCTTTACCTGCACCTCTTGCATCCTCAATCCTCATGCAAGCTACATCGGCTTCATGTCAGCTGTACTTCAGCAGCATCACCTCCTCTGTGCGTTGACCGTCCGGAGAACGAGGGCTTTGTTTGTCTCGCTCCTCGTCTGTTTTGTCTGTTTTTGAGTCGTCATCGTCTCGGCCGGGAGTCGAATGCAGCGCTTCAGTCTGCTCAGAGTCGGCAGCGTCAGCTTGATCAACCACCTGCAGGGCAGTTGTGAGAGAATATTAAGGAATTGAACCATTTCAGCATCACAGTGAAACATAAGCAGATGTGTCGCCAGCTGTTCTCATGGTGTCTGATCACCTTGTCCTCATCTTGGTCAACGTCCCTCTCGTCTATTTGACTGCTGCTTGCCGTTTTCTCTTCTACACGGTCGTCGCTTGGCTCCACCTCTGTTTTCTCCCCTGCTTCATCGCCTCTCGGCTCCACTTCGGTTTTTTCCACAGGCGTTTCCGTAGATTCCTCTCTGACCTCGGCGCTGAGGGCCTCAGAGAGGGAAGAGCTGCTGGCCTCCAAAGGTTTTCTCTCTGCGGACTCTGGACTGGTTTCAGTATCTGTAACCTTCACCTGGCAGACACACCATCTCCTTAAACCATGTGAAATCATTTGATGGATGTTTCCACGCCACACGAGTCGAATCATGGGTTAGAAAAATCACTCTGCTATAACCATCGAACTGATTTCAAAAGAAAAAGAAGGCAGCGCCACTTCTCATCACCTCTGGCTCGGCCTCATTTCCCGGAGCTTCGGCCTGGCGCTCGTCTGTGCTCGCCTGGTTTTCGGGATCAGTGATGTTTGCTTTCTCGTCTGTCACAGGCTGGCTGTCCTCAGCAGCTCCTGCTGTGGCTGCCGTGGGCTCATTGGACCCCGCAGGCTCCTCCTCGGAGATCTGATGGTGTGGTGATGCTGATGTGCTCTTGAAGGATTTTACTCAAAATGTCATGTTAAGTATTTAAAAAACACTTTAACACATCACATTAACTCTTTGTAACCAGACTTGGAAGTTAAAACACACAAACTTCAGGGATTCTGTCACACAACGTACGTTTTTAGACTCTTCCAGGGCCTCGCTGATCTTTCGCTCCTCCTCCTTCAGCTTCTCCTGGTGCAACGCCTCCTCTCTGGCTCTGGCCTGCTCCTGCTCCAGTGCTGCAAAGCTGGCCTTTTTCTGCAAATAAAAAAGTTCCACAACAACAAGGCTTTTGACTGTGACTCAGAAAAGCACCATACTAGCCCTTAATTTCTGTAGAAAAGGACACATTGTAAGGCTTGTGCAGGGTTTGACCCTCTGACCTTTCAGCTCTGTTAGCGGGTGACTGTGTTTCTGCTGTCACAGACAGCCTCGATAAGCTTTCTAGCTTTAAAGCACTCAGCCTGGGGAGCTTAGACTGTCTAAGTCTCTGTCATCCTTTACTGCAGTTCTCAAAGATCAGGGCTTTGAGTCAGTGGTAGTGGCAGCACAGGTGTGGGAGGACGTAGCTTAATCTAACACCAGTGTTTTCCAGGGGTCATGCTCTCCAATGTCAATATCTCTGCTACAGCACTGCATTCACAACATAACTTCTCATTATTACTTTTCAAAAATACATTTATTGGCTTTTACGCTACTTGGAGGCAGTTGAAACAAGGGAAATCTGAATATTTAACAGCTAAATGCTCCACAATCTTTACACCTTTTAACGTATGCCATCACAGTCTGTGGAGGAGACGCTGCACTGTAATGCGTCATTTTGTGTAATGCTGCCACCTACTGACGTGAGAGCAGCACAGCAGCTCACCTCCGCCTCGGACTCCATGTTTGAGTTGTACTTGTGGAGCCAGTGAGCGAGGTACAGGACGGGGTTTCCAGGCCGCCGCTCGGCCACTTCAGCCAGTCCTTCCGCCAGACATTTCCCCAGATGTCTTTTCAAATACTCAGAGTCCATGTTTTTTTTTTCTTTCTGCCAATATTACTGAAAGACCACTTAATCAACTTTAAAGTGATGAAGGCTTCGTTCGCGTTAAAAGAAACAAACGTTTCACTACACAGCGAGTATTTATTTGTACTGTGTACTTTAAGATAAATATAACAACTAATTTAACAACAAAACTAAGTTAAAAACGCCCCCGAAACAAACCCTTTTCTCCCAGCGTCCGGATGTAGCGGCGCTGTCTCCCAGGCAACGGTGTCACGTCATTAATGCTCCCCTCTGTACTTTTAAAATGGTTCCGACTACCGTTGATGCTGATGTTACTATCAGTATTACTACTACTACTACCACTACTACTACTACTACTACTACTACTACTAATAATAATAATAATAATAATAATAATAATAATAATAATAATAATAAAAATCAAAATAAACAACAGTAGTGATAATTGTCTGGTACTCTCATATTGCTTACTTTAGAAGAGGTATTCAAAAATAGAATACTCCTCATACTACAAATATAAAATATTCCGTATATGAAATACTATATGCATGTAAATAAATTATGAAAAAATAAAACAAAACAAATATAAATACCTAAATTGGTATTGAGACAAATAAAGTTAGTTACGTTACGGGAGCTTAAATCAAAAATGATATACACAAATTACACATGGGAGAGGAAACTGACTTTTTCAGTTATTAGTCATTATTTTAAGGGTTGAATCTGAGGAGCAGATAATAAATAATCCTAAAGTCCTTAACTTGATCACAGCTCCTAAAGGGAGAAAAGACTTAATATCTTTTTGTTTCAGGTTGTATATGGACGATTAGCAAAGACTGAGGTAATTTTACTGAAAATTAAATATTGTATCTAATAATTATGACTGTCTTCATGATGTGACCAAGATTTCTTCAATATTCAGTGTAATTCTACATGCAGCCTGTCCTCAGACTGGGACAGTTTGTTTCCATGGGAGAGGAGAAGGTGGGAAAAATTGCAGCGGGCTCCATTTCCAAGAAACAGATGACACCCAGTTAACATTTGTAATCACAGATATCATTTTCCTTGTATAATCATACTACGCACCTTTCAGCCAAATATAGCCTTCACGTCAACAGGAGGCCTCACCCAATCAGATGCAGCCCTGGACCTTCCACTGCATATACAGAGATTATTTGACCAAATGTAATAAAAATCTGCAGTTTGATCTTTGACAGCTACACTCTAAATGTCATTAAGTGGATTATTTCTCTGATTTCTAGTCAAAACATGAGATACTAGTCCTGAAGCAGTTTTTGGCTGATTTATCTGCCCTGTGAACACGACTGCAGTCTGTCTCCACTTTAGTTAATCATAAGGTGTATGAAGTACTGATATTTTAATACTGGATCCACAAAATTTCCAATTTATATAAATATATGTTATTCTAAATAGGAGAGACCAGGATATACAAAACAACAAAACAAAAAACAACCAAACAAACAAGGATATGTTTGAGTAAAAGGCCTAAATAGAAAATAGAAAATCATTGTGCTGCCCTCTGATGGCTGAATCAGCAACTGCAGCTGCTTTTGGAGGGATATAAAACAATGGTTTAATGCTTTGTGCAAAGATCTTTGCTGTGGTCTCAGTTCTAGCTGGACATTTTATAAACGGGCTTGTTTATCAGAAACCATCAAACACTGAAGAAACTTCTCATGAAGTCCGACATCCTGACAGAAAGGCTGTCACCCTTAAACACATTTCCACCTCATGACGCTCCACTTCTTTCTGAAAAACATGAAGAAAAGCCAAATTCATCACCTGACAACTATGGAAACTACTTCAGTCCTCAGTTTCTAAACATTTTAAGAGCAGCTTCATTGGTGAGTGTCACATTTCTCTCTTAAGATTTCTGCCAGTATTTTGTTCTTCTGTATCACTGGCAGAATTTTGGCATCTTACACAACAAACAAGACACTTGCACTGATGAATACGTGGATTTGTATCTTTCTGTGCATGAATTAGTAAAACAATTCATCAATTAATAAACACGACTGAGCAAAGAAGTATTTCATGGAACATCGTGAGCTCCGGGTCCACGCTGGGCTTCACACGAACAATCATTACAACAGTAACAGAATTACTGCACGTGGTGATCTGTGTGGTCTAATGTGCGCTCGGAGACCCTGCAGCCTGCAGCGGGACCACCCCGCGGGATGCGGCGCGGTTGGAAATGCGCTCGGCGGACGGAGACGCGCGCGGGAGCGACCAGCTGTGTGGGAACGGTGAGCGCTTCCGTTGCTGAAGTGTCAAAGGTCTGATCTGATCCTACCTGGAGCGACTCCTCCGGTTTCACTGCAGGACACCAGTGCGTCAGCAACAGCTGTCCTGCAGCCCCGCGCTGGCTGCCAGAGGGGGAGAATTACGTCCGCAGCGGAGGGCTTGACGGAGGACTTGATTTTTTTTTTTAATTTTTTTTTTTTCCCAGTTTCTTTGGATTGTGTGGAAATATTTGCTTTACCGTGCAAGGTAACCGGCGTCCCGCTTTCTGCGGTCTTCCATGAGGCTAAAGATGAGCCGCATGAACGTCAGAATATCAAAGTTTCCTGTCAGGCTGCAGGTTGAAGTGGTTTTACTTGCAGGTTCCGAATGGCTTTGATGGTTATTGACGGTGTGGGGCTGAGTTTGCTTTGTATTTCCTTTATTTTCCCTTCCTCTGGATAGAGTGGACTTGTGTGTAATGGTTGAATTTCCCCTTCTTGTCTCATTTGGTGGAATTTAAATTTGCAGCTTTCTAGCGTTGAACCACTCAGCTGTTTGGAGAGCAGGTTTCATGTGAGGTAAAAGTAAGAAAATATGATTATGGCTACTTTATTCTTTTTTATTCTCTTGCACTGCTGGAGACATTTAATGCAAAGACGCGTTTTAATAAGAGCGCCTTTGTCTAATAATAAACACCAACCTGTAACTGAGCTCAGGTCAAATTTGGAATTGGGAGATTTATGGCTTCTCAGCAGTGTTTTTAAATGTGTGTGCACGAGCAAGTGTGTGTGTGTCGTTGAGGTGTTGAGTGTTTTACTGCCCTGATATGCGTCAGTATCTACAGTATGAGAGGGAAGTCTGCGCATGAGCATCACCGCAGCGCCATGTCTTCACCTGCCAGGTGAATTATCTCCCTCGAGGCACATGGCTGTCATGTCCAGCGTGGACGCTTCGCAGCCTTCTCCCTCCTCCCGCTGGGGCCAAAGTGTTATTTTTAGCTCATGTCTTCATGGCAGATGAGCAAGATACTGTGATGCTGTGGATGCTCGTACGCAAACATTTCCCTGCCGTTAATCCACGATGCCCAAATCAGAGGTGTGGGACTACAGAGACGGCCTGGCTCCAAGCAGGCACAGCAGAGATCTGGACCTAGTGGAGGACATAGACCTAGTGGTGGTCATGTTAGATCCTTTCAAGAGTGGTCTGCAGCTCTTATGTAACAGGGTGGGCTCCTACAGTGGAGGCCCAGCAGTAGAGCCAGTGCAGATTCAACATGGATGAGGCTCATCAGGTGGTGTTTTTAAAGTTCCTACACTGAGTTTTCTTTGCACTTTGCATCATTTGTCTTAAACATTTTGAATGGAGAACCTCGTCTGAGCTGCATGCTCCCCAGATTACCTTGTGGTGTCACATGTGGCCGATGGCATCAAATACACGTTTCTGTAGCTTTCAACGTGCGTAATGTGTAAAGATGCATCTGTGGTCTTCCTCTGCCTGAGAGTGTTTGTGTGTCTCGCGTCACATGTTCTTGGACGCAGAAGGTGTTGGTTTTGAGTTTCTTTCACCAAGTGAGCCCATGTGACTGCTTGGCCAGGCCTCTGTATTTTCCAGAGTATTCAAAAGGTGAAATAAGGTTAAAGATAAGCCCAACTTTTCCCCTCAAAATGAACCGTCTCATTGCTTCAGTGGAGCTGCGCTCGATGTGCAGTTCTGTTGTTTTCCCCCATCGGCATATTCTTTCGTAAGTAGGTGGTTCGAACATGAGACACTCCTCGGTGGACGCCTGTGTTTTTTAAGGACTTGATTGGTGTTATGAATATGATAATAGCTCCCCCTGGTCCGTCACCAGCTGGATGGAATATTCTCCATATCGCTTCCACATGTAATCGACTCAGATTTCTGTGCAGCGAGCGCAAAGGCCAAATGGGTCAGTTTGAGATGGCAGAAATCTGTTTAGAAAGCTGCATTAGACTACAGCAAAGATGATATTATTATCTAATTTACTTTAGTAGCCATCTGCTAGTTTAGATCCAAGACTATGTGGCTCTTTAATAGCCCCTAAAGGCTCATATTGTGTCTTAACCTCACAGTATTATGCTGTCATCGTCCAGGAGACCAAAGCGACTGCTGAAACATTTACTTGGCCTTGCTCAGCCAGAGACAAATTGTTTGGCTGCATCCTCTAATAAAAGTGTGGATTTATAACTCAGTAAGCCTATATATCTCCGTTAGCCATCTGACCATCTGGCTGCATCGGGGAGATTACGCTAGGTCTTCACAGCTCCTCGGTATGCAGCAACAGAGGCATGCCGCGAATGACAGCCGCTGTCCTTTTAGCAGCAACATAATGCATACAGAGCTATATTGCAACTGAGTCTACTGTGCACACATCTGATAAAGACATCAAAGGGGCTTGACCCTGAGCAGTTAGTGAGGCCACGGACATGCTGATCATGTTCAGTCTGCTTCGACTCAGCGTGTGGCGACGATTTTCAGGAGCAAAACCGCATCTGGTGGAAACATACAATGACACGGCGGGAAGCGGGATCAGGTGGAGAGGGCTGTTTTAATGCATGTGGGGCTGGAAGTACAACGTTAACTGGTGGGTGACAGGGTGTTGAAGCAAGCTGGGAGAGAGCGAAGTGCAGTGTTGCGATTTGACCCCGTGAGAAAACAGGGGGAACAGGAGCATGGCAAATGTCAAAGGACGTGTGGATAAAAGCCCTTGTTTGCTCTGTAAATCTGTTGTTTACAACCTGACCACATTCCAGGGCTGGTAAGTGCCGTATAATGAGGGAACTGAGATGTTTGAACCCTCAGCACCTTCAGGACACCAGAGTTGACTCATTAAATTTGATCAAAACATTGGGTCCTTATAACAAGGACGACTTTAAATTAACGTATAAAACGCAGCTATAGAACAGGACAGCTTCCCTGTAGAGGAAAGTTTCTGCTCATCTTTAAGTCATCCAGCGAGACTCAACAAATCAGAAATCTAGCGATCCAAACTACTTCTTCACTGTTCATGAGGAGACGGCACAACCCCGCTCGCTGCATGAACTCACGCTGCCCTCGTGACAAAAGCCAAAAGCTGGTTCGGTTGGTTTCCAGAGGTGAATATTGGCATTCGCATTCCACGGCCGGCTAGTGTAACGAAGAGGTGTCTACATTACCCCGTCTATATCCTCAAGCGGAATGTCACAGGTCACATGGCCTCACTGACATGCAAGGTGATATATATATTACTGTCGGGGAAGGCTTCTGAAATCTAACATTGGCCCCCTCTTCCTCAGTTTGCCACCTGTCCACGCGATGACTGAACGAGCGTGGTCGTGTAATGAGCTGATTGTCTTCAGCTAGACTCTTAAAATCAAACCAGTGGTTGAAAGAAACGAAGTAGCCTGACTCAAGAACTCTACTTGAAATGGATATAGCATTTTATACTATGTTTCAGAGGGAAATATTGTACTTCTAACTGCTCTATATTACGGATACAGTACAGATTAAGATCTTAAAAATACACAATAAGATTGTGAAACACAACACACGGTGGTTCCCAACCATGCCTCCATGTTTCAGATGTCTGAGCTGTTAACAGTTCCACCAAAAGCCCCTTTCACACATCACTTCCTGCATTGGGCCTCATGCGAATGGCAGATCTGCCACTTTCCCATGAATCACCTCATGGCCCCTCAAGTTTATCTTGTGGCCCTTAGGAGGTGCTCAACCCATAGGTTGGAAACCACTGGACGACAGTACCTGAGTGTACCTTATGTACATAACGTAGCTCCACTGCAACCAGCTGCAGCAGTAAAATGCTGCTCACAGACTGATGCATCAGTATTAACAACTTAATAATGTCGTATTTTTGACTGATACTGAATACTGCACTCCTGCAGAAACACACACTGATAAATGCGGCTACAAAACTTAACACGGTGTCAGACTGTATTATTTACCTAACTGACGTGGGCAACAAGGCAACAACCACCTCGAGAGGACTTTTTTGAGATTGGCAGGCTTTCAACTGAGGGACCGAGCGTTTTTAAAAAAGGACATTTGATGGCTTCAGCAGCAACGGCGTGATGTAATGCAATCAGGAAATGATCCCCATAAGCCACAGAGAAACACATCCATTCTCAGGATGTGTATTTTAAGGTTGGCTCATGGTTGAGGGCAGCGGGGCCCACGGCTCCCAGAATGGGGGTTTTGAAATGGGATGATGAAGGGGGGAAACTAGGGCTCAAAAGGTAGTGTGAGGGGAGTAGATGTAGGGCTGAACAGGTTGGCACTGAGAAGCTGATATTGGTAATAAAACTAAAGCTTTTTTGTGTGTGCAGGCAAAAAGAAATACTGAAAAGAGACTTTGTGCTTGTGAGTGATTAGGAATGCAGGCTTTGATGAGCGATAATGTTAAGATGGAACGTCTGAAGTCGGCGTTGGACGAAAGAGGGATTTAGAGCCTCGAGTGTCATGTAGGGGGACAGTACGGGTGGCGGGGGGGTCGTCTGGTGCGGGTAAGGGTGCGGAGTCGGAAGCTTAGTGTGTTTGGGGCCCCGTGTAAAATAGGAGGTAGTAGAGAGAGAAGTCAGCTTGGTAAGATAAGTTGGCATGCTGTCCTGTTTATCGGAGGGATGTGAGGCGCAGAGCGAAGGCTCGGCCAGGAAGGAATGAGCAGAGTCATCGGGCCTCTGAAACACGACGCTCCGTCTTGATTGCCTGTAGCAGCTGGGCAGCCACCGTATCTGTGCAAACGTGTGCGTCTCCTCACATGTGTGTGAATGCATAATTTTCTGCTCGAGTGAGGTGGTTTGAGGGGGTGTTATCCCACATTAATGCGTGTGATCAGTGTGCATCAATGTGTGTGTCTCTTGTTGCCAGGTTGGTCGCTCAGTCTGACCTCTGTGTCTTCATACTGTATGTGTGAACTCAAGAACTCTTCTCTTTTTACACTCTGTTACCAGCTTGTTTGTCTGTTTTGGGGGTTAATGATGTGTCTGTATTCCTTGTTCAGTCTCTGTATCTTAGTTTTAAAAAATCTAGACATTATTGCAGGTGGTGACGTCGCAGCCAAACTTTGATGCTTTGTAGATTTAGTTACCTTTGACTGATTTGTGTTTGAGGGGTTTTGCTGCACAACTGTGTCTTCAAACAACTTTCCTTCAATCTGTTTATACTCTCAAATGCATATCAAACCTAATTTATTACATTTTTATTATTCATTTATTACAGTTTCCCTCTCAACCTCTTTTGTGCCAATGTAATTACTGATTAATAGACCTTCAGGTTAAATGGTCACAGAATTACATAATAGCAAACAACTAAAAGCAGTGTCACCATTTGTTTTATGTTTAACATGTTTTAACTGTTTCGAAACATATTTTAGTGGATTCTGCACAAAGGCTAGAAAATGTACTTTAAGTCACAATAGCAGAAGGCTAACGTTAGCTGCTCCACACGAAACCAGACTGCTTGCTAAACACATCAAAGGATGTAAGCAAATGCCACTTGGACCTGATACGGAGCGCCTGCTAAGCTAATAAGTAATATGATGTAGATGAGTAATATCATGGTCTCTTTAGAACGGTGGGAAGGTCCAAGCTGTCGTCCTGAGTGCGTCTTTGTTTCCACCTTGACACTTATAGTGCTCGAGGTGTCGTGAGGGGTGCAGGGTCAGAGATGTAGGGCAGGGGCTGGAGGGCAGGCAGGAACGAGGGAGGGTGAGGGGAGTGGACACAGATCGAGGCAACTTATGATCGTTAGCAACATGTATGGACACGCAGTGGCTCCCAACCTTTTATGTAAAGGGGTGAGATTTGTCAGATTAATGGTGGGATTTATCAGATTTATCTCAACCCATTTGAGGGTTTTCAACTCCCAGGGTGGCAACAACCGCCTTATCACACCTGCAACACACCAATGCGCAAGGGACTCGATTAACTGATCATTAGAAACATAATTGGTGAGATTTAATCGATCATTTAAGATCGTTTCTTGACTGTGAATTCCTTTGAATTTAAATTGGTTGATTGATTGAAAACAGCAATTCATGGATTAATCACTAATAAAGATATTGGTAATTGTTGATTGAACGAAACACTACATTTCATACAAACTGGATTTGGAACTATTTCATGTGTTTTTAGGTATTCAAGTCACATCAAACTGTTAATGATTGGATTGGATGGTCAAAGTCTGCTTTGTCTTTTTCTGTCTCTGTCTTCTCCAGCACCCTCTAGGGAAACCCCGGTGTGGCGGTATCCCTTCGCGATGCGAAGATGGCGACCCTGCTCCCTCCCCCAGGCACCGATGCGTTCCGCCGCTTCACCCAGGAATCGCTGGCGGAGATCGAGAGGCTCAAGGAGGAAAGAAAAAAGGCTGCAGAAGTAGGGGGCCATGAGGAGGAAGAGCCAATGGCCCCAAACGCTGATCTGGAGGCGGGCAAGTGTCTGCCCTTGATCTATGGAGACCCTCCACCTGAGCTGCTCAACACACCTCTGGAGGACCTGGACCCCTTCTACAAAGCACAGAAAGTCAGTCTGAGCACATCTGCGCTCACATGGAAACACACTCAGTGTTCAATGATGTTGACTCCGTCCTGATGTGACCCCGAAATATGACAGGATGTATTACTTAAATTTCAGTTATTACAGCTGCATACGGTATCCCTTACGCAACGTCTTCCATGTCATTTGTGGTATGCATACGTTACAGTTAAATGTTAAAGTGTCATTTCAGAGATCATCACTGAGAATTTACTGCAATGCCGTTAAGTATTTTTGGACAATACGCCAGTTTGCATTTATACAGACGATCTCTGTTTTTCAGACATTCATTGTGATCACCAAAGGAAACACAGTCTTCAGGTTCAATGCTGAACCGGCTTGCTACATTCTGAGCCCCTTTAGTTTGGTTAGAAGAGGAGCCATCAAAATTCTCATACATTCATATCCTTTGATGCTTTTCACTCATTTAGTGCATTAAGGTTTGAACTGGACATGAAGTGACGTAGACGCCGAGTGACGAGTGAAGATGGGAAATGTCTGCTTGTACTTATAACGTCCATGTTTGTTTCCTTAATCCTGAATTAAATTATTTAGCATGTTCATCATGATTACAATTCTATCGAATTGTGTGTTCATGACGATGAGCAACCCACCAGCATGGAGTAAAACTGTTGAGTGAGTACTTCATCGCTGTACTTTGGTTTTCAGTGACTCCTCTGCTACATTAAATGCTCCTTACTAACCCATGTTGCTCAATTTCTTCTCAGGTATGTTTTTACTGGTATCTACACCTTTGAGGCAACAGTCAAAGTGCTGTCTAGAGGTTTCTGTGTTGGATCTTTTACATTCCTTCGAGACCCATGGAATTGGCTGGATTTCATGGTGATCAGCATGGCGTAAGTATCTCCATGTACTTTCATCTACGTCTTTTCAGCGATGCAGTTACATTCGATATTAAAAAATGGTTATAGTGTTCATATCATTACAGATTTTCCACATCTTTACATTAAGTCCATAAATTGTTGCTTCACAGACTAAACAGTTATCAGCTCTTATGAAAGCTGATATTGTGCCGATTATTTTAACCTTTTTATATTTAAATAGGAAAATGAACAGATGATATATTGAGCCTCATTTGGCTATTGGCTTTGATGAATTTCGTAATTTCTTTCCACAGATACATCACTGAGTTTGTTGATCTTGGCAACGTGTCAGCCCTCAGGACGTTTCGTGTACTTCGAGCCCTTAAAACAATTACTGTGATTCCTGGTATTCTGAATATTTTATTCTATTTTTATTTATTTTTTTGTTTGTGTGACTAAATGTATTGTTGAGCATCTTTTTTTGGTTTTCGGTTTCATTCGCTGTTGAAGGCCACTGACGTATCAACTGTACATTGCCAGGTTTGAAAACCATCGTGGCCGCTCTGATCCAGTCCGTGAAGAAAATGGTGGACGTCATGATTCTGACCGTCTTTGCTCTCGCTGTTTTTGCCCTCATTGGCCTTCAACTTTTTATGGGGAATCTGCGCCACAAATGTGTGCGATGGCCCATCACAACAAATGAAAGTGCGTTTGAATTCTTCAACACCACCACATTTAATGACACCGTGTCCTTCAACAACACCATGGGGGTCAACGATACAACATATTCCAACAGTACTTTCAATTTCATTGAATATATTGAAAACACAGGTACGTTTAACACATTACGTCTCTTATTTTAAGACAACCTCAGTGGAAGAGATTTCACTGTTTCTCTTTTTCTTGTTTGGTCATAGAGAATCACTATTATTTGGAAGGCAGCCTAGATGCTCTACTTTGTGGAAACAGCTCAGATGCTGGGTATGTATTATCCACACAGAGACTACCATGATATTTTCTTCTGGTTAATCTGGTTTGGTGTCTTGTGTTGAGCGTGATTTGGAGGCTGGGAGAGCAACTGTAGCATGCTGACTCTTCGTTGATAGAAAGTGCCCAGAAGGATACACATGCATGAAGGCTGGGAGGAACCCCAACTATGGCTACACCAGTTTTGACTCTTTTGGCTGGTCCTTCCTGGCCCTCTTCAGGCTCATGACCCAGGACTACTGGGAGAACCTTTTCCAGCTGGTTGGCATTTCTTTCATTAGTCGCAAACAGATTTACGACCTTTGACTTGGAACGTTTCATTTAAAACCAAAGTTATGAAAAGAAATTTGTCCTTAGTTCTCGCAGCTTCTTTCTTGCTCCAAACATAGATCCTGCGGGCGGCTGGAAAGACATACATGCTGTTCTTTGTGGTGATTATCTTTCTGGGCTCCTTCTACCTCATCAACCTCATCCTGGCTGTGGTAGCCATGGCTTATGACGAACAGAATCAGGCAACTCTGCGAGAGGCCATAGAGAAGGAGGAGGAGTTCCAGCGGCTACTAGAGCAACTCAAGAATCAGGAACAGGTGACTTTAAATCTATATTTACTTATAACACGTCTCATCATAACTTCATGAAGAACAGTTTTAGATCTGTTTAAACAACTTAAAGTTTTCAGTTTCATAGTACAGAGTTAGGATAAGTATTTATATACTGATGAAATGTGAGGGTTGGAACTGAATTTGTTATCTGTCAAAAAATAAATCGCATCATTTGAAGTAAAACTGTTTCAACAGTTAGAAGTACTGTATTTATTACACACTGTAACAGGCTCAACTTCTTGGGAGCCGGGCCACTCTAACCAGCAAGAAGTCGCTGAGTTGTCACACCATATCTGACTTGGCGGACGATGAACGGAGCCTTGAACACGATGAAACGGTAAAGGATTGCAATGGGAGACTCATTCCTCGTCTGCTAATCAGAGCGCCCACCATGGTCGAGGTTAGTCCGTCGCCCTCTGGTCACAGTTTTTTTGGCAAGGAGTCTGAAAAATGTCAGTCTACTGATGGACAATCTGGCAACTTATGCAGAGCTGGTTGTTTTAAAAAGCTTTTGGTCTTGATTTGTGATCATGAGGTTCCACCACGAGCTCGCAACTGACAGATTTACCTGCATGTTTTACAGTCTGCTGTCGATTATGAACTCAGAGAGAAGTCAGAAGGCTCTGTGCCCAGCATGCTTCATCTGGAGGAACCTCGCCTGACACAGAGGTCTGCTAGCGCTACGACTGTGCTCACCACAGCTGCTATAGAAGGTACAGCGCCAGTGGAGATCGAAACGTCGATAATGCACCGAATCCCTAAATATCAGATTTATTTTCTAGCTTTAATAAGCAGATGACACAACATTACCATTATGTCTATTTCAGGGTACTGTTTTCATAAGGGTGTAAGCATCAGGAAGTGACAAGTCTCTCCGGGGAATGACGAAATAAACGAGGCTTAGTTGCAGGTTGCTGGAGGAGATGCTCTAATGTGAGCCCTGATTGCTTAGATTATCAAGCAGTTGTTAACATTATACACTCAATTATCTAGGGCCGGTACAGTAGCATTGTCCTGAGCTTGCCATGGTTGGGTTAATCACATTGTGTGCCAGAGAAATCCCTGTCAACATTCAGTGTCAAGGCCCCGTGGTGTTAAGCTTCAGCTATTTTAGCTCAACTATAACTTGGCACAGACGAGACATATATTTTAATGTAGCTCGTCATTGCTCTGTGTTAGCTGCATCGTGCGTATCGCTTAAAGACAACTCATTTGCTTAAAAAAAAATAATTGTCTTTTCCTGTCTAGAGTTGGAGGAGGGTCAGAGGCCGTGCCCGCCTGGCTGGTACAAGTTTGCAGACAAATTCCTGAAGTGGGACTGCTGCAACTCATGGGTGGTCTTTAAAAAGTGGGTGCACTTTGTGGTGATGGACCCTTTCGTCGACTTGGCCATCACCATCTGCATCGTGCTCAACACCCTCTTCATGGCCATGGAGCACTACCCCATGACCCCAGAGTTTGACTACATGCTCTCAGTGGGCAATCTGGTGAATATGTGCCACGTTACCTTTAGCTCTCATTGCAGAAATATTCTCACATCTCAGACCTGATTTTGTCAGCGCCTCTGAAAGAAACATGCGCCCCCTGCAGGTTTTCACTGGGATCTTCACAGCGGAGATGTTCTTCAAACTTATCGCCATGGATCCTTACTACTACTTTCAAGTTGGCTGGAACATTTTTGACAGCATCATTGTCACTCTCAGTCTGGTGGAGTTGGGGCTGGCAAATGTTCAAGGCCTGTCTGTCCTCAGGTCCTTTCGTCTGGTGAGAAATAAGGACTGAACTTATTTGTGTCTTTAAAACAAAGAGATTCTTTCCTACATCATTATTCACTCTCTTTCTCTGCGTCTGTCCTGTGTTGGAGATAGCTTCGTGTCTTCAAACTAGCCAAGTCCTGGCCAACGCTCAACATGCTGATCAAGATTATTGGTAACTCAGTAGGAGCTTTAGGAAACCTGACTTTGGTGCTGGCCATCATCGTCTTCATCTTCGCTGTGGTGGGTATGCAGCTCTTCGGCAAGAGCTATAAGGACTGTGTGTGCAAGATTGCCTCAGACTGCGAGCTGCCGCGCTGGCACATGAACGACTTCTTCCACTCGTTCCTCATCGTGTTCCGCATCCTGTGCGGGGAGTGGATCGAGACCATGTGGCACTGCATGGAGGTGGCCGGAGCTGGGATGTGCTTAGTGGTCTTCATGATGGTCATGGTCATTGGAAATCTGGTGGTGAGTGCAACTACTGTATTACTGATTCGCTGCTGATCACTATCTTAGACAAACAAACAAAAAAAGGGGCTGTGCTAGTGGGTGCACATTTCTTCAGGAACCAGAGAGACAATGAAATGCAATCCAGAAAGGCCAGTTTGAGTACTTGTTCAATTAGTCTGAAGGCTTGTCAGACTGTTACTGTGGAAACAATTTGTCCACAAGATCATGAAGTAAACAGCAGAATTTACATATTTTCATTCATATGTTTAATTTCATGTTTCATTCAGCGTCTGGGCGAATTTAGACGAAGATGCAGTGAGTTTGTGACGTCTAGTGAAGAACCCCGAGTGTCTGGAGCATGGAAACACTGTCCCTGACATTTTATCTTGGCCTCACAGAACAAGGACGTACATGTGATACAGATGATGCCTCTCAGACATGATTTCAGCATCATATTTAATGACTTGAGCCAAAACGATTTCCTGTTAGGTTATTCATAGAAATGGAAAGGAAATGGCTGATTGTCAAGCTGACAAACATATTGCAATGGCTGCACGGTGCCAAAGTTATCATGTTTTTGTGTGGCAAATAGTACACTTGCACGCTTCACGGGAGGGGGTTTCTATTTAAATCAAATGACTTGAGCCACCAAACAGTGGTTTTGACCTTGAGTATGTGTTAAGATCTGGCTCAAGTAAGCATGCTGCCACTGAGGGAACAAACACAGACAGCTGAGAGAGCAGAGCTCAGGTGGCAAGGGCACTGGGTGTTAAGGAAAAGTCATTTGATAGCAGATTGAACTGTAATTGATGAAGATGTAATCATATTGGGCCATCAGCACCACAGCAGAGTGGATATAAAGTGCATTTTCTTGTCTGCACTCTTCATTGACTTCTCTGAATGACTCAAATTCAGCTTTTAATATCATTTTCTGGCTATGACCATCATTATTAAGAAGATGTGGAATTCTTTCTCAAAGCAAGAAATAAAAAAAAAAATCATATCTGCCCATTAAATCTGAGGCTACAGACAACAGTTTGGTTATTTTAGCTCAGCATAAAGACAGGAGGAGGGCAAAGCAAAAATGTGTTTTTCCTAAAATTTAACACTTTTCTTTTCAGATAAATTCTGACTTTCTCGTCATCACTATAACCGTTCTAACAATTAGAACCAGGACTATTATTTAACACATCACTAACGCTGACACCTCTGCTACACTTGCATTTATTCCCTATCAAAAGTCATCCTGTCTCTTTCCACTGCTCCACCATCTGGCTTGCGGTTTGTGCAGCTCATCCTTTCCCCTCAGCCTTCTTTACTGATTCACAGCTCCGACACTGGCATGAGAGATCAGCCTGGCCCGCGTAACCATGATCTCCTGCTAAACCTAAGACACAGTAACCGAGAAATTGACTAACAGGTTTAGAAACTGCAGCTGCGTCTGCAACAGGAGGCAGACGACACATATTTACTGATGTGCCGTCACAGAACCAGTTTGAAAAGTGATGCATCTTTGAGCTGATCCAGACTTTTGTGTTTCCTTCTCATCCATTGATCACATACATAAACTCAAAAAGACTGAAGTGTGAATCTCTGGCAATGCAAAGTTTTTGATTTTCACATCAAGGTACATCCAAGTCATTACCTCCTTCCCGTTTCCTTCATCAGGTGTTGAACCTCTTCCTGGCTTTGCTGCTCAGCTCGTTCAGTGGAGACAACCTTGCGCCAGGGGACGATGACGGAGAGATGAACAATCTCCAGATCGCCATTGGCAGGATTACAAGGGGCATCGACTGGTTCAAAGCGTTCGCCATTCGAACAGTCCTGCAGATTCTTCACAGAAAGCCTAAGGAGCCCGAGGAGGCCCCGAAGGACGACAGGGACCCTAAAATGGAGGGAATTGAAATGAACCACTTGGACAACAGTCAGAGCTTCAAAGTGGCAGATGGGATATCTAATTGTTTGGTTGAAGGCCGGCCCTCTGGATGCATTGTGGATGGAGAGTTGAGCCTAAATGTGCCAATCGCTCTTGGAGAGTCAGACTTTGAAAACCTGGGCGAGGACGATGAGGATGATGAAGATGAAGCTGAGGACTCAGAGATTACAGATGAGAAAAATAACCAACATTACTCAGTAAGTACAGCAGAATAAAGTTAAAGTTCACTCGAATTATCCTTCTTCATGCACTGGCAATACATCATCCACCTACAGCAGGTTACTTCACCATCAGTCTCAAAATGATAGTTTTAACCATAAGCAATGCTGCTCATAAAGTAAGACAGTGAACAGAAGTCTTTATGCCTCTGCGATGGCGACAGCTGTGGCCAGAGGGCTTGTGTTTTCAGGGTTCAGACTTATGTGCAGGAGGTTTGTCTTACTGCTGATGAATGCTTACTAACGTTTATGCTCTATTCCTGTGCTATTTCAGGAAAATGTAGAAGATGAAAGTAGTTTGCTGGGAAAAGTCAAAGTGAGTAACTCTGTAGGCCCACACGAACAAAAGAAACCTTGTTACCAATTAAAATCTAAAATTAATGGGGATCAAAATCAATAATGTATATATTTTGCATGGTGGCTTTGTAACTGAGCTTCAATTGTAATTCTTGACTAGCTGATGGGTGCTTTGAATGATGGGGATTCTTCAGTGTGTAGCACAGTGGACTATCAGCCACCTGAACCTGAACCAGAGGAAGTGGAAGAAGAAGAGCCAGACCCAGTAGAGCCAGAGGACTGCTTCACTGAAGGTATGAACCACTGCTGTAAAGCAGGATCACTTGACCAACAATCAAGCAGTAATCACACGTTAGCACCAGAGCTCATGCTATTGAAATCACATCTGACACCTTTTGGATCCTGAACCTTCGTCTTTCCTGCTCATTCAGAATGTGTGAAGCGCTGGCCATGTCTCACTGTGGACATCACCCAAGGTAAAGGCAAGAAATGGTGGAACCTCCGTAGGACTTGCTTCACCATTGTGGAGCATGACTGGTTTGAAACCTTCATAATTTTCATGATCCTCCTCAGCAGTGGAGCTCTGGTGAGTGCTGTCATCAGCAGAACAAATTTAGAAATGTTGACTGTTTTATGATAGTGTCAAGATACTGTATTACTGTTAAAACATGTATCTAGGTATCTCATATCTTGTCTTGGCAGGCCTTTGAAGACATTAATATAGAAAGACGCCGAACCATCAAAATTATTCTGGAGTTTGCTGACAAAGTTTTCACCTACATCTTTGTCATTGAGATGCTCCTTAAATGGGTCGCATACGGCTTCAAGACCTACTTCACCAACGCCTGGTGTTGGTTAGACTTTTTCATTGTAGATGTAAGTGTTGACATCTTTTTTAATGCTGACCTGTATCTGTAGCTATCCACAGAACATGTACAAAATGTGTTTTATGTCAGATTAAATCTGTGGTAACACTTGAATAGGAAATCTCTGATTCTGCCACAGGTTTCCCTTATCAGTTTATTCGCCAACTGGATGGGCTACTCTGACATTGGACCAATCAAATCGCTCAGAACTCTCAGGGCACTAAGGCCCCTTCGAGCACTGTCGAGATTTGAAGGGATGAGGGTGAGTTTTTGGCTATGCAACCACGTGTGAGCAACATGCATGCCTAACAGTGATTTAGATGAGCTGTGATGTTTAATGCCAACTAATTTGACTGGCTGTCCCCTACAATGTGTGTTGAAAGCATGCTTACACCATGGCTGCTTAACAGAGCTGACTTAGGTAAGAGTACTGCTAAAACCTGATAGCAACAGCAAAACTGTTGTCCGCTCTAATGCAGAAAAAGTTCCATACATTTCTATGTGATTCCCTAATGCTAACAAAGTCCTCTCTTTTGGGCAGGTGGTGGTGAATGCTCTAGTTGGAGCAATTCCCTCCATCTTCAACGTGCTGCTGGTCTGTCTGATCTTCTGGCTTATCTTCAGCATCATGGGAGTTAACCTGTTTGCTGGGAAGTTCTACCGCTGCATCAACACCACCACAGAGGAGCTTTTCCCCATGTCGGAGGTCAACAACAAGAGCGACTGCATGGCCATCAAAGAAGCAACGCAGGACGCCCGCTGGGTCAACGTCAAGGTCAACTATGACAACGTGGGGAAAGGCTACCTATCCCTGCTTCAAGTGGTGAGGATTGCTGTTTCCATGATTGTGCACCTGGAACAGCTTGGGAAAAAAATGTTGCGTTCACTGACATATTTCCAAACAATGCTCTGTATTTTCAGGCAACATTTAAAGGCTGGATGGACATCATGTATGCTGCTGTCGACTCAAGAGAGGTAGTTATTAATTACCGTAACGTCAATATCTAAACATTACATTTAACATCAGTGGCCCTTTGTTTTACAGTCATGTTTATCACCACTCTATACTCTCATGTATACTTTGTTTTCGGTATAAATATTTTTTTTTTTAGTTTTTTATTTGGTATATGTATAGAAATACTATGAGTAACATTAAGAAACCCATCTACTTGGCAGGACTTCATATATTCTCCCCTCCCTTTCTAACACCACCCTGCACTTTAAGTTAATTGAATATATATGAAACGTATACAGCATGTGACAGATGGTGATGGTGAAGTGAGTCTAGTCTTTGGATCAACAAGTGCCAGTCCTGGCCGGTATCATATTCCAGTGTAACCTTTTATCCTGTGTCTTTCTTACTTACTTACTTGTTTTTATTATGCGTAAACATGGAGTGACAGGTAAACATGGCTTCCTCTTAAACTTTGAATCTAATGATTTAAATGTTTTGTTCCTTTTAGGTAGAGGAGCAACCTTCTTATGAGATCAACCTCTACATGTACATGTACTTTGTCATCTTTATCATCTTTGGCTCTTTCTTCACGCTGAACCTCTTCATTGGTGTCATTATTGACAATTTCAACCAACAGAAGAAAAAGATAAGTGCCACATTTTTCTAAGAGGTAGTCTGCTCTAATACGAAAGCATCTTTCTTAAAGTTACAGCTATGCTGCATTTTAAAACACACAAAAGTTATCACCTAATTTAAATACCCATAATGATGTTTCTTTGATGTTTTGTCTGCACTTTGGAGATAAAGACATCTTCATGACCGAGGAACAAAAAAAGTACTACGATGCCATGAAGAAACTTGGTTCCAAGAAGCCACAGAAGCCAATTCCACGTCCAACTGTATGTTACTCATTTACAACTCCATGTTTATTTCAGTGACTAGTCTATAGATGTATTGTAATATTAGCAGAATGTGTTATACTGTTTGAGAGAGACTCTAAACTATGCTTGATGCTCAAAAGTATAAACTAGGTAAGCCGAAGTAACGACACATCAGTTCGGTATTTGAGGCACGGCGATGCCATCAGTGACCCCTGTGCTGACCTTTTCTGCACAGCGCTGGTGTGAACAGACCAAACGACCCTGCTGGATTTGTGTTTCTGTTCCTCACCTTCCCAACCCTCCCTGTCTCCCTTTGACCTGCAGAACCTAATCCAGGGAATGGTGTTTGACTTCATCAGTCAGCAGTTCTTTGACATCTTCATCATGGTGCTCATCTGCCTCAATATGGTGACCATGATGGTGGAAACGGACAACCAAAGTGCGGAGAAGGAAGATTTCCTCTTCCAAGTAAACGTGGCGTTCATTGTCGTCTTCACTGGAGAGTGCGTGTTGAAGCTTTTTGCCCTGCGACAGTACTTCTTCACCAATGGATGGAACGTTTTTGATTTTGTTGTGGTCATCTTGTCAATAGCTGGTGAGTACCTAATGCTTTATGGGCAAAGCTGTGAATTACATTACTTTTCTCTTTTCAAACATACAATAGGTGTTCATACATTGTCTCTGATTGTAGTTTATCTCCTTTTATTTCAGGTACCATGCTCTCAGACCTAATTGAGAAGTACTTTGTGTCACCAACTCTGTTCAGAGTGATCAGACTGGCCAGAATAGGCAGGATCCTACGTCTTATTAAAGGAGCGAAGGGCATTCGGACACTTCTCTTTGCTCTAATGATGTCCCTTCCTGCTCTTTTCAACATTGGTCTCCTGCTCTTCCTCATTATGTTCATCTTCTCCATATTTGGCATGTCAAACTTTGCCTATGTTAAAAAGGAGGCTGGGATCGATGACATATTTAATTTTGAGACATTTGGTGGCAGCATTATCTGCTTGTTTGAGATTACAACATCAGCCGGCTGGGATGGACTTTTACTTCCAATGCTGAACAAGGAGCCTCCAGACTGTGATCCAGACTTTGAGAACCCAGGCACAGATGTAAAGGGCAACTGTGGCAACCCGGCCATGGGCATGATCTTCTTCTGCAGCTACATTATCATCTCATTCTTAGTGGTGGTCAACATGTATATTGCCATCATCTTAGAGAACTTTAATGTGGCGCAGGAGGAGAGTGGCGATGCACTCTGTGAGGATGACTTTGAGATGTTCAATGAGACTTGGGAGAAGTTCGATGTAGATGGAACTCAGTTCATTGAGTATAGCCGGCTCTCAGATTTTTGTGATGCCTTGCAGGAGCCGCTGAGGGTTGCTAAGCCTAACCGGCTTCGTCTGATTGAAATGGATCTGCCCCTGGTCATTGGAGACAGGATCCACTGCCTGGATGTCTTGTTGGCCGTCACACAGATGGTCTTGGGAGACACGGTGGAGATGGCGGCGATGCGGGAGAGCATTGAGGCAAAGTTCATTCTGAGCAACCCCACCTCAGACTCCTTTGCACCGATTACCACGACGGTACGCCACAAAGAAGAGCAGATGGCTTCTGTAATCATTCAGAGGGCTTACCGCAACCACCTACTGAAACGCTGCGTACGTCACGCCGCTTTTCTTCACCGCTGTAAGAGGTTGGGTAGAAAGGACGAAAGTGAAGACCCACCAGAAAAAGAGGGGATGCTTGCGCGAAGGATGGGAGTGCTCTATGGGAGCAATGCGGACCTTGCAGAGGAGATGGAGTGTGTTGCTTTAGAACAGCCTCCTAATCCTGAGACACTGTCACATAACACAGGGGCCCAGGGTGGTCCAGAACCCCCTGAGCCAAATATCATGGTTGTACCTGTAGAAATCACTAATGAGGTTTTATTACATTCTGCCCCCACCCAACACCTCTTGACACTACAGGCAAATCTGAGAGAGTCAATTGTATAACAAACAGCAGAAGACAGTTATGCCCCCTTGTTGTTTTTCACTAGTCAAGGAAGTAGTGTTAGCAGTTAATGCTAAGTATCACTAATGGAGCTGAATTTTCTACATTAGATGAAGAAGCTACACTAAGCAAATGAACTTTTAAATTGCAATTTTGAATTAAACGAACAATTCCTGTTTTCTCATGCGATATTTAAGCATCCTTTTTGGTTGAAGGTAGAATTTCAGTGCATGGTTTTTTCTGATAATAACCATATTGACATCAGCAAATATAGCCACGATCAATGCTAAATGGGCAGGTGAATAATTAAAAAATGTTGCGTAATGCTAAATTTGCTCAATTAATTTGGCTGTAAAACCAGAAAAATGTGCTAAAATGTTAAATTAGCAGTTGTACAAGTCCCATTGTAGCACCCTCTTTTCTGTGCCAGTAATGCGTTTTCTCCGTATATTGGTGGGGGTAAATGGTACTTTCATTGACATTTCCAAATTAAAGACACTAGCAAATGACATTTCTTAACATTTAAATACACAGAAAACTGCAACACTTACACTTGCTGCCATTGTTGAAGGGTGAAACATCACAATGGAACAGAATCTGTGATGATAGCTCTCTAGCAAAAAAATCATCTTGAAATTACAAAATAGAGTTGTTTTGCTCACCTTGCATTTCTGAAAAATCCCATACTTATTTCAGTAATTTGCCAAAATTGGCCAAATGACAGAGGTCTGAACATGACGTTTTCCAGTGGATTTTAATGCACCGTATGGTTGATGCCTTAATTTAGGCCAGCAGTGACTTTGCTTCTGATATGGGTATTACCAGAAACCAAACCATGCGGCCCAGTTTCTAACTAGAGTAACCTGAACAACACATGGCAAAACCTGAATGACCCTTTATAGGATTTTATGCTGTGTTTACATCACACACACAGTGTGTGTACAAGCCTATAGGGCTGCTTATCATTTGACTGTGCTGCCTTACAACAGGATGTTCAGTATTTTGCTTCCTCTGATATGGCACGAACGCAGCACTGTTATCCAACTCTGCAGAGCAAAATCTGAGAAAATTTAGTAAATTAATATGCACGTCAAACTACATCATGAGAGCCACAGTGAATTGTACCATTTCATGGCTGCAAATGATGCAATTATGAGTCACTTGTTTTCATTTTTAAGAACTTAAACAGAGGAAAATCCTATTCCTACTTACTTTAAGTCACTTTTATGTGGAATCTCATCTGTGTGAGCGCTCTACATGCTAATTCTTTCAATTAGACACTTTTCAATTGTCAATCAAGTCAATTGTCTATGGCGGAGTTTTGTACATGTAGAAATTAAAAACAGAAAAATAATGTTTAAGTCTACCAGTGAAACCCTGATCTCTCTTATTCTTCATTAGTTAACAATAATGCGGGCCAGCTAATGCAGTTAACATCTGTCCCTGGCTCGTTCAGAAAGGCCCAGTTTATATTGCACTATTTATATCCCTTCCAGGTCAAGTAAGAGACTGTGTGAGACTGAGAGACCCTCCTATTTTCCAAGATAACTTCATCGCTGATATCTGCATGTCTTATCATTGTCATGTCTATTTTGTCTGTTTTTGGTCCTCTCAGGCAGATTTCAAAACTCAAAGCCAGCAGTCGCTTTCCATCTCAGCATTAAGGTTTAAACGTGACTGTAAACTTAAGATGCGATATTTATAATTAACACGCTTTCATAACAGAACTGTCAACTCCCTGTTCAATGTACATTTTAACTGACGTGCCTCAGGTGGATCAAGTGCAAAGTTTGTATTAATTTTGACTTGATGTTAAATCAATGTTAGCGCACACAGCTGAATGCTTGTTAAGTTAAAACATGGCTGTGAAGATAAAGGAATACCCCACTTATCAACGTGTAGATTACCACTTCATTGTATATTTAAAAAAAAAAAAAAAAACAGGGGAAAAAAGAGAAATAATCTTATGTGCAGTGGATCTTGTCAGTCCTCGTGGAGAAAGGTGGGCTTCACTTGCTGTGTAAGTCTTAACTGAATTAAAATGTCTTACTCTGAACATACACATGAACGACATCAGCACTTTTACAGTTTTCTAGTTTGTTTTTTTACAATAGACTCTAGAGGGTTGTCTCTTCTCTTGTTCATGTGTTCATCGCTGTCACAACATCGACCCCGGGGGATAAAAAAATCCTGAACGCTTCCTCCACGAGGGGTCTCATTGTCTTATCCTGCTGCCACCGCATGGCAGTTATTCCGGTCAGAAGTCTGTAATGTGACCTGCAGCAACCCTATTTGAGACGGACACGCTGCTGCACCACTTAGCTGTAGTCTCTTCTGATGGTACAGTCAAATCCACAAGACACTGTCCTCCTTTTGTTTACATTTCTAATGGAGGGAGAGCCATATGGAGAGCTTTACTGGTATAGTCACAGTCGGTGTTGCCTGTATATACTTTTTTTTTCTTTCTGTATTGTATATTTCTATCATTTTCTTATTGTAAAAACTGTAACTATATTGTGAGAATAAAATACTTCTTATAGGGAAAAGTAGGCTGTGAGTTTATGTTGTCACTATCTTTATTATGTGCTGCCAGTGAAGCCACGCTGGCTCACTGAGGCCCTCTGGTGGTGAACAGGTCACACTGCTGCCTGATAAACCCCCTATTCTGTCACATTTTATTTCTAAACTTGTGGGTGCACCTGAGAAATTGGAAGACAATCATGAGTGTCCTTTTCCTCTGTACAGTCTATTTTTGTGTGAAATATTAAATCGTGGTGTTTGTTGGGGTTACGATTTTGCAGCCACAAATGAATACACATTTGGTGAGCATTTAGAGCAGCACGACGATGTATGTGGGACAGACTCGAAATAAACAGTGCCTGTTGTTCATCGTGATGGAGGAAGTATGGCTCATTGATGTGTTTTAAACGGATAGAAAATAAAAGTACATTTATAATACATTTTTGGCACAGAGGGATAATCGTTATGAGGGTTCGCCTACACAGACAATACTTGTTAGTGTGTTCATTTCGGTCATGGGGTTTGCTGACTTATAATACAGAATAATTGTCAGTCTTATCCTTCCTTTGCTTTACACAGCTGGCTTTTGTGTGTGTCAACAGACTAAAATAAGCACCACCTCTTAGAAGAAATAGGGAGGTGGGCTGTCTGATTTATTCACATATTTTTGTGGCCGCACACTGAGGTTACTCTAGAGGGATGTGGGCTCAGCTGGAGACTTCTCTAAAGTGTGTGCTGTCTGTTTTGCCTGCCTGGCAGAGTAGTGCCGAGATAATTACAGATGAATTCTCTGTTCATGGACTCAAATCAATCAATATTTCCCTCCTTTTCCCGATGACTGCTTTGTTGACTTGAGTTAGTTTCGGAAGCCACCACTGCTTATATAACATGAAAGACTGAAAATGAAAAAAATAACAAGCCCCAAGCTTGAGACTTGTCCTCTGAGTCACCCATCATTCAAATTCTTTCAAAGGGAGGTGCAGTGCTTCCTGTCAGGGTTACGAGGCAACAGTACATCTCATGCTCACACACACACAACAAAAACTGATTAATCTCCAGACAGCAGAATTAAGGAAATGTGATCAGCTTGGCTGACCTGAAAGCTTCACTCTTGACTGCACGTGGATGTTTCATAACAGCACTAAGAGTCTTCAGCCATGCTAGCAGCTCTGTGGGGGTGCTTGAGCACACGCTGATGCTTTGCAGGTACAACGGTTAACATGCTCACCACTTCACTTATTGTTAGCATGCTAACATTTGCTAATTTGCACAAAACACAAGGCACAGCTGAGAGGAATGTCATGTTGCAGGTTTGGTCATAAACCAAAATAGGCTGTTGGATAAATGGAAATTTCGAGCTGATGATGTAACCATCAATGTATCTTTACGAGCAGAGCAGTCATGGGATCAGAAAAGTTCAGTGGAAATGGGAAAATTCAAAACAACTTCCTCAATTTCACAAAAAGGTTTTTACATTTGTTTGAGGCGGTTTCTGCCCCTGAAGAAAAGAGTTAATGCGATTTCAAATAAGTTCTGATGGAGTGAATGATCGACTGTTTCCAGTCTGAAAGAACAGGTCGTTTCTGCAGATTAAAACGTTTCTTCATCGCTCCACACATCAAGACATGAAACAAACACAAATGTCATATTTCCACTGACTTTTCTACAGAAATCCACTGGACAGGACAGTGCTGCAGGCTTGGTTCTGAAGTCACACAATCATCATTTGTTCTCCATCTTCTCTAGATGTCATTGGACTAAAACTATCTCCTTTTTGCCTGAATAGAGGTGCCACAAAACAAAAAGTCCAAATGATTATCAGCCTTTTTCTAAAACGAACACCCATGTTACACTCAAACGCACAAGCTCTAGGAAGCCACTTCTGGTCCCACGCACATACACTCGCGCAGACAAAACAATAACCCCTGCACCACTTGTTGACCTTTTCTTCTGTTTTACTCTGTTAAATCACATATTACAGTACCTACTTACGAATCTAATTACTTTGGAATCAACACTGACATTAACCGGGGGACGGATTCTTCCACAACTAAACAAAGCAAAGACAATGACAACAGACGAAAGCAAAGAATAAGTATTCCTGCGGTATCATTACTGAAACTTTGGTATTAGATTTGCATAAGTATTGAAAAATGTCAAAGAATGCCAAACACCAGACCTGATAACAGTCTGGTTTTTGTATTTGTAGTGATCCTACAAATTGTGTCAAAAGTCCTCCAAAATGATTTTTCAAACGCTCCTTCCTCACGTTCAGGTTCACCACATTGTTTCATTTGTCCCTAAAAATGTGTGAATGAAGTTGGACAGGTTTTTAAAGTGAAAAGTGTGGGTTGTTCAAAGTTATTTTGGTTTGGAGTGACAGCATCCTTCCCCTTATTTGCCTGACATTAAAGCACGAGTAACAGACAACACGCCCACTGCTGCCAGTACATCCTCAGCTTGTGCACAACAATTTCGTGACTGCGGGGAGATTTAGACACACGAGCGGACGTCAGCGTTGGAAATCTTTTTCTTCTGCATGCCATCATGCGCTGGTTGCTGGCTGGATACTGTGGGCTTGCTTTGATCAGTATGTCAGGTAACGTAAACTCTTCCAATACGATCAATTTAATTAGCGACTGACAAATGAAAACGATGCAAGCAACAATTAGAGTCTTTGCAGTGAACATTAGTGAAAAGATGAATGCAACAATAGCAATGTAATTAGCTAAAGAATATCAAAATGCTTAATCCAGACATTTAATTGTAGTTTTTATGCCTGTTTTAACCACAGCTCCACTGCATACAAGTTTTGCATGTTATTTTTGACTCCACGGTGCCATTACTTCCTGGCCATCTGGGGGAAAAGAGGAAGTTGTCTTCTGAGACAAAGACTGATGTAGTGTTGTTTATTTTTTTGTAAACACAGTATAACTAAGACCAAGTTATCCCACTCTATCACCTGACCATCATGTTGCTTTATGGCAGTCGCAGTCTGTAGTTAAAGGAAAAGATCATGAAGATAAATAATGTGAAGGAAAAGGTAAAAAAAATTGTAAATTTTAGATCTATCTAGTTTTTTTTATTTTTAGTTAAACAAAATATGAAATGTGGAACCATTGCCTTGAACTCCGGGAACACATGAAGGGCACTTCTTCCTTTTTACATTTTTTTGTACGTGTTAATCAATTAAAAAAATAGTTAACACACTAATCCCGAAAAAAATCATGAGTTGCAAGCCCCAATCACTAATGACTACATTAACATCCTAATCGCTGTAAGCAAACAGAAGTGTCTGAATACTTATTTTTCAATAATAGATATATAACAAATAATAGCCGAAGATGAAAACACATTCCCATCATTTGAGTACATGTGATTTTTGGATTCTAACATGTCAGCCTGAGCACATCCTTTACAACAATGTGTTCCATCCATTGTGCCATCTGTAAAATTCAGCCTAAGATGTCTCATTTCACTAATTACTAACTGGGGCTCCATTCTACAGGTCACAGATTTCTGGGGACAGCAAAACAAGCTGATGCTGTTTTAATAAAGAAGTCAGGCAATAACTGGCCTTTTTCCAGGGCTCACTCTAATACATTGCTTTTCTTGGTTTTAAATGTGATGTCAAAGTCAGCCATATATTGTGAGCATTCAGTATACCTTCAACTGCTGAAGACCAGCACTGCACGGATAAAATACAGCCAAACAATCTACATACATGTTTGTCTAGAGAGACAGTAACTGCTGCTGCTACTGGTTCACTGTCTCTCAACTTTCTTTTGTCTGCGCAGTGGCACTGAGTGATGCCCTGACAGTCATCCAGACGCCCCGAGCCCATGCTACAAAAACCCACACCATCTCGAGGATTTTCTGTCTCCACAAGGAACACCTGAAACACAATGTGACATGGTACAAGGCAGATGAGTACAATTCTGAACAAAGAGAAGAGATAAAGACAGATGACAGGATCACAGCTGTGAACCATCTGACTCCGGGCCCCCTTCTCTTAATCAAAGATCTACGCATAGAGGACAGAGGAGTGTACTTCTGCAAGATAGAGAATGCATGGGGACCAGGGACTGCAATTCATGTTACCAGTAAGCAGCTGAGACAACATATGCTTTAGCAAAGCCCACAGACACATGATGCATTGTTGCTTTGAGAATTAATTTAATGTAATTTACTGGGGTGGTCTCTACCAGTTTGCTTATGAAAACACATCTTCATCACGCATCTCTCCTTTCACAGGACCATTTAACCGTTCCCATGCACTGTACAGGACCCAGATGAAGGATGCGCTCATTATCCTCCAGGGCTTGCTGTTGGCTGTTAGTATTGCTGCTATACTGCTACGCAAGCGACAAGTGGTGAGGAACAAGATGAAGACAACACTTCTGTGCTTTATCAGACTGTACTGCTGGTTAATGCAGGACTCGCAAAGGAATAAGATGCAATAGAACTGAGGACGAGCACAACGATATTCATATTCAGTGTCAGGATAAACAAAAATCAACGTCAAAGTAAATCAGACAAACTTCCTCTTTATCTCAGTTCTTTAAAGGAAATCTTAGCTTTTTAGACCACAACAGGCAAAAGGTCTGACAAAATGTCTCCACTATAGAAATATGAACAGCCAAAACACAGGCCTCCCTGCATTTGGCTGGTGCTGATACTGGTATTGATCATGTTAATTAACCTGTCAATAATACTTCTGACTGATCAGTTCATCATTAACAAGTTCCCAGAGCTGAAGATAGCGAGATAGATAGATCGATAAATAGATTGATAAACTCAGTATAGTCTCTGATAATAATTGTTCTTGGTGGAAATAGATATAAATTATGTGAATGTCATTGTTTACTAAGAACTTAAAGGTCATAAAGGATCAAAAACACAGTTAAAAGTCAAGGCTAATTATAATATAGCGCCCCCTGCCGAACCGAGGGAGTATGGGATCAATATGAGCTGTACAGTACAGTATCTCCAGACTGTAGGAGTACAAATACTTCTGATTTCAGTCAAGATCAATGACAAGCTTGATGTACTTTATACACTGATTCACTGCAAATCAGAGGCAAATATATTTTTTTTTAATACACTATTTTATAACTTTTTCAAGTACTTTGCAGATTCGAATTAATCACAACACAAAAACAATAATAAACAAAAATAAATAATGACGTATTATTATATATTAGAGGCAAATTTACAAGCTGAGAAAACTGCACTACACAGGATAACAGTATTGCCAATAAACATAAGCATTATGTTTGACCCTGTTTTCCAAATTCATTATTGCTGGTGAGAAATACATCACCGCTCCACCTGTAGCGTTAACTTAGTGCGGTATCAACTGCATTGATTAGCTTAGCTAATAAAATCCACCTCAGGAACACCTGTAACTGAGCTTGTAAAGCTATTAATACATCTAACCACGACTAACTACATGTTAAGTGTAAATGGTAGCCGTTTTGTGCACACAAATACCACTTTGCTCACCACACATCATATTGCCAGGACACATAACGGCTAGGTTAGCTAACGTAACACAGCTAGCTATAAGAGCATCGATAATGGTAAAGAAATACCAGTGGCCATGACCGGCATGAGCCTTATTTAACATGACGTGATAATTCAGCCAGAGCTACCCAAGCGCAAAGATGTCACTCACCCAAATGAGCTGCATATATGAAGGTCCTGATCTGACAGTGAAGATGAAGTCAGCGCTCGGCTGCGGCTTCCCCAGCAACAGGCCTGGCTGTCTGGGCGGTTAGCTAAATGATAGCCACAGACGATGAAGTAGCTTACAAACGTATTTTTTCGTCCTTCCTTTTCACCTGAAGGGGTCCAACATGGGTCCAACCATTTCCCCAGACAGATTTCAGTGTTGGGACTTTGGTGCGAGGGTACCCACTGTAAGAAGTGTCGTTACGCCCTGAAACTACACAACTTTCAGCCATTTTTCAATACAGTTTAAATCAGCACGACTAGCTAGTCTTTCTTAGCATTTAGCTGGTGAGCTAAGGTTCATTCCCAACCCAGCGTCAGTCACATTTTAGTATTATATACACTGTGTTTATCGATATCAGGCGCTAACATTCATTTTAATCTTTTTCTTTTTTTTTTAATAGTCTGACAACACGGACAGCTTATATGAGGAGCCGGAAACTGATCACATCTATGAGGTTTGTCTCTTTTTCAAAGTAATAATCATTTAAGTCAATGTCATTTCTCTTTGCTATAACGTCATTTAAGTTACTGGTCACGTTTGAGAAAACATGTCACATCTGTGTTTTTACATAAAAATACAAGTGCAAGAAACAGATGGACGCGCACCACTGAGCTCTTAACCACAATTGTATCTTGGTCTGTTTTTTTGCATTTTTCAGCACAGCCTGTTGAGTAAAGTGGAAGTAACATCACCTCCAGTTTGCCTTTTTTGTAAGAAGAATTACGCAATAACTTTGGGAAGTAGCATTTGTGGGTTGAAAATAGATTTTATTGCTGTAGTTTTCATGTACAAGACAATTCAATATACCTTTATTTGTCCCTTCAATTAATTCAATTCAATTACTTCAAAGGAAGGCCAACAGCCTAAATACATGGTCCCATAAAGTCCAAAAGAGACGAGTAGACAAAGTATTGAGAACAGGTTGTTTGTCGTCACGTTGCTCTTTTGCTGTGGCGCGAACTGCAGATGGAGGGCCAGATGTGATTTTCTGCTCAGGAAACACTTTAACACACACTCAAAATGCAGATGTTTTGCGTCGTTTACGGTTGCTCAGCTCGATCAAACCAAGAAAACACGATGAGCTTTTACTGAATACCAAATATTGTTGTTCATAAGGGTGAAAATGCAAAAAATTGACCAAAAAACTCTCGTTATCTGTCTGCTGTCCGGAGGAGCCGAGTCGGCTAATGGTGGAAATGATGTAACATTAGCAATTGTTTTAAATCTATGGTGACGATTTCGTTCCACGGTTTGGTCGACGTAGCTGTTTGACTTTTTGGTACAGGCGGCGTCGTTCTGTACAAGCTGTTACTGATTTCTGCACTTTTGTGGAGGCCCGAGGCCTCGCAGCGTCCAAACCTCCCGGCGAGAAAAGCATGAACAAGCTTCTGTTACACAGAGAAAATGGTCAGGACAGTCAGGACCAACAGAGACCTGAATACAAATGATGTGAAAGATCTTTAAATGTCAACTATTCTGCTGTGACATTTAGCAGCTGCATATCTTTATGTTTGAGTCACATCTTCATCATTATGCAAATTAAAGCTATACCAGTATAACCAAACACAGTCATATACTGGGATCCCTCAAAGCCACATGGGACCGACACATATACATGCTATCTGACTAAAAATGACTTATTTCCGTCTCTCAGGGCTTGACAATCGAGACGTGTGGAGGAGGTCTGTATGAGGAACTATCTGTGTATGCCCAGGCTGATGGAGCTGAGGCCCCGTGGGAGTGAGGCTGAACTCGCCTCGCCTCCCCTACGACCTCACAGTACCTTCATACTTGCAGGGTCTTTATCATGAAGGTCAGAGTCGTTGTCAAGAGTCCTTCGCCGGCTCGGTCACATGTGGAGAACTGTCGTTCTCTTCCAGTTTAAGGTTTGTTTGTAAATGTGCAGCAACATGCGTATTTTAAATCGCTCTCTGTGCTGTTGATTTTATGCTATTAGTATGACATGAAGTCCAGATGGACTGAACAGTTCTGCAATTCAGGCTCATCAGCTGATATTTCAGTTAACGTTTTGGTGCTTTTTTTTTTTTTTTTTCTATTAAGTGTGTTTGATTTCCAAATGACTTCTCTGACTTGACTTGATTATTTAAGAACATGCTCATCACAAATGTGTGAGAGAAAATGTGTGTCATCAGAGCCTCCGCAAAGCCTGACTTGTTCATAATATGTGATAATATTAAAGAATCTGTTTGCCTTTTTTTATGTCAAGGGAATAAAAACAAGACAAGAAAATGTCCATTTGCGAGAGAATGTCTTATTTTTATTGGCTTTTGCAGGTATCCAAGTAAGAAAAAATCAAATTTAAAGTTGATCAGCAGCATATTCATCAATAAAGATACATGATTTATGAGTCTTCAATCATTAGATAAATAAATAAATAAATACATTAATAAATAAATAAATAAATAGATAAATAAATAAATAGGTTGCATATAAGAAAATAAGTGATCACATTCAGACTGTGACAGATGACTGAGGTGAAATCAGCAGGTCTGTGCTCATCAGGTGTCTTTTGACTTGTTCTCTGATCAGCTCCCAGGCTTCTGCACTGTGGCCCTGCAGACACAAGAACAAATCATTTAAACATCACAGATACTCCACATGGATCAATACATGGACAGAAAAACAGAAAGACAAACTCACCAGTTTCTTGAGGACACTGCGCGAGAGTCTTGTGAAATACCGCTGCAGCTTCATGTTCTTGGGGTTGTGGCTCCCGAGCTAAATGAATTAGAAGAAAAACTGTATTTGAAAAACTCCTGTTTCACCTGTAATGTATTCACAGAAATGTTCATTCCAGAATCACTACAGCTGTTAACCTGCACATCTGTCAGGACTTCAGTGTAACAGAGGCAGAAACCACAGCTCAGCGGTGTCCGGAAAAGTGAGTTTATGCTTACACAGGAGCGAAGGCTGTCAGCCTGCTGCGTTACTACATTGACGAAGGTCTCCATCGTGACCTCCTCCCATGATGCCGAGCTGTGATCCTCCTCAAACAGGGCAGCCACCCCCTCCAGAATCTGAACTGCAAAAGCAAGTTTATCCTCATCCTGGAAGAAGAAGATGATCAATCAGCTGAGAAAAAAAATCAGATATACCAACCAACACTTTCATAAGAAAGGAGAACAAATCAATGTTCACTTCTTATATTGTGCAGCAGACAAAAGGTGAGGAAGACTCACTGCTGCTTCGGACGCCTGGCTGTACAGCGCATCAGGGAAGGCCACAGTGTCCTCTGCTGAGGCAGCCCCAGTGGTGTTGGTGGAGTTACTGGCCTGCATCACACACACAAACACACACACACGTCATGAGCTGAGCTGAAACACACAGTGAACTCGTTCAATGAAGAGAATTCAGCCACTTGAGACAATATCCAGAGAAGTCCACTTACCATCATGTTCAGCTGCTTCAAATAGTTTTTACTGTGCTCTTTGAATTTTTCCTCAGTCACCCATCTGCATCTCAGCGGGGAGGCTGCGCTGAGCACACCGAGAGCCAGGCACACAAAGAGGATCCTGTAGAGCATGTTGAAAACGGCAGAAATCGTCCTTGGATGGAGCAGATTGGGATGCGTCTCAATGTGGTATGTTGATGTTGATGTTGATGTTGATGTTGATGTTGATGTTGATGTTGCAGCAGACCTGCAGCGCTCATTTATACTGCAGCAGACGCACCTATTTCACTTTCCAGACGCGTACATGTCCACCACATGTACGTAGCTCTAAACCTCTGCGCACACGTGAAACGTCACACATTTGGGATTTGAACCAGTGTCTTTGTGATACACTGAGTGAGTGTTTGCCACAGGAACACAATGCTGGCTGTGATGGAGGCTTGGAAGCTGAAATACCGAACCAGGTTTTACAATTCACGAACACCACAGAGAAAATTCGTTTTCTGAACTAAATCTTCTAATTATCATCATTTAAAATTCTCTGTTTATACCATACAATACAAAGTAAAGCAGAAGGAAAGCAAATAGTGTTGTTAATACGATATTATGTTAGATAATACTCCGTGTTGTACTGATGTCATGCTGTAAATAGGCCTATAATTTACATTTTATATCCCATGTGACATGCTAATACTGTTTTATTACATTATACTATATTATATTTCTATTTTAATACAGAAACAAACGTGTTGCCTAGTTAATATCTATGATTCTCACGTGCGCTGTTCACACCTTTACTAATCACTCCAGTGTCTCTCTTGCCTCGTAATTTTCTCTTTAATTGCTTTTGTTTCTCATTTTGTCTTATGCACCTCTATTTAATCGTTATGCTCTCTATTCATCGTTGCTCATCTCAGTGTTTGTGCCGCTGTAGACTCTGCAGCCGCTTCATGATGGACAGGCCTCTTAGGACAAAATGTCATTTTCATCGTGCTTCGTTTCAGGCTGAAAATAGGCCCTGGTGCGTGAATCAGAAGGTGAAGGAGAATCCCCTCCCGCACAGGCCGTGTGCTCGTCACGCAGCAGAGGCCAGGTTCTCGTGAAAACAAGCTGAAATGTCACCGAGCAGGTAAGTGAATGAGCGTCGGGCAGGAGGCCGCAGCCGCGGAGCCGCTTTCTGTTTCACCGCCTGGGAACTCCCGCTCGACTCACCGCGGGCGCGCTGCTGCTCAGTCATTAAAAACTATTAATGCATCCACAGGTAACAAGTGGTAGAACTCCAACAACGGTGACTCACGCGATGGCAGGTGACAGGTGATGACGACATCTCAGAAATATGCGAAACACGAGACACTAGAAAAATCCTCAGTCGACGGTTACATGTTAAAAGAGCCTGAAAACATTACCAGCGATTTAAATTCAAGAACAATTATTTTTTTGCTGTCTTTAATTTTCTGATTTTCCCTTAAAAATCGCAAGAATTTAATAATCCCACCATTTGAAATATTTCAATTCAATTCAATTCAATTCAATTCAATTTCATTATCATTAACTATTCCAGCATGTGAATAGTGATCTGTGCATACTCTAAATATTGGACGGTAAAAGAAGAGCAGACCGTTCAGCCTTTTGTGCAGCGGACGTGATATATATATATATATATATTTTTAGCTTTGCTGTGAAATTCGTTTATGTTTTTATTGTGGGAAAGTTTTTTCCAAACGGGCAGTGGTTCAGATTTGAAATGTGGCCCATGTACGGAGTGTCATGTATGTTGTGTGGGTCTGGAAAGTGAAATAGGTGCGTCTGCTGCGGTATAAATGAGCGCTGCAGGTCTGCTGCAACATCAACATCAACATTGCCTTTTTCAACATGCTCTACAGGATCCTCTTTGTGTGCCTGGCTCTCGGTGTGCTCAGCGCAGCCTCCCCGCTGAGATGCAGATGGGTGACTGAGGAAAAATTCAAAGAGCACAGTAAAAACTATTTGAAGCAGCTGAACATGATGGTAAGTGGACTTCTCTGGATATTGTCTCAAGTGGCTGAATTCTCTTCATTGAACGAGTTCACTGTGTGTTTCAGCTCAGCTCATGACGTGTGTGTGTGTTTGTGTGTGTGATGCAGGCCAGTAACTCCACCAACACCACTGGGGCTGCCTCAGCAAAGGACACTGTGGCCTTCCCTGATGCGCTGTACAGCCAGGCGTCCGAAGCAGCAGTGAGTCTTCCTCACCTTTTGTCTGCTGCACAATATAAGAAGTGAACATTGATTTGTTCTCCTTTCTTATGAAAGTGTTGGTTGGTATATCTGATTTTTCCCCAGCTGATTGATCATCTTCTTCTTCTTCCAGGTTGAGGATAAACTTGCTTTCGCAGTTCAGATTCTGGAGGGGGTGGCTGCCCTGTTTGAGGAGGATCACAGCTCGGCATCATGGGAGGAGGTCACGATGGAGACCTTCGTCAATGTAGTAACGCAGCAGGCTGACAGCCTTCGCTCCTGTGTAAGCATAAACTCACTTTTCCGGACACCGCTGAGCTGTGGTTTCTGCCTCTGTTACACTGAAGTCCTGACAGATGTGCAGGTTAACAGCTGTAGTGATTCTGGAATGAACATTTCTGTGAATACATTACAGGTGAAACAGGAGTTTTTCAAATACAGTTTTTCTTCTAATTCATTTAGCTCGGGAGCCACAACCCCAAGAACATGAAGCTGCAGCGGTATTTCACAAGACTCTCGCGCAGTGTCCTCAAGAAACTGGTGAGTTTGTCTTTCTGTTTTTCTGTCCATGTATTGATCCATGTGGAGTATCTGTGATGTTTAAATGATTTGTTCTTGTGTCTGCAGGGCCACAGTGCAGAAGCCTGGGAGCTGATCAGAGAACAAGTCAAAAGACACCTGATGAGCACAGACCTGCTGATTTCACCTCAGTCATCTGTCACAGTCTGAATGTGATCATTTATTTTCTTATATGCAGCCTATTTATTTATTAATGTATTTATTTATCTAATTATTGAGTAGTGTATTTATTCAATGATTGCTACACATTTCTTTATTGAAATATTTATATATTTATCTAATTATTGACTCATTTATGTATCTATCTCATCTGTTGGTGTTGAGCAATATTATTTTCTTTCGTTTGCTTTGAGCAAAATTTGACATTTTTGACATTTTCTTATGTTACTGACAATAAAAATTCTTCCAGCAAATAGAAATGTGTTGACAGTTTTAATTCCTGCTACATTAACAACAAGGATGAATCTAAATCTGAGAGGTTTCAAGGTGATTAAGAGAAGAAAGAAAAACAAATACTTTGAAATAAATGATCCTTGTACCTCACATGGCTTAAAAAACCTCCAAATGAAACAACCAGAGAAGGAAAAAGTCCCCATGTTAATGTTGAAGTCATAATATGTGACAAAAGATTTTTAATATTACTTCATAAAAAAAAAAACCCCAATATAGATACAACACATACCATCAAGTAATTCTACTGTACTCACATATATTTTCACTTTACATCTTATATAACATATTCATCCTATATTATATTATATTATATTATATTATATTATATTATATTATATTATATTATATTATTACAATGTGTATTCTTATTAAATTCTAGACTATATTAATTTTGGTTTTGTATATTTTTTGGTATAATTATGTACTATATGAATACAGAAAAGCACGTATGGCCTGATATATACATCTGGAAAGCATCATTAAAATATTATATTTTTGTGACTTTTAAGGGAAGACGCAAAATTCGTTGATCTAGACTGAAATCCGTGCTTCACTGTCTCATTCGGATTATTTTGCCGTTTATTTATCTAAATCTGATCGTTTACTTGTTTTGTATTTTTAAAATTTGAAGAAAGAAATTCCTTTTTAGGCCATTTATTTACTGCCATCGATATTATGAGGTTCGGTATCATAACATTCATGATTAAAACTATGAAACTGTATACGTGACTGCGGTGTGTCCTCATAGCCAATCAAAAACATGCGATAAGAAGAGAAAGCGGAAGCGGCTGCTACCTGTGCAACGTCACATTCACAGACGTCAACGGATTGTAATGTGAAGTGAAAATCACACCGCTCTGTTCATCACATACTCTGTAGGATGTTTTCTGTTTTCTGTTTTTTCCCTTTACAAAACAAAAACTTTTTTTTTTTCCAAACAATATAAATGGTTTCTGACCATTATCATTCTCCCTTTTATTTCCTTAATTTCGAACAACAATTAAAGACGAAGTAAGCCTTTAATCAAACACGCAGAGAGAAAATTCAGGTGTTGCATCAACACCATGACGTAATTCCGCACAGATGAACAGAGAAAAAAATAAATAATCTATAATATAGATTATAGTATAGAAAATAAAAATAAAAATTGAAATAAAAACCACGAAAGAGCGTCTAACGCACTGGACTCACTGCCCATGTTTCACTTGAGAAATCTCCTGTTTTACATGAAGTTTGGTAGTAACAGGTGAGAATGCTATAGGATAGAATTAAGAGGGTCACGTTCATTGACAAACACGAGAGTTTAAGGGAATCAAACTCAGAGATGCAATGCATAATTGGACTATGGCGCCCCCTGTTGAACGAAGACAGTATCTGAGTCGTGAACGTCAGCTGTAATTAAATCACTCATTTCCAGACTAAAGTCTTACTGGAAACGGATTTTTCTCCACAAGGTACAGCCAATCAACATGATATAATTAAAGACTTGTGTGAGGGTTTTAGTAGGCTGTTGTTCAAGATGGATTTACTTTCAACTTAATGCAGTTAATAGTTTACAAAGAAGCACAACAAGCAAACAAATGATTATTATTATATTTATTAAAGTGTGTTGGTAAAGCGGTGAAGTTAGGACACAAGCCGTGGAGTGTGTGGTGGACACTTTTTTAAGCTTTGTTGACATGAAGTCTCGTCGGAACAGGGAACATGAAGTCCTCACATGTCAGCAAAGAGCAACAACATCAGCACGCCTCAAAAGCCGTGATTACTTTAGGTACTACTCGTAAACTATGCAATCACTCTTGTACAACGGTTACTGTTCCTTCTCCTTAGCCTTGGTTCAAGCAATATCGATGCAGCTCATACATTAATTTTACGATAAAGAATACATGATAGATGAGGTCCATGTTTTGTCGCTTACTCGATTGATTTTTAATCAGATAAAAGAAGAAACAGGCAGCCACAGCAGTATTTTCGCATATGCGTTGTTACAAATGTAGAGAGATATGCTTCTTCTGCTGTAAAAATACTAAAAACGGTAGTATGCGAGCAGGTGTTTAACTGGAAAACAAGCAGCGTGCAAGTTACAAATGTTTAATGTCCGTAAAATCTCGTTTATATGCGTCCCTAAGACGCCACGACATTTCTACAGTATTTCTTATATAGCACGAAGGCATCATCGGTCTAGTCGAGTTCCCATGATGCATCACTCGTCGGCTGGACAGTGACAAGAGCGTCTCAGCCTTTAGTTAACGCAATTTTTTGTGTGTGTGTGGTTGTTCGAGCAGACACGATGGAGAGCGACTGTACGGATTAACAAGGCTTTAACGAACATTTACTGAGTTTATAATAAATTACAGACGAAACGCCGGTGTCTTTGGATCTTAATGGCAAGTTAGCCAACCTGTTTCGGTAAGAAAGCTAGCTAAGTTGCTAATACAGCTACTTAACGTTCGATGCTAATAACATTGATGCTACCTGTCAGGGTCATGTTTCACTGCTTCAGCCTACAAAATGCTATAAAAGTCGTGGTTTACACAGCGTGTTTTCGTTTTCAGTGTATAATATTACGATGTCTCCATCTTCCCTGTCGAGTTTGAATGCTCACACACGCTCAAATTAGAGGCTAACGTTAAAATTGGGAACTTCCTGCTACTTAATGCAAAAGGATTGTGGAGATTAGAAAGCGATGTTGTCAAGCCTTATTGTTTCAACCGTCATTTGTCGCCATGTGCAAACAAAATGAGTGTTAAGCCTTTGTTGAGTTAATACTTAACGCCACTTGTCTGCCCAATGTATTGCTGTTAAGTAGTAGTTTTGTTTGTAGCCTGGCCCTAGACGTATTTAGAGCACTTTTATCTGGGTGTAATCATGTCAGGGAGATGCCTGTTTCGATCCCGATTTGCTCTCAGTGCTTTTGTTTGGGGAAGTCACTTCTGAGGCATTGTGTAGCCACTTCCCTGCAGACACCCTCTTCAATCAGCGCCTCACATGACTCCGTGGTTACTCAGTGGGAAACCATGAAATCGCAGATATGTCAGAGAACACAGTCTTGTGACGGAAAATGTAACCATAGCTCAGTGGCAAAAATGCTGGTGACATGTAGTGGGGAAGAGGAAAAACTGTGTCCTCATCATCACATGTCTTGTCTTCAAACGAAGCCGGGGTCAGTGTCGTTGTTACTGGAGACGTTAAAGTGTTTCAAAGAGCTTCATTTTGCATCTGTCAAAGGGATCGTTTCTGTTTTTCAGTGTGCCATGAGGGAGTGAACCTTCCCAGGAGGTGCCATGCTAGCCACACAGATGCCAGACACACCACCCGAAGCCAAAGATGCCAAACAGGTAAAACCACAAGCTTTCCTCCATGTGCGAAGGTCTTGTTACCCTGTAGGTTTCTCTTACTCTCACTGTGCTAACTGTGGTGGACATGTCAGATTGGCTTTACTCGCTCCTGGGATGTTTTTGTTTTGCTAAACACTGTCTGGTTGTGTCATGGAGGTAGGATATGTTGTAATTTTACTGTTGTAACTGTGCTCAACGGTGTTCAACCTTACACCAATTTCAACACTGAAGCTGGCGATGCTTTCGCTTGCTTGCATGTCTTATCTACAGTGTCATTAGAATAGCTTTAACAAACAATCTAATGCTCTCAGAGACATGATCAGATACATAATCAATAGTAAACCATCTTATGTATGTGAAGGGTGGACGCAGCATTGCAGAATGAGTGCAGACCTTGCTTAGTTTCATAGTTGGCAGAGTACTGTACTGTGTGCGTGACTGTTGTAATATGACAGTGTGGCTTTGCAGACCGTGGACAGTGAGCTGTTGACTTGCTGAATTAGTGTACGTGAATCAGGAAGCTGGAGAAGCAGGGAATGGTTTGGTTCCCTGGAAATTTTTTAAAGCTGTAAGGTCCTGCCAAGTCAAGCACAGGAAGAGAAGGGCGCTTCAGTGCTCAGTGTCTGGAGCAGCCAGTTCATGGCTTTTCATGTCAGCCCACGGTTGGTGTCATGTGACAGAAGGTAATCTGCAGACCGTGTTTCATAACAACATGGCTGCTGAACTCGCTCTGTTCCTCATCACAGCATTGACTGGAATGCAGAAAGTGTGCTGGCTGTATTCTTTACTGCACATTAAAATGTGCCTCTCCTGGTGAACAGAGGAGTTATTGTCAGTCTGCCAACCTGCTTCAGAAACACACCTCAGTTGACTGGTGTCCAAAAATGAAACTGATAATATTTCCCTCTGCCACGCACTGTGTCATTGTCCCGTAGATTAAGGAGAAGTTGGCGCAGTCACTCAAAGCCCTGCAGAAGAAATATGTAACGTCAGACGCAGTGGTCACCAGTGATGACGGTGATGCTAACCTCCTCTGCTGTGCCCTGGAGGCCATTTTCATCCACGGTATCAAGAGCAAGTATGTACGCTCTGAAGCTGGGGGCCGGGGTAGGAAGGGAGACCGAGGACCCCTCCCTCAGCCGTTCTTCTGGAGCCTCCTCAAGACCGTCACCCACCGGTAAAGCCCCGTTTACGCTAAAAGGACATAATAAGAGCTGAAATGATTAGCTGATCAAGGGATAAGTCAATAAACAGACAATCACTTGGCAAATGCGTTGATCATTGGTTATTCCCTCCTTCTTGATGATTTGCTCATGTGATAGTAAGCTGAATGTTTTGGGGTTTTGGATAATGAAAGTAGGTCAAAGCCAGCGATATCATGAAGTTATTCTGTCAAAACTTAGTTCACAATGTCATAACGCTCTCTGTTAAATCCGCAGCGATGTGATCACAGAGCTGGAGAAGATCAGCTTTGTGGGCACGGACGTGGGTCGCTGCCGAGCGTGGCTGCGGCTCGCCCTCAACCACGGCCTGCTGGAGTGCTACCTTGCATCGCTGTTTCGGGAGGACTCAAAGTTGCGGGCCCACTATCAGCCCAGTGCCTTGCTCCTGGACACTGAGGAGCGGGAAGTTCTGCTCAGCTACCTCCAGGGTCTGGCCTCGCTTACGTTCAGCCTTTCATACAAGTCAGCTGTCCTCAATGAATGGACCACCACGCCGCTGGCCCTCGCTGGACTCTGCCCCTTGTTCCAGGCAGATGCACTCGACCTGCCCCTCAACGGCAGCGACCTTCACACCTCCAAGCCCGTGCAGAATGAATCGTGGGACACAGTGTCTCAGTCGTCAAGCTCATCCGATGCGCCGGATGTGCAGAGAGGGTGCCCGGTGGTGCTGGGGAGAGGGTCAAATGTGTTACAAGGCGGCAGGACTGCTCTCAACTCATCTAATTTAAGCCTGGACACCACAGGATCCTCTCAGCTCTCCTCCAGCTTGAGCTCCGACAGCCTCCTGCAGGGGCAGGACCCCCGCAGCCCGACAGGAGAGCAGTGGTCTTCATGTGACCTGGACACGCCCATTAGTGTCAGTGTCAGCACCAAGAGGCTACAGAAAGAGTAAGTGTGTCTGCTAGCTGTGTGTTTGGATTTGTTGAAGCAGATACGAGTTGAAGGGTAAGGCTGGTGATAGTCTTTATTTTCTTTATCGTCAGTGTGGCCAAGTCAAGCACAGGTGAAGCCAGATGTATCTTATTTATCTGTGCCACAGAGCTCCCAACAAATGAACAGTTTCCTCCTGTTTAAGTAGCCTGTGCTGAAAATGACATAGCTCAGCTAGAATATTAACATCAGCGTTATCCTTTAAGCTCAGAAACCGAAGGGGGCAATAATAAAGTTAATTGTCTTGACTTGTCTCTGCAGGTCTCTGGCTGAGTTTCGTGAGAGCGGACACTGCAGTCAGGACTCCATGCGTGAAGACTCCTTTGTGTCCAGCACGGGTCCGGATCAGTTCTCCGAGACGGCCATTTACAGCGGCTCTGACAACGACACCCAGGGTCCTCCTACACCGTCACAAGACCGACCCCTGGACTCTGCGCTATCTGATTCAGAGCCGCCGCCACCCACACCCCTCGAGCTGCCATCGTCTGACGAGGACCGTGTTATCTGCTCTCCCTCTGAGGAGTCCATTAGTGCCTCTTCTGGGTCACGCTTGGACGCGGAGATGCTGTCGACAGTAAGCGAGCCCGTGGAGCCCGTGAAGCTCGTGGAACCCGTGGAGCCGGTCGAGCCCGTGGAGCCCGTGGAGGAAGTCCATGCAGCCGGTGTTCAGGAGAGTACTGAGCCTGTCCAGGAAGAGACAGGGGCCTTGGAGAAGAGCGCCTCGGAGCCTTCGGTACACCAAGGCCCACGCCGCTCGGCCAGCGTCCTGAGCAGGGAGCTGTCTTCAGACTCTCTGTCAGTAAGTACATTTGCAGACAAATAGCTTTTAGTTGAACCACACACAGATGAGCACAGCTGCAGGCATTACCAGGCTTCTATCCATGGAATCACATCATGTGACTTAAGTCCATGTCTCACACACACACACACACACACACACACACTCCTATCTGCTTGTGAAAGTTGAGCTTCTTGAGTACAACTTAGAAATGAGGATTTTACAGAAAGAGGAAATTCAGACTCGCCCTCGCTCTTGAAATGCTTTTCGGCTTTTCCCTCCTGAGGAAATGACAGACAGTATGTGTGACTCTTGATCCAGGAAACCAGGGTGGAAAATCAACACAAGCGATCCAATAATTCATGGAAAGAATTGTGGGCTCCAGCTGTTATTTTTATTTTTTATGACTAGTCGTGTTTTTCCTGCTTTGTTAGGAAAATGCTGCAGTAATGGTGACTGTCAGAGTACAATCGCTGGATTAACTAGAAGATATAAAGATTAATCAATGAAGCAGCTCCTGTGGCGGGATGTTGTAGACAGAATAAAGTGCAGAGTGTTCCATAAAACACTCTGTGCACAAATTAAAACCTCGTACACGTGATGTCCAAGCAGGCCCCGCTCCAGGATGTGTCATAATATTTCCTCCAGATCGCTTTCTGTGGTTTCCACACTTTAGCCATTTTAATCAGTCAAGACGAAACTTAACAGAGACATCCTTCATAGCTTTTTATGGTTTTCACACTAGCAACCCCAAAGACACGTGAGACTGGAACAAGCTGTGGTCTGTTCTCTGACTGCTCTCAGCTCAGCTCTCTGTGGTTTGGCTCATTGATAAAAAACTCTGATCTAAAACACGTTTCAGCTCGTCTAACATATCCACCACATTTCTCTGGACTCTGACTTCGCATCTTCAGATCTCTTGTTTTGCTTAAGATGTTTGGTTCAGGGTGAAATACACGAGGGAAAAGCAGTGAAACCTCACATTTGAGAAGCTGGAACCAGAGAGTGGAAGCAGTCACTTCTGCTTCAACAGCGACTTTAGTTGTGGAGTTAAAAACAGGTTAAAGGGCTTCTGCTGTTTTCTCTGCAGAATTCCCGTTCCTGGATCTCCGAGGACGACATCTACAAGCCCCACCTGGACGAGGTGTCGGACCAAGACGAGGCACCCCCCTCCGCCCCCGCTGCTGAGCCCGAGGCCTCTCAGTCGCCTCCCAGCGTCGTCCATCGAAGACAAATAGGTATTCTGTCTCCACCATGAGAAAAACTGAAGAATCCCCTGCAACTGTTATGAAGACAGTTTGTAGCTTTTGTAACTTTTCATGCAAAAATAGTGAAAAAAGCCTCTGAAGTTCGAGGATTTGTTGCATTTCTTTGTCATACATCATTGTGAATTGAATATAATATTTGAGTTTTGGCCTTTAAAATCATTTGAAGATGTTGTTTTGGACTGTTGAACGGCCTTGTGGAGTTTCTTGTAAACAAAGTTCCCGTTTACATTCAGTGGGTCGTCCAGGCTGAATGCATTTCCTTCCATCTGACAGTTTTCTTGTGGTTTTGTGGCTCATTACTGCCACCTGTAGGTCAGTGAAACATAAGTTCACAGCACAGCCACTGATCAGAAACTGCATCGTCAGTGTGAACACACCTGCTCAGTAAAAGCAGCCGCCACAGAGTTCAAGTGAAAGGTAAATCATACTGAATGAGACAGTGGAAACATGGCAGCTCGAACACAACCAGCAGGTGTTTTCCATCAGCTATCAACCTGGAAAACACCTGTTGCGACATCATTTATTGGGATGTGGGCAAATTACACTGGACTGTAATAAAATGGCATTACTTGCAGTATGTCACCTCAGTGTACGCCGACTTACTGAGAGATGTTTGTGGCCGTGCTGTTATCAGTAAGAGCAGGATTCCAGGAACGAGCACTGTGAAGTGTCACTGCACCAGATCAACATCAACAGATTTACTCATTTAATCATTTCCAGAAGAGGTCACCCTTTCATTGAGAGACAGGACTAAAACTGGATGGTTTTATCACAGAAATGCTTGTTTAGAAGAAAGTTTTTCTGCTTATTTTGTCAGAACTGATAAAAAGTTCATTCCAGGCTTCATTTTAGTGCTTCAGTTAGGCAGAACTTTGACGAGCTTATGTTTTCACTGCTGTTTCCTTTAAATGCCGTTCATGCTCTTCATGTTTTCCTCTTGATTCAAGGCCAAGTGTAGATTTAAAAGCAGGCTTGACAGGTTAGGATTAGTCCAGCTGACACTCCACAGTGTGAAAACAGGTCATGTGGAATGACATACTGACTCATTTCCTTCACTGTCTGTGTCCCTCTGTCTGTCCGTCAGGGCTGTCCAACCCGTTTCGGGGTTTGCTGAAGCTTGGTCACCTCGAGCGACGAAGTGCGATGGGCTTGTGGCGGGACTATTACTGCGAGCTGTCACCCTTCGAGTTCCGCCTGTACATCAACGCAGAGGAGCGGACATGTTGCGACAACTGCTCCCTGCTGCGATGCGAGGACGCTCGCATCACCTCGCCCGAGGGCCGCTTCGAGCTGGCCCTCCCCGGGAAGCGGCTGTACCTCCGGGCGGCCAATCGAGACGAGGCCGAGGACTGGGTGGACCGGATCGTGGAGGCTGTCAACAAATGCCGGCCAGTGTCTCGTTTCGACGACCAGTGGGAGGTGCTGCAGCCCGCCAGTGAGAACGGTGTGGATGTGTCGTCCCCGTCCTCCTCCCCCCCCAGCCCTGAGCGAGGTTTATTGTCCTCTGAGTCGGGGACATGCGGAGGCCAGAGCGCACCCCCTCCTCTACAGGAATTCGACTGGACTCGGACAGCTGATCTGGAAACAGACGCCATCAAAGAAGCGGTGCTGTACTTCTCCACAGACCCTGAGGCTCGGACGTGGGTGCCTCTGGTCTTCTCCCTGTCCTTGGAGGCCTTGAAAGGCTTTCGGGTACAAGACGGGCGGAAGTTGCTGCGGCAAACCCACCCTATCGAGGAAGTCCGGGACGTGGTGCCAGATGTCTCTCTGGGGGGGCCGGCCTTTTTCAAACTCCTGACCGTCAGGGAGACACTTAGACTCAGGGCCGAGAACGCAGAGGAGGCTCGCTCGTGGAGGGTTTTGATCCGTGGAGCTCTGGACTCCTACCTGGAGAGCGGGGAGGACGGGGGCTCTGGGGAGCCCGCTGTGGTGCGCCCAGGGGGGGCTGGAAATCTCCACAGACTGGTGCAGCACCGGCTAAAAGCAGATGGAACGCTTCTGGTTCACCTGTGCGCCGTGCCCTCGGAGAAGGGGCTGGACGCTCAGAGCTTCAAATGTGCAGGTTGAGTTCTTACATAATGATGAAACGTTATGATTATGATTATAAATGTTGATTAATAATAAGACAGCTGATCGGTCCAGGCTGGGTCAGCTGTGTGTGGTGGTCAGACATTTTTAATATTAACAACTGGAATCAGGAATTTATGAAGGAGTGAGCACAGCGAGCATACAGCAGACAGTATGAGCAGATGTTATTCTATCATCCCTCCATTGTAGCCTTTAAAGTCTGCGTCTCCATCATCTGTCTCATTCAAGCTGTGTTACTTTCCCTGTTTTGCAGCATGAATGAGCAAAGCAGACTCTTAATAGTCCGCCTCTGGTTCAGTGTGTGCTCCTCTCCTGTGTGTGACTCAGTCGTTGTGTGTCAGTGATGTTCAGTGTTATGCCGTATGTGCGAGCCTGCGTGGATCTGAGCTTTGTTCGCTGCGTCTCGTCCTCAGGGTGTCCTCAGCAGATTGGCCCGTCCCTGGGCAGAGCCAGGCTGTGCGAGTTCTCGGGCCAGTACTACTGCGACTCCTGTCACCACGGCGACACCACCGTCATCCCCTCACGCATGGTGCACAACTGGGACCTGACGCAACGAGAGGTAGGCGCAGCACACGCAGGGCACAGATGCTGTTAGCAGGAGAGGCTAGCAGGTCATGGCTATGTGGGCCGTCGCCGATTGAGTTGCATTATGGGAGATCTCGTCGGCTATTGTCAGATGATGGTTTAGCCTCTCCGGGCGACAGCTGACGCTCGGTGTTCACACACAGCTTCAACACGTTCTGACCTGTGTGTGTCTGTCCAGGTGTCTAAGAAGGCCCTGCAGCTGCTGGCTCAGGTCGAACAGGAGCCGCTGCTGAACCTGGAGCAGCTGAACCCTGACTTGGTGATGCACTCCGACGCCATGGCTCAGGCCCACAGCCTGCGGCAGAGGCTGCGCCTGCTGGGCGACTACCTGCTCACCTGCCGCAGCGGAGCCTGCAAGAAACTCCAAGCCAGGTGTGTGCGTGCATGAGCGCTTCACGTCTCGTCACATTTCACTGCAGCTTTTTACTGAGCGTCTTTTTTCCTCCGTCAGAATGGAGCAGCGGACGTACCTGCTGGAGTCGAGCCACCTCTACAGTGTCATGGACCTCCGACAGGTATCCTCATGAGTGGATTTTGTCACTGCACTGATCCCCCGCCACCTTCAGACATGGTCACATGTGTGTGTTTTGTTTTTTTAGATTGCAGAGGGCGAGTATATAACGTACCTGACGATGCTGCTGAAGTACGCCTCTAACCACGTGTTCCACTGCGACCTGTGCACTCAGCGTGGATTCATTTGTCAGATCTGCCACGCTGACGACATCATCTTCCCCTTCCAGTTCGACAGCACCACCAGGTTTGTGTCCTTTATTCTAAACGTAGTATAGAACTTCCCTCTAATTTGACGTCACATCAGCTCGTCCTTTGTCTCTGATCCAGGTGTAAAGATTGTAAGACAGTGTTTCACCTGACCTGCAAGTCTCCCGGGGACTCGTGTCCTCGCTGCCAGCGAATGAGGAAATACCTGGAGAGGGATCTGCAGGACTGAGCGCGGCGAATTCTTTTTTCAGCAAGACAGAATGATGAAAAGTCCGATGAAGAGAAAAAATACTGAAAACAAAATGTAGCTTTTACCTGAAATAACCTCAAGTGCAATTATGAGTGAGATCTGCCAGCCTGAACTGACCTTAATACTGAAGAGGAAGGGGAGAGCCACAGTGCTGCAGCAGCTGACTCCTTTGCACTAACACAGAGGCGCGTCGAGCCTCGTGAAGCTGACATAATGCAGCCATAACTGACCAGTGACTTTAATACCTCTCTCAACTCTGATTCAGCCACGGCATCAAGCAAAGGTCTGGACGACGGCGAAGGTCGCTGCCAAGGCGTTTTTACATCGCTGAGTTTTACTCTGTTTGTCTTATAGCTAGTCCACACGTGCACGGGTATGTTTTGAAAATGGATTTTTCCTCATTTGTGCTCTAAGAAAGTCTCATCTGCTCAAGCTTCACACACCTCATTCATATGCAAACACAAAAACACAAGCAAAGCGCTGTCAAGCATGCCACCAGCAGGCAGTGGCACATCCTAAAGCTGCGCTGGCCAATCAGAAGCCTGGAAAAAAAAGCTGTTACCGGTAGGCTACCTGCAGCTAGAGGTCCCATCCTGCTATGGCGAGGCGAGGAGTTTTCTTCGAGGAACACCTGTGTACTTGTAGACTAGACGTTACCGTGTCGAGGATGTCGTTCTTAACCATCATGTTTACCAGACGTGCTCTGTTTTACATCCTGCGCTCGTCTCAGACGCACATTTTTAACCACAACACAGCAGTGAGGTTTGGGTACTGAACACGCAAACTATCAAAAGCAGCACTTGAAATGTTTTAATTAACAGATTGTGACCGTGCCTTCGTTTAATTTTAGCTTTACGCTGTTATTTTTCCTCTTGGTGTGTCTTTGCTTCGGGGCCAAAAGCATCACGTCGGCTGTTCGAGCTCCCAGGGGGTGAAATAACATGGCTGCGTTAGATTAGTCGCCAAGACGACTTTGTGGAATGTTTTTCTCTCCTGTTTCTGAATCTTACCGGCCGGCTTTGACACGCGTGAGGTTTGAAGAACAAACGCCATCAGACATTTGCATCCATACAGCTGGCGAAGTCAACGAATCATAAATGTGCGGCAGAAACATTTTTAAAACATGTCATGGGGAATTGATTGAAGTCAAAAATGCATTTTTCATTTTGCACTTTGCTCCGACTGTTAAACTCATATTTCAGTTAGGACTTAGCTGAAATATCGTCCGGCAGGCGGAACGACCCGGAAGCCAACAGACACGCCTGCATCGCTCACACGTTCGTCTTGGGCTCCGTTTCATTTTCGCCTCTTGAATGTCACGCTCAGATGAGCTCACAGAAATAAGACAGAACTTTTTCTTTCTGCAGAATCCACAGTGAAGGTTTGCTGATCAGATCCATTTTCAGATGCAGACGAATACTGCAGTACTGTTATTCCTGTTTTTTTTTAATGCTCGTCTCACCTCTGATGTGCGATGTAAAAATGAAATAAATGTCCGTGTGTTTCCTTTTGACTCTTGTTTTTGGCGCAGCTGAATTACAGATTATTAGGCTGGATTTTATGGGTGTTTTTCCCATTTCTTTAACTTTCTTATTGTGTGAATCATCGGTGTATTTTATAGGAATATGGTCTGTGCTGATGGAGCTGAGCAGCTCTGGTGGAGTGTAACTAAGTACATTTACTCAAGTATTCTCAAGTGCACATTCATGGTACTGCGAACTAAGAAAACAGCCTGTTTCCAGCTCTGATGGTGCATCTTCCAGCTCATCCAAGAGGCTTTTTAAAGAGTTTACTTGCTGAAGACAGAGAATTTTCTCCAGACATGAAGAAAAACTTTTAAAAAAAATCATCAAACCTGGAGATGTATGCAGTTCACTGCACAGGGAGGGTATGAAACACTGCACAAGTACCATCAGTTTGTGCCTGAGAAGTGTTTCTCAGAGAGGAGACCTCAGGTGCCTCCAATCACTCACTGATTGCTCTGTTCTCATTCTGCCAGCAGGCTCCATACTGATGCCCTGCAGGAGCCTCAGAGATGTTACACACTCATTAACTTCATTAGTCACACCCGTGTCCCTCTTTAACTCTCAGCTTCACTAATAGTTCATATTAATCACGTTGGCTTTTAATATATTTCACTTTACGAGACGCAAGCTGCGGCGATGATGCGTAAACCAGAAGAAAAACATGGATGAACTCGTGAACTTGTGGAAGTGAACTTGCACAACAACAGCAGCTGATGGGAGGAGTGAGTGATGACAGCCAGCCTGTAAAACACGTTCCGCAGACCCGCCGATCCAGTCGGCTTTTGTCCCTGCAGCCGGAGCCGCAGATCAGGTGTCCGCTCCGCGTTCCGCCGCCGCCTCCGCCGCATTCCTGCGCCTCTGGGAACAGTTTCAGTCGGGTTTCACTCCAGCGGCGAGTCGCTGCTCAGCGGGCGGAGAAGCGGAGAGCTCGGGATGGATGCTGCTGAGGGAAGCGCCCCGGTGAGCCGGCTGGAGAGGAGCAGCCACACGGCGTTCATAGACAACAACACGCTGTACGTGTGGGGAGGTTACCAGGTGAGATACGTGTACCTGCGCAGGTAGATCCGCGAGGGGATAAACAAGTCTCCATCGCTTTTTTTCTTATGCGTCCTCAGTTACTCCTCTACTCTCTATAATGACATGCTGAAATTAGCCTTGTACTCATTTTTTTAAAATAAATTCTTCCTTCATAAATGTTAGTTTTTGTTGAAACTTTCAACGGATTTTGTTTTCTGATCAGTTTGATGGATGAGCTGTTTTCTAATGAGGTGCTTCTGATTTTTATTTTCTACCATTATTGATAAAAGACAGCACAATTCATCAGTAACTACAGCCTCTAAAATGACACCTTGTTAAACTCGGAGTATGTCTGCTCCTGAAAAACACTCTTCTCAAAGGCAGCTTGATGACAACCGAGCTGTCTCCGCGTGAGCATGTTTGAACAGGAAAACATTTTTCAGCCATATCTTGCTGCGTCCTGAGCTGAACATGTCAAAGTGCACCGATCCAGTTAGATGTTGATGGATGTGAACTCAAAGTCCCGCATTTGGTGGCTTCACCGGGCAGATAAGGCCTCGGGAACGCCGTGTTTTCAAACATGGCTTTATCTCCTCTCTCTCTCCTCACAGGTGGTTGCTGCAGAGGACGTCATGTTGCCCAGCGATGAGATATGGCTCTGTGATTTGGACAGCGGGACGTGGTGAGATGGAGAAGGCTGTTTTATCGGCTGATATGAGCGCTGTGTCATGTTGACACTGAGGCCGTGGATGTCAGCTGAGAGCGCGTTTGCTTGATAAAAGTTTTAAAATGGAAAGCCAAGTCTCACCGTGTCTGAGTTACGTGTGTGTGTGTGTGTGTGTGTGTGTGTGTGTGTGTGTGTGTGTGTGTGTGGCTTGTTTCCTCTTCCTCGGTGTGTGTTTGTGTGACAGGGAGCGGAGGGAAATCACTGGAGACAAACCGCCAGACTTATCAGACGTCTGCGGCTCTCACGTTAACGGCACACTCTACATCTTCGCAGGATGCGACAGCCTCGGGTACACGAACAAGGTGAGCCACGGTGGACGAGCGCGAGCCGGGGCCCCTGGCTGCTGGTCAAAGCAGCGGGCTTCACGTCGGTCTGTGCCGCTAATGGTGATGGGAGTTCCGGCGTTTCAAAAGAGCCGCTTCTCACGGCTCGGCTCTCTTGAAAGAGCCGGCTCTTTCGGCTCCCAAGTGGCTCCTCAGATGTTTTTGTTGCTTAAATTAATTTATTACCAAAAAAAGTGAAATTAATAACTAATGTACATAAGCAAAACATACTTTATATCAAAATTTTCTGCATTTCCTGCAGTCACTCATTTTCTCACCTTTTGTCTGTCGTCTCTCTCTCTCTCTCTCTCTCTCTCTCTCTCTCTCTCTCTCTCTCTCTCTCTCTCTCTCTCTCTCTCTGTGCGCGCTGTAACCCCCACTCCTCCCCCTCCTGCTCTGTGCATACACACTGAAGCCACCACACATCATCTAGTTGACCAATCACGTGCGGCTTGAACGAAAAAAAGTCGACAAAAAAAACAATAACAAGCAAAAAAACCCAAAGCGGCCTTCAAGTCGGTCTGTGCCTCTAATGTCGCATCAGCCTGTTTGGTCTCAAAGCTGAGCATTGTTTTTTTTCTGAAAGACAAAAACACACAAACTTCTGTCCTGGAGGCATTTACAAAATCTCCCAAGACCAAATCTGTCTGCTGAACCATAAACACTGCTTATGGCCTGGTTTGCAAGTTGAGACCAAGTTCCTGTCACAGTAAAGATACTGGAGGGGAAACCATACGATGTTGCACAACTTGTACTTATACTGATGAAGTGAAGCATTCAGAGGTGTATTTTTCTTATAAACAGTTTTTTCATAAAACAAGTAAGAAAATGCTCCACGCTGAAATAATTTAACAATTACTGGAGAGATTGACATGAAATTTCGTTCATGTTTGCGCCTCAGGATGAATAATAGCTTCGGTAATCATTAACTTTGAATCCAGCCCCGTCATTCATCAGCTAAAAAACTTAAATTCGTCAGATGATTTGGTTTACGACCTGGAAAAACGAATGACATTCCCTGCTCCCACCTGGATTTTGCGTTTGGTGCTAATTGGCAAATGCTAGCATGCTAACTCGCCAAACCAAGATGGTGAACATCAGCATGCAGCGCTGTCATTGTGAGCATGCTAGCTGAGTTAGCATTTAGCCAAAGCGCTGCTGTGCCTGAATACGGAGCCGTTAGCGTGGCTGAAGCGATGACTGTTTATCAAACATTCAGGTTGGATATCAAGTCTTGTCCTGAATGTAGAATTTTTCCAATCAAGGCATGTTGGATATCCTGATATTATTCAGGTTTTCGGAGCATTTTTTTGGGGGGATGTGTGTACAGCACATTCAGAATAGGTGCCTCTCAGCCTCTTGCCTTTCAGTTCTGTCAGCTAACAGTCCTTTTGTCTGTTTAACCAGGAAGTCTCTTGAAGCACAGTGAGTAAAAAGGAGAGCTCGCGGCATTCAAATCTGAAGGTGGTGCCTGGGGTGTGAACTATAAAAATGCAGTTTTTCCAAGCTCATACCAGACAGGGAAGATTATCCAGTCTGATTATCATCAGACAAGAATGGCTTTAAAGATGAGACAGTGTTGTCAGTGTCTCAGATTTGTCATTTGCTGAGCCTGACTGGTCTTCTCATCTTTTTTTGCAGATGTTCAGCGTTGATCTCACGGAGCAGCGCTACTCGTGGAAGACGGTGACCGACACCAAGGGGACGACGCCGTCACCGCGGAACAAACACTCCTGCTGGGTGCACAGAGACAGGTCAGTCCCACCTGAGCAGAGACAGGTCAGTCCCGCCTGAGCAGAGACGGGTCAGTCCCACCTGAGCAGAGACGGGTTAGTCCCGCCTGAGCAGAGACAGGTCAGTCCCGTCTGAGCAGAGACAGGTCAGTCCCACCTGAGCAGAGACAGGTCAGTCTTGCCTGAGCAGAGACGGGTCAGTCCCGTCTGAGCAGAGACGGGTCAGTCCCGTCTGAGCAGAGACAGGTCAGTCCCACCTGAGCAGAGACGGGTTAGTCCCGCCTGAGCAGAGACAGGTCAGTCCCGCCTGAGCAGAGACAGGTCAGTCCCGCCTGAGCAGAGACGGGTCAGTCCCACCTGAGCAGAGACGGGTCAGTCCCACCTGAGCAGAGACGGGTCAGTCCCACCTGAGCAGAGACAGGTCAGTCCCGTCTGAGCAGAGACAGGTCAGTCCCGCCCAAGCAGAGACAGTGAGTTCTTAAGGAGGATTTCATCTGATTCTTCACGTTACTTTCTTGCCGTTTCACCTGTGAATTAATGCTGTGAATTCATTATTTTGGCCTTTCTTTCTTCCTGCAGATTAATCTACTTTGGTGGATACGGATGTAAGACTGTCGGGGAGGTTCGAAACACGTCGTCGACAAGCTTCATCGTAGAAGAGATGTCCTGGGTAAAAAATAATAATAATAAGTAACATCACAACAGCAGCTCATTATAAGAGAAAATGCTTTTCATTGTCTCACAGGAGCTTAATTAACTGATGTTGTGAGTCCTTGGTTTTGTGAATGTTGACGTATTCTCTCCCCCGTCGCCTGTTTTCGTGATAATCCCTTGTTGTTCGCTGACGTGTGGTTGCCGTCTGTCTTCTAGGCAACCATTGGGAATGCTTTATTACGGTGCTGGGGCTGGAACAATGAAGTCAATGTCTTCGACACGCATACTGCAACGTGGAGCATGCCGAAGACTCAGGTGAGCAGGGCGGCATGATTTGACTTTCTCAAACAAATGGAGGGATGATTGTTGCAAGATGATGCTTAGACTGTTGTCTTTGTTCTGTCCAGGGTCTTGTTCCGTCCCCCAGAGGCTGCCATGCCAGTGCCCTTCTGGGGAACAAAGGTTACATTTCTGGTGGCGTGGTGAGTCAACTCGACGTCTCTGAGCAGCTTATGAGTGTAAACAGCATATAGCCAAAATATGTGGACACCCCTGCGCTAATGCTGCTGTGAACTCTCAGTTCCAGTAAAGTTAAATTTCTAGTCATCCCAGCATACTGAGATATTCCAGACAATAGTGTGCTTCTAGCTTTGTGGTAACAGTTTGGGGAAGGTCCTTTCCTGTTTCAACATCCCTTTCCTGTTGTGGCGTGACCATGCACAAAGCCCGATCTGTAAAGAACTGGGTTTGTGCTCAGAGCCCCGACCTCAGCCCCGTCCGACAGCATTGGGATGAACTGGGACACCGACTGTGAGTCTGGCGTGATCACCCAGTGCTCCCAAATCTGGTGCAGAGCCTAGAACCAGAAGAATGGAGGCTGTTACAGAAGCCGATTGATGTTTTGTAAAGTGATGTTCAGCAATCACACACGGGTGAAATGTTCCGGTGTCTACATACTTTTGGCCATAAAGTGTTTGCGTAGCAGCCTCTTGACGGCACACACTCAGGGTATTTTAGTGCGTGAACACGTGAGATGAACCGCTTGTAGGACTTAAAAACGAGTGTATGTTTGCAGGAAACCGCAGAGTTGGACCTGTTCTGCCTGGACCTGGAGACCTGGACCTGGACTCAAATGTAAGACTGCCTTCACTCTTTCACTCACACAGTGGGAACCTCTTCATTATTGGTTTGATTTGTACAGCTTTTCACTCCAATCATTCACTGACTTTCCTCCAGTGACCTCTCCCAGTCCTGCACACCTCTGGGCCGCTCCATGTTCACCATGACGCCCATATCGGATGACACGCTCTTCATATACGGAGGCCTCGGCACAGATGGAAACACTCTGAGTGAGTCTCTGCCACAGAAGCAGCATTGGTGTCTGCATCCATGGATGGACTCTGAGACGGCTGGGCAGAGATGACCACAGATTTCTGTCTCTTTGCTTGTTTTCCTGTGTCGTTTGACTTGTTCTGCTTCTCTTTGTATTGGCTTCACTTTCTGTCCAGCAAGAAATATTCAGTCACTTCAAACAAAACTTGAAGCTATCAGGAAAAACATTTTGTATATATACATGTATACTATAATTGTCTGAATCTGTCATAATCCGCCTGGTTTTCTTGACTCTAAAAACAGAAGACGCCTCCGTTGCTCAGTGCTTTGTGCAGCTCTTTGTGGCTTTAATCTTTACTCTCTTTCTGGTAGATGATGCCTGGCAGTTTAACACTCAGAGGAGAGAGTGGACCAAGATGGCACATCCACACAAGGACAAGCCCAGGTAGTCCATTGATGTTCCTGCTCACACTGAAGAAAAACACTAAAATTATATATTTTTTTTTAATTCCTAGAAATGCTTTGCTAGTGTAAATAAGTAGTTTTCCTGCTGAAGTGTCTCATCGCATCAGTCATAGTTTCAGCTCTGACAGTCTGGTGTGTCAGAGCTGAATGGCTCATAGTAAAATCATTGTCATTACTTCCTTGTTCGTCCTCCTCAGGGTGTGTCACACAGCCTGTCTGGGAAGAGACAATGATGTCGTTGTGTTCGGAGGAAGCAGCAACATGCGAATCCTCATGGACTCGGTATGTGATGGGAAAACGTTTTCAGGAGTTCTGCGGTTCATTTTTTCCCGACTGTACTCGTAATAGTTAAAGCTGCTGTTCTGAAAGCTTTATTTTTAGCTCCACACCAGCGTCTTAGTGAGTAAAACATAATGCAGCATAATCTTTTCCCTTTCGGATTGTGCCGACGTCAGCAAAACACCGCAGCGCCTTTAAAGCCCTCATTCCTTCTGTGATATTTAACTTATGTAATTTGTCGAGGGAACCAGTTATAGCTCAGCGATTAAGTGAAAGTGTTGCATAAAGAAAGCTTGAGTGGTTTAAAGAATCGAAACATGGAAAAAAGAAACTGCGCAGAAAACTGTATTTTATGTCTTTAAGTTCAGAGCAGGACCAGATTAGATAATAACTGTAATTGTACAGAAATGCTAACATGCTTATGTTTAGCATGTTCTTGGCTTAGCCTGTTAGCATTTGCTAATTATCAAAACAAAAACGCAGAGGCGGCCTTCGTGGCTGAAACACGCCGGCATGTTCTTACCTGTGTTTTAGTGGAACAGTCATGCTTTACGCATTGTTTTCATTCATCACCTCAGACTTCAAGTTCAAAACACACACACACACACCTGAAGAACACCTGAGGCTGACAGTGATGTCACCGTGTTGCTGTCAAAGTAACTTGTGGAAGGTCTGCACAGCAGTGTCAGTGAATGCTTTGGCAGAAGAAATCAGAGTGAAATGGGAATAATAAAACCAGTGTTTGACCTGTCCTCCATGCTCATGTGATTATTGTCCTCATCAGTTAACGGTCCTGAGGGCTCCATCGCAGCATCACTGCAGAGACGTGTTCATCTTTCAGAGCCAGCCATACTCCCTCTTCAGGTGGGTTTGTCTGATGATGACCTCGATAATTCTGAGTTCAGACGTCATTATGCGCCATTTGACGTGTTAATTTTGTGCTTTCTGCTGTGTCAGCGGTGGATCATGTGCGTCTCTTGTTAGCGCACTGCGTTATGTACGGCCAGGCAGCATGTGAGAGCGTGTTTGCATGTTGTTTTTGTTCACACACGATTACGCAGTTTTAATTAAGTCTGCAGAGATCCTTTAAAGACTTGGAGCTATTTACACTCACACTGTTGGACCTGTGAGCTGAGGCCACGGCGTTCTAATGAGCTTTACATTGTTATGCATATGCAGGAAGGTGATAGGCAGTGGCATGTTTGTATATGAAATGGATTAAAATTACACCTTTTTAGGATTAAGATGTCAGTGAGCTGCACTGTGTGGTGATATGAACGTTAATTGTCTGACAAACCAATGGAGTAAACATGTTGCTTGTTCATTTAGTTGATTGAGTCATTTAAAAGGAAATAATAGCTTCTACTGTGGTGGATGTACTGCACCATACATAGCAGGAAGCTAATCTGCAGCCATGCTAGCCGAGCAGCTCCGAGTCTGCACTTACAGTTTGAGCTAAATGCTAACATCAGCATGCTAACAGCCTCACAATGACAATGCTAGCATGCTGACATTTAACAGGTGTGTTCACCATCTTATTTTTTAGCATGTTAGCATGCTAACTAGTGCTTAACAAAGAAGGTTTTTGGAAATGTCACAGATTCTGCAGGTGTTTGGTAGGAAACGCTGGACAAAGTGAACTTTTGGTGTGATGGCCTGGATTGTGAACGTGCGCACTAAACACAGTATGACCAAAGTCCAACTGGCCTCTGAGCAATCTGTGTGTTTGTCTTTGCTCTGCAGGTTGTGTGAGGACGCCATAGGAAGAAAGCCGGAGCTGTTTGGGATGCAGCTGAACTGGCTGCCATCAAAGCTTCGTACTAAAATCGACAAACGAGTGGCCTTTTTCTCTGCTGCGACGCCTGTGCTTACCGCTTGAAGAGGACACTTTCAAGACCAAAAAGCTCCTGAGCCAGCCCATTATTACAGCCTTCTTTGTGTTGTGAATGTCTGATTTTTGTGTTTAATGATTTTAAAAAAACATGGTGCTAAAGTTTCATTTCAAGTTTCAAAATGTCATTTGTAAATAAAGATTTTGGCCTTATTTTAAATAACCAGTTTAGATTAAGTGAAATTTTACTCCATAGAGTGATGTGATGATGTGCAATCTATTTTTGAATAAAGGTATTGATATGTTGTACAGTACTGTGGTGTTTATCATTTCCTAAATGGGGAAAAAAAAAACCCAAAAAACACACACAAAGCTGAATATTCCATTTTTAATCCAATCCGCCTTCATGATGCACAATATTCCCTCTCAATATTACAAACTAGTGTTGAGGTTTTAGAAAATGTCAGCTCATGAATTCTTTGGTTCAACTGCAGGAAAAAAAAAGTCACAATTTACACTTCAATGCATCTGTTTGTCAGGGCTGCACCTGCTGGAGGATGTGTATGAAAAGGTAAATGTTACCTGAGAAAGATTAAAAAATTATATGTGAGTTATTGTAAACTGTAGATTTATTCAATATTCTCTCTGCTTTCCTTTCTTACTCTCAGAAACCTTTAGCATCATTGTTTAATTCTTCAACAAACCATAAACAACTGACCAGAAGGCAAAGCAGAACCTGTCGGGGAAATTAAAACTTTTCCGTTAGCCTGATTGTGGTTGGTGGCAGCAGATTCACAGGGCAGCTGGTGCTGGAGGTGAGACCCACAGGTGTGTTTGCTTCACACAGGTCGGACGTAGTTAGCAGGTAGCAGACCTCGCTGCCCTGTGCGCTGGTTGCATCCGAACATCCATCCCTCGTCTATCTGCTCCACATCAAAGATCAGATCGCCTTCCTGGAGAGAAACCTCATCTCCCTCTGCTGCCGTGTAGCTGTACACGGCCTGGTAACGTTTCTGTGGGGGCGAATCAAACACACACACCTGAACATACACTGTAACATAAAGACCACAGAGAGTCCAAACTGCTTCATTTGCATTGAATTTCCCTACTGAGTGAGGCGCACGCACACACGTGCACAGGAACACACACTCTGGGCATCATGAAAGAATCAGTGTGGAGGATTTAATGACATCTAGTGGTGACATTGAGGATTGCAATCAATGAGCACCCCTGGCCTTCCAAGCATGTAGGAGAACCTACAGTGGCAAATCTCTAGAGCCACTGTTTGATTTGTCCGTTCTGGGCTACTGTAGAAGCAAGATGGTGCAACATGGCAGACTGTAAAAACAGAATAAATGGCTGAACTGTGATCAAGCAAAAGTCATCACAAACTACATAAAAGCATTTAAATAAATGACCGCAACAAAGCTGGACCCTCTCACCACCATCAAAGGCTGTCATAGCAGCACATTAACACCCATTGTTTTAGAATGACATGCTCGACAGTCACATTGCATGTAATGCACAAGTGTCCACATACTCTTGGCCATATAGTGCATACTTATGCATTGCCCTTACCAGTCCACCAGGTGGTGCCACAGCTGCAGGACGCATCTGTCCGACCGGCTGACTGAGTGTCTGAGGGCCGGACAATTGGCCTTCATCTACACACACACACACACACACACACACACACACACACACACACACACACACACACACACACACACACACACACACACACACACAGTTGAAACACATATATACAGTTAAATGTCTTTTTTTTAGAGCAGTATGAATGAGCCTTGTCACCTTGTCTATTTTCAGGAGGAGGTGCATCACTTCGAATCCTGCTCTTCTCAAATTCTTCATGGTATTTTATCTGCACACACAGGCAGCAACACACACACACACACACACACACACACACACACACACACACACACACACACACACACACACACACACACACACGTTAGTCAACCTCTGTGTGCGAAGCAGCTCACCATTTTAGGAGGTGCTGAGAGGTGGTGCTTCCTGAGGTGCTTATTTCTGCTGCAACGGCAACAGTTTTAGTAGAGAAGAAACCTCCAACCGCCAAAGAGCTGAAGACCTCAAGATCTGTTCTGTTTCCTCTTCTTACAATAACGTTTAACAGAAGCACAACGCTCAAATGTGGTACATTTGAGCGTTGTGCTTCCATAAAAATGCATTTACTTTCACACTTTCAGCTTAAATATGCAGAGTTTTGCTCACAAACGTTCTCCAGACTGTTACTGTTTTTGTCTTTTTATGGTATTCACACACACACACACACACACACACACACACACACACACACACACACACACACACACACACACACACATATGCAAATATGCAAATATGCAAAACTGGATGTTGAAGAAGGAAAAGAAGGAGCAGCCCTCTGTGTCCTCAACAGACCTCAGGAGGAGAAAACAGGAAGAGACTGATGGGAGAAAGACAGGAGGGACTAAAAACAAAAAGAGGATGGGAGAAAGAGAGGAAGGAAGGAAAGAGTGAGGAAGGGAGAAAGGAAGGAAGGAGGGAGAGAGAGTGAGAGAGAGAGAGGGGGACTAGAGAAAGAAAGAAAGAAAGAAAGAAAGAAAGAAAGAAAGAAAGAAAGAAAGAAAGAAAGAAAGAAAGAAAGAGAGGGAGGAAGGACTGGAGAAGGAAGGAAGGAAGGAAGGAAGGAAGGAAGAAAGAAAGAAAGAAAGAAAGAAAGAAAGAAAGAAAGAAAGAAAGAAAGAAAGAAAGAAAGAAAGAAAGACAAATAAATAAAAAGAAAGAAAGAAAGAAACTAACGAACAAAACAAACAAAAAAGAAACAAACAAATAAAACAGAAAGAAAGAGAGGAGTGGGGGATAAAGACATAAAACCACCAGTGGAAAATCAGGTTACTGTATTTTGCTCTTTTGACATGCAGCTTATCACCCGTCATTCCTACATGCAACCAGCGCTCCCACGAGAGCTGCTGTGTGTGTGTGTGTGTGTGTGTGTGTGTGTGTGTGTGTGTGTGTGTGTGTGTGTGTGTGTGTGTGTGTGTGTGTGTGCGTGCGTGCAGCAGAGCTGTCCACAGCTGAGAGACTTTGACCATATAGGGCAGCTGCTCGTCGGTGGACGGGGAGAAATGTCTGAAATGTGCTGTGTGTCTCTGCAGGGCTGCACTCTGACATCCTTCTCTGCTGTGTGGACCAGTTTGTTCTCTCTGCTCGCGTCTCAGTTTGTGGACCGAGCCGGTCCTCAAATCCACCGCCCTGCCCTCAAATGGCTCCTGTTGTTGGACCGTGATGTCTTCCCGCTGTGTCTCGGGGAAATGTCTCGACTTGCTGCGAGCATCTGGCCGTGTCATGCTTGTTTTTTTGTCTCTTATGGAAAAAAACACTGTGCTCCATAATTTGTGGAACACTTAAACTGTTATTGCAGTGAGATCGACCAGATGTTTCACTGCAAAGACAGATTAGATAGACTTTAGACGTCCACACGGTTAATTAGAGGAATTGTTCGATATTTTGGGAAATATGCTTAGTCGCTTCCTTGTCGAGTTAGATGAGAAGATGAATTCTTCTCTCGTGTCTGTATGTTAAATATGAAACTACAACCAGCAGCTGGTTAGCTTAGCTTAACACAACAGCTGGAAACAAAGGGACACAGCTAGCATCCCGAGCCAGAGCCAGAAAACATCCAATATTTCTTCAATGCTTTGAAAATTATTAACATTTGTAGCAACCACTACTGCAGTATAAATACCAAAGCCACAATGTAGAAATGCTCCATTACATGTAAAAGTACATACTATAAGTATTAATAACATCAATGTGCAAGCAGCGTTTTACTGTTGTAGCTGCTGGAGGTGGAGCCAGTTTTAGCGACTGTATCTACAGCACAGTTAGTTTAATCCAGTGGTTCCCCTCCGAGGGGTCACTGGGTAAATCTGAGCAGTCGTGAGATTAATAAACAGGAAGAAGAAAAAGAAAATTCAGAAACATGATAAACACAATTGTACTTAAGTTCTTGGTTACTTTCCACTCACTAGTGGTTGGTCATATTTTGGTGGAACTGACCGTTTAAGGTGTTTTTCAGGGGGACTGCACTCACATTACTGATCTGGTCTTGCGTCTTCTTCACTCTCTGCATCTCTGGAGTGTCGACCACGAAGCTGAAACCTTTGCCCTTGTTCTTTTCAAAGTCTTCCTTGTACAGAGCCTGAAATGGAAGATTAATTAGAACACAAAAATAAAATACTTTTTGGGAAACAGGCTTTATTCGCTTCCTTGTTGAGTTAGCTTTTATGCTAAGTATGAAACTAGAACCAGTGGTTGGTTAGCTTAGCTTAACAAAACAACTGGGAATGGGAGCAAAGAGCTAACCTGGCCATCAGTGACTCCAGGAAGTAACTGTGCCTACCCAAGAAATAGTCCGACCCCCTGTAACTCCACAACTGTCATTCTTACACTTCAGTGTTTCAATGGGAAATGAGATATAGCTCAAGCTTTAGAGGTGCTAGCAGGCAGATTTTGTTTCCTTTAGCCAGAGCCAGGCTAGCTGTGTCTTTATGCTAAGCTAAGCTAACGGTCTGCTGCCTCTCAGCTTCTCAGCTAACTCTCAGCAAGAAGGCGAATAAGCTTAAACTCCCATAATTCTTTTGAGACCGCTGACGTGAATTTGAAGTTAAATGGCACAACTGCAGTGAAACGGTTTCATTAGGTTTGTTATGTTTCGGATTCATGCACATTTTCATCCTACAGCTACAAAACATGGAGTTCTACGCTGCATTCATGGTGTGTTGGTATCTCACTGTTGCAAAGTACGAAACAACAGACACATCGGTGACTGGAAAAATACTCATGTCCTGCCTGTAATTCCCACCAGGACAACGATTTCCAAACTTCCTTATGTGTGACCCCACAATTTGTCTACTTGCAACCTACTTGTACAGAATACTCATTTATGAATTGTGTGCTGCTTCATTTTAATCATTTTTAGAGGCCTAAAGAGGTCAAACTATACAATTTTTCACAAAAATGAACAAAAAATAGAGATTAAATCTGAAAAATGTCCACAATTCACTGCAAATACAGACATTTTTTTATTTGTGGGACTTATTTTGCAGGTTGGGAACAGGTGCACTTTTTGTCTCGGGTGAGTCAGCGACCATAAATGAAACCTGACCTGAATGCAGCATGGGATCAAAAAAGACATAGGAGTCATTTAGCAAGCAAGTTAACATGTTAAGAGACAGACTTCTCTAAAAGTGCATGCAGACATGCAGACACATACATAGACATGAATACAGTGAGAGGCTGGAAGACGTCACACCTAAAACTCTAAAAATGAAGAAGAAGAAAGTCAATCAATGAGCTGTTATGACTGTAGACGTAATGAAGGACTGAAGATTTAGTGCTATTAGATGATTCGATGCTCAGCGGTTTCGGAGGCGAACCGGACGTACGTGACTGATCTGGTCTTGCGTCTTCTTCACTCTCTGCATCTCCGGAGTGTCGGCCACCACGCTGAAACCTTTGCCCTTGTTCTTTTCAAAGTCCTCCTTATAGAGCGCCTGTAAATTTGTAATTCATCAGGATTTAAGAAACTCAGCGTCTGACATCAGACAGAAAGACCCCTGAGGGGCAGCATCCGTCGAGATGCCAACGGCGAGACTATGAGGTCAGATTTCATGAGTCTGCGAGGACACTTTTGCTAAATGTGAACATACATAAACACACACATTCTGCACTTTTAACAGCTGTTTGTCAAATTTCCATGTAAGTTTAGGCCCGCGCGAAACAGTTCTAACATTAAACAAAGCCGAAATGTTTACTTGAAAGTAAATCTGAGATCCACACATATTTCACACACACACACACACACACACACACACACACACACACACACACACACACACACACACACACACACAGTGAGTCATGTTCTTGCTATGAGGAATATGCAGCCTCGGTGAGAGAGCCTGACTGGCGAGACTTTTATGGTTATAAACAATGAACTGGGTTGGTTGGATGAGACGAGAGGAAAGGACAGAGAGGAGGAAACAGCTCTCGGTGTAAGTTAGATGATGGTGTTTGTATCCTAACGGTCGTGCAGCACAATAACACAGTTATGTTACATGAGAGTTTCAAAGAGTTTCGACCAAAAATGGAGCCGGTTTCGCCTTGTCTGTGTGGTTAGATCAGCCTCTTCTTTCAGACATCTGAGTCTTGATTGAGAGTTTTTTTGTGTGTAATACGAGCTAACACTGGTTTGTTTATTCTGCTGCATCACTTTTTACATCCTGAGTTTCACGAAACTCATTTGCTGCCTTAAATACTGCTGTAAATGCTGTAATTTCCCCTGTGAAGAGCGCTCTGTGGTTGCCGGACGGGTAGATGTGTGTCACTTCTGTCGTTCCCGCCAAACGGTCGTGCTAATATTTAACACGTGTGGTTTGTTTGCTGAGCGTGTGCTGACACACGAACGTTGAAAAACAGGACGATGGTGATGGATTTTAAAGAGCGGGCGAGACTGACGGAAACTGAACTGTGCACAATGAGATGCTCGTTAACTGACTCTACAGACTCTAATACAATGGGAGTGAATGGATTTTAGTTTGTGGGGCTCACAGCATTGAAAAATGACATTAAAAAAATTAAACATCAACCAGAAACCCAACATCATCATCAACAGCCTGCAAGGAAAAGGTCAGGGTCACAGTGCAGAATTTGTCAGTAGGCTACTTTCTTGTTAGCTTGACTCTTGCTTGTTAGCGAGACAAAGCATGTGACTGATTAGCTCGCTAGCAATAATGCTAACTTTGCTACCTCCCATCAGTGATGTGACCCTCCCCAGGCAGGTCATAGTAGTCAGTCGGGCGTCACTGATATAGAAACCAGGAGTCGATTATCTTAAGCGTAAAGCTAGGCTAATCAATTAGCCTAGCTTAAGCATATGACTGGAGGCAGGGGGAAACAGCTAGCCTCGATCTCCAAAATTCAACAACCTGGGTACCAACACCAGGCAAAGCAGCACATTCGGGCCTTTTATTGTGGACATTTCAACAGTGTTGTGCTGTATTTTACCCCAAAAAATAAATAAAAAAATAAAAATGCAGCATTAAGAGCACAAACTGATGATCTGATTTTTAGAAACTGTTTCAGACTGAAAACTTTTCTCTCTTTTGCAGGACGGAGAGAAGCTCCGCCTTCAAACGGTGAGTGACAAGACAATCCCTGCTGTTAAATTAAAACTGCAAAGGAATCTCTTTAATTTTGCGTGACTTGGATTGCTCATCCCTTTGATCAGGTTAAATTGCCGACTTGAAGAGTGTGATTAGATTAAGAGATTAAGAGCAGCGAAGGCCGTCAGGGAGGCCGAGTTGAGCCGCTGCCACATGAAAGGCTGAAAGAAAGGAGTACTAACTACTGCAGCTCATAAAGCTCAGATTTATTTTAAGGCTCAAATCTTTATATCAAAGTCAAGCTAGCGTGTGCTAATTTTAGCATTTGGGTCGATTTGATTAATTTGTAGGAATCTGACTGTCATCAGAGGTGTGTCCTGGTCCCCGCCATGACAGCTGAGAGAAGGGGACAGACAGAAAGACAACCACGGTGACGCAACAAGATTATGACGAGCGTCTCCGCCGGGGACAGAGAGCAGAGAGCGGGCAGGGGGGGCGGCGGGGACAGAGGCGAGGGTCTGCGGGGGTCTCACCTGGCTGTTGAGCATGCTCTGTTGTTTGAGACGCAGATTCTCGGGGGTGTCGGTCACGATGGTGAAGGAAGTTTTGGGGTAATGCCTGAAAGAAAAGACATCTTTATCAGATGTCTTTTAAATGCCATGACAGTTTACAGATCATGATTTCACACTTTGAAAAGAAATATATTTTGGTATCTTGGAAGGAAATGTCTCCTTGGCCTGTTTAGAAAACTGATCTTATTCCAGGTTACTTTCACTTTTTGGACATTTTTCTTCATGTTGTGTTCTTTAAAGTCTGATATCTGATATTTTTCATGTACATCAAACATACGCAAGACAATTATTGCATGTCACTCTGCCTCTCCTCTCATTTTCTACCGAAATATATGAATAAAAAATAATTTAATTGTATTTACAAATCCTACAAAAGGTTTAGGAGGATGGAAGTTAGGAAGTTACATATTAGACAATTGTTATGACTGGAAAAACGAAAAATTGTGGGTTTGTTTTTACATCGATGGATGTAGTAGTCAAGTTGCTGATGCTGATGTCCATTATTAACATAACAGGATAAAATAGGTGAGTTATCCATGAATAAATGAGAGCAAGGACAGACAGACAGTGAAGAGCCAGCCCTGCTGTGCGCTCATGAGAGTCAAAATGTGCAAATATTTGCAGAAATGAGGTATTTTCTGGCATCTGATGCACAATGCAGCTTCCTCTGCTCATCTGCGTGTCTCAGCCACATTGGAAATAAATGTTTTTTGGCGTCATTTGAACCATCGGGATGATCGGCGTGGTGCAAACACTCACATACTGCAGTAAGGTTTCTTCTCGAAGCCTTTGTAGGTCGTCATGCTCAGCGCCATCTTGCATACCTCGCAGCTGAAACAACCTTTGTGCCAATACTCGAGAGAGGAGCAGAGCAGAAAGTCAGAGATGAAGTGCAAAATGCTCAGTGCTTCAACAGCATGAGGATCCCTCCACTGGAATAAAAACATCCTGCTGGCCTGCGTTAAATTGAATTCTGAATTCTTTAATTCAGGCTTGCTGATTTGACTTGGTATCAGCTAAAATAAGAAACTTTGGTGTAACTTGCAGTGACAGAGTGGGAACATTCCTCCACTGAGAGCACAGCTGTTCCTCTGTTTCTCATCTCTGCACTGAGCGAGAGCCAATAAGAGATTTTTACAGTGCAGAGGCGCCACATGGGAATGAATATTGTTTGTTTAGATGCATATTAACACCTGTCAACTGCCCAATTAAAGTACAGATCGAGGTGGTTTGAAGTACTCTAACTCCCCCTGCGGCTTCTTCTTCACATGATTTATGTGATCGGGTTAATGTCCTTAAACGTGTGGAAACATCTTTGTGGCAAATTAAAAAACAAAAAGTTTTTGAAACGCTGGTGAATAATCGAGCTCGCCAGACGATTGCACTGACGGTGTCTTTAAATTAATCAAATTAAACCAGACTATTGTCTTTATCTGGTTACAGTCACATTATGAGAGTGCAGCTTAACAAGCTGACACACATGATGAAGGACACACACACGTATCTAGTATGCACTCTGTCCTTTTCTTAGCAATTAGAGGATTGTGGGCAATGTTCATCTACCGGATGTGCTCGTTTCAACTCACCACTGCCTTAATGTGTGTTAGTGTGTGTCTATTTTTGTGTACGTACAGTATATGTGCATTTTTTGTGCATACGTGTTAATTTTGTGTGTTATAATTCCACACAGTGATAAAACATCACAGAGGTGATACTGTGACATGAAGTGTACCAAAAACACGACATTTTTGGTTAAAATTACATATTTTTACAACAACAATAACAATTAGCCTTACAAAACAGTCGTAAATTAACATCACAAAGGAGAAAAGGACTTCTGCATCTCTACTACGGACCATTTTTGGACTTTTTAAAAAGCATCTGATAACTTTTAAGAATGAATATTAAGGATTTCTGCTCACTCTTATGAGAATTGTAGTCAAAAGTCAGTCAGGAAAAAGAAGAATTTATAGTAACCCATCTTAATCTTATCTTATCTTAAAGGGATGTGCATATTACAAATGCATCAAAGTTATCGGACAGGAATATTAGTGTTAGTGAATGGGATTAGTCTTCTATCACCTTACCTTATCAAGGCAGTTTATTTTTTCTGTGGGGTAAACTGGTTTATTGCATCTTCCACAGGGCGGATTCATGATGGCGCAGTTATTCCCCTCACCTCCAAAAATAAACCTCACTGATCCAGTAAAAAGTGTCAAGAGGTGAAGTACAGGCTGTGATGAGACAGACCGTCCTCCACTACGCCTGCAGGCATTTCAATTAATATACGAAGGAGACCTCAAAGCGAGGAGGAGTCAAGCTTGAGCCGTGAAGCCCTCACGGTACCTTCATATACCGTCGGATATATGACTCTCTCTGAGTGTTTGTGGGTAATAAGTTACCAGACATGCGTTGAAATAGCGTGTCCAAATGTCAAATTATCCAGATTAAGATGTTTTCTAATCAGTATTTCAATTCCGTCGGTTATTTCTCATATTTTAAGATTAACAGTACTAAATCACAAAAACAGCGAAGACAACTGTTGTCATATCCCGCCTCATCTTGTGAATGACGGGCTTTAGCGGCGCACATGAAGGCAGCATCAAACGCATGAAGAGAAATCCGCAATAACCTTAAAAGGAGCAGCAACTTACTCTGAATATTAGATAAATACAATATCGTAATATTATGCAATAGCGTTTAAAATGCTTTAAGAACAGACTCTAGCCACATATATGACGGCAAAACTGTTTGTAGATCAGGGGGAGACAAAGTGAATGAGACAACATTTGATGAACACAAGAGAGTCCAGAGGATCAGCTAAAGTTGGCTACCTCTGCCGGCCAATAGCAGTAATTACAACCGCACGAATCGTCTAGCTTTTACAGTGAACCTTAGGTAAAAGCTGCATCTTCGTACCGTGGCTTGCCGCGCTAACACATGTCCATGAAAATGACAGACAACGCTTCACACGCTCTTCTACTATCCATAAATGAATACAAAGGACTCACTCACGCAACTGTCATCGGGGGTATAGCTCAGTGGTAGAGCATTTGACTGCAGATCAAGAGGTCCCCGGTTCAAATCCGGGTGCCCCCTCTTTTCTTCACCCTTCATCTTATATCTTATTGGGTTTAACCGTAAGGAAACGCAAGTCTATAGCACACGCTAACCGGCAAAATGAGGTGATTTGCCAGTAAACCGCCATCATAAAAACCCGCGCCATTTTGTATACAATCACATTTTCTTCACATAAATCAGACCTCATATGTATTGTTATTATCACTCACTTTTATTTTCTTCAAGTATTTCACAGTCTTACCATCCTTTAAACTATTATGTTCAGAATACTCGCATTACTTGGACTAGTCCACCCTCCTCTTCAGAATGGTATGTTCCACGTGCACTTCGTGGCTGCTTACAGTTATTGACTGGAAAACTTAGTTTAAAAGCTTTCTCAGTTCCCCATTTAAGGTCCCAGCACAGGTGTTATTAAAGTTGCCTACGCTTTAGTGTCCGTCCACCGAACTGTAAGTCATATATCGACATAATTACATGTTTGTTCGTCATTCGCTAGGATAATTGAACTCCTTTTTTGTGTGTGCTGCTGGCATGTCATCCTAATTAGAACCAATTAGGCGCAACTGACAGCAGTGTTAGCACTTAAGCTATGCAGCGGCTGTGTTCGTCATCTTGCAACCTTAATTTATCATCATTAGTCATTTGGAAAGTCTGTAATATAATTAGTTACAAGCAGTTAACATGCTGGTATGTTAATTTGGCTGTACTGTAATCTTAATTTTTGTTTCTAACAAACACTATGTACATACCTGTCTTGCCTTGTACGTGATGCTAGCTTGCTAGCTTGTAGAGCGTCTGTGATGAAAGCCTTTGCCTTGTTGGTAGCTGTGGGTGTGATTTGGGGTCGATCAGTAACCAGTAATCGGTGGGTGGCTTCTTGACTTTCTTGTAGTCTCATGGCTTCATCGTGTGGCAGTGCTGTGTAGTGTTTATTATCGATCCCCAGCTGGTGACTGAATCAGTTTGTGTCATGTTTTTCTGTCTTTGTTGTATTTTCATGTCGTCCAGAAACCACATACACGCAAAGGTGTTTGCTTGATACTTGTTCAATGATAGATTAACTTGAACATACCAACTACTCCATTTCACTTGGTCATTTTACTTTCACTTTAGTTTTAGGTATTATGAACATAATTGATAGTGCTACCATGAAAACATTTTTCAGTCTTTCTCCATGATGTCACAATTTAGCTTCAAGGCAATGGACCCAAATTCCCCCCCCCCCCCCCCCCCAAAAAAAACAACTGGTGTATTATAAAATTGATGTTTTTAGGTAGATATAAGAAAAACAAACAAGGGTATCACAAAGGATATCACAATGCATACCATTCAGGATTAGATTAATATGTTTAAATGCAATAATCATAAAATTAGATGCTAAAGTTAGAGGCAATAATGTTGCACTTTCCAGCAAGTTTGAACTCCTTCACCCAATTATTGAAATTTAATATCAGCATATCAATAAAACTGCACTCACCTGACAGTGACTGGTATATTTCCATCTTACCAATTTTTCTCAGTGATTGATATGCCTTGTCTAAATATACAATACCTCCATACCATTTGCTTTCGACCCCTCACAAAGCATGAGATTAATATCAACACTCACCACCAGCTTTTATTAGAAGACATTTAAACAGAAGGGTTCAAAGAGAACTCTTGTAACTTGACGTGTCTAAAGTTCATCCAAACAATATTTTTCCAGACGAGTTCAAGATGATCATTATAATCACTATCAGTTATATAGCTAAATATCTGTTATAGTGAAGTCCACAGAGATATAACACTTTATGAACCAATCATTGGTCGCGTGGAAAGGAAAATAACTCTAAAATAAACTGAATGAAAACAAAACACATAGTTAATTGAGCTGTACATTGGTTTGCAGTATGAAGGCTAGTTCGATTCATTCCCTGACATCCCCTTGCATTGATGGGTTTCGTACAGTTACACGTTTGCATCTCATCATATCTGTACAGTCGGCTTCCTCTCAGACCCTCCAACCCTTGGATAATATGGCAAATCCCCTGTGTGATGGCAGAGAGCGAAAGACACAGAGAAAGCTGGCAAGAGCTACAAGAGCAGTTACAGTAAACACTGTCCAGCCGCCAAGGTTGGAGTGAGGACGTCCTGTGTCGATGGTCGGCCTGATCGTCCATATTCATCCTTGTAATACTTTTGCAGTCCTCAAGATGGTGTCCTTTCTTCTTCTGACTGAGCCCTGCAAGTCCAGGACCCTTAGCAGCACTGCTCAGCTTCAATGAAACCTTCCTTTTCATGACCCCCAAGCTCAACTTCAGCGTAGCTAGAGTGACAGCCCTGGTTGCGGAACTTCATGGAGGGCCAGTAGTTATTGGTGCGTCGCTACGAACAACAGACAGTAGTTGCTAAAGACCAGGCAGCAGACAAACATGAGTGTGTGTGGGGGATATCTTTAAATAGCACATTAAACTGCTGACTCTACAGAACGCATGAATGTGTTTTTCTCACCTGCATGAGGTAGAATGGTGGAGCCACCGTGGGGTGTGTGTTGATGTAGTACACAGCCAGTAAGGTCAGAGCTACGAGCAGAACTAGTGCAGCCACCACACCTGCTATGATGGCTGTGTTCTCTGTGATCCCCTTATGGTTTGGAGGACCTGTCTGTAAATCTGAAAGGAAATTGTTAAATCAGTGCTTTGTGTGGAAGTGGTTGGATGTAGGCATATGTGGACGGGAGCTGACTGTAGAAACTGACTACAAGAGGTCTGATTGTACTTGCTAACTAATGTGAGTGAGAGTAATAAATATAGGATATTATATATACAGGTATAATAAGACACACATTGCTAAATGCTTCTATACATGCCCAGGAAAACATTATCTTCACTCAGCTGAGCTTTATTAAAACAGGACTTTCCACCCATCGTACTTTAAGCAGGAGAAAAACAGAACCAAAGACCAGGGAGGAACATCCGAGGAAAGAAAATGATCTGTGTTGCATTATCTGTGTGCCCAGTAAAACTCTGACAAACAGCACGGCGGCAGCGCAGTCAGTCAACCAGCGAACTGACAAACAGCCCTCAGCTAGCTTGTGAAAAAACATTTTCACGGTTTCAAGGATAATTGCAGTTTATTACAACCTGGAACTTGTTTTCATAGCTTCAGCAGAGGACAACTGCACAACTTCTGAACCAGGAAGTAGGTGTGTAAACTGTACTGGATATTTAAAAGAGGTCATTTCTGAACGTTTGTTTAAAAACTGTCTGATTGTCTAACTGCTCGTGTTTCCTGCTGCGGAGAAACGTACCTCTGGTGACAGGCTGGTCTTCGGGCACTGCTGAAGAAGGTGTCGGACCTGGGGAGGAGTTGTTGAAGGAGCTCATGGATCCCTCAGGTAACACCGGGTTGTAGTCCTCACATGTGCCTTTTGCCTGAGAGAACGTCCACAGGAATGACTCCAGAAAGAATGAAACAGCTGCTCATTTCACAGTCATATGAATGGGAAATGTGTCTCACCTCTTCAGGGCAGTTATAATCTAACCACTCCTGTCTGTGCCGGTCGATACCGTCAGAGCACCTGAAACTCAGTGAGGACAAAATGAGGGGAACTAGACTCTCTACGGCTTCGTTATGAGATAAATCGCTCAGAATTTCGTCTTACCGTTGAAGTGTGTTGCACCAGCCACAGCCAGTTGTAAGGTTGGATGTTAGGCAGACATCACAGGATGTGTGCTGAAGACAAGCTGGAGGAATCGGATACAGTGCTCTGAAGTTAAAGAGGTGAATAATGAGGCGAGGCTGTCGCGCAAAGGTCAGATTGTAAGGATACTTACTGGGCAGAGGTGTGAACTCAAAAGCGGATCCACTCACGATCTTTGTGGTGTCAATCTCGACACGATGATACTCGTAGATCGTACGGCGCCTCGAGTCTTCAAGACAAATAGGAAATGTCTGTATGTTTGCAAGGTTTGTGTTCCTGCTTTGTACGTTTAAAACCAAGCCTTGCTGCTAGACTGGGCTGTTACAGGTGAACCTTAAAACCCTGGAAACTTAAGCATTTCTGTATAACATTAAGTGTTGAGGTTCAGAAGAAATAAACATCATTATTAGAGGTTAGCGCTCAAAAACTCAGGCAGTCAGTTTCATCAAGGCATCAAACTCATCAAATTTGATTCAAACGTCGCTGATGAAGTCTGATTGGTGCTCAGAAATGTGTGACATTTTCTAACCACTTGAAATCGTGGGAGTACGTTTGTTACATTTTAAAGTAAGTTATGTAGAACTGACCTGAGGGCGGCGAAGCAGGGAGGAACGCCATGAACGCGTCAGACAGTCCCACTTTCACTGGATGCTCGGTGGAGTTAATCTTGACCACTGGCACAGGAACCTGAAAAATGACAGCAGTGTTTGTTTGAGCATGGCTGACATACAATCTTAGGATCGCTCCCTTCACAAATGCTAATACATTCATAACCTGAGTAACTAAAACTGTACAATGATGAAGAAAACAGTCGAAACCCATAACTCACATCTCTGTAGTTGAAAGCAATGATCCCATTCCTGTGGAGGGCTGCCTGGAAAGTAAAAGATCCTTCAGCCTCTCGGTCCTTTAGCCGCACATTGTCCCACTGCACCACAAACAGATTACCTGAGCAGGGCAGGAAACACAGGCTAAGAAAACCAGGAGCTCCCACACGTGAGCGACCTCACCGGCGAGCTCCCGCTTACCGTTGTCTGAGTACCTCACTGTGGAGTTTTTGGAGAAGCTGGGGTCAAAGTTGGCCATGAGGGGAGCGACGTACTGTGTGGCAGTCAGCATTCGATGAGTGATCTCCCCCATGAAGATGAACCCTGGGGGGAGGTGGCAGGAGTTAAAAACCGATCATCACAGCGCATGTTTTTCCAAATTCGTGATTAATATTTTTAGATGGATTTGAAACCTCAGTACTTTCTTGGTATTGATCAAAATGTGTCTTTGATCACACATTTCTTAATTCATGGAGAGTTATTGTTGAAGAATATCATTTAAAATGTGAGAAATCAATGAACAGACTCCAGAAAGATGTAACAAGTCTATTAAAGGCAGAATGAGCAGGTTTGGTGGTTGCAGTTGCAGGAAGAAGAAAATAAGTACCTTTACATGTGACTGGAGGATCTTATTTTGCTTGTATGACAGAAAAGAGATGGAACGTGATGAACAACCACAATGCTCCATGTCGATACAACATCACGACATAATGGAAGACTAACGTGGATAAAGACCAATATTAGACTAATTTCATTCCCATCTCCTGCACTTTCGCAAGCATAGACGCGTTTTTGTAGAACTGAGGCAGGAATATAACAAATAACTCTCTCATGACCATGTCTGTGGGTTAAAAATGTAGGACATGCACAGCAAGGCTTTAAGCAATTAAAACCATCAAAAAATGAAGGCATTTACAATTAACCAGATTTATTATAGCCTGGTATGCTTGGAATACTTCCCCAGGGTAGGACAGAGTCTCCTTCAGTACACTAGCAGACGCTGGGTCCCCTGATTGGATGAGCAAAGCAGATGAGTGCTGTTGGATATCGAGTAATGTGAAACTCACCGCCAGTCGCTACGATGATTTGTCTTAAGTAGTGTCCGTAGAAGGGGAAATCGAAAGAAAGCGCTACCCTCTGCGGAAAAGAAAGATGTATGAGACATGGCAGGGTGTTAAATCAGATGTGTGTGTGTGTGTGTCATCTCACCGCTGCCTGTCGGTGTGTATTGGACAGAATCCCGTGGATCTGGACTTGGCTCTTGTGCAGAGTGTTCAGATCCACCCACAGCTCTCGAGTCCGCCTGTCTGTTGGACCAAAGCTCTGCCACCTGTAGTACCTCTGGGAGTCCTCCTGACAGAAAGAGGGCGCTCATTGCGAGAGTGAAGTCTTCATAAAACATTATTCTTGGAGAGTTCAGAGCAGGTTTAACAGCCACTGATTTGCATCACTGATGATGTGACTGTTTCATATTTCATGTCATGTGAAAGTTAAGTGAATATTTTTACATTTTGAATAAAAGAAGTGATTTGAATTCATCTTTTTAGGCTGTGAGAAATTATTACAGGTATTTTCTCCCATTTTTTTCAATGAAACAATGAATTTGTTCATCAATAAGATAATCTGCAGATGAATCAATAATGAAAATAAACATTAGTTGTTCATATTTCATACAGATCTCATCATTGAATAGATATAAAAACCTCTGTGTATGTCTGTTTGTATCAAGCTCATTCATAATCACATCATCATCAGCCTGAAATGACTTGAACATTTCATTTATTGTTTGCATTGTTTGTTTGTTTGTTGCCGTGTAGTTCCTGTGATGGTGAATCAGAGAGGGTCCGGCACGATGCCACACCAGGTTTACAAGCTGGGGGTCGGCACCCCACGAGGAGTCGCAGGATGAGCTGAAGTCATAAGGTAAAGAAAGTATCTGCTACGCAAAGTACTGCACTTTTTTCTTTCTGGAAATATTCTGACAGACTGAGAAGGGAAAATCTCAAATCAGAGACATGCAGCCAGTCAGAAGTGGTTCTCAGAGGAGATCGCTGTGTGTTCAAAAAGTTGGTTGGGAACCACCGCAGTAGACATCTGGGATTTATCTCTATTTCTGTCCATACGCTTCCACTTGGGGGAGCTGTTTACACATCGCGCATGGCGCTTTGACAACCTGGGCCTGCATCTTGGTACACATCTCCCGTCTTGATGGCATTATTAATGTATGCCACAGTTCAAGGTGACAGAGAGCAATGGTTCTGGGGTTTAGCGCGGGCTCAGAAAGTAGAGCAGTTAAATGCAGCGCTCTCGCTGCCTCTCCGGCTGCTCCACATACAGCAAGTGACCCACTTTTTTCTCCATCTCCACTGCCTGACACCAGCCTGTGTCTTCTAGAGGTGGGTGTGAGATTTCTAAAGAGGAGAAGGAAGGGGACAATTATGCGTTTCCCTCACAGCTGACTGATTTATTGAAAAGATTCCCATTGGACAAGAGGTGGAGGGTCCCCCCACCACCCCCCCAAAAAAAGGCAACAGCAGCAGCACAACAGGGCTTCTTGTGATCTTGTCCAAGTGAGTCATCCACGAGCACGCACACGTGCACGCTCGCGCCACCACGCTTAAACAAACACTGTAAGTTGGCAGGACGAGGCTGTCGTCTGTTTTCAATTTGAATTGTAGAGAGAGGGAAAAAAATGTACAACACAGTTTATTTGGGTTGAATTTTACTGAGGCCGATTCAAGTGAAAGAGGAGTCTGGGACATAAGACAGGAATAAAAGCGCCTCATACACACTCGAACAAACACACACGCGCAGATGTAAGAGATGTAATGAATGGAAAATAGCACAGGACAACTCCACCTGAACTCTAATAACTGCACTCAAAGCTTCTCTAGCTTGGCCCCGATTGACCTTTCAACACAGTATCATTGCAGTAACGCAGGTTAAAGTTTCCACAGCTCAGGTGAATAAACCCCTGCTTTTACATACCTGTTAATGATAACCCATTAGTTTCAGTTCATTCATTCAGCCTGACCTTCGCGTTTGCCGATATCCTGTTGGAAGGGTGTTGTTTTTCCCAAAATAATCAGGAACAAGTGACGTATCTGTCATGCCGACAACATTCTCAGTCAAAACAAAGGCTCCAGCAGCAGTTGCTAGGAGCAGTACACAAAATATTTTTCATGAAGATCTAAGGCTTATGTCAGCTCTCATGTCCGTAAGTAAAGTTACAACAGCCATTTTTTCTGTTGCAAATTTCCATTGATGCATTTAGATCGCTAGCTGGCTTCGTAAGGCGATGACCTCCACAAGAGTTCAGGCTAGCCCTGTGTAGGGATGTCTCATCCACTGAGTGCAAGACAATCCTGAATGGTTCCATAATAAAAGCTCAGGGACGTGGCTAAACGCTGGGGCGGTTAACCAGGCGCACGTTTGCCAAACCAATGCTAATGTTAACATCCCTTTAGAAGAGCTGAGGAACTCCAGCCAGACTTGTCACCCAGGCATTATGCTCGCCAAACAAATCCTCAAGGCCTTGTCTCTTGTAAAAGTGAAGCATAGTGTTTGAAAATACAAGCAATAAAGCAAAAATCTAACAGCTGTGTTGATGTCCAAGTCCTATTTTTCACTAGTAATCATCAGAAAACTAAAGTACTGGAGCTGACTAGCTAGCATGATGTTATTTCCATGCCGCGGAAGGTGGGACTTAGTGAAGGATCAAATGTTTGGATCTCACCACTATGCGGGTCATGTTGTCAGGCAGGGTACTGATATCAAGACCTCCTCCTCCTCCTCCTCCTCCTCCTCCTCCTCCTTCAGCCTGCACGTTGCGGGCTTCTCTGTGTTTGTGTGGGCTCTGCTGGTCCCTCCTGATTCTGTGGAAACCGGACGGATCCCCATCCGTCCGCAGAGGAGTGCCGCTCAGTGCATCTAGAACAAGACAGGCATTATGGTGACTGAGCAGAGTCAACACACACCTGCATGTGGAGACATCCTGGAGGACTGAATGCGTGGACAAACAGATTTCTGATGGACTCTGCAGGGTCAAGATGTTTTTTCTTGCTGTAGTAACTCTTCACTTGTTATTGACCATCAAATGGACGAATAAAGCACCAAAAGATTCCAGACTTTTGAGCTCCCCTTTCAATTTCAAAATGCAAAAAGGCTCTGAAATGATCTAATAAATTACATCTGCTCTTTATTGGTTACCGTAATGTGGATCATTAACAGGCAGACATGTCAACAGAATATGAAATTCATGGTTAGACGAGTCCAAAGAGAGAAAAATCCGCAGAAAAAGAGTGTACTTTCTTTACATCTGCCACGCAGAAATAGTGCTCTTTTTAATTTCAAACTCATAATGTCACATGTGTGTTTTGCCTGGACCGTAGCTGGTTATTAACAAGCTGTGAAGCATAAACTGGTTGCTTTTTTCTCATCTACTGACCACTCAAAGCACATGCTACTTTCACGCACACACAGCCATTCAGCATCTCGACCGAAAACCCCTCGACAGGAGCCGGGGATTGAACCCCCAACCTTCTGATTAGTGGGCATCCTGCTGTACCTCCTGAGCCACAGCACAACCCTCAGCTTGTGTCAGTGTTCTTTATTGGTGAAGTACTTCCTGTACATGTACGTGTGTGTGCGTGTGGGACATAAATCTGTTTACACAGTCACACTGTGGGGACTTGCCTTCCTTATGGGGACAAAATGCAGGTCCCCATGATGTAAATCACTAAATTTTAGGGTGAAGACTTGGGTTAAGGTTGGGGTTAGGCAAGCAGTGGTTATGGTTAGACTCCAGGAAATGAATGTAAGTCTATGTAATCTCCTCTAAAATGGTGGAAACACGACTGCGTGTGCGCGTGCAAGCACTTCCACATCTCTGCTGACGGCCCACATTTGCGTGGGTCACCTGCTGAACAGATCAGGGATGGATGTTTATATTTTTCACATTAACTTGTCTGGAGGAATGTATTCCTTTTCTTTTTGGAGGGTAAACCGATCCATGACTCACCGCCCCGCGCCGGCCGAGTCGTGAGATCAGCAGAACTCGCTGGTCGAGTGAAGGTCTCTGCCGTTTGGTTGCTGACGAACAAGTTGAGGGATTAAATCCAGTTTGCCGTCGAGATTTTATGCGAGCTGTTAATTCACTAAACAGAGAGGCTTAAATAACAGCATGTTCTAATCATCTCGAGGGAGGAATGAGGAGAGCCAGCCTGAGGTTCAGACCCCCCTCTCAGCCTCTTTCTTTTTAAATTGTGTTTACAACATATGATCACAAGTATGTGGACACCCTGGATCCGCTCCACATACTTTCTTGTAGTTTTTGTCTGGAGCTGTTTTTCTTGGTTTGGCTTGCTCTGTTTGCTCCAATTAAAATCTCAATGCTGCAGCATTCAGTGTTAATTTAGACAACAGTTTGCTTCCAGCTTTGTGGCAACATTTTCCTCTTTCAACATGACAGTGCCTCCCTGCCCAAAGCCAGGTCACATTAACTTTTGGTCCATAAAGAAGCACTTTTCCCAGTCTGCTGTGGAAGAGCTTGACGGGCCTGCACAGAGCCCTGACCTGAACCCCGTCCAGCACCTTTGGGATGATCACCGACTGCGAGCCAGGCCTTATCACCCAGCATCAGTGTTGGACCTCAGTAATGCTCTTGTGGCTGAATGGGAACAAATCCCTGCAACCAGCTTCCAAAGTCTTGTTGAAGACTGAGAACAGAAGAGCAGAGGCTGTTGCAGCTGCACATTAATGCCCTTAGTTTTGGTATGAGATGTTTAACAAACACATACGGTTGTGTGCACGCTTTTGACCTACGTGGTTGGTGCTGAAACTGTAGTGTAAAAGGACTTGTTGTGGTTTCACATGGGGGTTTTGTGAGGGACCGTTTCATGGCTGGATGCAGTGACTTCCTGCCTCTTAGGCTGTAACATACTGAAAGGTTTTGCCATCAGAATCAAAGGTGTTTTTAGGCTCACCGAAAGCTATGGGCTACCTCGCTGCATAAGGATTGAAAATTGAAAATGTTCGTTGTCAGGGAAGTTAAACACAATGACAAAGAAGACGATGAAAAACAGCCCTGAGAAACAAAATGGGACAAGGGACAGAAACATAGAGAGGTTATCACACACACAGGGGAGACGCCTCTAATGAGGAATCCGGTTTGATTATGGTGCAGTGGAAGCTATTTCCACAGCTTTGGAACAAGAGGCTCCTAATTGGGTCAGATTGGCAGCGCTCATCATCGTCACAAAACAGCTGAGGAGGCGTCAAACAGCAGGGGGAAGAGCAGAGGAAGAGCTTTGAGGAGGAGGAGGAGGAAGAGGCAGATCAGGGACTACGCATTAGTTGTTACAGATTCTGTCGGAGTGCAGACATCCTTTGTATGATTGTGCAGATTTTGGGTTACAAACTGTGTTGAGCTCGTCCACTTTCCTGGAAGATCTCTAACCCTGGCTGCATGTGGACTTTGATGAACTTCCAGTCAAAAAGAGATCCAGAGTGGGTTGGGCTTTGCATTAAGACTTGAGTCCTGACCTCAGTAGCATCAGGTCTGGCGGACACATGTGTATGTGAAACCTGCGCTGGGAAAGAAAAAAAACATCCTGGCGAACCAAAAAAATCCATGACAAAAATGGCGGATGTGACAGATTTACTGGTGAATACCAGATGGTTGAACTGTAAATATACACCATGATGCCCTTCTATTACAATAAAATCAAATGCGTGCAAATTGTCCTGACAGTCCTCTAAATTTGCCCTGTTATCTTCCAGTTTACATCCGCAGAATGCCAGATTTCCTGCTGTTTAATCCAACATATCTCGCAGTGCCAGGAGCGCTGACTCCTGTGGGCTTATTTTAAACGATTAGCAAATATAACGCAGCTGTTTTGAGACGACGGCACCTGCATGGCAGCGGTGTCCACTGTGTCTGTTCATCCAGATGGGTCTGCATTGCAGCAAGCACCTCTGGTGGGTGTTGGGAGCACATTGAATTAGGACACAGCACATATACACTGGGCTGTGGAAACACACAGTGTGTTCAGTCATCCCGTTACACTCTCCCACGTGCCTGTTTCACATTCCCCTGATCTCTGGCTCTGTGTCTTTTTCCAGAAACGTACAGTACCTCTGTGACGCTCTTTCATTCTTTGCTTTTTATATCTTTAGCTGAACTCACACAGTCTGTTGTCAGCATTTCCTTAATCACTTGTTGTCGATGACAGACATTATAGGTCACATTTTTACTATTTGACAGCAGCTTTTGAAGGCAAGACAGCAACCGAGGACTAGACCGAACCAAGTTCCTCATCTGAGACAAAGGCTAAATGTTCTTTCAGTCTGTTCAACTGGAGGAAGTCCAGGGATGAGAAATAAATTTCCTCTGAAAATAACCTCTCTCTGGGTAAATGCACAACACTTTGAAGTCCAAGTCGAAACGAGGATGCATCGAGGGCACAAAGGGAAAGAGAATTATCTGCAGGCCCACCAAAAGAGAACAAAAGGCCGACATCTTTGCTCCAGAGCCTGATACGCAGAAGAGAGCGAGCCATTGTGCGCCGTCCAAGCACAGCAGATGATTTAATCTCACGATGCGGAGTCTTGACCCTGTAGCAGTCAGGTTGTGAGTGCTGTTGGACATGGAACATGGCGCTAGCACCTGCAGTCTTCTGGCAAAAGAAGCATCAGAGGAAGAGCGATCACCACGTGGGGTCACTGCTATGTATGTGAGCGTGTGTCATCGCAGTTCATTGCGGTTGGTTTTAAAAGGGCGATCTGTGTTCAAACCAGCCTGGAGCTTATGGCGTGGGAGGAAGCCTTTTGGCACCTTGCTCTCAGGAACAGCAGTAACCATAACACACAATCACAAACACTGGCAGCTGGACTGATAAGGACACGAAAAGGAAAGGGAAAATGCTGCTTTTCGATAAACCAATGGATCAGAGTAGAAAACCTTTGATTTACTGTCATCAAGTTGGGTTTTGTCATAATTTGGAGCTGACATGCAGGTCCAGTGTGCAGATGGTGTTTCTCAGAGCTGCAGTATTTATAGTTTTCACAATAGGAGATTATGTTACAATAAGAAATGTACAGTAGTAATGGCAGTAATCTGAATCCCTTCAGAATAAAACGCATTTAACTCCTTTATGTGTAATCTACCAAAATCTATTTTTAGGCATTTTTTCTTACAGAAGTGTCTCACATCTCACATCTGTTTTTTTGAAGCTACATTTCTGTGATGTACATGGTACTTTACTGCAGGAAGTAAGGCTGCAGAGTTACTTCAGTCTCCTTTGGCTAAAATGACAAAACTGAAGATTTTGTATCGGTGTCAACCTACAAAAACTTCATGAGGAAATGTTGGTGTTATGGCATTTTTAACTCATTCAGGTCATTTGTCTGGAGCCCCACCGAGACTATTGATCAGTGCTGCCTGTCAGATTTAGATCAGCATTGTCCATCCAGTTTGAAACCTGTTCATGCCTGCATCAGAGAATCAGTGTGAATCAAGGCTCCTTCATGCTGCTCCTTAACGCAGCTCCTCTGCTCGTTTTCACACAATAATTTTGACTTTAGCACCTTCTTTTAAAATCGGTGTAGACAGCAGGTGTTGTCCAGTGACTCGTGCACTTTGACAGGAATCTGTGTAAGATGTGGCCTTTAGCACTGACAGAATCAGCCATGCTGAGTAAGCTTCATGTAGTGAGTAGAGATCTGAACAGGAGAGGTCATGCAGCTGGAACAGGGGGGCGATTTAGCATTAATGGAAAATTAAAGAAGTTGAATTTAATTAAGGGTAGCAGTATTGATTCTTAGCCATGTGTTGTCAGCCACTTTGATTCACACTGAAATATCTCAACAGCTATTGGATGGAGTGCCATGAGATCTGGTTCAGACATTCATGACTCCCTCAGGATGAATTGTAATAACTTTGATTCCCTGACTTTCATTTAGGTCAACATTTCAGTTTGTACCAGCACTCACTTCATGACCAAATACCTGCTAAGCAACGACACTCCCATCAGGCTCAGCTGTACTTTGTGTTTTGTGTGAAATAGCAAATGTTAGCATGCCAGTGTGGTGAAAATGCCTGCTAATCATCAGCATGTTAGCATTGCCACTGCGAGTCCTGTTGCTTTTATAAACTGCCAACCCAACCTGATATCCTACATGCAGCTAACAGGCGTAAAGGCCTTTTCACACCAGCTTTTATACATTTCAGAAGTAAACCTGCATGAAACTTTTGAGAAGAGCTCTGACACTGGACTTGGACGTGTCGTTGCTCTGTTGCAGACAGGCTGGACCTTTGATAGAATGGGAACAGCCATGCATATCGTTTTATGAAGCTGCTTGAGTATTAACTGATGCACAAATGAGATGTGGCACGGTCTGCAGCCTCCACCACCACCAACCTCGCCGAGAGCTGCTCTGGTGCACGCTGCTGAACCCTGTTTTTTTTTTAGTGAATTTTAGCGGTGAAGATGAGCGCGGACATTTTGCCGGATTTTAAATTGTCTTATGTCTGAGGGATCTGTCTCTCTGGTCTGTCGGGTTGTCCTCTGCAGCGCTGGGCCCTGATCAGAGGAACTGGGACCACAGGAGAGGCCAGAGAAACTGGAGCAGCGCTGATTGTCGGAGGAGGAGCGGCAGTGGATGAACGGGGGCTGGCTAAAAATAATGTATCTCCAAGGAGAACCAAAATACATACATGCGCGTACACACATACAGACACACACACAGGAAGGTAGAGGAGTATACATTATAAATATACTACAAAGCACGCAGTATTCTGGGTGATTAGACAGTTTGAGATGAGATAAAGCAACACAGAAAAGTGTTCTCGGCTCAGCTGCTGCTCTCATTGACTTTTTCTGCTTTTACAAAACGCCTGCTGGAGGGGAAACACCAGTCGTAATTGAAATCACTGCTCAACCTCGAACGTTTATCCGCTAAAATGCAGGATTTACGACGGCATGATTCGTACGATTCGAGCAAATGAACACCAGACACTTGGTTTTTCAAACGGGAAATACGGACGTTTTGGAACGCATCCCAAGGAAATCCATTTCATGTGCTTCCTGTGACTGGCAGAGAGAAACGTCAAGGGACCTGTTAGCTGCACACACACACACACACACACACACACACACACACACACACACACACACACACACACACACACATGCAAATCCACCCCCAAAAAGTGCAAAAAAACTGTTCTGTTCTTGCCAGAGTTGGTGGCAAGAATTCAGGTCAGATAATATTTATTGTAACCTGAATTCCCGTATTTTTGGAAGCTGTCTTGCAGCACTTGCCAGTCTGCTCTGAAGAAAAGCATCAGAATGGTGTTAATATCAGAGCACATGTGGATACCTGTGTGTATGTGCGGGTGGCATTGAAGAACGGGGGCTTACCTTCATGCTCTTGAGCCCAGACTCTCCCCAGCTCAGCCTGGGAGAGACAGATGAGGAGAACAGCACAAAGCCTCATGTCCAGCTGACTCTTCTCCCTCCTTCCCGGACTCTTTATCACTCCTCTCTTCTTCTTCTCTTTCCCCCGTTTCCACTCACTTTGCTGGAACAACGGGGCGCCTCTCGCCTCTACTCCCCCGCCTGTCGTTGCTCTCTCCTCGCCTCTGCTCTCCCACACGACAGCTTTTTGCTCACCTCAGCCAAGGTCTACTTCTGTTCTCCCTCCTCTGTCTGTCTCCGCTCTGCGTTACGTCCTCGCTCGGCCCTCAGAGTAACTTCAGGGATGACGGATCCATGGCAGGGAAAGATTGACAAACAGCTGAAGTGTTTCAGAGTGAGGTGTTTTCTCTTTGCTCAACCTTGACTCCAGTCTCATTATTTTCTACTCCTGTTCACTCCCCCCTCTCTCTGTCTCTCTCTGCCTCTGTCTCTAACAGAGCTCTGGCTTTTTGTAAGACGTCCACAAGGAGGAAATATTTATGTATTTCTACATTTTTCTTTCCTTCCAAACCAAAAAAGGAGGCTGGAGTTGGGAGGAGCATGTCTCCCCCATGTGGAAGCACGTAGAACCAAAACAAACCTGATGTTGTGAAGTTGTTTCCCCTTCGCTTTGAGGACATATTACATGGATTAGTACAATTTGTTTGCAAGTTTTCTTTTTTTTTCTTTAATGGCTGAACACAGTTTTACTGAGAGCAGGTTTCTCTGATCTCCATAGCTGTTAAAATGATGCATGTCCGGACTGTTGTAGTTGCTGCTGGTGGTGCTGTTGGAGCTCAGGATACAGTAGGGTGTGAAGAAAAAGATTAATTTCTTTCTGTTCATATAAATTAAATTAATTAAACATTAGCAGACCTCTGAGTGTCTTGAGACATGTTTGATGGAAGCTGGTTCTGACTGGATTTTGTTGTTTGAGAAGACAGGAGAGTTTTTGTGCATGTAAATAACCACAAAACTTACCTAACAGCAAATCAACTAGTGTCTGAAAAGGCAAACGCAAAATTCAACAACATATTGGTTATCGAGGTGGACAAATCCCCCCGTTCCCCACGCCGATGATGCAGACCTGTGTCCCATTGTTGCCCTCTTGACAGCTTCATTTCACAGATTGCAGGGAAGTCTTGCCTTTGAAGAATTGTCTGTCAGTATATATTATAGTCTACAGACGCAACACACTGAGCAGAATAAAGCAATGTCACTTTATTGTATTGTTCATTCAAGATGTGCAACAAGATCTGAAGCTTTATCTTCTTGGTGAAATATTTGTTGGCCTGATCAGAATCTTAGCAGACGGTCCAGTCATAAAGATTAGACGACCTCGGGGTGTCTCAGTTTCTTGAGTTACAGTTCTGGCTGAATTTTGTTGTTGAAGGAAACAGGATGGCTGAGGAGGGTCATACACGCCCCTCTTTATGACCTTGTCCTCATGGCAGTCCAGAGGTCCATCAAGGCTGGAGACCAGGGTTATCAAGCAGACCCTTGCAGCCTTGGATGTGGACTGCTTTCCCGGCACCTGTACTGTAATGAACACATTCATTTAATTTCAATGGAGACTGAGCAGAGAGTATTTCTTTATTCATCAGTGTGTTGATTTCACACCTTTCACCCACCCACCCACCATCCAGCCATCCATCCATCCATCCATTGTCTACACCCAACCATCCCTTTTCGGGGTTGTGGGGGGGCTGGAGCCTATCCCAGCTGTCAACGGGCGAGAGGTGGAGTACACCCTGAACCGGTTGCCAGTCGATCGCAGGGCAAAAGCTATTAATAACATAAAATGAAAATACTTTTGCATTGCCAACAAAATACTATTAAAAGACCAGAACCCACAATTTGATGACAATGAGGGACAAAGGACACAACCAGCCTTGTTCTTTAAAATTTGTGGCTTGCTGCTGCTTTGTTATTGATTATTATTCTCTGCATACACATAAGATATTATGGCGCACACATAAGAGGAAATAATGTGCAAACGGCACAGGTGTTCCTTCATTGGCTTCTTTCTTCCTCATGAGGTGCTCCACCTTCTGTTGCTGTGCCATAAAATCAGCTTCACGTCAATGGGAATTAATTAATTTGTCTTTGTGTTAAGACTCATGACAAGTGACCTAAAAACTGGTTCATCACCTCACTTTTTCATGGAGAGTCAGTTGGAAAAGGCTCGAGCTTAAACTAACATTAATCGTGCTAATTGAAGGAGTTGCTGTCTAAGATAAAACACATGTGGATGTGTGTTTCCGTATTGTCAATCTGAATGAAGAAAACTGCAGTTTAACCAGCAAAATTAAAGCAGATTTTGCCTCCATAAAATCATCTTAATCCAATAAATAAATTCAACAAATCTACAAAATCGTTTCAGCTCCTTAGACTTGGGTAAAGGTCAAATGAATTTAGCTGGATGGTGAAAAAACAAGTTGCAGAAAAAGTGCATTTGTGATCAAATAGAGCAAACAGTTTGATGGAGATGATCTGCTGGTTCTGATCGGACATAATCCAACACACACCAGCCCAAATAGGCTCTGTCCTGTGATTCCTCATAAACTTACATAATGTTTGTTTTCCGGCACAAACACAATGACTTCAGTGTGGGGAGCGAAACAGTTTTTACGAGTCCGGTAAAATTGTTCCAAATGACTAGACTTTTCCCACCCCCCGCTTTCCAGACTGTTTAGTTTGCTGATTGATGTGAGAAGTTCATTAAAAGTACATACACTCATTTTCTTGCAACACCCAACAGCTTTTCCAAATCTCAGAATTTCTCCTGACTCAGCACTGAAGTTTTGAAACTGTGTAAAAAATCCAGATGTTTGGGGATTTTTGGGGAGCGGTTAGGCACTGTCACAAAATCAGGGCGTACATCTATCTTTAATACAATAAGACGCTTTAATGGCTTTAATTTAAACCGGATTTTGCTGTCTGTACACTTGGATGCACTTGGAGTTAAGATGACAAAATAAGCTCTTATTGGTTTGTGTCAGCATCTGTATGAGTAATAGAGTCCGACGATTCAGTTCACCTGGGCCAGTTTCAAGGCTCGCTTACTGTCTGTCCCAAATTGACTTTGACAGCGGATTCAACCCTGTAAACTCATTCATAAGCTGTGGATGTGACGTCTGAGCAAACGCTCCCGGATGTGGGCGGAAAACAAAACTTACATGGTGAAGGCCCTTGCAGCTTTCCCTGATACAAGTATCCAGAATGGAGTAACATCAGCCGTATTTTTGGAAGACATCCCGCTGTCATCTAGACATAAACTGTAGATGGATGACAAATTTAAGGGAAAACAGACCCTGATGCTGCTGCACAGGTCACAGGGGGTCACTGGATGGTTTCAAAATGATGTTAATCATATGCCGTGGCCTTCAGTAACCAGATCTCACAACAGTACAACATCTATTTTGGAGCCATGAGACAGCCCTCTCCACCATCTTCATCCAGAGATCCAGAGATCTAGATCTTATGCCAAGGAGTGCCGAAGCTGCTCTGAAGGCCTTACCAAGATGATTCACGCTGATGGATCCAGTTGCCCATGTGTAGTTAGAGCAGCCCTCAGATACAGAGGATTTGGAAAACAACAATAGAAGCAACACAAAGCTGTTGCCATTGCTGATTCATCCCTGGAAAAATAATGTCAAATGAAATGAAAGATGGGGGAATACAAGTACCACGGGGTTCCCCGGTCGCACAGGAACCATGATGGGGAAAGCCAGAACGATGGGGAAACAAAGGAGGAAAGGAATCCCCCTCTCTCCCCAAGAAGTATGCTTTCTACTCCAGAGCTTGTGTACTTGTCAGGCTGTGTTTTGCGATTTGAAATCATAATAATGGGGATACAGCTAATTAATGCCAACTGGGCACCGGTGACCCTCGCTCCAGATTCTCCTCTTGCCCTCTTCTTCTGTTCCCTTTTTTAAAACCTGGCACAGTGAAGACACGAGGCTGTTTCCCATTACGGAGGGAGTCACACTCCGCTGTGTTGTTCCAATTGGAAACAGCTTATAGAGAACATTATTTAAACCTTCGCGTTCAAACATCTGAAGACAGGTTTGATTTATTTGAGATTACATTTAATGATGAGTTACGTCTGTTTATTTTGCCTGTGGACCCAGAACAATGACCACATTTTAGAATAATGGATTTTAGCACAACACGTCCCTGTTAAAATGTGTCTTTGAATGGTTTCTGCCACCGCGTCTAAACGGTCGTAAAGGACAGACGTGGAGTTGGACAAGAGTCAGGGTTATTACCGTTATTGGAAACTGACAAGCCGTTATGTGTAGCGGTGAGTGTTTGGGCTGGGCACTCAGTGTACTCGTCCAATCCACAATGAATCAATTTCAAGACCTTTGTTGCAAGGCATCCCTGTACTTTTTCACAGTTTCCTGCTTTAAATTTCCTCTTTTTTTTTTAAATTAAAAAAAAAGACTTTACGGTCTCTGCCAAGTCGTCACATCCCCTCATTAACGTTACCTGAGTTAACATCTGTCTGACCGACAATAAAGATACCTCACTTTTAAGATAATCCACTGTTAATGAGAGTAGACATCACTTAATCATTCCAGACAGATGGGGTCTGAAGAACAGGCGGTAAAACGGTTTTAAAATTAGTGTAATGGTCCTTTTTAGTAGCTGTAGTCGATCATTATCGTCATTGCACAACATGGAGACAAACCATGGACTGTCTAGGTGGCTCTATTTAGCATTTAAGATTAAGTATTGCTGTTTGGCTCAACACATGTATCACTTGCTTTTGTTTTTAGACACGTTATCATTAAAGGATCAGATGCTTTGTTCTGAAACCATTTCAGAGCCAAATAACAGAAGTTTAAGTCATTAGTTAAAAGTCAAATGTAAGCAGTTTTTTAGTTTTCAGAGTGTAATATCAAACTTTTTATGGCAGCGTTTTGTTTGTGTTAACATTTACTGGCTTCATTTCACCCCTCGCTTCACTTCACGAGCAGTGATATAAAACCTCCGTCCCGTCTGAGGAAGCAGAGGAATGTCTGCCCGCTAATGCTGAGAAATGCCTCTGAGGTGTTTCTAGCACATCGTCTTCAAATGCGACCAAATGTTAGAACACTCTGTGCTCGCACGTGGACGTTCACATCCCCGGGCGCATTGAGGGACGACTAAAGGAGGACGTGTCAGATGGCTTCGGAAATTTGAAGTTGTTAAACGCATCATCAGTCGGAGCTCCGATAAAGTGCTTATGTTTAGAGATGGGTCTGGTCCACTTGAAAACACTTCGGTCCACAGTGAAATGTTTCGACAACTAATGGATGGCTTGCCATGAAATTTGCCGGAGGCCGTCCTGTTCTCCTCAGGCACAACATTCCCATCAGACTCAGCTGTACTGTGTTTACTGCTAATTAGCACATTTAGCAAGCTGACACGCTAAACTAAGATGCTGACCATGTAAACAATAGCATGTCAACATTGTCATTGTGAGCTTGTTAACATGATAATGGCTGCCATCTTTACATTTACATTCTTCACCGTGACAGGCAGGGATCAATTAGACTTCAACTTCTCAAGCATCGAGTCTTCTTTAAATATTTGAAGTGTCAAGATTTTTGTTTTGGGCCATTTGTGGGCAGTTGGACAAGCTGTACAGACAACAGTGACATACTGCTGTCTTATGAAGTTCTTATGGTGAACACTTTCATTCATTTTTCCGGAGGAATGGGAGTCCCGTTTTGTTTGGCCTGTAACGACTCCTGAGAAAAACGTCTGGCTCCAGGTAGCTAAATGCTCCGCTGTGTCCACCCAGCTGGTCGCTTCCTTTGTCTGCTGTTATGCTGGGCGGGAAGTGCTTCTGGACACAACACTGACAATAGCAGTGAGACTGAACCCAAAAATCAAACGGCAGCACTGAGCTCCAAGGCGCTCAGGGCAGGTTTATACGTGAAAAGAAGTTCATATATATATAGACCTAATCTGAATGGCCACAGTCGAAGGTGGGGTGACAAACCAGAAGACTGATTTCCACTCGCATAATATCTACTCACTGCTTTCAGTGTGCACTAACAGAGTTCCCTCTTCTTTAATAAAACATGCTGCACCATAGCAGAACAAACGGTTCAATCTACATAACACTGCTTGCTTTTAATCCCTTTACCCTCTCCTATCTATAGCCATTCATCAGCTTGAGAAGCTGCTGTCTTCTGTCCAGTAATATAACACCATTCAATGTTTTTTTAATCAGAGTAATACTGAAACAACATATTGAATTCTGAAGAAATAACATTTACCTCATTGTCCTCCAATTCCCTGAACACACATTCCCTCTGTGTGGCTCGTTGCCGGTCATCCATCCATTGCTGCACAATGTGTTGTTTTGGTGATGGGGAGGCAGACTCCTCATGCCCTCCACCATTCAGAGCTCCCTGTGGGGGGTCAAGGTCCGTTACAATGGGCAAACATCACCCTGCCCGTTGTTTTTGTTACTCCCTAATTGCAAGACCCACAGCAATGTTGATTGTGGCAGTGAGCACATTCATTACGAACGTCATTAGCAGAGTCATTAACACTGGGGGAGCATGTTAAGAAGCGTTTGGAGACAGTTATCTGCTGTTGGCATTGGGTAAATAAAGAGGGGGGGGGGCTCCTCTACGGATGTAAAACAATAATATGTGTTTGGAGTAGCTTAGCAAGGAAAGCGAGTGGCTGCTGTGGTTTGTGTTGCAACATACAGCACTGGGAAAAAATCCCAAGTTCGTCATCAGGACAGGAGGAGAATTTATCTGTAAGTGACCGGCTGCAGATTTACAGCTGATTAGTTACAACACAAAGGCTGAGCTGCCAAATACGTCCAGTCTGACTGACAATGAATCTGCAAACATTCAAGTCTCCTTACCGTAACACCAAGCGCTCAATACACATGAACCAGAACAGTTGAACTGCTCTGCTGCAGAATCACGATACAATACTTATTTACATATCGCTAATTGATCCAGTCGCTGCCATTGTGCCTGCTAATTGACCGCCAATTACGTCATTAGTCTGTGTTAGCCTGTTTTGATAAGGATTTAAGTACCTGGAGCTGAGATATCTGTGTTACCAATCTGTGCTGTCTGCCTCTAAAAATATGTAAATTACGAACAATTATCCAGGCATCTACGTCTGGGAGAAAATACTGAATGCTAATGAAACAATGAATGCTAATGCTGGGTAAAGCCATTCATACAGGTTGAGATATCATTACTGACATTACAGTTCGTCTCTGTTGTACAGTCTTAGTTGGAGACAAATCTCCAGTGTGATCACCTTAGCTTGGTGAAGACCATTGAGAAGGGTCTAATGGCAGCCTGCAGGCGTGTGATCCCATCTGAATGAAGTACGGAGCTCACGGAGCCTTGGAGTGGCCACAGGAGACGACATATTATGGACACGAGGTGCTATTAGCATGTACTTCACTCGTGTGTTTGTTTATGCATTTTTTATAGTGGATTAAAAGTTGCTTTCAATCAACCAGAAGTTCCTTCTCTGAACATGAGTTTCTCCTGGAGGTCAAAGGGCACGACGGCTCTTCAAAGTACAGAGGACCATGTGGAGGGAAAGTGTAATGTGTGATTTATGTGTGATTGATTGATTGTAAAAGCCTTTTATAAAGGTCAGAGGTGTCCTCAACAGTTAGGAGTGTCCAGAAGGTGTCATTGAGGCAGAGACGCTCTGTCAGAGCACAGATGTTTTGGAAACAGTTGACGGCAGCGAGCTTATTGAAAGGTGTAATTTTGACAGACTTTTCTGTGAGAAACTTTTGTCCTTGCGACCATACGGGTGAAAACAACCACGCAGCTGCGATGATTCTGTCACAACCGATGACTTCAGCCGTAAGCAGGTCGTCGTGGCTGTATTTTGCTTTGTTGATCGGAGTTGATGCTGTGGCAACATTTGCATGTTTGACAGAAATATGAACATAATTCAAGTAGCATGCAGTCCAATATTAAACTTGGATGTGTGTTTGTGTGTGGAAAAATGTAGCTGTGAGGTGGACAAAAAAATGTAGCCTCCTTCTTGGTTTCGAAGAGAAAAGAGCAGACAGTGGAGCATTTTCTCACAGCGCAGAGACAATCCAGTGCCTTAAAATGGACTTTCCTGGTAGATTTCTTCATAATGCGAGGGTAGAGTGAGCTCCTGTGTTAAGTCTGAAGACTGAGATCCTGGAAGATCCTGTCTCGTAGTGCTATAAACCTCTGTGCTGTGTTTTTGTGCCTGTTAAACCTTCCAACTCATGGATTTATCTCAAACTGGCCAGTCAGTCCTGATTTCCTCTTCTCACCGGTGCCTTACCGCCTGCTCGCTCTTTGCAGGCAAAAGGTTTGAAATTATTTTTAAAAAGTCCAAAAATGAATGTTTGCTCCCCTCGAGGGACTTGTCCGCCCTCCACTTGCTCCCCCTCTCCCACCGGGAACTAATGACTGATGGTAATTACATTTAATGAGATCATGGGGTCGTCTGCAGGGTGCACTTCTGCAAATTGCTCTCAGCGTGGGGTCTGGAGTGGGATAGGGTAGGGGCCACCGGGGCAGTCGAGGTCGGGGCCAGGAGTGTTTGCCCAGAGTTTGGGGGGCCGGGACCCTCGGTGGCTTTACCTGTCACTCAGGGAGTAGTGAAACATGTCGTCCATTCGTCTGCCTTTGTCCTCATTTGTTTGTCTGGCAGAGGTAACCAGGCAGAGGTGGCGGTGGTCTCGCCTCTATTGTGTTCAGCCCGTCACGTCCACCCCAGCCCCTTCTCCCCTCTGTCCCCTCTGTCTCCCTGCTCCGCGACTGGTCATTTTGCCACTATTTTCTGGCTGCGGGGGGTGACCCGGGCAATTTAGTTAATCCATTAACAACTAATTGTCCCCTCCTACCCTGTTGCTCGGACAAACAGCCTGGTGGGGGGAAGTGAAGCCTCACTGACCTATAAAAGTCACGCTGATAGAGGAGGCACCCACTGTCACTGCGTGGACCCCGGCAGTCCTCACTGCACTTTTACTGGGACTGTTAAGCTTTGGATTCATATTCGGTGTGGAGGCACGGATCAGCGGCTCATTTCTTCTTTCTCTTTGAGTCACCCTGCCTCGAGTTCACAGTTTTCAGCCTCTCTTGCTCTCATTTTATTCATTTCTTTCTCGCTGGTCAGTGGAAATGTTGGGGAATCTGTGGATGCTCTGCCTCTGTCTCTGCCTCTCCTGGGCCGAAGCTCGCATATGGGCCTGGATGCTCAACATGCCCCACAGCCCTCCCAAAGAAGGAGCGAAGGCACTTAGAGAAAGCACTCCTGTCACCAAAGCAACTACGGTAAGATACTACTGAGCATAAATAGGATGCTTTTCATGAATGAATTCAAACCTCATTTAATCTTTCAAGAAGTCATCAGAGCAGAACTGCAGTTCTGTAGTAAAATATTCCTTCTTACTCTACATAGCTCCATTTCCAGGATTTTTAGGAGCATGCAGGCCTTAAATTTGGGTTAATTTTTAAAGAACGGTGTTTGTAAAGCTTTAACGTTCCCCCTCTTTTTTCCCAGGCCGTGTGCGACCATGACAGGACCTGTGGGAGGGGCTTCTCCTGTGATCGACACTTTGGTCTTTGTGTTCCTCTAAGAGGGGAGGGCCACTACTGTCGGAGGGATGCCCAGTGTGTCCGCGGACTCAGCTGCATGTTTGGGAAGTGCCACCGCAGCATCCCCAACGGACAGGAGGGTAAGAGTGCGACGGCAAACACGTTAAAACCTCGTTTATTCAGAGTCAGTGTGGAGATAACCCAGTGTTCCCTTCATCCAGGTGCTAGATGTAAAGTTGACAGGGACTGTGGGGCATCCATGTGCTGCGCTCGACACCACGGCGAGCAGGTGTGCAAGAGGCGCCTGGTCCGCGGCGAGAGCTGCTACGTTCCTGATGGTGGGCTGGCGTTCAGCATTAACCAGATTTGTCCGTGCGACGAGGGGCTGCTGTGTCGTGAAAGCAGCGCAGCACATCAGAGAGAGTGAGTACAGCATCACAACACCAGATCAGGCTGGATTACCAACCAAGAGCCTGAACAGCATGTGACTGACTGTGTGTGTGTTTGGAAATTCGCACCGTTTATGTACAACATTAAGTCAAATCCATACAACACACTAAATCAAAGCAGGTTTTCAGTGTGGAGTGTGCTCATACTGGCAGGGAAACATGTTCTTTATGTTCGCTGCTGTCCTGCAACGCTTTACAGAAAGGAAACAGAGGAGCGACTCGCAGCTGGAGAAAATTAAGACAAATTATGGATGTCGGTCAAACAGCTCAGAAAGCCAAAGAATCCTTGGAAAAACATTTTGATGTCCATTTGTGTTGTGTTTAATTGGCAGCGACATTCCCAAGTCCCGATTTTATTTGACAGGCATTGGCGCATGGATTTTATCATTTCCTGTTTGTATAAATCAGTCAGCTATGTTTTTGTACACAAGTCTATGCTGCCAAACTTGATCGGGGTGAGGGGTAATCAGATGACGAGGTCCAACCGTCATGGTTCTGTTTAATGGAACCAAACCGAGTGACACACAGGAAACCTGCTTGGGTTCTGGTTTAGATATACAGTCTCTGCAGCTGTGCAGGCTTCAAGGCCCTTTTCTTTCATCCAACATGTCGCACAACGTGTCATAACTTCTGTAGGATCTCTGTAACATGTTTTAAAACACGCTTCACAATGTTGAGTGTATATATTAGTTCTGGTGATAAATGGCGTGATGGCCTAACCTGACTTTGTTTGTCTTGCAGGAGAGATTTTATTTACCAGCAAGAACGACCAAGCTGGACCTGCCAAGTGCCCAAAACTTGATGCCCGCCTCCACGTTAAAGCTATTTATTATGTAAATATGTCGTATATGATTGTATATTAAATGAAACGTATGTAAGAAAGCACTACTGTTGAGCTGGGATCTTTAGTATCTCTACTGTATCTTCCTCAATGCATTTAGTGATCTTTGATTGTATCTATAAATGTCTATGTCCCCTTCAAATTTAAGAATAAAAAGAAATATTTTCCCAAAGCAACGACTGAGCCAAGATCATTCCTCATCAATAGTAAAGTACATATGTTTTTGCCGCTGTGTTGTGGTGAACATATAGAGGATGATGCAAAGATTTTTAATGAGTGTACACACACAGCGATGAAGCTTTTCGCCGTCTGCAGTGAGAATTTCAAGCCCAAAAAGTGAATTTTGGGCTTGAAATCGGAGTATGAGCCATGTTACTGCGATGACTGAACTTCCCTTTGTGCAGAAACCTCCCTTTAATGAAACGACACACTAGAAATGAGATAAAGTTCAGCTTATCCGCAGAGAATTTGAGCCACACTTTCGACTCTGTTTTAACAAAAACACACAATATGTTTGATACTTATCGATCAAACAGATGGACAGTGGAGATGTGACTTACTGGACATACTTTGCTTCTCACAGTCAGAATCCACTGGTTTCTGAATTCGACTATGACCTTTACCTTTGCATGAAGGAGCAACAGCAAACCTTTTCCAGACACCTTGTTTCATGCTCAAAAGGCAGATTTGGGGTGCGGTATGGCTTTAAAGCTCGGAGCGGGCCGTGCGGACACTTTTCTTGGCTCGCGGGTCGTGGTTGCGTAACATGGTGGAATCTCGCGGCTCCTGATTGTCAGCATCACCAGGCGCTGTAACGCTAGCTGTCCCCTGACCCATTCTTAGATTGGTATCTTCCTCGGACTGCCCCTTACAAATTCCCCAGTCGCTCCATTCAGATGCTAATTGTCTGCAGTTTGCCCCTTCAATTGCTGGGTGACTTGAATTGTTCTGTGAAGGACATTAGTGTCTAACCTCTTTGCTATCGTTTTACAGCTCTCATCATTAAGTCCTTGCAAGGAGTGTGTGAATGTTAAAACAAGAAAGATGTTTTTGTTGTGGCTTTGCTGATTTTGACTTGATGCTGTGCCTTTCTCTTGCGCAACGTCAGTTCTCCTGCCATTTTAATTCCTTAAGAAGTTTGATTCAGAGCAGGGAAATATGACAAACTATCAGCTGAGGAGACATCAGAAGAAAACTAAAGCTACCGAGGCTTTAGGCAACACGATATAAACCAATAAAAAAGAAGCAAGCAGGCCAATGAGAACACGTTTCTCACACAAACAAGAAGCTGACGAGACAAAAGCGATATCTAATAGCACGAGACTGCGAGAAACCTAATATTTCTGAATGCTGCCTATCATCTCCACTGGAGAACACTAGTCGTTCTTGTGTGCCAGCTCTTATCTGAGCTGCCAGCGCATTTCGAAGGCGTCCATACATGTCTGTTTTCACTCTTTAGCTCCTTCAATGGCATTCTGTACCGGCACATTTTGACCTCTTTTTATTTCAGTCGGACAGAGAGAGGAAACAGGCCTCAGCTTTGAGACGTTACCTGACGTGCTGTTACACTTTCAGATGTGTTTCGTGTATCTCAAGATATTCATTGGTTAAAGCAGTGGTTTGAGGTGAGAGCACTGGTACCACTCTCATGTCTGTCCATTAAATATAAGGGTACAGCAAGCAGCCAGTTAGCGTAGCTTAGCATAAAGACTTGAAACAAGGGGAAACCGCTAGCCTGGCATACAAGCATCGTTAAAGCTCATTAATTAACACTTTACATCTTTAATTTGCTGCTTTTCAGGTGGTTTGTGGCTGACTTTTACCAGACAAATTAAACAAAAAAAGATTTCATGTATTAATTAGCGAGTTTAAAGGTGTTGGTAGGTGTTTCGGTCTTTATGCTAAGCTATATGCTGGCTATAACAGTGTGAGAGTGTATGGATCGTCTCATGTAACTCATCGACTGTATAAAATAGTGGATGCAGCCACTGTGACGACCCGTTGGTTGGTGGACTCCCGTTTTTAAGCCTCGGCTTTGGCATCAAGGCTGTTGCCATCTTGGTTTTTAAGGAGCCAGAAATGACAATATGTCGACGAGAGGGTGGAGCTGCCGTACATACACACACCCTGCTTTATCATCTGTTTATCATAAATGGGACCATAATTTACAAAATGAGGAGACATGAGTCCATAAACTCATTAGGAAAATGTTTGCTGAGGTAATAAATTAAGTGTGACAGATTTACATCCTCCAGGTCTTAACTGTTCTGCATTCACTGTATAAAACTGACAAATTTCCTGTATGCTCATCTCTAGAAAAGGTGACTTGAGCAGCCTGAGTGCTGATCCCGCGAGGCACCGTTTCATTTGAAAGTCAATGTCTGAGCAGCACAGAGAGCTTTTGTGAGCAGCCCCACAATAGAGCTCTTAAGCCAGTCCTGCCAGGGGGAAAGTGGAGCTGGGAGAATGGGGGAAAGGTGATTAACCTCACCTGCGACGGTATAAAATGCCTCCTCGGGCTGTCAAGATGTTAGCTGTGGAGTGGCTGGTGCTGGTAACGTGTTGAAGAGCCATGAGGATCCTCTGACATCAGACTGTTCAAAGGTGTTTCCTCCCTACAGGTGAGTCTTTTCACGTGATGGCAGGATTTACATCATTATGTGTTTAATAAGTCATTGCTGAGGTGGAATGCTTAACTCTCTCTGCAGCATCGCAGCATGGCTTCTGTCGGTGCGTTGCTAATGTTTCTGCCTGTTGCATGGGCGTGCCCCCCCCAGAAAGCAGGTAACATCGCTATGCACCAAAGATCAGCTGGTACTTGTTTGTGAGCTTTGACAAATGCAAGATGTAATTCTAAATACTTCTAAAGTCAGAACGCAGTAAAGTGGCAATATGAAGTGAATACGAAGGCAAAATGTGAAAGTTTGTCTCTTTTCAGACTATGTTATGGTGTCCTGTTTCCCGAACGCCATCATTGCCAACGTCCCGGAGTGTCCTTACGGCTGGGAGATTGAGCAGCTGTCCCTGGGTGGAGTCTGTTACTCTGGGATCCACAGCCCGGGCTACTACCGCTTCATCATCTCAGACCTGACGCCCAAAAACCACTCGTACTGCGGCACGCAGTCCGAGGTGAGACCCCACGTTTTTGATTTATCCGCCCAGGTTTAGCCACGTCCGAACACCTCGGCGTAATGGACGAGTGGTGCATTAAGCAATGAAAACTGACATTTAAAGAAATCAGTGGTGACTCTCTACATGAACTAATAATGACAATGTGATTAGTTGCAGTTCTGCACAAAATAGTTCTTGGACTTTTACTCATAGCAGAGTACGTAGTACCTGAGTACTTCCTGGAGCACTGGGTTAATGAAGTTTATGGAAAGCAATCTCTTCTGACGTCCATCTCCATTGTTCTCCACAGTACATGCCGGGCAAAGACCCCAAGTACATCTTCTATAACTCCATCGTGTCCAACGACACCTCGCTCACGGTCAGAAACCAGCCGGTCAACTACACCTTCAGCTGCATGTACCGAGCAGCCTACCTGGTGAACAACGCGGTGTTCAGCCAAAGGTAAGCATCCATCCAGGGCGCGACGCGACCGCGGCTACCGTGTGGAAGATGTGTGCATTCTGACCCAATGACTTGCAGTGTTTTTACTAAACCCTCTGCTTTTTCCAGAGTGGCTACAGTTTATGTCAACAACGGGAGTTTAGGCACTTTTAGATCACAGTTGTCTATGAACGTGTTCACGGTGAGTAGCCGCTCACAGATCCACTTCCTCCAGTGGAAGCAACATGTTCAGTGCTAACTTTAGACGTGCTATTTAATGAAAAGCTGGCTGGAAAGATAAAGAGCTCAAAGCTGTTTGGTGCATGAGCAGCTTGAGGGAAGATTGAAAACCATCGTATATTTTGTAGAATTCAAAGTTCCTGTACGCCAAGGACGCTCCTTATGTGATCGACACCTCTGAGATCGGCTCTGAAGTCTTCATCGGCATCGAGGCGAAAGGACTCAGCAACAGGTGAATCAGCACATTCGTCATGTCTTTTTTTCTTACAAAAGAGTCTGTTCCATTACAGAGAAGACGCCTCTCGATTTCTAACACGTCTTTTTATTCTCGTTCACTTTACCACCTCTTAGATTCAAAGTTGTAATAAACAACTGCTGGGCGACTCCTACTCCTTACTCCACGGACAAGAAGAGGTGGAGTCTCATCATTAACAGGTACAGATTGAAACTCATCGTGCTGCTCGCCTTAAACATGACTGAACCAACAATTCATTGACAGCCAACATCTCTAAATACCTGGGGGCTTCTGGGCTCGACGCGTTCGTTCATTAGCGCTTGTTAGCCTGTTAGCATGTGGATGTTATCGCTGGCTGCAGTTTGATTGATTGTTTGACTTTAAACTTTTAGTGCTTTCGTCATCTCCAGGTAATTTGTTACCTCTGCTACTGATAAAATACACGTATTTGTACACGTAGCATTGTACACATCAGCTTTATGTAGCATACAGCTTGATGTTTTGGGGGATAATAAAGCATAAATTGCTTCACTTCCACTTGAAATCTTCATATCACATGAGTGTGTCCTGCCCTCTAGTGGCCTGAAACACTTGAATACTTGAAATCCTCAATCCATATTTAGACGTCCAGTATATCGAGGCAGCGTAATAGCAATAGTTCCAGATTGACCTTCGATTTAGCTTTTCTCAGTGTGAAGGTCTGTTCATCGTTTGCCACAAAGACTTTGTCACAAAAACTTCACACGAAGCTAAATTATAGCTTGTTAAGCTGTAACATTAGCTGTAATGCTAATGTTGCTTTAGCATAAATGAATGATAAAAGTTGATTTGACTCCACGTTGTGTTTCACAGAGTAGTCGAAGGTGAATCTTTTGGTGAAACAGCTTTTGTCTTCCAACAGCTGCTCCTCCGACAGCACCGTGACCATTTTCGAGAACGGCAAAGACAGCCGCTCCATGTTCAAGTTCAACTCTTTCCGCTTCCAGCGGCTGGAGAAGGTGTCCACGGTCTGGCTTCACTGCGAGGTCCAGGTCTGTGATGGAGAACGGCTCGTCTGTCAGCCGGTGAGCGAGCGCTTCTGTGCGATGTCAAACATTAAAGCATCGTGACCTTTTCTCATGTCTGCTTTTCCATTTCCTGCCACTCTATCCTTCTGCTTAACTACATTTCAGAGGGAAATTTTGTAGTTTTACATGTTTATTTTGGTCCAAAGCGTCTCACAAATGAGGCACAATCTGAAGCTTCAGGTTGTTAAACTTTGGATAAAATGATCAAGGTTTATTCCAACCCGTGTGTCCTCCTCGTGTCTCTCCTCCAGGGTCCCTGCTCGTACCGGAGTCTGTCCTCAGAGGCAGAACCAAGCGGGGGGATCCTCACTGCCGAGTTTCACCTCAGAGGTACAGCATGCTGCCCCTCCCCCTTGTTGTTTCCTCCTCTTTCAAATTAAGAGCTTGTTAAATTCAAGGCAAATCAGTATGAGGTACTTTGTTCATTTCACTGCATTAGCTTTTATTTTGTGTGATGATATATTGTCTAACTCTCAACAGGTGGGTCCTCCAATAATGGACACATAAAAGGTAAATAACTGATTAAAATGTGTTAAATGTTTTATATAATAATGTTGAATTATTGTATATTTTACTTCCCAGTGTGATGATTTGGATGCTGCTTCAAAGGCTTTTTTACACCAGAAATCAAATTCTTGTGTGATGAAGTTATTTTTTGGCCTAAAAGTCAAAAATATTGAAATCAAATGTAACTATATTGAACCTAAAAATACTGAAATCAGCCCACGAGAGCGTGACGTTTCTCTGTCATGAGCGTTTGCTGTGTTTTCCACCTCAGGCACCTCACTCTTCATCCTGCTGCTGGTGCTCACGAGCTCATGTTGGGATTTCATCAGTGGATCGAGACTGTAGTAAAAACACTTTTACTCACATCATTCATGTCCATAAACACACACACTCACAGAGGGGAGTGTCACCAGGACTCAGGGAGCGTATGAAGAATTCCTCCCCCACCTTCACATCACTGAGCTTCTCCTTTTGTCACAAATATGACTTGTCATTAGCACATTTATTGAGATTTTCACATCCTCTTGTGAATGGATTTTCTTTGAAATGTCACATTGTTTTCTCCAATAAAGATTAAATGAAAAAAAAAATCCTCTTTAAAAATTCTTCCTCACAATGTTAAGAAATAAATAATCTTTTTATTCAGTGCAGAAATTAAAATCAGACTCTCGACATGACAACGACAAAGTAAACATAAAACAGATGGATAAACATGCTCTCGTATTTCTTCTGTGTGGGACGATAGTCTTGATGGATTTATTCATATATATAAATAAGCGTTTTGATTGCAGACAGCTGTGTTGAATCTCTGATCTGACTTCTCTGTGTCTTATAAAGAAAGCCTTCTTCTCTCCTCAGGCTGAGCTGCGATTAGAAGCAGTCATCATTTGTTGTTTGTTGCCGCAGCGCTAAATAAAAACACATTAGAAATTGCTGTAAAAGTAACCAGATGCACCGATTTGCATTCGTTTTTACGGATTTAAGTGTTTTAAAATAGTCCGTCTGCTCATTGACTTCCATACAAAATGACTCTCCAGGTAAGTGCAGTGTTATGTGACTCTTCTGATTCTGTGTTATTCATTTATTTCTTATCATATGTTAAATTTATTCAGATTTTTATATCAAGAATTATTTTACTGTCAAAAATATTTAGGATGACTCATCTTGAACTCCGGGCAGGTACATAAATTTGTCCAATCAAATGTGATTTTGGACTTGCGGTCCTCAAGTAAAATTTGAGGTACTTTACTTCAAGTATTTGCACTTTTTGCTACTTTATACTTCAACTCTGTCACATTTTAAAAGCACATATTGTAGTTTTTACTCCATGAGGTTTCTTTGATACCTTTAGAGATTCAGATTGATTATACAAAGTATAATGAACGAACTATTACATCATGATCTGTTATTATAATTAAGACTTAAACTCACATATATCAAGTAACTAAACAAGCTCCATTGTTACCAGATGATCCACATGAATTAAGGTCGAGTTGGTTTGTATTTTCAGACTTTTTCTATCTTTTGACAAAGGTAAATGTGGTTCTCTGGTGTCTCCATTCATTTATCCATTGTTGGGTCTCTTAAGGCATCGTGCTTTCCAAGCTGTGCACAGATTAATGTTTTGATTCAACATTACAGCTGCAAGATTAAATTGAGATTACACGACTGTAACATAAAATGCTCTGTTGAATTAAACTGAATGCATCGCTAGTTCTTCATCCTGTGTGAAGATTAAAAGTATTTTGAGTGTCGTAGTCCCGGCTCTGAGCTCTGTTTCCCGCTAATTTATCCAAAATAAGGCGAGAGTGTCCACTTTCTTTAAATGTGCACTGTAGTCATCATGCCGTCGGTCATGTGAGCTTTGCTTTTATGGGCCTTTTTCACAGCAGCCCTGGCCAGGCCTAGTTTCTTGAGCGGAGACAAACACAAACGCAGGTCAAAAGACAACACTGGAGATGCTGACTGTGCTTGACTGGGCGTGATGTGCGTTGACTGTACCTCCGTTTGTGGTTTGAGACTGTCATCTGGCGGGCTGTGAGCAGTAAGGGGAGGATTAAATCCCTGTTTGCTGAGCAGCCAGTAGGTCTTATGACACCCTTTACCCTGTCATGGACACAAAGACACTGGTCAGAAACACAGGTTGTCCTTCTTACTGGAAAAAAAGCACCCATGCAGACTCACCTTCATTTCGATTTCCCCTCTTTCCTCCAGCTCAAACGATCCAGCCTGGACAAGGATGTCAGCAGTGCTCTGAGATATGTGGATCTTCAGGGCTGAGTTAGACGCACAGAAGAGAGTACCAAACAGTTTAAAGGTAAACTTTTACGATTTTACGTTGAAAAACTTTGACTTTGACTCCAAATCAAAGATCTGTTTGCATTCAATGAATAAGAAAACTCTGCAGCTAGCAGCTCTGTGAGGCTGCACTGGGACACAACAGTGCTTTGAGCTAAATGCTAAGTCAAAATGCTAACAGAGGCAGCGCTAACATTCTGCTGTATAACTAATAGGTTCAACGCCATCGCTTGGCCTGTTAGCATGCTGATATTTGCTGATTTGCGCCAAACAAAGGCCAGCTGTGGTTGAGGAAAATTGCAAATATTTTGGTAATAAACCAAAAAAGTTTAACTGATGATGCTGCAGGAGGGAAATTCAGGGGATCGCGAAAATCATTAGCATTTATCCTCTTGTTACCCTGAATGTGTGGACAAAATTTCACAGCCGTCCATCCAGTTGTTGTAACCTCTTGGTGAAAAGTCAGAGAATCACTTTGGTGCATACGCTTCTCTGACATCATGCTGATGGTCTCAGTGAATTTTCTCTGCAAAGGTGTCACTCACGTAAGCTGTTACTCTCCATGCGAGAGGCCATGTTCACCGTGTCACCAAAGAGGCAGTAGCGAGGCATAGTGGTGCCGACCACCCCTGCAACCACCGGACCTACGAATCCCAAAACATACTGATTGTATACATCTTCAAAGCTTCAGTTGAGTTCTTGTACACCAAGAAGTCTTAATGACAAAGATAGAAAAACAAAGGCCTCTTACCGGAGTGTATCCCAATGCGGATTGCAAGGCTCTCAGTAGGCATGTGGTGGATTCTGAAGACCTTGATGGCGCTAACGAAGTGCAGAGCCATTATAGAGATCTCCAGAGCGTGCTTATTGCCGTTGCTGATCGGCAGACCGCTGGCTACCATGTATGCATCTCCAATTGTTTCCACCTAGTCAAGATGACAAAGATGAAAGCTTCACTGACAGTTTTCACACTAATAATGAGAAGCTTTTTTATGCTAAACGGCACAACTTGGAGAAAACTACTGCAAAATGAGCAACATGCTGTTAAATGGAAAATCTCTACATTTTAAAGGAATGTTTTCACTTTTTTCAGAAATACGCTTAGATGGGTGGAGGAGTGAGACTGTCATGCCTGCGTGGTAAATATGAAGCGACCACCAGTTAGCTTAGCTTAGCTTAGCTTAACAAAGACTTCAAACAAAGGGGAAACATATATAGAACATGCTGAATACTTAGCTTTAGAGGTGCTGGTAGGTGAATTAAACACCTTTGGACAGAGCCAGGCTAGCTCTATCCCCCTGTTTCCAGTCTTTGTGCTAAGCTAGGCTAACCAGCTTCATTTGTTTTGCACAAACATAAGAGTGGCAGCAATCTTGTCATCTAAGTCTCAGCAGTTAAAGCTAATCAGTGCATTTCACAAATGACAAATATTCATTTAAGATCACCTCCAGAATCTTCCAGCCTAAAAGATTTACTCTAAGTTGGCTGATATGAAGTGAGCTGAGATGAAAAGCGTTGCGCGTGACGTACTTTGTAGACGTCGTATATCTTGATGATGTCGTCGAAGAGGCTGTAGAGGTCGTTGAGGAACGTGACCACCTCCATCGCAGAGCTGATGGCGCACATGGAGGTGAAGCCCACAATGTCAGAGAAGAAGATGGTCACCATGTCGTAGCTTTGCGGCTCCACTGACTTCCCTGCCATCAGCTGATCTGCGATGTACCTACGATCAAATTGGTTAAAAATTGCCGTTTCACTCTCACTTTTCATAATTGCTACGCCATAAAGGAAAAGTATAATATTGACCGTTACATCTGCTACCTCGGTAACATGCTGGAGAGCAGCTTGTCTGCACGAGTCTTCTCTGCTGTCAGCTGACTGGTCCTCTCCTCCACCACCTCCTCCAGGTGATTTGCATATTTCTCCAGCTTTTCCACCATATTGTCTAGTATATTTGCATGACTACAGTACAGAAAATCATACTCGTCCTCGTTAAGGTCTTTAGGTTTTCACTCTGGTCTGACGGTTCATTTACAGGATGTCTCATTCATTTTAGGATCATTTTCAAACTTCTCACCTGTCCGGACTGGTGCTCTTCAGCTGTCTCCTGATAGACGTGAATGGTGGTCGGTGGTCAGGGTTTTCGCTCCAGCAGGCCCTCAGCAGTGAGTTGATTTTCTCATCGCACAGCTGCTCACACAGCACTGGTCGCAGGGGCTCCCCTTGGAAAGGTGTCCTCAACTGCATGATGATCTCTGGAGGAAACATGGAGGAATCATCGAGATTTGGTTTGAGATGTTTTTTTAGCTGCGTGGCGCTAGTTTGCCACTTTTTTCCAAACTGAAATGACTCAACGACTATTGGATGGATTGAAATTTGGTGCAGATATTCATGCTTCCTCGACAAAGAATCCCTCTGAGTTTGATGGTCCAAAATTTTAATTTGACCAATGAGTCTCAGCTGATTAGCGCTGATTAGCAAATATTAGCATGCTAACATTTGTGGAGTCACTCAGGACTGAAATCCATGGTTGTGAATGGGAAACAAAGACTATTCCAGCCAATCAGCAGCAGGTGGCGTTCATGTTCCTGAAGGGGAGACAATCACATTGTGATGGAGAGTTGGCACTCTTTCTGTAGACTGACCCTACCTTTAAATCATACCTGCTAAACACCAGCATGCTAGCACTGTGGGCATGTTAGCATTTAGCTCAAAGCTTCTTTTTATTTGATATTTTCAGTTTATGTTAATTCAGCTTAGTTTCACTCTGTGTGCCATTCGTGTGTCTTTGGTGGAGTTTCAGTATGTCAGTAGGTTGATTGGTTGATTGGACACTGACTGAATGTAAATGGGACAGACTGATGACTCGTCTCGATTATGTCTTCCTCTTGATTGTCAATATTTCCGGCCACTGCCTCTGAGTGGGTTGAGAAAAACGAACAAAGGCGTTGTGTCACGCTAACCTTTGGGCTCCAGGTTGATGTCTTGATATGGGCTCGTCTTGGAGTTGTACATGAGTTCCCACATGATGATGGCAAAGCTGTAGACATCACCTTTGGGCGTCCCATTGACCAGGAGACCAACTTGTCTCAGAAGCTCGGGGGCTGTCCAGTACATCTCTACAACCAGCCAGCCAAAGAAACGGTAACTAAGCAACAGTCGCATCACCTCACGTCTCCTTCATGCTGTGATAAACATCAACGCAAACATACTGAGGATGACTCAACACCCACTGACCCTCGTAATTGAGGCTTTCTGGTGAGTTTGTCCTGTTTTTGCTCCCGTATTTAAACTCCCACAGTCCGAAGCCTGAGAGCTTTATCTGCAGGCGGCTGTCCACCAGACATGTGCTCGGCTTCAGGTTCCCGTGGAACTTCAGGTTACTTTTGTGAATGAACTCCATTCCCTGAAACACAGATGAACACAAGTCAAACATCAGCCCTGCACTGTTGCTTGAGTGCAGACGGCTTTGAAACAACATTCAGACGTCCGCATTGTTAATAAAACATAAATACAATTCACTAAATAAAGGAAATATGACAAATCTAAATTTTGGGGGATGTGTTGGGTGGAGTTGGAAACAGCATTTTGTATTTTGTACATTTGATTTTCTATTGTGCATTTTTGTTTATGTTTTTGTGAGTATTCCCTCATCTCTAAAATCCTGTGAAACTTTGCTTGTATTCTATTAATGAAGTGCCTCTCCCACCTCTGAACCATGTCAACGTGCTGCATAAATGAGTGGACTCACACTGACAATGTCATAAGCAAAGGAAATCTTAAACATCGCGTCCAGCTCGATGTCTGACGCCCTCAGAACATCCTGAAGAAAAACATAACAACGTCAAAGAGTGAACAACAATTTAAAGTTCAATATTTAATCATTTAACATGTTTGGGTCGACATAGCAAAGATGCTCAGCCCTGCAGTGTGAAGAAAATGTGTGTGCGTGTGTGTGTGTGTGTGTGTGTGTGTGTGTGTGTGTGTGTGCGCAGTCCTGACACACTGACCTTCAGGCTGCCTTTCCTGCAGTACTGGATGACCAGACAGACGTTCGGTGGCTCGAGGCAAACGCCAAAGAACTGCACCAAGTTCTCATGTTTCATCTCTTTCATCTGTCTTAAGGAGAGGAAAATGGTCAAACACAACAAACAAAAACAGACGAACCAAAAGAAATCCAAATGAGGATAGAGGAACATGAGGAACTTTACCAAATTGAACTCTGTGATAACTGACGGTTTCTGGTAGTTATTGGTGACGGGGGTCTTCATGTACTTGATGGCCACGTGATTCCCCTGAATGGGATAAAAAAGAAAAGCACAGATCCTGACATGTGGAAACAAACTCTGCAAAGTTACAGACATAAACATTATTCTCATAGGAGGCATTCGTCAAGCCTGATGAAGAAACTACAGAGTCAAAATATGACTAACTATAAGAGTCTTGGTATGATCAGTAGCCGTGTGGGCTAACGTTAGCTTATTGTTAGCAAACTTCAGATAGACTTTCTGTGGATTTGGCGTTGCGGAGACACTTTGACTTTTTTTCCCACAATGACCTTGAACTTGAGCACCCTCTCCTGAGCAGCGGGTTCAGTGGTATGTGGTACCTGGTAAAGACCGATGGTGGTGAAGACCTGTTCCTTCCCGGCCTTGTCCCTCAGGCCATAGCTGTTGGTAGAGAAATTGGACTGGGAGCCAGCGCTCCCGCTCTGACTGGCTGTGGTGCTCAGAGATAAAGTCTGAATCCCCTGGAGGAAACACCGAACAAGCCTGTGAACACACACATACTGCACATACACACGCATCTAATCCTGGCGGGTTGGTGCCCATACCGAAGACTCCCTGATGATGGTGATGTCGCTGTAGTTGATCAGCCACCAGCAGGAGTCGTCGAGCCTGTTCTGGAGCCGCAGCTTCTGCAGAATGAGGACCCCGATGCACAAGACCGCCAGCACCCCGATGAGGGGGAAGGTCACAAGCAGAGCCAGCAGGGCGATGTCTGTGTCCCATCAAGACAAATTATGGAGGTGGTTAGCTTGGCCTGAGAGCCAGGTTTAAATCAGGTTTTATGAGTGGTCTAAAAGGAGGCATGGCATATTTAGTGGTTGCATAAGAGCTGGTCTGTGTTACTGTACCATTAATCAGCCATTCACAGAGTTCGTTGTTGAAACCACATTCTGGTTTATCAGAAGGGGGTCTTCCTTTGGGCCAGACCACAGAAGCAAACATAGACGTTGGCCTGAAATGACATTTTTCGTGTGATTTCCCGAAATGTTTTTAACGCAAACTGTTGGATTCTTTGAGTGTATGAGAGCGTTTGTTACCTGACAGCTTTGGTGTGGCTGTCAAAATGGAGGATGGGCACAAACTTGGTGACGTCTCGTGCACGCTGCAGTTTATAAATGGAATAGTCCAGATTTCTCTCCCCCTCTTCATCAAAGTGGACTAATCCAGACGCACCTGCAAAGATACGCCGCCTCTGCATCAAACTGTCTGAAAATGATGTGCCAGCACGGCGCTGTAGTGCTCTGATAGAGGCTGTGATGACACTGTGAAGTATGGTTCTCCCACCACAAACAAAGCTCACCTGCGCTTTATTGGCTTGCATGTAGAAATCTCAGAGTGGGATATATCAAAACCAGGTCACATAAAACTAAAACTGCAGCATTTGCATGGCTAGATACCTGTACAGGTACGCTAAACCGACCCTTTAATGCACTTTTAAATGTTTGCACACATAATGCACATGCCACTTTCATTAAAAACAGCTTGCAGGTTAGTTATTTTAGGGAAATTTGCTAAATGTTAATGTTAATGAGCGCTTTCTGTGATAAAAATATGATGCAGCCATGCTGTGATGATGATGCAGTGTACATAAGTGCGGGTTCTTTAAGAGTACCAAAGCTTTATGAACACAACAAAAAGGCATATGAAAAGCAGTGTGCAGTGTTAAAGAATCTTTGCATGCTTCGCCCTACGATGCATTCATGAACCAACCATAAAATCGAATGCCGTTTTTATTCTTTAATCTCTGCAGCAGCTGCCGTCCATCATGAGGGTCTTTTCCGTCTTTGAGGACTTCCTTCAGTCCCATCGCATAAAGCAGCACTGCATCGTGCAGATGCGCAGAGTAAGGACTAACCTAAAAAAAACAGAGGACAGAGCGATTGGGATTCTCCTTTTCAGCAGATTGAATATCTCTCAACTCTCATCTTACCTCTCTTTCGGATGTCAGGTTGCTGTGGAATGGGTGTCCTTTGAGTCTTTCAAAAACCTGCTCGAAGAAGTCATAGTACTCATAACCTTCGTAGGATTTCTGGCCAATGATGAAGGCCATGTCGAAAGCTCTGAAGGCGTCTTGGTCAATTTTGGTCTTCAGGCCATATTTCCACAAGTTGTTCTGCGCAGGAAGAAGACGTACATGTAAAACAACAAAGAAAAGAGCAAAGATTGATCATCTGATAAGCGCCTACTTCAGGCCTTACTTTTATATGATGCAGTGAAGTGATTACAAGCTAACTAATTATTCCTCTTTTTCGAGTCAGCTGGAGATGTTAAAAAGCCTGATGGAGATGGCCTTTTCAACAACTCTTTGCACTGGCGTTAGCTTCATTAGCTCGCTGGCTGCAGTGTACAACTGTTCATGTGCGTTAACGGTTTTACTCACCATGCTGCCACTGACCTCAAAATGCTGCACCAGTAAGAAAACGTAGTTGCCGTTCATCAGACCCTGTCGCTCGGCCTCCAGCAGCAGCGCCAGAGAGTCCTCTTTGTTTGTGAGCACCACGATCACTGCAGGACGAACATTTGACAGAGAGACAGGAGCCAAATTAAGGTTATGTGTGGTTTTAAAGAGCCAAAACAGTTGTACTTTCCTCACCTCTGGCCACCGTGGCGATGTACTTCATGTTGCGATAAACGAGCTCAGGGTTGCTGGTATCAAACTTGACCGAGGCAGCGAGTTTGAATTTGGCTTTCAGTGGATTTTCCACAGTTTTCCACAAAGCGTCAACTTTGTCCCAAGTGTTTGACTCCAGTCCCCCTCCAATCATCGCTACGTGACTCCACCCGAAGAACTCCAGCGTCTTCACCAGGACCTCCGAGCTTCTCTTAAGGGGGGGCACAATTTTGATGTAGGAGTCGTAGATTTCGCTGTTGTCCATTTTGGAGGATTGTCCCACAAAGCCGAACATGGGGATGTTCCACGTGGATGCAATGAGACCGGTGACCTGGAAGGCACACCAAGTTTCTTTCTAGCACCTTTAGATTTCGGTTAGGCAGCCGTTGATAGTTATAGTTAAGTTTATGTTAGCAAGTTCAACCAAATGATCGGATCTGTACATGTTTAGTTTCTTGAGAGCAGTGAGGAGATTATAGTGTCACCTTAATAGGCCTATTTATCGTAGATGCTGCTCGTTTAAGAGTAAAATGTAACAATAAATGTGACGATATGATGAAATAATAAACTATGTCCAGCATACAATGGTACATATAATAGATAATTTCTTACTTCTGGAGATGAAAAGCTTAAATCTAAACTTTTAAATGAAGGAAACCAACAGAAGTTCATCTAATGTGACCAAAAGCTCCAGAACATCCACCAAATGACTGTGATAATGTTCTCAGGATATTCATTTCCTTTCTTTTAGGGGTTCTTTACATATATTTACTGGATTTACTGGCTGGAGCGAGTCACTCACATACACAAAAATCACCAGAAAAGCTTAAAAAATACCTTCAATTCAACAGCACCAAAAACTCATCATAAAGTTAATCCATCACCTCTTTGAAGCTGCTCCTGCAATTATAACTTTCATGAAGGGAGGGTTTATTGTTTATTGTATTTGCCTGCATTAGTTTCAGCGAGGTGGAATAACAGTATACCTTTTGCATGATTTGTAAGCTGAAGCAGAATGTTTTAAAACTGTAGGCTCACCATGTGGCATGCAGTAGTTTTGGTGAGGTGTACCTAATAAACTGGCAACTTAGTGCGCAGTCATTCATACGTAAACTGAAAACTAGTCTAATGCACCAATCGAGTCATACCTCGGCTTCTTCGGGACACGCTGGACCAAACAACGCAGACACGTTCTCCTTCCACACCTGGTGGATGAATCCTCCCAGGGACACTTTGGGATTACAGTCTGTGTCTATGAACACGACATCCAGACTGTAGTTCCCCAGCAAGGAGGGATTGGTGTTCACCTTCTCCACGGCGATCTGAATGGCCGAGCCCAGCCGCAGGGCGCTGAAGGGGAAGGACATGTTCCAGGGAGCCTGGAAGCCGATGATCAGCTTGTGAGGTTGAGACCCATTGGTGCTGATGTTGATGGAAGCGGCGGCAGGTAGCAGCAGCGTGAAGTGAAGCACCAACATGTGCCTGATAGGAGGATACATCGCCGTCGACATCGCTCTCGTCCTGTTAGTTGCTTCATGTTACAGGGCTTAAATACCTAACGTCCCTGGTGGTGCTGGACCGTTGGTTAGGGAGGAGAAAATGTAAATATGGGGATGAGAGTGGGAGGAACGGAGAAGCATTAAATCCATCATTTTCTGTTCTTGTCTGTAATGTTTTATTAGAGCGGAACAAAAGATTATCACCATCATAGAAGCGCCAATACTTCAGTTTCTTTGATTGCAAGTCTTCAAAGCTATCAAGGAGGAATTCTTTTCAAAGCATCACTGATCAGAAATAATGATCAGATAACTCAACAGTAAGAAATAACACCTGTAACTCTCGTCTGATAGCATTAAAGGCAGATTTGGGCGTGATGATCCCTGATTAGATTTTAACAACCGCAGATCAGTGAAAATCCAAAGGTGCCACATCCAGCCTGGCTTTAGTTATCGCTTACGTCATACGCCATAAATCCAGTGTCAGAGTTCATCAACTATCTGCTGCGGGGACACACATCCGCTGCACACACACACAGGTGAGGGGCGTGGAAAATGGCTTTAGTTCAACAATGTGGGCTAATTTAATTACTAAAATAAACTAAAAAAACAAGCAAAATCCAGTGAAGCCCACTGTCGGTCTCCTGGGAGCGTTGCCTCCTCGTGCAGGGCTGCAGAGACCAGATGAAGCAGGTTGAGCCTTGCCTGTTGCAGAGAGGCTGTCACACCTGTGTGCAGTTTAAGGTGCTAATGACCACAGGTGGGCAGATTGTACATTAGTGGTGTTGCTGGCTTTGGCTGCTTTTCCCCCAGGGGATCCCTGCTCAGCCTGGTCCAAAACTACCTCTGCTAATCCCACCAGGTAACCTCTCAAAGCTTCTCCTAATGAACCTGTCCAGCAGACATCGCAGGAAAGCACGTTAGCTGTCGAGCTTCGTTTGCTCTTTGCTGAGCTGTGGCTAATGTTGGCAAACACTGCTGACGTTATTACTGAGCTTACATGTATCTTAGCATTCACTGTTATGTGATCTATGTTTGCTGTCAGGACATTTTATTGAATGCGAAGTGCAGTTTCATCTTTCTCAGTTCAGCGTTTCTTTGAAGAGTCTTAATGCAGCGTGCACTCTATGAGGTCCCTCACGGTTATTTAATTAGCACATACTGTACATTTTAAAGGGATGGTTTTCAGGTTTGATGTGTTTTCAGCTTCTGTTGTGTGAGAACTTTGAACCTGATAAACTGGAGATAAGACTGTTGACCTTTAATCAGAAGGGGGCATCTTGCCCTCTCTGATTTTGTCTCCTTTTGAAGTTCATCTGGATTAAAATCAAACCCATTTATTGGTTTCTTAAAGAAAAATCATAGTGAAGCAGCTTCATGAACTGCCAAACCTGCTCCTAGAAATAACGTTTACATATGACTGATGTGCATTTGTACGTGTGTTGTGTGCTGTGGCTGCATGGATTATGTTCACTTTGTCTCAGTGAGGCGCTGCATTTCTGCACCATGTTGGTGTCAGTGGGGTTAAGTTTAGGGAAAGATCCTGATTGCTGATCTCTCCCCAATATTAACCAAATGCAGTCAGTGCATAAACAGAAAGAAAATTAAATAATAATTGCACGATTGCTGATTTCAGTGGGAAAACAAATTCAAATATGTTGTCAGTAAATGTTCAATATCAACATTTTTTTGCAGGTGCGCTAATCAACAAAATGTCCCTGTGATGTTAAAATGTAATTCAGTCGGCTTGTGTTTCCTTCAAAAAGTATTCACTCTTGCTATGTAGTTGTATGTAAACTTGATTTCAAGGAGACGGGCTCTAAATTGCACAATTCACCCTTTAATATTACAACCGACACTCTCCATCTGTGCTCGTGGCATTTTTTTATCAGTGGAAGTGACGGCGGCCAAGGTTCAAAGGTTCCTGTTGGATCTGTCAGACTGTTTTTATGAGTTCCCATTCTGTGTCACACTTCAGAGCAGAGGAAGAGGATCTGCTGTCCACACACATACATACACACACACAGACACACCTGCCTGCCTGTCAGTCAGCTGGGAGCTGAGTGAAACACCTGAGAGGACCAGCAGCAGGTAGGAGCACCTCAATGACCTTCTGTAGCATTTTTAAAGCGTGTGTCTGTTCAGACTAAAAATACGTCTGTCGAATGAGTGTGACTCACTTGTATACTTTGAATTTTTAATTGAGTTTTACCACTAGGTGCATGTTGATTGACACTCGGAATAAGCCAAAACCTTTTATTTTCATTACCATGTTAGCTTGAAATGCTGCTAATGGCTGCAGAAATGCCATAAAACATGTTTCTTCCCAATAAGACTCTTGACGTGTTCTCATAAAATAATTAACCCCTGACCTTATTGTTGCTTGATGCTCAACCCAATAGGCCTCAAAGGGCAAGAAAACTTCATTTTAAGATGCATTTGCACCACCGTCAGCCATGTCTTTAACTGTTAACAGCAGTTCCAGCGAAGGCCAGTGGATGCAAATCCTCACACATTGATAAACCTGCTATCGCTGCATGTGTGCGCTGTAATGTTCTCAGCATTCATGCGTTGAACTCTATCCTTGAGTGACTGTTGCACAAGTCATGTTGACTTTGACCTCAAGTTGTTTATGGAGACGATATCAAAAGCGGTGTCAAGGAGCTCAGAGTTGCACAACAGGGCTCTTTAAATATGAGTTTCAGGCTGATCTTGGTCATTTGTGACAGTGCGCCTGTGTCAAAGTGCTGAATCTGATTTTAAAAAAAAATCAACATTTTTTGCATCCCAGCACCATGGACTTCCTTTTCCAGTTGCTGTTTTCCCCTCTCCCGACCCCGGCCATCATCTCGCTGCTCGCCGTGGCGGCTGCGACCTTGTTTTACCTCAACACACGACCCAACCCCGTCCGGTCCCCCGTTGACCTCAAGTGTCAGTCTCTGGGCATCAAGGTAAAAGACGCCGAGCGTTTAAGTACAGATAAGGATGTTTACGGAGGCTGTATGGTCAGTGAAACATACAGTACTGATCAGTTTATCAATGCATTCATAATGATTCTTCTTCACGTCCTCAGGATGGAGCGAGGAAGACTGCGTTGCTGGAGGATAACAACAACCTGGTATCATATTACTACAATGAGGCCAAGACCCTCTATGAGGTTTTTCAGAGGGGTCTTAAAGTGTCAGGTGAGGGAAAACTTTCTCCAGTTAGCATTTCTCTGGTATGCTAGTAGTTTATGACATTTTTCCTTTTATTGTATGCTAAGCTAACTGGCTCCTGGCTGCACAGACATGAGTGGGAGGCAAGAACGTGGTGATTTCCACTTTTTCAAAGGTATTCCTGTTGGTCCGTCTCATCTGCAGGTAACGGACCATGTCTGGGCTACAGAAAACCAGGAAGGCCATACCAGTGGCTCAAGTACAGACAGGTAAAACTGCTTGCAACCATTGTAAAAACCAGGTGAGATGAACCGCTGTGAACTTTCCTCCACTTCTTCTTCATGAAGGTGTCTGACAGAGCGGAGCACCTGGGCTCAGGGCTTCTCCATAAGGGTCTGAAGCCAAATACGGAAACATTTATTGGTATCTTTGCTCAGAATAGACCTGAGGTAAGTGTGGACGCTGCTAAGGGGCTAACTGGGCAGTGGAAATTCTGTGGTTTTTAGCAACATGTAAATGCTGCCTCTGTTTCACGGGTCACTCGCAGTGGATTATTGCTGAACTGGCCTGTTACACCTACTCCATGGTAGTGGCTCCCCTGTACGACACCCTGGGTCCTGAGGCGCTGGTGTTCGTTATCGACCAAGGTAATTGGAGCTTTTCTCGCACCACAATGCCGCTAATTACAGAGCTGGGGTCTGAGTCCAGTATCTCTCCGGTCCCTACAGGGATCAGTGTCGAGTGTGCTCTAATCTCTTCTCACTTATTTATCACACCCGCTCCTTCAATCTGTGCTGTATTTGACTTTTATCTGAGTGTGACTCTTACAGCAGGTCTGCTGCTCTCAACACTGCTAGTTTTGCCTCATAAATACTGTTTTTTACTCTGAATTAACTGATAAATACAACAACAGTATCAACAAATGGAGCATAATCAGATGCAGCTGCTTGCTTCATAAAACCAACAGCATTGTGCTGTCTGTTCCACTGGTCATACATGTTGAGTTTTCCTCTTTCAGCGGACATCTCCATAGTACTTTGTGACAATCAAAACAAAGCAGAAACTCTGCTGCAGAACCGGGAGAAAGGCCTGACTCCAGTTCTCAAAACCATCATCATCATGGACCCTTTCAAGCCCGAGCTGGTCGAGAGAGGAGCCAAGTGTGGGGTGGATGTCATGTCCATGCAGGACGTGGAGGTATGCGTGCTGACAGAAAAAGACTGGTAGAGGAAGCACAGACACGACTGACAACCTGTTGTTTTCTGTCCTTCAGGCTCTTGGGAAAAGTAATCCTCAACAGCCAGTTGTAAGTTTCCGACACTCATGATCAGTTTCAACCTTTCTTAAATTTCACAACCTGCCTGCAGTTCTGATGTCATGGTTTCATGTCCCAACAGCCACCAAAGCCAGAGGACCTCAGTATTGTCTGCTTCACCAGCGGCACTACAGGTGATCAATTCGCACTTCATTGGATTTATTTCACCTGCAGGGAAGAAGAATCTGACGCCTACATCATGTTTGACAGCACAGAATGTAGACATGCTAGGTTAGCATGGCAGAGTTGGCGGGTCCGTCCACCGCTTTGACTGCAGCGTTTAGGCGTTTCGGCCCCGACAGCCCTGTTTTGATGCAGAAGAGGTCAGCAGCAGGTCTATGGTCTAAACCGGACCACAGTCTGGATGTGAACGCTGGATTCTGGTGTCACAGCCCAGGATTCACCAAAAGATGGAACGACTGAGCACAAGGTGTCGCCTGAAATATAATTGATCTTTTTAAAGGTTAATACTTTTTATCTTTCTCAGGGAATCCAAAGGGAGCGATGCTGACTCACAAGAACGTGGTCTCCAACGCTGCAGGTGTCCTCAAAAACTTTGAGGTACGGATAAATAACCATTAGATGTCGTTTTAAATGTGACACAGACCTAACGGAGCGTCCATGCATCACACAGATGGCCGTCTTTCTAACGACCCAGGATGTCAGCATTTCATTCCTGCCTTTAGCACACATGTTCGAGAGAGTCGTACAGGTGAGCGCCGGACTCCACTGGTATCAGATTGTTTTGTTTAGATATGAGGATATCTTGACGTGTTTTTAATCACTTTCTCGTCTGCGCCTTGTAGATGGTGATTTTCAGCATTGGGGCGAGGGTGGGATTCTTCCAGGGCGACATCAGACTGCTGCCGGATGACATGAAAACCCTGCAGCCCACCATTTTCCCAGTAGTCCCTCGACTTCTCAACCGCATCTACGACAGAGTTAGTGATTTTCATCAGCTGCCCCCTCTTTCCTCTCGCTCTGCTTTAGACATCAGCTGCTCTAATCAAACATCCTGCCTCACAGGTTCAGAGCGGAGCCAACACGCCTTTCAAGAAGTGGCTGCTGAACTTTGCTGTGGAGAGGAAATACGCCGAGCTGAAGGAGGGCATCATCAGGAAGAACAGCATATGGGACAAACTCCTCTTCCACAGAGTGCAGGTAGGACGTCTGTTGGACCAGATGCACGTCATGTGATCCAAACAGGAAGTCACTGGAGCTAAACCTGCTGAATCTCGCCCGTAGGAGTCTCTGGGGGGACGAGTGCAGCTGATGGTGACGGGAGCAGCACCCATATCGCCCTCTATTCTCACCTTCCTCAGGGCTGCTCTGGGTTGCCAGGTAATAAACGTTTATCCCCCTCTCTGTTGTGTGTCTGTAAATCCAGGTGACCTCTTGACTTGGAGATGTGGTATTAGCGGGTCGTGTTGTTTTGATCTTGAATCAGGAAATCTTTTTGAAAGATGACAGTTTGATACTCGTCCTCAGAATGACCCCATGAAGAAGCCGAATGTAATCTGTTCCTGGCTCTTATTCAGCTTCTTTGTACATAATTTGGCTCGAGAAGATGATGTTGACCCAGTTTCTGAAGCACGATGTTTGAACCTTTTTAAACTCTGATACAGTAACGCTTCTCTTTCGGGGAGCAGAGATTTCACAACCGTGTCCAGCTGCTATTGATCGATTCGTGTTATCGTGATAACCTGGTCACGCTGCTCTTGTTCTGCTCTTTTTTTTAAAACTGACTGGTCCTCTTAGATCTTTGAGGGCTATGGCCAGACAGAGTGCACAGCCGGCTGCACCTTAACCATGCCAGGAGATGCCACCACGGGTATGTAGCCCAGCCTCAATTGTCCCACATTTGCTGCTCCGGTACAGAAGGACCTGCCCTAGAAACAGTGGTGGTTTTACTTGTGTTGGAGTGTTTGTTCCTCCTCCACCACAGCCTGTAAATCACATTAGCATCATATTACTTTAGATACCAAGACAACACACTTTTAAAATGGAGTTGACTTGCATTTTTGATGAATCTATTCTCAAAACAATCCTCTGTACACGATGTTCTTCCACAGGGCACGTTGGGGCGCCGCTGTCTTGTAATATTGTCAAGCTGGTGGATGTTGAAGAAATGAAGTACTTTACTTCAAACGGCGAAGGGGAGGTAAGATGACAACTGGAAAGATGACAGAGGGCTCCCATCTCCACGTCCGCAAAACAGTTTATAACTCAATCGGAAGTTATTTTGTCGATGATTTGGAAGCTGTAAACGGCGAGTATAATGTTGCCATGAAGACGATTGGCTGTGTTTTCTCTGGTATGAGCGTGTGTGTGTACATGTTTGCCTGCCTGACAATCATATTGTCAATGATAACTATTGTGCTGCTTTTTATGGCCTTGTGAAGCACTTTGTAACTTCTTTAAAGTGATGGTAATAAAAATGATGCTGTCATTAGATTTATTTCATTATAGAATCTCAGTGTATGACCACTTTTAACAGCTTTAGGAATATGCAGTTTTAAACGTATTTATGCATCTGATATGGCTTTATCGTGGTCTTTTCCAGGTCTGTATCAAGGGTAATAACGTGTTCAGGGGCTACTTGAAGGACCCAGAGAAGACTGCAGAGGCCTTGGATAAAGACGGTTGGCTCCACACCGGAGACATCGGAAAATGGCTTCCAGTAAGAACAGAAACCCAGACAAAAGTCACATTTCCTCCCAGCACATGCAAATGAGTCGAGGGACTGGTTCAGCGTTTACCACAGAATAAATAAGTACAACCACAAGCTCTGTTTTGTGGATGGAGCCCTCAGGTCATACCGGTAGATTCTACTTTAAGTTCAGGGTTTGAAGGAAGGAGGAATCAAAGAGTTTTAGAGGTTTTGAGAGAGCGTCATTTCCTCTTGCTTTGGGGGTCAATAGTCTGACAGGAACTAAGAACTTCTCAAATGAAATGCTGCAGGTTTGCTTGTTCTGAGTTAGACTGTCTGAGACACAACCATCCTGCGAACCAACATCTCGTCATTTTCACTCCGGTTTGGTATGAATTTAATGAGATATAAAGGTAAATAGTGAGCTGTAGAGGTGATGATGTTACCTCTGGAAAGGGCCAGGCTAGCTGTTTCCCTCTGTTTCCAGTCTTTATGCTAAGCTAACCAGCTGCTGGCTCAGTCTAAGTCTCGGCCAGAAAGTACTGATCTATTGCTTAAGGAGGACGCTCATTAGATAGAAGTCTGTGCTGGACTTTATGCTTATCTAAAGCATCAAAAACCCACAGCTCTTCATCACAGCTCCACACAGTTATTTCTCCCATCTGCCTGTTTGTGATTAGAGTGGAGTTCTGAAGATTGTTGACCGGAAGAAGAACATCTTCAAGCTGGCTCAAGGGGAGTACATCGCACCAGAGAAGATTGAGAATGTGTATGTACACAGTGGACCTGTGGCCCAAGTGTTCGTGCATGGAGACAGTCTACAGGTACGTTAAATCCTGCATCTCTGCACTCTGTGCATGTACAGTCTGGTACATACAGTCTCAATCCTCTGTCCTCTGTGTCCGCAGTCCTGCCTGATTGCCATTGTGATCCCTGACCCGGATGTCCTGCCAGGTTTTGCAAAGGATCTGGGGATCCAAGGCTCCATTGAAGAACTCTGCAAAAACACCGTAATAATGATAATAAAGTTTATTTGTATGGAGCCTTTCATACAAGAACTGCAGCTCAAAGTGCTTTACAGCATCAACATCACATGCTTCACATAAAAAACCTTTCTGTTAAAGTTTCTGACTCTTCTGTGTGAGGGAGGACTTTCTCTCAAACTGCAGAAAACAAACTAAGATCCTGCAGATAATCTGTGGTCACTGTAATACAGTTCAACCTGAGCCCCGGCAGAGACGCTCTGCAGTAAACATGATCATTAATGCTGACAGAAGCCAGCTGGACCAGTGCTCCGTGCACGCTGTAAAACTCATAAGATGTCTGCAAATCAAATTGGATATAAGAAGCAGAATAGAGTTAATTTGATTTCAGATGATTTCTTTAATGGAGTTCCTCTAACAGTGGTGACCTTTTTCTGTTTACAGGAAATTAAGAAAGCCATTCTTTCTGACATGACCAAACTGGGCAAAGAAGCAGGACTCAAGTCCTTTGAGCAGGTAACGGCTTGTTCTTGATTCCCCAAATGAATCAACTCTAATCAAAACTTGCAGGTATTGATAAAAGTACATCAATCCAGACTCAAAACTCTGCAGCATCTGCTCTCTTAGAACTGATTCTTAGAAAGAGGCAGAATTTTTCAAAATGTAAACCAACATTCAAATGAACTTTTGATCTTAAATCCTCTGGTGCTGCACGTCTCACCAAACTTGGCTCAGTTCACCCTCTAGTGGTGAAAATGAGCATTTTTTTTCATCAAAGAAACGTGCAGAGACTGAAGATTTCCAACACTCAGCACATTTCCTCCCATCACAAACCCCAAATCCCCCTTCTGTCCTCTTAACGCCCACCGTCTCATTAGCCCAGCTGGTTAAAACAAAGCTTTTTATTCCGTTCGCATCTTGAACAGAATCTCGTATCCAAACACTTCTAACCGTCTCCTCCTTCCTGATGCAGGTGAAAGACCTCTACCTCCACCCAGAGCTGTTCACCATCGAGAACGGCCTCTTAACTCCAACCCTCAAGGCCAAGAGGGCCGAAATCAAAACTCTGTTCCAAATCCAGATCGACAGACTGTACGCTAACCTCAAATAAATGGAACGACCCTACAACAACAGCTCCTCTGCTTCTGTCCCAATCTTTTGCTTTCCTTGATTAAAACGTGGATCGCTTCACCTCTTGTGCTTTAACCTTTGTGAACGACCACGGTGAGACGGATGAAAACACTTGAGCTCTGCTATGTGTTTTGGCTTCGGAGGCCTGAGTCACCTGAGACAATGAGATGCTGTTAAACTCATCTTCCTGCAGAACAAATAAGTGCAGGCTGGGGGTTGGCTGGACAGACTTCTCGGCTGCGGCCTGAGTGAATCATCCTCTGACGGCTCCAGCCGAAGAGTCGGGTGCATCAGGTCCGCTTCACAAAAGCCTTGACTGCGCTTCAAATGCTTGACTGTTAATTTCAACGCTGTAAAATATTAGTAAATTACTGCAAACCCCAGATATGAACCTCGTGTGTCTGAACTGGATAACAAACCTTGAGGTGAACTGACCAGTGAGTCCAGCTGGAAACACGCTCAGGTTTGTCTGTTATGTGGGCTTCAGTAGTAGCCAATGGGAAAGCACTGAATATCAGCAGTGGGGTGGAAATGTGATGTGGTCATAACTTTAGACCAAGCTCCAAAACACCTAATCCTGCAGTTCCCACAGTGCAACTCGATAGAATCAGCAGTCCAATCAGAGATGACCCTTGTGACATGTTTATTTCCTCAGGTGCAATAAAGTTCCGTTCAAAGCCACAGACCGAATTACTCTTTTCGTGTTTGTGTGTTTGTGTGTGTGTGACCAAGCAGTGTTTTATCAAACTTGAATGTGGAAGTTTTGAGGAGGGAAACAAAAACTGCTGCTGAGACTGTTAAAAGGGTAAAAAGTCTGCAAGAAAACAGGTTTGCTGATCATCGGTGACACAACGAGCAAGACTTGGCTGTCCGCTGAGTGTAAGCACCAGCTAAATTTGCCACATTATTAGGTCCACGTGTCCAGTGCAACAGCTCTGGATTTACACACGAGGGAAGAATATTAGACGCGCCTCAATGCAATGTACAAAACCACTGAAACAGAATTACCAGCTCTCCTAACATTATAGAACAGCTGAGGGTGTTTTGTCAGAGTTAAAGTTCATTCAGGGCCTCAGAAGCAGTGGCGTTGCTCTTGGGGCTCCAAGCAAGAAATCCCTGGGGTCCCTGGGGTTCTCAAAGTGAGGTCCAGGGACCAACAGAGGTCCCTGAAAGCCCAGGCCTATCAATAATCCCTGTTTTAAAAAAGTGGCCGGGGGCTCCAAGCAACTGCCTGGCTTCCCTGTCCGCGAGCCCCCCCTCTGCTCAGAAGACATGAACAGCTGTTCTCACATGGCTGAGTCCTACTGACAAACATCCATATATAAAAGCAGTGAAATAGCCCTTTAAATGTTTACCATGTAGCCAAAATGATAGAAAATACACACAACTGCTGTTGTAATCAGGCCATTACATGATGAAATGTGCATGAATGCAGATGATACCAGATGATCAGAATCTGTGCAAGCACGATGGTCGGACTGGTCTGAACTGGAGCAACGAGTCAGCTCATGAAGCTCCAGTGAAGCGAATCAGCTTGTGCTTCTTGTTGGTCTGCAGCGCCCTCACGTGTTACGATCCAGACACAGCAGGTGCTGAAGTTCAGCGTCTCCTTACAGGAAGGGACATTGTCAAAAAATGACTGAACTAACTCTTAGAAAATAGAAAAAAATAAATATTACTGGATTGATGTCACTGCTGCATTTTACTGCTGTGGATGTTTAAGCTCTTTTGAAGTACTTTATGATGATGCATTTTCAGCTGATCCAAGAGGCTTTTAAAGAGTTTATTTAAAGCTTTAGCAGGAGGAAAATGTTCTCAGCCCATAAGAGTATGGAAGTAATCTGAACAGTAACTGAAGATGTGCCTCTGAGATGTAGAAGTATAAAGATGGAAATACTCAAGTACAAGTACTTCAGGTACACTGTTGCACGGTCATTGGTCTGCAGCTCATTTTCAGAGGGTTTTCCAGTGAGGACAATGCTGCCACCCTGCGTTGGCTTTGCTCGGTGTCACAGTCGGTGCAGCTCCGGGCAGCAGCTGGATCTTCCCCCGCTCCACCTGGAGTCTCCAGCGGGACTGACCGACGCTCTCAGCGGCCGCCCTGTGCGTCCCTCCGCGGGTCAGAGAGAGGAAGCTTCGGGCAGGTGTCCCCTCCTTTTACGCCTTCATACAGACATTATTTGACAGTCGGTGCGAGGATTGGGCTCGTCGCTCCTCAGCTCCTGTGAACTCACCTGAGGAGCCCGCGCGCACTCCTTCAACATGGCTTCTTCCGCCACAGGTGACCGCGAGGAGCAGGTAAGCGGACTTAGACCTTTCCAGGTTCATGTCATGATTCATCTGCTGGTTTACTTTGCTGTAGTTTGCGGGGAAATGCAAACGCAGGGCAGCTGTTTGCTCCAGGTTTCTGTCGGCGGAAAGTTTCGCCTCCTGTGAGGTGAAAACGAGAGAAGTAGTGAAAAATCTGTCCGGTTTAACTCCACCTGTGTGGCTCATTTACTCCAGCATGCAAACAGCGGGGGTCTCGCTGTGTTTCCAGTGTTCATTTTAAAGTCTTACTGGTTGCAGTTAGTGTGTGGTTCATTCATATCAGTGAGGGCAGACATGAAAGTCAGCGGCGGACTGAAAACCTCTGATAAGACTCAACGAACTGACGTCTGAGTCCTCACCTGAGTTACTGGAACACACACACACACACACACACACACACACACACACACACACACACACACACACACACACACACACACACAGTGACCCTGAGAAACTCTGTAAAAAGTTTATATTCGTGGAATAATGACCTTAAAGAACCACATCAGGGTGTTTTTGTTGACCTGGTTTAGCCCTTTAACTACACATCAGGCCTACATGACATTTAGTTCTCTATTTTTGAACGCAGCTTTAGTTCTTTTAGTGATTTTATCCTCCTGTTCCAGGAAGCCATTGGTGTCCATTCATTTCTGTTCAGTAGCAAACTGCTGAAACACACCTGGTATGACTTTTCCTTTCATTTTTGAGTACATGCTGATTTTTCAGGCAGCCATTGGTTTCAGTTCACACCTGTATGGTATAAAACACTGTTAGCAAACTCTTAAAACTTGCTTGAGTTGCGTATTTCATCAAATCTGCATTCATTCCTGTCAGAGTTACATTACTGTTGCCTGGCATTTAGGTCTCAGATGCTTAATTAGTCATTTCTGATGTTATTGTATTGTACTGTATTGTAATATATTTCTTATTTTGTAATATATTTTTCGGTTTTATCTGTTGGTTTTGTGTTTTTCCAGGCAGTCACTAATTGAAACCACTGGTGAGGTTCTTTAGTTACTTCAGATTTGACTATGATGTCTCATAATCTGTGTCCTAATGAGACATATGGACTTTGTTGATCTGGATTGGGTCAAATTAAAACTATGTATTTTGCAGGATCAAGCCATTTTCTCATTAAATGACTCGCGCAGCTGACTTAAGGAGCTGTTCTCCTTCTCTTTTATTAGACGTATCACTGTCTGCAACTACTGAACATAAATCCTTCATGTGGGACAAATCTACCACCGCAGACCGTCTGAAGAGGCCAGACCTCGACCTTGACCCAGTGGAAGACGGCAGGATTGAAACATGAGCGGGTCCTGTTATCAGGCCAAATAATCAAAAACATGTCACAGCCCGTCTGCAAATATCAAAACGCCTCTCTGTCTGTCTGTCTGTCTGTCTGTCTGTCTGTCTGTCTGCTCAGGCGTCTTTCCGTCAGTGTGACAGATCGTCTGTCGTGATACGCCTTTCTTTACTCTTCCTCTTATTCTGCCATCAGAGAAGAAACCATGAAGCCCAGTGTGTGTTTATGCAAGACTTTGGCTGTCAGCGCACAAAAAGCTGGTGTACTGGAAATATCGTGTGCACTGGCACACATAAAGCTGTCAGCAACCTCACAAGGTTTGGCACGAGCACAGTGACGCGTACGTGTCCAATGCTGTCTTACTTTCACTGGTATTTGTTTGCTGTCATTTCTCCAGCGTCGGTGTCATTAGTGCAAATCAAAGTGTAAAGCGAGCCAACATTTAGGGGTCAACAAGTGGCAAGAATGTGTAGAAATGTGAGGTTTTGTCTTTGGTGTGTAGAGTTGAAAACATGAGGTGGCTTTTTTTTTTCAGTGTAAATTACATTTTTGTATTCATAAAGTATATTTTAAATGATTTCTAAACAGGTGAATGCTTCTTAAAGGCTGGGCCTGCCTGACAGTATCAGCTGTGCATGATGATTTACTGCAGCCTGTCTGAGTTGGTCACTGTATTCCTGCCTGTCTGCGCTTCCTCCCCTCTGTCCGTTAATGGTTGACCACAGATTGTGATGGGAAATGGCGGGCGGGTGGTAATGGTTGTCAAGTCGCCGTGCAGGAGGTTTACTGTGGCAGAGCAAACACTCCACCTCGTGTCCTGGTTAAAGTGATTACAATCCACCTGCAGAGGTGTGTGCGTCTGCACGGAGCGGTCGGACAGGTTGAAGAGGGCACAGCATCCAGGTGTTTGGGAGAAGCTATGCATTGAATTTCGCTTTGTAATTACAGCTAATTAAAAACAAGCTCAGGGTGATCAGAAGTCGAAACAGGCGTTCGATGTCTTCTTTGTTGGTGTCATGGCTTGTTGATTCTGCAGAAGCCACCGCTCACAGTCGCAATCAGCATTAGGTTTCAGCCGCACCCACAACGAATCTGGATTCATGAGGCCAAAGCAAATGTTTATATGTGAGAGTATAAAATTTGCTCGTGCACCTGCCTGTGATTATCTTCTCAGTCATTAAATGTCCCGTCCTGTGCTTCAAACACTCCAGAAACGAGGACATTCAGTTTCCAATTGTGCATCGAGACAAAGAAAAGCATCAGATCGTCCCACGAGGATGAAGCCAGCAAGCATTTGTGGAGTTTTTGCCTTAAAAAACATTGATTATTGTGTATCAAGGGGACAAATATGGAGACTGTTCCTGCTTAGTTAGCCGATAGCTGACTGTCAGCGTGTGCGATGATCAGTCCTGCTTTAGCTTCGGTATTAACACCCGGCTTTAAAGCAGCCTTACAGAGGATCAGAGGGTTCATCAAAGGACACGAAACAAATCTGCGCAAATAGAGTTCAACTTTCGTGAACTTATGAATTTGTGCTGTTGACCAATAGCAGGCCGTCGTGACTGCGCTGACCTTTGAGGGGACGAAGAGCTGGAGAGTCTAAGACAGAGGAAGCTTTTGTTGCATATTAACCACGTTGCACCGTCAGCTTTCATTTCCTCTGTCAGAGTTTGCGGACGGTTACACGACAGTCGGGTTTGCTAACTGACCGTTCGGAGGCTCGTTCGTTTTCCCTCCTCAGAAACTTCCGATCGAACAAAATGCCGTTCGATGGCGAACACGTGACAGACACCTGACGGGCTCTTTCTTCCTCTAATGCTGATCTGATGCTTAAAGCCTCAAACATTAATCACAGCCTGGAAGAGTTAGATTTAGAATAAACAGCAGTGACTCATGTGGGAACTCGTGCCAAGGATCAGGATCAGGCTGGAAAACCACTTCTGGCGGAGCTCGTCCGTCGACACAGTGGAGTTGTGATGCACATTTTTCACCGTTTTCTATCATTTTGTTAATCATATAAGTGCATCTTTGCTGCGGCTGAGCTTGACGTATGCACAAAGTGGATTTTGTAATGATTAATAAGAGCCGCGAAAGGTCAGGAGAGCACAAAAGGTTCGCCTGGTCTGCTTAATCATTCGAGTGTTTGTATTAATTTATACTGCGCGAGGCTTTTCATCGCCTGCCTCATTGTAATGAGAACAGTCCAGTGGAGCTGAGTCAGCGGGCTGCAGGGGGGGTGAGGGGGGGTGAGGCGGGCTTACTGATCCACTCGCTCTGGCGCTCAGTGCCGGGGATTGTGGCGGGTAAACATGACCTCAGCCGCGGTGAGGTAACGTTAAATCAGTGAGTTAGTGTGTGTTTGTGGAGAAGGCAAAGTGTTATTTGGTAAACACAGCAGACAGCAGCTTTGGTTGTGTCACACACTGCGCGGCATGAGCGCCAAACAAACACCGTGTTGTAGCAGCGGATATGCGCCGCGTAGCATTAGCATGTATCCCCTCAGTGTGTGTGTGTGTGTGTGTGTGTGTGTGTGTGTGTGTGCTGGTCTGTGACTAGCTGAGCCAGACACACAGCAGGCCACAGTGAGACAAGCAGGGCCAGTGATGACTGAATGGCAGCTATTGACAAGGACTGACAGATAGAACGAAGGATGCCAGTATATGAAGTCTTAGGGGATATTTAGTGTTTTTAGGCAGCGAACAGCCAAATTATGTTTGTCCTGACTTATTAAAGGGCCACGCTGAGTGTTTTGCACCTATTATAACTACCTTTGTTGTTTTGTTTTCTGAGTCAATGAAACAATACATTTATGCTGGACTCGTGGGAAGTGGGTCTTGGTGGATGGTTGGCCTTCAGAGTGCTGGACTTTGAGTCCAGCAGCAAAAAGGGAAAAAGTTTCGAGTTAATAAGGGTTTCGGTTAAATATTAATTTCACATCACTGCAGGTTGTGATCATTGTGCAGATGTTATATTGAAAGGTGAAGTCAGTTTAAGGTGTCGTCTCTTTCAGAAGAGACTGGAAATGAATACAAATACCTGCAGTACCTCATCTGTCCCTTGGCTTCACAGTCAAGTCTTTTATTCCACCAATAAAATGAGCTCATAAAAGACAGTAATAATTAACCTCGTTTATTCCATTTGTTGGCTGCACAAATAAGGAAGATTTTCACTCCAAAGAAACGTGTTTACACCTTAACAAGTGGCGCCTCCTCGAGTACGCCATGTTTTATTCTTACAGCTTGTAAGCTCATACTGTCTAACACTGTGGGTGAGCTATATCTCTATCGTTTGCTGTCATGGCCTGAAAGCTTCGAATTTATGGTACCGCAGGTCAAAAGGACAAGTGTGAGTCGGCAGAGCTCCAGGTAGCTCATCCGATACGGTTTGGATGTGATGATGAAATTTAGATGCTAAAAGTGACACCACGCCAGGTCCAAAGGAACATACACGCGTGTGATTTTGCCTGTTTTAGCCCGTTAACTTCGGCGGTGTTGACCATTTTCAGCCATGCTACAATGATGTCGCAGCAACGTTTCAGTGAGAGTTCGTATTTGTGTTGAACGAGCAGGACGCTGCGGGTCAGCAGCATCGTGACTGTTACTGTCTGAGCGTCTGCACATTCACAGAACAGATGAATGAATGAATGAGCACCAGTGTGTAAGCAGTAATGACGGAAAATAGGACCGAGACACCGATTTCACACTCACTCTCATACACGACATGCAGGGTCATTGCACTGACTGACACCAGGGTGTTAAACAGTAGTGTGTATTCTGTTATATGAATGGGTGAATGCGTATCAGCTGAACCCTCTCCCCCCGCTGTGGGTTTCCGGGAGTATAGTGGCCCTTTAAAGGAACAATTCGTCACATTTTACATTGATGTCCAATCAGAGTTGATGAGAAATGGACTCAATTTAAACTATAAATTCCTGATATTAGATATTCAGTCGTTTTTATTTGAGCCAGATGTACAACCGATCTATCTGAGGGTGTCACGACCGAGTGAATTAACTTTATTTTTTGATGGACTTCAAACATGGAGGCTGTAAGGTTGGCCGTGTTTTGTGTTGTTTTGCTGTTGGGTTGAAAGCTGATCTGAGTCAGGATGGCCGAGCGGTCTAAGGCACTGCGTTCAGGTCACAGTCTCTCCTGGAGGCGTGGGTTCGAATCCCACTTCTGACAGCTGCAAGTTTCACTAAATTTCCCCGGCGTGGCATCAATTAAGTCTTATCTTATCTATCCTGTTGAACTTGGAGTTAGCATGTTGCGCAGAGGTTGGCTAATGTTGTAATATTGAGAGAAAGTCAGTGTGAACGTTAGCCAGAGCAGTAGGTTGAATAACAGGTATTTTTATCCTGTTTTTGTGGATATCTATACTTCAGTGCTAGCTCTAGCGCTAGCTTTGTTGTTCTGATCCTTGCTGGTGCGTGCGTGTGTGTATGTAAATTTACTTGATCGACATGTCCTGAAGGTAACAGCATAGCTACGCGTGAAAAAGAAATTCAAACTGTATGAATTCATCTGCTTGTGTAACTTTGATTAGCACCCAGCAGCTAGCTTGCTTGCTAGCTTGTGGGCGCGGGCATCAGAAGCTGGCGTGCAATGCATTCTGGTACATGTAGGCAGCGCCTGTTCCACGAGCAGGAGAATATATTGCTTCGTTTACCATCAACACTGATTGATTCCCTTTAACCTGTGACTGTTTAAATGCATTTCGACTTTATTAGAAATTCTGCTTTGACGGGGCTTTTGTGTGAAGTGTCGCTCATCTGAGGCTCACTTCCTGCCTGAGGCCAGTTTTCCATGCAGGCCTGCCTTCTCTATCTCATCTGTCTTTGAGTGAAACTGCGATGGTTAACCACAGTTTGCAACCCGAAGGTCCCGTCTGTGTCCTTGTGGCACACCTTGCTGTCACATTATATGACGTGTGGTCAGATTTGCCCGTGGTGTCGTTAAAGTCTTGCATTAACCACACACCTGTTTTTCTCTGGGGCATTGTTACGGCTGGTTTTGATGCCTTGTATGCAGCCCAGTTTATTGCTATTTTCCCACCTTTTCTGTGCAAATTTCCAGTTATATTCGGATGCAGAGACACAGGAACAGTTGACCGGTGCGTCAGCAGGATGATATTAGCCACTGGTGTCAGCAAATGTGCAAAAGAGAATATTGTAGAGCTAAAATACGAGTTTTATTGGCAGCGTTTTTATTAATATCTGGCACATTTTCTCAATTGTTTTGTTGATGTGATTTTATTTGTGGTTTTTATTTGTGATTTTTTTTAACTGTCAGTGATATTTGCTATGATACATGCTTCATCTTTGACACTAAAGCTAAATTGTGCTTATGTATTTTCTGCAAATTAATCAATAATTAGGTGTAAGCTTGGTGTGAATCATACATGCTGCACGATGGAAGCAGATCACTTGAAATCTTTCTAGTCCAGCTGAACAGTCAGCATTTCATTTTGCTTACATGTTGCATTTGTGTGACGTCTTCTAATTAGGACAATAAGATTAATATCTGGCACAGAGCATCTCCGTTACCTCACCGGCAATCTACGTTTAACAGATTAAGACACGTGGGTGGGCTTTACAGAAGCATTACACAACTTCTCAGCCATTTGAAAGTGCTGATTTAAACATCGGATAAGCAGACGCACGGCCCGCTGTCTGGAATTAAAACAAACCGAACCACCAAGGCCTCAGCTGCTCCCAGATCTGTTGAATAAACTGATGTTAAAGTGGCTCAAAGACAGTTTAAGCGTCATGTGTTTCTTTAACAGTTGCCGAAGGGGCTTCAAAAACCCCCTCAGCTGTTGGTCCACTCGGGATGATAGACTCCATGATGAAATAACGACCGTGTGATTGATCGTCTACAAACTGAAGTGGGGGCAGCTTGGTGGTAGAAACTTTCCAGCTCTGCCGCTGTCGCCGTGCGGCCCACTCAGGTTGGCGATGAGACCATTTTAGGCGCGGAACCGTGTCCCCTTTGCTGCCGTAAGCATTGTGCGAGCGTGCTGGTCTCGAGACAAAGACGGATTGTAAATCAAGGGGATGCTGGAAAGTCCGTCTCTTTGTGTGTCTGCTCTTTCTCAGCAGTCGTGTGTGTGTGTGTGTGTGTGTGTGTGTGTGTGTGTGTGTGTGGGGGGGGGGGGGGCTTCCTTCTCACCTCCTCTTCGGTGTAAATTAGCCTCTTTTACTTTACGAGTGTTTGTTAACCTTTTCATGTGACGCTTGACTTGTGCTGACGTGGGGCGTTGCAGAAGCGGAGCCCTCTGATTGGTCAGTCGAAGGCGACAGAGCACGGCTCCGGCCGGAAAAGTTGGAAGTCTTTATTCTTTTTCCCTATTTTTGCACATTTCTTAGATTTGAATGCTCAGCGCCGAGCGATGCTACTGTATGTGTTACAGCTCTGAGGCGGCTGTCAAAGCCTGCTCAAAGTTTGCCCGCCAGGTGTTTCATCTGCTTTATGTTGTGGGAGGTAGAAATGCTTTTAAAATACGTAGGATCCCTAATTATCAATCATTTTTCATAATCTGATAGACTTTGTGTTGGAAGTCAGTCAATTAAGGGAACTTGCTTCTTAACAATACAAAACAACAGACGTCTTCTTCAGGCTCGTGCTCCACCTTAAGCTGCAGTTTTGGTTGAAAACTGTGTCCTTGATGTTGACTCACGTCCGTTCTTCCATCCTGTGGTTGATGTGTCGTCTGTATGACCTGTCGTTTACAGCTCTGATCCCAGGTCTGGTGGGGGTCTACAGACCCCTGTAGACCTTCTGCTCGTACTTCATATGAACTCCGTAAGACAGCGGGTCGAACTGAATGTGTGTGAGAGAGACTGGGACACACAGAAACCAGTGGCTCTGTTGACGGTGGTCGTGCCAAACTTCCTTTGCTAAGCCCTGATTGGTTCGCCCGGTAGAATCCTCGCAGTTTATGGGGTTGCCATGGAGAAATCATGCCACATTATGGTCGTTTCCATGGGGATTCATCTATCGCCATGGCTCTGCCTTGGCAAACGAGGACGAATTCAGACTCATTTCCTCCTGGCTGGTCATTATCGGGATGTCATTAACATGCAGCGAGGATCGCTGATAGTTCGCATGGATTACAGTTGAATACAGACATTTTCTTTGCTCAAATATTTGGACACTCAGGTCTAATCTGCTGAGTGAAGCTACTGTCTTCTTTAGGAGGAGAAGCAAATGATGACAGGAACAAAGGAGATAGGAGAGAAGTGAAGGAAATGAATAGAAGAGGTGAAAGGAAAGAAGAGCAGATAGGAGGCCGGGGACAGATTACAGGAACGATGAGGCTTGATGTGAGAAAAGGAAAAGAATAGACAAGTGTTTGTCTCTGTGGCATCACTCACATGAAACGCTGATCTTATCAGCTGGATGTGGCTGGCTTGACATTCCTGGATGTCAGGCAGGCAGAGATACTGCAGATGAAGACCAAACGCTTTGCAGAAAGGCACATTTTGTTTTTCTTTTGCTTTCACTTCCTTTATAAACTGTTAGAAACTCGCAAATCTGATAATCGCCTCATCTGGAGCGAACGTAGCCGCCGCAGCTCTCCGTGAGCCGCAAAACTGGGGCTGATTGTTTTTAATTGTGCTCTCATTGCTCTGTTTTCACAATCTGCGTGCGTGACCCACAGCTGTGCACAACATGCCCATACCTGAGCTGCAGGCTTTACCAGAAGGCATTCTGGGAAACAGGATGCACCGGATCAAATAGTGAAGTCGAGCTCGGCTTACGTGCGGCAGGGAAAGCGCTCAGACCTTAAATCTAATCGCAGTAACAAAACAGAGTGGACGGAAAAAGCCACGCCCTTATTAAAGTGCAGGTTTTTGAAATGAAAAGACAGAAACAACAAGGTAAATGTCAGACGTGTTCCGCCTTCAGCGCGACCTTCCAATAAGCTAAGTATCACCTGATTGCACGTTTGCACACCCTGCCCAGCTAACGCTCTGTGAAAACACCCTTTGCATTAATAACAGCAGCGAGCCTTTGTGGTGAGGTCTTATTAACTTTCCTTTGTTCTACTCTTTGTAAAAGAATTCCTTCCAGTCGCGAGGAGCCTCTCCTTTTGGTCATTCTGCGTGTTTTCATCGGGATTTTATCGATCTGAAGCTTCGCCTCGGTCCACTTGGATGTGTGCTTTGGGTCGCTGTCGTGCTGATGCCCTGATCCAGAGAAGCAGCCTCAGAGCTCATGAGCTCTTCTGGCTTCGCCCCAAACGTGTCTTTTAGAATTAAGGCCCAGAGGTTCAAACCTTTGTCTCGTCAGACCACGACGCATTTTCCCACACGGTTTGGGGTCACTGAATGCATCTTTTGGCATATTTGAGACAGGCTTGCATGTTCAGGGTTTCAATCTTGCCATCCTGTGCCAGTCTGCCATGCAGACTGCAGGAGATGGTGGGTGGTCACATGCATGAAGTTTTGCATGCAGAATTTCCTCTGAAGTTGTTCTGTGTTCTCGCATGACCTCTGGAGGAGCGTCCTGATCTTTGTCTCCTGTGGTGCCACCTTTTCCCGATGATGTGCTCCATGGTTCATCCGGTGCTTCCTGATTTGTGCTTTTCAACAATTAAATCTCACACAGGCTTTCCCAGTAGGATGCATTTTGGTTTGTTGGAAGTTTGACATTCACATGGCTTTTTATTTTACAGTAATCACTGGAAAGCAAAGAACATCACAGAATGGTGATTTACAGTATAACTGAGTGCAAGCCTGGCTTTTTTCCATGTGTCGCGGCCAGCAGCTCATTAGCTCACATCAGCATCTATGTCACCACAAAGCCATGGCTCGTTAGGCCTCCCAGAAACACAAATCACAAGCTTCATGTTTGCAGGCTCACACACACGTACGACCCTCCAGTATTCACTAAAAACGCTGAGTGCATGTCTGCAGACGGCTGCAGCTCGGTGGTGTCAGACAGTGGACACCAGCTGAGATGATTTCTGTTGACAAAATAATAGAAACACACAAATAGAATAACTGTCAGGATCCATTAAAGAAACCCTGCCAGTGCCTGTGCCTTCATCCTGTATCGCAGTTTGTCTTTCACTGGCAGCGATAATGAAGTGTTCAGTGGTGAAAACTCCCACTCAGACAAGCAGACACAAGCCCATTGGTTGCACATGCCGTAGAGTCATGTTGGCACTCTCAAACCTTTTGGATCCAGCCCTCACCTGGCAAATAAGACTGTTGACTTCTTGAGGGCGGTACGCAGCCTTTTTATCACAATTCAAGAGGACTATTAGCATGATAAACTTGAGGACTTGGCACAGGTCATACTAGCATGGGTGAAAGTGTGATTGTAAAGTCATCTGTTGGTCGTTAGAAGACATTTTCCACCTGCGTGTGAGCACATTTTAAAGCCCCCCTCCACTCAATGTGTCTTATATATTATACATGCAATGAATACGTGTCAGAGCGGGAGGATCATAGAGGCACACTGCTGCCTGTAATATCCCTAAAACATCTCTATGATCATTCAGTAGCATCTGTGCTACAGAGAAGCCCCGGACGATAACTCATATTCTCCACACTAAGAGAACACGCTTGTTTTTCAGTGAAAATTAATTATAAAAATGACCATAATTCAGTCCTAAAGTCCACCGACCAACCCTCAAAACCTGCTGAGGAACTTTACAGCCAAGTGAAAGTGGAGTCATCATTGATTTTCTGTGTTTTGGAAAGTCTCCAGGCGCTGAGCTAACCTCGCTGTGAGGCTTAAAGCCACAAGCCGTGCTTACTGACACACAAACCAGCCGTCTCTGAAAAGCTTCTGTGGTCAAAGTTCACACCCTCTCCGACGTGAAACCGCCAGTCAGCGCAGGACAACATCACCGCTGCACACGGTCGTCCTCGCCGCCGTGAGGAATTTAACATGCAAATCTCACAGTATAAACATGCGGCTAAATATAGAGCGGAGGCCTTCTTCTTCGCTGTCTCCCTCCTCTCTGATCCTCCCCATCTGTCCTCCTCTCACTCTGAGACATCACATGAACCACAACTGAAAGAAGACCTTCATATCTTCTCTCCCTCATTCTGTCGCATATCTTAAATTTCCATAATAATTTAAATATGCACCAGCTTGTACTGTATATCTCACTACAGAGCTGATTGATTGGTCCCATTAGCAACCCCTATCTCCTGTAACCGCCGCTTCTTTTTGCCTGTTATAATTTACGGTTATGGAGGCCTCGCTGAGGGCTTATAAAGCCACTCCCCGTTCCAGTAGGCCTTTAATGGCTGACCGAAAGAGAATATTAGCTATAAAAGTATCACGTTACCTCTGGACGTGTGGATGTAAACGTTTTGGAGGCTCGTTATTGTGAGTGTGTGTGCGCGTTCGGGGCTGTCGTATTGAATTCAGGCTGTAAGATGAGGAGACGCATCAGAGAGACGGCACGGCAGAGAGACAGGGAGGGAGGTGGATGTTGGTGGATGTCTGCTGATGATGCACAAGCAGGAATTGAACACTAGCAAAGACATGTTAAGCCAAATGGTATCTGTGAAGAGTGGAGACCAGCAATTTTAAGGTGCCGCCACGCTCCATTAAACGGCCTTTTTAATTTTTTAAAATGATATAATTCCTGTTAAAGCCGGGTTTAAAGGAGCACCAACATGCAGTGAAGTGGACACAGATGGAATATTAACTTAACGAACACTCGTTAAATCAGCCGACAGGTGAACGTAAATAACGTACCCTGTCTTGTTTTACAACGATCCACGTCTTCAGTGGCGTTTCATCGGACCTTTGCGAGTCGATCACCTCCATCTCGTCATTTGCAGTTTTCACTTCCTGCCCTGCGTCTGAATTTAACGTCATGTGACTGCGAACAACCTTTTCCAGGAAGTGACCCCTTTCCTGCGTCTGCACTGCCACTAGCATAATACACCTGAATCTGCAACAGATCTCCCGGCGGTAGAATTGGATTGTGGGTAATGTAGGCAGCAGGTTTTGCACGAGAAGCTTGTGTGGAATTAAAAAAGTGAGTCTGACAGTGCTGCAGAAATGCAATAATAACTGGAGGAATAATCTTATGCTGAGGAAATAAAGGAGATGCTCATAGCTGGAAAAACAACTTAATTATAACTATTAAATCTTTGGAGAAACTCTTTGCTCTCTCTTTCTCAAGTAGGACAGAACATTTCCTGTATACTAACTGCAAATATGGTGCACTGTGACTGTGAGTACTGTGTACAATTACTGTCTAGGATCAGTTTGGTCAGAACATCCATTTCATTGTGGCTTTTGAGGCTTTTAAGATGTGTTGTTGCTGTTGTTGTTGTCGTGGCGAGCCACGGCCACTAGATGTCAGGCTGCGCTCTTCAGTTCAAACAGGAAGTGTTGAGCTCAAACTTCTGACACTAAGAGCACATGAAGCAATGATTAACACTGGCTCTACTGAGCGCCTGAGAAATATAGCACATGATTCTGCACTTATTTCAGCTTAGTGTGTGTGTGTGTGTGTGTGTGTGTGTGTGTGTGTGTGTGTTTGTGCCTTTTTCCATAGAGAGCAACAATAATGAAAAGCTCTGAACACAATCCTTCAATCCCTGTGCTTCTCAATGGATCATACAGTTATAATTGTACTGGGCAAACTGGCTCATGCTGGCATAATCCACTCACAACACACACACACACACACACACACACACACACACACACACACAAAGAGCAATGATCCACAGTGATCTGCCACCAGGGGTCTTCCTCTCTTTGTTCATTATTGATAAGGGAGCAGCAGAGGGGGGTGCGATGGGGGGCTGTTGAGGCATTTTTAGCCTGCGTGGCCAACGTGAATCCATCACTCTCTCGTCCTCTTCCTCACCTTTCACTTCTTACATCAGTCTTGTTGATAAACGTATGGACTCGTCTGTCGCTGCCAGCCTCTGACGGACTCACAGGAGAGACGGCTTGTTGTCGGACAGACTGAGGGGGAGTCCAGTGACTCATCAGGAGCGTTTAAGTCACCTCACTGCTCTTCGTCCCCCTACTCATGTCTGAAAGTCTGTCTGTGACCACATTAGAGGCCAGATTAAAAATTCATGGCTGAATGTTTGACTTCTTTTCAGCCAACGCTTTGATTTAAAATTAACTTTTTTCTATAGGTATAGGTTTGTGTGAGGTACTGACGAAATGTGCCAGCCCACGAAAACAGAGTATATTTACTTCTCTGTATCCTAGTACAAATTAGAGGTACTTGTTTTCTTTTCAGCCACTTTCTGCTTGTCTTCTACTGTCTGGCAGCTTTACAGACAGAAGTTTTGCAGACAAAAACATTTGAAGAGCCTTTAAAATAAGATAATTTATTATGAATGAACCCCCCCAACAGTATATACAAGTCCCTCCTTTCCTTTAAATCTTTATATTTTTAATCGTTCTGAAGTTTGGACTGTTGGACAGTCACATGATCACTTGTTCAGCCCTGGCATCAAATAAAGATCATTTAATTATAGATTAGTTTGTGATTGTGTTTTCCGACATAATAACAAACGCACATTTTCAGACGTAAACACAAGCGGAAACACAAGCGGAAAGCTCTCTCCATTTTAACTTGTTGAAGAAACACACCATCTTTTCTCTCTCTGCACTCCACACTAACACACACATGCACTCACACACACACACACACATACACACACACCCATGCACACAAGCAAGCGCCGATGAGCTGATATTGATTGCTATTAATACTCAAGCCCCCGTAGCTTGTTGCAGCTCTGCTCTCACTTGTGGAGTGTGTGGGAGGCAACCACAGCCATGGACAGGTAGAAGTGTGTGTGTGTGTGCGCATGTGTGTGTGTGTGTGCGTGCATGCATGTGTGTGCGTAAAGGAGAAAGAAAAAGAAACACACAACGACAGAGAGAAAGAACTAGAATGTGTGTCTCCATCGCTCAGCCGGCCAGCCTCATTGGCTCCTCTCCTCGCGGACTGTGTGTGTGTGTGTGAGCACACGCATGTGTGTGTGTGTGTGTGTGTGTGAAAGTGGGTGTGAGCAGCTGAGCGAGTTGGTCGCTGTGCACGTTGAGAGTGGCCGCCACTCCACTCTTCTCCGCTCATCCATGCTGGATTAAAACCCCATTTTTATTTTTTTTTTTTGGGCTCATACACACAGCTGTTTGGGACACACACACACACACACATACACACACTCTGACAGCTGCTGAAATGAGCGAGGAGGTTAAAGAGAAGTCTACGGGGAAGTCCGCTCATCGCAAGAAGAAAGGAAAGAAGGTAAAAGGATTCATTAAGCCTGAGCTGGGTTTGTAAACAACATGGTGAGGCTGCTTCAGCTGATGAAATGCATCTGTCACACTAAAGTTAGAGAATTTATGTCTGATTTGATACCACGGGAAGATCACTTGATTCTTTTCATCTGTTTCGGGCGTATTTCCTCGCTGAAAGTTGTGTATTTTGTTGATGGAGAGCAGCTTTTGCTGTGGTGGCTGTCAGCCTTTGTTAACTGGCGACTTGATGACCGAGCACTATCACGGCAGAGCAGGGACTCTAATGGCTAGTTGGGCTTTTGTTCTCCACTCATTTAATAAAAAATGGCAGCTTATTCCTTCTAAATATAACACTTTTTGTCGAAATGCTCATTGTGTGCAGGTTGCCTATTGGAGGACAAACATTTGTGATGCGATGATGTTTTTCATGTGAGATATATCCAGAAATAAATGTGAAATCTCCTCCCTTTGTTCATTTGAAGTTTTTGGCGACTGCAGGCATCAAGCACCTGTTAACCTGCTGATGTCCCCGTTGAGAGCAGAGAAAGATGAGGTCCAAACAGGAAATAAAAGGATCAGAAAGGGAGAAAAGAGAGGGGAGAGGAGGGAAGGGTGGACTGGAGAGGTGAAGAAGGAAAGTAGGACAGGAGGTGAAAGTGGGGGCAAAGAGGGGAGGTCACGATCAGAGTGTGAAAGAGACACTTGATGTGTCTGTGGATGAATCAACATCTTCCCACAGATATTTCTCTCTTTGTTTCAGCTGCTCTGGTAACATCTCCTTCAAATTCATGGTAACGGCAAAATGGAAAATGATGAATCCACAGCAACATCTGGCAGCGTGACAGCATGAATGAGCCGCAATTCGTCGCGATGATCATGCAGAAAATGCCTTCTCGGCAGCCAGCCGTGATTAAAATGGGTTTTCCTGTGCTTAGCAAGGACATTAGATTTATGGTTTTACATTAGCTGGCTGTCTGGATGAGTGGGCGTGTGTGTGTCGCCTTTGTTTATGCCACAAAAACACGTCTGTATGAGAAAGAAAATCTGAAAAAAGTCATCATTTTTGGGGTATATTTGCTGGATTTCATTAGAAAAAGGAGGTTCCTGTGTTTGGAATAAGATGTTTGGTATTATATGAGAATAAAATTAGTATTCCCTCGATTTTACTTTTAATTCCTTTAATTTTAGATGTTTCCTCAAGACAAACATCCTTACAAGAACTTGGTCGACATACAACATATGTGACTCCTCACAGGGCTAGCCGGTGGGCTAACTGCTGACATGCTATCACGCTAGTCTGCCGGGAACATGCTAACGCGATAGCGATAGATTGCTGACTCTAATGACGACAAAGCTAAAGAAAATTATTAAAACGATGTCCAGTTAGACAGGAGAGAGGAAAGACTCTGGTTTTAAGGCACTGAATTAACAAAAAACATGTTTGTTTATACTACAAGTTAAAATGAAATTACAATACAGTGTTAGCAAAAGAGTATCAGACTCAGCACCCTAGCAATTGTTAGCTCCTTAGCCAGCTTGGCTTTAACTGTGTGGTGTTTATTTAAAAGATGTATTCGCTCTATAAACTCATTTTCTTATAACTATCTTCAAACCGCCTCTCTTTTGTGAAACACTTCATACTCCAGCAAAGTTAAAAAAATCTGCGCTAGCGTCCCAGTTTTGACTCTGTTCCCTGAAAGGTTAGCGCTGTCAACAGGGCTATGTGCCAGTTTGATTGTCAAAGTTCAATGAAGTTTAACTGAAAAGATTAATGCAACGTGACATTCGGCACTTCCATTAATTTGGCATTTAAATACCTCAAAATTCTGAAATATCTTCACAAAGAACTGATTGAAAGAAGAATCTGACTGCACATTTCTCGCTAGCGTTCAGGTCTCGTCAGTTTTTGGATCCATTTCGATCAATCAAAACCAAAAGGATGTGTTTAAGTCTGCCTTGTGAGGACAGCTGTCCTAATGTCTGTGGTGGGTTTCTATGCCCTGATGCCTCTGTATATACAGTATGCGTGTGCTCCTTTGCAGAGCCTGCTGCTGTGAAAGAGGCTGCTGGATAAGCACCTTTATTCTATAAGATTCAGCCTTATGTTTAGTCAGCTGTTCTTAATTGTCTCCCTGCACATACGCTGCTGTCGTCTCTGTTTATTCTGTGCCACAGGTGTTTTTGGCTGCCGCAGACAAAGAAGGCAACATACAGTCTATATGATTTAGTGCGTCTTTTGATATTGATGCTCTGTCCTTTAGCTTATATCTGTTTATGTTTCGCCATCACATTGGAGATTAATTACTCTTTTTGGAGGATGAAGGAGGGGGTAGAGGGAGCTGGAGAGAAAGGACCAGAAAAGTAGAGGAGGAGTCTAAAAGGGTGGGGAAGAAGAGATGGAGGAGTAAAACAAAAGCAGAGAGGAGTAGAGAGAGTGAGGGTGAATGGGAGCCGAGGAGAGGAGAAAGAGAGGGAACGATGAAGTGAGGAGAGAAAAGAGAGCTGGAACGATTGTGTTGTGAGACGGCGTCTCGACTGATGAGGGATGACGGTTGCGTCGCCGTGATCCTGTGGAGAAGAGACAGTCAGGGAGTAATGGAGGGAGAGAGGAGGGAAGACAGCAAAAGCAGATGAAAAAGACGAGTGCACGGGGAAGTAAAGTAGACGAAAAGGAGCTTGATGGCTCTATTTTGGGGTAGAAGCAGGAAGGAAGATGAAGAGAAGGGTAGGCAGAGAGTGAAGAGGAGGAAAAATAGAGGAAGGCTATTAAAGGAGCGAGCAGACAAGATAAGTAGTGAGATCAGGAGAGTGATTTGAAAGAGGGAGGAGAGGAGCGTGTTTTTGCTCTGAGGTGTTGCCTCCTCTCTCCACCTGTTGCTAAGCACACAGCAGCACTGATGTGGATGAACCATCACATCCTACACAAAGGACATTATGGTTTTGCTCCACTTCCAAAAATTGAGCTTTAATTGAAATTTAGTTGAAAGCGAAGTCATGAATTTTGGTATGGAGCCGGCATTTTTAAAGTCGGTGAACGTCCAAAGAGCAGATTAAAAGAAAAGGCTGATAAAATCAAAGCAGCAGAGGCTGAGATATCCTGACTTTTCCTCCCTGATTGGTCAAGCTCAGAAATACTGGATTCTACATTTCCCATCATGCAGCTCAAGACTATTTAATCCTCCTTACCCCATGTCTTTCTCCACATCCTTAATTTGTAATTTAGGCTCTTTTATAGGCTAGTTTCAGTTAGATATTAGATGTTTTCAAGGCTAACTTGTGATAACCCGATTGACATCACTGTGACATCATCTGGGTGATATTCTTAAATGCTCCAGAAGCACTGCTGCAGTGCAAAACAAAATGATCTATTGTTAAGATAACTGTAATGAAATGAAGTGTGCTATCTGTTTTTTGTAAAATTATAAATGGTTCGCCTTCGCGGGGGTGTTGGTGATGATCTCTGAGTGCTTTCTTAGTAACAAGTACGGTGGCCCTGAGCGCTCAGCACACTGCAACTTAAGAAAACACATGCAGACTGAGAAAATACAAGCAAATTAAAAAAAATATTATCTGCAGTTGGACAACACAGAAACCTGCAACGAGAAATGGAAACGCAACCAAATACAAGTGCCAACGGAAGCTGTTTCCAGGGGACACTAAAGAGTGATGGACACGGGTGTTTTCCGTTATGCCATGTATTAGCTCTCATGGCCACCATAAATCAGTAAGATCACACTGGGTCACAAAAGTTGAATCCTATTATTTCGCTTCTGAGGATCGAGATTAAAATGTTTCAGAGAGTGGCGAACAAAATATGACACATCCTACATTTGCATGTTTGTTTTCCTCGTCCGTCTGCTGGAGCTGAAATCACATGCCACCGTTCTCGGCTATCAGAAACAGGAGCGAGGGGAGGGGGAAAGGAGGAGAGAGACATGGGGGACCTTAGAGCTTGGCAGGTGTGTTAATGGATGTAGCTATGACAACCGAAGGCCTGCTGGGAGAAGGAGGAAGTGAGAGAACCAGTTTGGAGCTGTGGAAGTTAGTCATCAGGTGGTGAAGCTGCATACAGCTCAACATGGGAGACTTAGTGTTAGCTGGAGTGCTTCATGTAAACAGACTCTCAGACTGAACTCGAGTCTAAGAGGATGAAAACAAACTGATATGGGCTCTCACGCCCTGCGCTCTGTGTGTGTGTGTGTGTGTGTGTGTGTGTGTGTGTGTGTGTGTGTGTGTGTGTGTGTGTGTGTGTGTGCAGTATACACACACATGCACAGGCCTGGTATGCCTTTTACATTTTTACTGTGTAACTCAAAGCCCGTCCGGCTGAGTCTTGTAACCGAGGAGGGGAACAGGAAGACGGGGACAGAGGACCCTTTCAGGCAAACCGCTGGTACTGAGAAATACCTCAAGAGAGTGTGGAGGTATAGATGACACCCAAATGCCAAATAATCTGCTCAAAACTGTTGCTTGTTGCTCTAAAAATGGATGAAAAGTTTAATTTAACGGCGGTACAGTACCCAAATGTGCTTATAATTAGAATCAGAATCAGTATGATGTGATATAATCAATATGATCAGAGTTTGTGATTATTTCTGACTGTTTTTACTCCTGTAAGCAGCTAACAGAAGCAGCTCTCTGCCCTCTAATAATGACGACTCCACTTCAATAAAACATCCCATCTGTTAGAGGGAGGTGAGCAGCACATATATGCATGGTGTATCAGTGTTTTTGTGCTGTTTTAGTAAGAGAAGAGGACTATTGCTTATGTAACATGACTGCCCACGTTCAGTCATTTTCAACCCACACCCTCTCCAATGTCAATACTGTCAATGCTTTCAATAGGCATGAAGTGGTAGCTCCAGCACACTGGCAATCTGATTTATCCGAAGTGCAGAGGAAGAAAATAGGGCTATTAGCTGAAAATTATGCTTTGTTAGATCAATACAGAAATCTTTATTGCCTTCTCTTGATATGTATGTGGCCAATGGACCTGCAGTCATTCATTCTTTTTACTATGTGAAGCTTTGTTCACAGTCCCTCTCAAAGGACTGAGGTCGTGGTCAGTAAGGTTGGGTTGGCGACAACAGCAGAGAGTTACCTTGTCTGTATACAAAATACCAGACTTAAAGCAGGCAAAACATCAGTAAACAAGTACTTCACCAGGTAGCTCCTATAATCACGATGGACTCATGATGGACAGTTAAAGAAATCAAAAATCGATGCAGCAGAACCAGCGATAGCATCCTTTTCATAGCACGTATTCTTCTTTGCTGTTAAAACTGAATGCCTACATTACCCACTGTGCAACCCGGCTGCTAAGATTTGGGTGTTTTATGCTAGTAGTGGCTAATGTTGCCTACGCTGCGGAGATCCAATGTAGCTCATTTCTTTTTGACTCCGACGTTGACTCAAGTGACATCACTCGAGGCAATTTGCCAGGTTTCCCGCAGCTTCGGACGGACTTTTATTCAGCTTTTTCTACATATCATGCAGCAGTTAGCAGACTTCAGTGTGTAAACTCAGTTCCCTTTAAATGTTTTGTGCTCATTTCAACCTCCTCTTCGCAATGTGCCGTAGTGTTTATACAAAGTTCAGCATAAGGCTAGCTGACATATCGATGCTAATGCACCTGCAGAGTTTAATTTGTCTCTGGTCCTGTCTCGTGGCATCCTACCCGGCCTGGTGAAGCAGAGATGGATGAAAGCGTGTGGAATCATTGTTTTTCTGTTATGCAGTTGAACGATATGTTTGCTCTTACACTGTGCTGGACGGACCTTCCTCTTCTTCCAGTTGGTGGTGCTGGGTGGAGTCAGACTCTGTACCAGGGTGTAATCCCAGCTGGAATGCCCGGTGCACAGCGTTTTGTGAACATGGAGCTGGCCGCCCTCTGCTACAGTTCATCACTCTTGACAGACATTGCCAAGGAAACCCGATAACAGTTCGGGCACTATCTCAAGCCATTGATAGAGTTTGGCCGGGTTGTACTATGGGTGCCATATTGCAGGCCCTGCTCAGAAAGCAGGAAGTGTTGGCTGCAAAGTGTAACATCAACTGATGATATTTCCATTCTAAAATTCTGCTGGCTCGCTCGTGAACGCGGCAATGTTAACCTCAAGTAACACCCCGGGCAGGATGTACCACTGGAGTGAAAACAGGGGAACCATTTGGCGCCACCATGAGGCGCTGCAGCCACCAGGGACGTTTATACATTCCTTGGTATTTTAATTGTCATTAATACTGTTTTTTTTTTGTAAAATTGGTATTAAAAGTGCATCAGGTTTGCATCAGGGTAATTGTCTAATGTGTTATAACGGACATTGTTGGTTCTCCATATACTGAATATGTGTTAAGCGCTTTATCCCCCATGCTTTGGTCTGATGTTTTCGTGGAGAAGAAGTAGAAACACAGGCCACTGAGGATTTTATATCTTGGCTGCAGTTCTTTACCCTGCAAACTTTCTCCTGGAACAAAGCGCATGGACGTGCGTACCAGCAGACATGAGGCTGTACTGTTTGACGTCGCTCCACTTGTTTCTGGTGTCTCTGCTTCCACTCGGGTGGTGACTATCAGGCTTTCTGTAGTGGTTGTAGGGCACAGCAGCTGCTTTTTACAAAGTTGGCAAACAGTCTTAAAACTGTAACTTTGCCATCTGTGCTGTAGAACTCAAAATACTTCCACACACTGCTTCTCAGATGCCCCAGTGATGTGATTATCCAGTTGGCACGACTTAACCTGCTGGTGTCCTTCTCGGTTTTTATTAATTAGCTACTGTACATTTCCTTTTAGGTCAATAAGGCGTGCAGTGTGTCAAGATGGCGGGCCACTCCGCAAACCTCCTCAAACGGCCTGTTGCTCTTATAGGCTGTAAATTTTGAATGCACACAGGTCATTACAGTTCCAGTATTTAACTTTTTCCAAGTCTGATTTTTGAATGAAAAGTGAGATCCCAAGAGATCATCGAACCCATTTGTGTAGCCTGGTTCTAGACTTCTGATTCGCTGCCGACATCTGAAGTTTTGTCAGTCATCTTAATTAGCTCTGGTGTTGCACTCCTGAATGAGAGTACTGAGCCAATCAAAGCCTTTGTGGGCGGGACTAAAGTCGCTGACCTTACCATGGTTTGTCAGAGTGAGAAAGACTAAGACCAGAGACTTAGGTGGGACTTCTATGAACATGAAGACGGTGGTCATGTGACCAACAGAGGTAGTCGAGTTGCTACTAGTGCTAGCAAGCTATTGCTAGCTTTTATAGCCTGACTATGGTGTTATCTGAGAGATCACCACAAGCTTTGGCTCTGACTCAATGTTAGTTGTCAGATTTGCTAAAATGTTTATGAATCAGTGGAAAATAATTAGTAAAAATGTTTGTTGTATCCGTAATATTGCTCATGGGCTTCCTCATTAGAAGATGCTTTTGCATTAATGCATTTGAGAACTGGGCTGTAGTAGAAGAAATAAAATAACTTGTATATTGAAGGAATGTGTACATGTGACTTCCAGACTCTGAAAAGAAAGCAGCGACTTTAACTAATAATAGAGTGAAAACAAAATGGCCATTCAGTCTAAATACTTTGCTACTTTTTCCAAAGAGTATTTAGGTAGTGAAAGATTCATCTGTGCTGCAGAGGTTACAGAAGCTGGAATAATACATATCAAAGTTCAAGAGCTTAATTCAAGCGCTCTGCATTGTGAGAGTATAGTTTGCAGTTTGGCCCGCTGAGTCAGCCCGTGAATCTCTGAAGAAAACCCACACACAAAATTATTAAAAAAAAACTTAAGGCTGAACATGAAAAAGTCTCGGCCGTAACTTCATTTTCGTCTTTCAGCAACCAGTTGATTTTGATGACTGGATGGTAAGAAAAGTACACATGCTGGAAAGTCTCCAGTAAAGCAGAAGCAGACTCTGCAGCGTTCTGCAATTCCTTCCTATTCATCATGCAGTGATTCTCACCCTCTCCCCTCTATATTGTCCTGGTGGATATTGTAGCCAAATAAGCAGCACACAGTATAATGAAGCTGATGATATTCTTTGGGGTGAGAGTTCCTGCCAGCGTGGTCCTTTAGAGCCAACATATTGTGTTTTTGCTGAGGCAGCCGTGGAGCAGAATGCTGCGCTTGGCTCTATTTCTCACTTCACAGGAACAGGATGAAGCCCTGCTCTGTTAGCATGGTTTGTTCAATGTACAGGTCTCTCATCTTCACCCCCCCCGTCTCTCTCACCGCATACACATTCAGAGACAGAGTTCAGTGGATATGATGAGGTGAAAGGGTTGAGCGAGGTGAGCGGATAAAGTGAGATAGTAGCACTTATTGGCCTGGACGCGATGATTCATTTCCAAATGTGCATCGCTGTGTTTGCCTTGCTCAGCAGTTGACTGGGACCCAGGACTGCAGACGTTGTTTCTCCAAGATCTTCGCTTTAATCAACTCCTAATCCTCAGCAAGACAGATATCTGTACCACATCCAACTGTAATCGCATAGATTAGCTCATCTTCAGATCAATGTGAAGTCAATTAACAGTCTGCCATATTTTAATCATTTGGCTTTATTGGTCTCCGTGTTAAACGATGCTTAAATAACCAAGCAAACAAAAATGTCTATATTGTAAATATATTAGAGGGTCTGAGGATGCTGGACCAACACCTCATTAATTGTACATGATGGTCATTTAATTTTTACTTGTCTTACACAACCCAAATGCCAGCTTTATAAGGATAATATCTGAATAATGTCCAGTAACAATGCATCATTTGGAGTCATGTTTGTGGTCCAATATTCACCTTTACACTCTGTTTTTGGTCTCCACCAGCTCCTGAAGGAAATGTCTGGCTTTAAATGCTTCGCTGTGATCACCAGCTACTCGCTAACAGTACCTGTCTGCTGTATGGTGCTGTGCAGGTGTTGTGCAGTGGAGTTAGGGACCCTTTATTTCATTTTTCAAACAGGGCTAAAAGATGGTTAAACTATATAAGTTTACATCAGGAAGGTAAGGAGAGTAGGTTTCTGCAGTGGTGAACATATTAAGCAAGTCGTCATTTTTATAGCTTATTCCCAGGGTCCATTTCAGTGTATTAAAAACAAACATACAGCTTCAATTTTGATCTATATTTGATGTGTGGAGCCGGTGCAGCACGTATGAGAGCAATAAATCCCATCACTGAATGAGGGTTTTGCTGAGTGTGAGCTTCCTCTCGTATTGCTTTGTGTCAAAGACTGTAGTGAAATGTGAAATGTGCACAAACGCCGTATAGCTGGTGAATTAGCTTAATGTTAGAGTGACTGACTAAGCAGCGGCGGCGGTCTCAGAAGGAGCAGAAAAGCTGACATAGCGTCAGCTATAGATCGCTGTTGAGCATCTGCACCAGCAGCACAGCAGCTCTGATTAATTTCTTCCCAGCCATGGTGTCAAAAAAATCTATTAATGCAACACAAAGTTATGCTTATTTTGTTTGACCTGTACCTATATGTGTCTATGATATAATATCAACACACAACAAATGCATATTTTCCTACTTTTTAGATTAAACTAAATAAATGAGATAATGATAATATTTTTGGGAGAACTGCTTCTTTAACCACTTTGGAGATTCGTGCAGCTCTTGAAAGCATCCCTGCTGATTTCATATGAACAGAAAAGAGATCTGTATACAGACACATGGACAGTCTGTGCATTGCAACGCTGGCATCTCACCAAACTGTGTTCCTGTAATGAAGCTTGCCCAGCAGAGCTAATTAGCTACCAACTCAATCTCCAAAGTGCATTTAAATCACATCTGTGAAGCGGTCTTATGCTGGCCTTGGGCCTGTAGTCAGAAAATAGATCGTTTATTCGAATAAGATGACAGGAAGAGGCAGACAGTCAAATATACAAAGCCTACAAAGCCTGGAGTTCAGGGATGGATGAAGGCTAAGTGAAGGTGTCAGACGGTAGTATGATTAGGCTAATGTGACTCTGTAACCATGGCAACAGGATTGTGCAGAAGGTGATGTAATCATTTCAGGGAAAACATCCATCTCTTCCTGTAGATCGTTCATTTGTTCCCTCGCTCTCTCTTTCTGTGCCTCTCCTTTGAGTCCCATGTTCATTTTCGTCCCTCGTTCACGTGCGTCGTCTCATCTGTCTCGTCCTTTGTCTCGTACGTCCACCATTACCTCCTCCTCTTTCCCTCTGTCGCTGCCTCTTTCCTGGTCTCTGAATTTTCAGTTGCCGAGAAGCTGATTGCTGCTTGTGTCTGCTGTCATTACAGTAAAGTGGGCAGGCAGACAAAGGCAGAAATATACTGGGTAGAAAAGTGGAGAGAACGTTATGTAGGTTGGATGTCAACGTCTGTTTTTGATTCCTTTATTTGCAGACTTGTGGCACAGTCACCATTCAGTATCTTAGGTTATTTAATAAGGTTATCGGGTTAAATTAGCTTACTCAGAAATCTACCATGTACTCCCAAATCCCCTGATTATTACCCCTTCCTCGACACGCATTTATTTGAACCACTCATCCATTACTTTTAGCTAACTAACAATTAAACTGTTTATCGAATACTTTTAGCTATTTCAACTAGCTATTACTTTTAGCTAAGTATTTTAACCGTTTATCCATTAATTTTAGCTAAAGAACATTTCAAAGGTTTTAATTGAATACTTATAGCGAAATATTTCAACTAGTTATCTGTTACTAGCTACCTATTTTAACTGTTATCCTCTAATTTTAGCTAACGTTAAGTATTTCAACTGTAATCTATTACTTTTAGCTAGCTATTTCAATCACTTATCTGTTATTTTCAGCAAATTATTTCAACTGTTATCCATTATTTGAAGCTAATGTTTGCTATTTCAACTGTTATCCGTTATCTTTAGCTAACTATTTCAACCATTTATTCAAATATTTCAATCATTCATTCGCTATTGTTAGCTCATTTTTTCAACTATCTTTTACTTTTAGCCTACTATTTGAGCTGTCATCCATCACTTTTAGCTAACTGTTTCTACATGTATCCATTGTATATAGGTAACTTAACTATTCCACTGTTATCCATTAGCTTTAGCTAACTATTTAGTGATTATCCATTGTTTTTAGCTAACTCTTTTCAAGTTTTCCCACTTCGTGCTAACAGTGAACAGCTGGACAGTGTGGACAGTCTGAGCCTCAGTAGTGGACGGATTTTGTCACCCCTATTCTTCTTTTTTATTTTATTTCCGTATTGAATAAGTGTGTTTTTGGCACTGTGGTTCCCATCATGCTTTGGGTGATGTAAACAGGAAGTGTTACGTGGCCATGGTGACACTAAATTGATCTGTGTGTTCTGGTTTGACTGAGTAATGACTCTGAGAGGGGGGGCGATTTCTGACATGATGTACGTCAGTCAGATGCTGCTTTAAGGGTAACGCCTCAAGCACATGGAAGAATACAAATGACAGCTAAAGAAAGGAATAAAGGAAGAGGAACAAGTGCAGCAATGATGTGAGGAGGATGAGAAAAGGCAGAAGGCAGAGGGGTTTCTGAACTAGAACATTGAGAGTACTGGCAGGTCGCCTGCTGGAAATACCCAGACTGTTCCACACACACTGAGACGCACGTCATCATTGTCTGCGTGTGTGTGTGTGTGTGTGTGTGTGTGTGCGCGCACTGTTGATGAAGACAGCGTGTGCTTACAGTGAACCGTGCCATCGTCAATAATGTCATGCTACACCACGACAGCTAAGCTAAACACAGACGCACACAATCTGCTTGTTCAGTGCGAACAGCATCCTCTTAACGAACAGAACACCTCACAGAACATCATCAAAGACGGTAGCCTGCCCTCTGACTGCCTCACTGTTTCGGTCTATTTGTCTCTGTCACTTATGCACACACAAACACAAACACACACCAATATTCACTATGTAAGATAAGCACAAAAACAGCACAGGTGCACAATAACAGGATCGGTTTCATTGCACAGTTCAAGCACAAATAGGTGCAAACATCACATTTCTGAGCTGACTGTAAAAAAGCCACATTGATGTTATTGATGCTGATTATTATATCATGACCACCAATAATATTAATGTCCGTGCAGCATCTGTGTCCGAATTTGGCCCAACTTCATCCTTTCTTCACACATATTCTGAGACATGACAGACAGGAGAGATGCTGCTTTTTCTCACATCATCACAGAATTTACTCAATTCCAGATCGAGTAATTTTTTTTTTGATGATGTAAAACATGAAATTCTCCCATTAAAGCTCCACATTAAGCACATATTCACAGTTTCTCTGACTGTTCGCCGTCTTTTTGAGCTCTTCATCATCTGTGACACGGCCAATTCTGGGCTACTTAACGGATGATTCGGCGTGTCGACGATGTCTGGAGACGTACGTGACACGAGCCCTCCAGAGGTTCAACTGGGCTTTTCAGAGAAACGACACACATAAACAGACTTAAAGACACTTAGCAAGGAAACGGAATTGGTGGAAGCAATCAGGTACAATTAGTAATTGATTAATCTATCATTCACACCTGTCTCTACATGATGGGGAAAAGAGATGCTGGCTGACACCTGGAGACCCATTAGCCTAGTTTACAAGCTGCTTTTTCCTTTCTCCTTTTCCACTCCTTCATCACCTTCTCACCTCCCTCGCCTGACATTTTCCTCTCTTTCATCTTTTTTCTCATCACCGGTGCTTCCGTTCTCCTTTCACTCTCCCATTTCTCATTGCTTTTTTACCTCCTGCAACTCCTCTTTTCCCTCCATCCTTCACCCCTCTCCCTCCTCCTCCTCCTCCCTCTGTCTCCTGCCAGTGGCCACATGCCTGCTACTTGATGTGTTGCCATGACAGCCTGCCAAAGTGTCATCGCCAGGGTCATTTGCATATCTCTACTGAGCATGCCCACCAGAGTTAGGTCAGGATACCCGTCCTGAAGTGGCTGCATCCTGTTGAGCTTGAGTATGCTCTCAGTGTGTATGGAAAATACATGCTGTATGTGTGTGAAGACATGGATTAGGATGAGCCATCAGAGTCTATAATGGAAAGTTCACGTCTAATTAACCTTCAGAATGTCAGGGAGGGTTATCATTCTGCATGGATTAAAGTACAGCTTCAAGATTTGCTCACGACCAGATGAAAGTGTCATTTCAGATGATCCTCAGGGAGGATTTTTGAGGTTTAATCGAGTGATCAGTCAGGCTTCTGCCGCGTCGCTGAGCCTGAAACATTTATTGAATGTCGTCTCGTTACGAGGCTGAAAATAAAAATATACTACTTGGACTGCGCTTGTTCTTGTTATGAGGGAACCCAGTAGACCTGCCGTCTGCGCCCAGCAGTTATGAAGCTTGCATCATTTTTTCATTAGAGGACGAGCTGTGGTTGTAAAATATAAACGCCACATCTTTTGCTTCCATGAGTATTTTAGTACATAGATCTAGTACTGCAACTCATGGTTTTCTTCATTATTCATTAATCTGCTGATTATTTTATACTTGTATACCCAAGATGATTTTTTAAGAAGAGCAGATTTCTGTTGTTTGATAAAAACAATTGTCTGATACCCGAAGGCGTTCAGTCTCCAATCATGATGACAACGACGAGCAACAGATTCTCACGTTTGAGAGGCTGCAACCACACAATAAATCTATTATGAGAGTAGTTGCAGATTAATCGTTGCAGCTTTACACTCAGTAGTTCCCGACCTGGGAGTCGGGAAAAAGCCAAAACAAAATTCTGCTTCAAAACATGATGTTTTTTTTGTTTTTTTTCACTTTTATCCAAATGAATCTTTGAATGAACTGATTTCTCGAGTGGCTGTAGCTGCTGCTCTGGTCACAGCTAACGGGGATTCACGTAAGAAAACAATGTAATCCACTGCTCATGTTTAATATAATGTAATATAGGAGTGACTTTATATTTGACATCTTTATGACTTAAACTCATGGGTGCGGTTGTGGTTGTGGAATCAGTTTTCATTAATATGCATCAATATTCACGCATACTTCAATCTAATATGTCACCAAAATGGCCATTCTGTAATAAATATAAGCACACAATAAGCAGATATTATGAATTACGGCAAAGGAGTGTGAATGAGCTCTGTCTGCCGCTGCGGAGGGAAACGTGAAGGGCTGTGATGTGGTTTGATATGGCCCCGCCACAGCGGAGGGATGCTCTGCTCGCAGGAGCTATTTGTGGCTGGTGTATCTGGTTGCCGTGGAGACAGCTGGCAGAGTGCCAGCAGGAGACCGAAGTTGACCTCCGATGGACGGATGGACGGACGGACAGTTGCAGACAAACAGACAGATGTAAACATCACAGACAGACGGTCGTTTGTCGTTTTCTCGATCACGCTGCTGATCGGCCTCTCTCTCGCTCTCTCTCTCTCTCTCTCTCTCTCTCTCTCTCTCTCTCCCTCTCTCTCGCTCTCGCTCTCTCTCTCTCTCTCTCTCTCTCCCTCTCACTCTCTCTCTCACTCTCTCTCTCTCACTCTCTCTCTCTCTCTCTCTCTCTCTTAGGTAATGGCCTCATTCGTCCCCTGTCCTCTCTTTTGACCTGGGACGCCTGCAGGTATTTGATCCGAGGTTCAGTCCGGGCTCGGCATCGTTATGGCGGAGCCGACCTTTCCTTCGTGTCCCATGAACCCTCTGCTCTCAGGACAAACGACAGACGAGGGCATGTGTGTGTGTGTGTTACAGTGAAATGTGGTGATAACACACTAATCTTCACCAGCACCTTACTCGCCACTGAGCGGAGCTCCTCGATTGGTCCTGATGAGATCTGAGGCCAATTAGAAACAATTAGCAGGACCTCGGTGTTTCAATTAGCGCCGCATAAGTTGATTGATCCTTGTGCCCATTCGACACCTGTACAGAGTCCAAGAACGATACCTGTTTGTACCTTATTTAAAGAAACATGAACACGTTTTCGTGGCCTCAGATTTTAATTTAAACAAGCAACTGTCTGATCAAAGAGCACGAGATGATAAATCTGATCAGCTTTCAGACTGTTTTCAATACTTGATCTATCGAGAAAATAATCAGCACGTTCATCAATAATGAAAATCATTTTTACTGGCAGCTTCTGCAGCAAGGAGCCATTTTTATTATGTATGAATGATCACTAACAATAAGCACTCTGCTCGTATCCGATGAGTTTATGAGACCGCACATCACTTCTCGCCACGTGACGTAACCCGCGCCGCCGCCTCCATCATTGCGTCTCAGGTCAGTACGAAGGCTTTTGGCTAAAGGTCTTTGGAGAAGCAGGACTTTCTGGTTCAAATGTGATTATTCGGTTCTGCTTGACATTTGAGAAGCGGTCGGCTGCGGTACTAATGGAGGACCCAGGGAGGCTGCGTGCATTATGGCTGCCGTTACATCCGTCCGCCCACATGAACTCAACCATGTTCCTAATGGACGTTTATCTTTTTTATGGGCGAGCCACACCCAAACTCCCTCCCGTCCTAATGTGATCTGATCTGCCCGACCGATACTGCAGGCCGGCAGACTGCAGGCACATATGAGTGCCGCATTATGCACTTACGTGTATCCTGATCTGGTTTTACCGCGTTGGATGTCGGGATTGCGCTTTGTCGGTGTTGAGAGCCGGAGAAATGAAGTGTGTGACTGCATCAGACAGAGCAGAGAGACAGCCAGGGGAGAGCGAGGCCATGTTATGTCTGAACAATGAGAGCTCTTCTTAGACGTGACAGCAAAGCGTCACCTCCAGGCCTGAACCGCTTATTTCTATGTTTATGAGACCTGACAATCCTCAGCAGAGTTTGAGTCCGATACTGATATTTGAGAGTTAAAAATCTGATAATTGCGTATTGATACATAAACACGAAACTTTTATTTTCCTTCTTTCTGACTTTCCTGTTCATGTGTTCAATGTGTTTGTTTAAAAACAAACAAAAACCAATGTAGGTGTATGTTAAGAGTAATTTTTTGGCCACTTGGGGGCAGCAGAGGAAGCCGTAAACTCAAATTTGATCTCCTTATGAAGGTTTTTATGGCAAACTTGTTACAGACTGTTGCCCGTTCACACATCTGTCAAGTATTCTTCCTCCTTTTAGCTCTGGTTTGGTCTCCACCAACAGCTGAAGCTCCACTGTGTTGACCTCTTGTGTATCTGTGCTGTTGGGTGCTGAGCAGACACAGTACAACAGGTTTATCAGAGCTTTTTGCTGCTGTTGGAAACAAGTTGACAGTAAATTTGTGGGCCATGAAGCTAAAACAACGAGCTGAAAGAAGCTAAAGTGCATTGAATACATTCTGGTTTCTGGATGCTATCAACGAAAGGCTTAAAAAGCCCCCAACATACTTCAAATAAAGGGTCCTGACATCATTGTTTTATCTAATTTTTATTATTCCCAAGTATCAAAATCAGTGTCTGGCTTTGTTTGAGAAACCGCCCTCGATGGACTCTCTCTCACGTCGTTTCAGACGTCGTTTTCAGCGAAGGGCTCGTTTCCAGCCGTGTTTTCCTTCATGAAATGTCACACAGTTTTACAGTAATTTAGGGTTTGAAGGCTGCAGAGCAGAAGCGTCTCACTGCCTTATAATGCCTTTAGATTGGCCTAAATGTTTGTTTTTGTTGATTAGTGTATCAGTTGCAGGGCCATCTTTGCCCTCACATCATGATGTAGAAATACAAGGAGTACCTGCCACTCACCTGCCAGTGAGATGAAGTGTAAGACTTGACCGACGCACCCGGACATCCGTGTGTCCTGCTCTGAGTGGTAAGGCTCAACAGTCAGCAGGTTCACTGGTGTTTTGACAAGATAAGGGACAAACAGAGCTCAGTATCAGCCACAAAAGCAAATGAGACTCATAGAGACTCTTAAAATCCTGCTTTTCTTAAAGGGAGTGAAGAAACTCTGCTCACGTGGTGAGATGTGGATCTTAATTGCATCTAATTTAATGTACTTTCCTATTGATTCAGGATATTGTGGTGCGACATAATGGAGGGTAAATTAGTGAAATTTGAAAAAGAAGATGGAGATGTTTTTAACTCCATTTGGATTAAGGGCACCACATAGGGCTACACCACGAGCCCCCAAAAGTGCAGGAAACCAGAGTGCAGTAATTCCACGAGGTACACTTTAATGGAACATCACATTACACAATGCTGATGTCCCCATGTTGTAATCCTCACCCACCTGGTGCTCTGTGCAGGTGGAAACACATTTCAGGAATGACTTTCTGTGCTTAATAATAGAAAAAATAGATACTGCATGCAAAATACTTCTATGATATTGAAGTCTAGGAAAATGATTACAGAAAGCTGCATGTTCATGGCTTTAAAACCCACAATGTCAAGTTCACATTGAAGAAAACAGATGTGAAGAAGAGTAAGATGTAAGAACAAAAAAAGGACAAAAAGCTGTAGGCTGAGCTCCACTGTTTGCTCACGTTGTGTTCTTGTCAGCTGGGCTTCAGTCCAGCTGGACGACGCTAACTGGAGTGCTGTGCAGACTTTATTGATATACAGTCGGTCTGAACTCAATATTCTAATGAAGCCTAATGAACTGCAGCACATGTCAAATTAAACTTGGCATCCAATGCACTTTAAATGTATTCATGGTACATCAGTAATGAGGGAGCGCTGGTGGTGCGTGAAAATGTCTTTTTTCAGTCCGATTGGTGCAGCCGGTTGGAGAAAAGTAGCCTGACTGACAGCAGGCTGGTGTGGAAGAAGACACCAAATTTCCTGAAAAACATCATTTACTCAAGTACCGTTGGTTCAGTCTGTATTATCACTTCATGAAATCCATGACCAAAACCATGTCTTTTTACATGAGTTAAAAAGGCGTCAACTTGCCTCCAAACACCTGTGATTCTCTTTTCTGTTGGCGCGATGCTGCCCCCAAGTGGACAGTAAAGGAACTGCAGCATATAACTGCACCTATAACTGTATCAGCGGAGGGTTTATGTAAAGTTTCACAGACAAACCATCACAGTCTGGAAGCAACACACACTTAACACCCCCTCTGAACTGTTTTCATCTCAGTGTTTGCTTGTGTTGCTCTGATCTCAGCTCACGTCACTGTGTGTTAATTTCACATTTTCACAATACTTTCAAGAGCATTTATTAGGGCTGTAACTCCAGTGGCTAAAATTGCTTTACACTCATCTTCCCAGTCTTGTATAAATAAATTATTCACAGGGTTTGTGAACTCCTGAGAGATTTAACAAATACTCTATAAACTGTGAAGTCCGAGTTTGCCACTAGAGGGAGCTAAACACCACAGGAATCGTAACTAAATATCAGTATTTGTGTGTGTGAGGGCGGTTTTTCTCTGAAATATCGTCGGTCTCTTAGTGGAGCAGCAGGTTTTTATGTGAATTCTTTGTTTTTGAACATTATAATAACCAGTATTACTTATTGTTTTAATATCACTACCCTCTCTTTCACCTCTCATCAGATTTCCTCGGAGGAAGATAAACTTCCTTCAAGTTATTTCCTGGGAAACTGGCACGCACACACACACACACACACACACACACACACACACACACACACACACACACACACACACACACACACACTCTCACTCGTCCTCTTTCACCCTCTCTGCCTCCTCTCTTCCCCTCCCATCGTTGGGCTTTTACTGCCGTCCCTGATCCATTAGGCTCAAACAAACACAACTAACTGCCCACATTTGGATTCATACCTGTATATGAGATGTGTGTGTGTTTAAAGCCTTCATCCGTCGGCAGTGTATGAACGATGAATCACAAAAATATTAAAAATTGCTCATCAGAATAGCTCTAATTCAGGCAAATCCCAAAGGACTTTGGTTTTAATTGTGGTTGCAGGTGAACAGCTCACCTTGTGTTGTGATATTCATGTTTTCACTCATGAAATGAGCCTCAATCCTCGGATTACCCCTCGAGGGCTCGCTGTGTTCATCCTTCCGGAGAGCAATATTATTTCTACCCTCTGGGGGCACGAACACACACTTATCCATGACTTGATTAACTGCAGTTTCATGGTTGTGTGCGCTGAGCAGTTTGCTGCAGGCGGTGGTTAGCATTAGCGGCGGTTAGATCAGCAGCAGAGCGACAGAAAGACTGATAAAAGGAAGCACGGCAGAGATGGAAAAAGAGGCAGATGATGAACGAGCAAAGGAGGAAATAATGCACCTGACTGGCATCTCTGCTGCTGACCCACATCTCGAGCCTGACGTTCCTCCTGAGCGTGCCGTTTCCTCTCCGAGCACGAACACCGGCTGGGAGTTAAGTAAGATGTGAAAGTGAGAGAAGAGTCATGTCGCTGCAGAGACGCCACCAGAGACAGCAAGACAAACTCTTACACCTTTAGACATCATCATCTTTTGTCTGGCTCGTTTTAAATTTCTGATCCATGTACGGAGAAATCACCTGCTGTTAATCCCAGCTTCAGCACAGACAGAAGGCCTTTAAGGGCCAGCACGTCCAATTCATAAGCTCCTCTTACAGATGGAGATAATGGAGGATTAGTCCAATAAATCTGAAGTCGCTCTCTGACTGATGACTTACTACAGTGCCTTAACTGGAGTTTAGTTTGTGATTAGCCTCAGATGTAAGGTGGGCTTTCTGCTTCTTCTAAATATCTTCTGTTTTTAAGGCTGTTTGTTGCAATAAACTGGTGGATTTTTATAGATGTGCAACCAGTTGGTTATATTTAAAGCTAGTGCAGATACGAGAAGTTTTCATACCACTATGAAACAAGTTTCTTGACAAAGCCCTTTTTAATTCAACACAACTAAGAGTCTACAGCCATGCTAGCACCTCTGTGAGGGTCCTCTGAGCTGTGCTTTGAGCTAATCGCTAACAGCTGTAATGAAATGCTAACATGCTGCTTCCAGGTGTGATGACGTGTTAGCATGCTAACATTTGATGATTAGCATTATCAAAGTCAGAGGGATTCACTGTAAGGGGAACATGAATTTTTACACTAAATTTCAAGTCAATCCACCCAGAAGCTGTGGAGACGTTTCAGTGTGGACCAACGCAGAGCCACGTCACTAAAACGTGTCTAAACACAAGCTGCTGCACAGTAACGATACTCGATGCTACATCAATCACATCTTATTTACAGGAGTTATACACACGCATACAATTAAATAGAGAGTGTTGTTTACACTGGATGCTGCACTTAATGCCAGTCAGGTCAGGTCCAAGTGTTCATTCGCTCATTGGCTCGTCCCCAGAGGGAAATATCTGGGGCACGAGCTGTAGAGCAGCTTGGCTGTTACGCTTTAAGGTTACATTAGTAAAACATACAAAACACCAACCAGCATGTGACAGCACCACATCTGCCACATCCTCACGCATTCTGCAGTAAATACAGTGTCATTAGGTCCTCTCACCTCCAGCCCTTTAACCTGCTTTTGTGTGCAAACTGAAGCTTAAGAAACATCATTAGAAGTGAAATAAATGCAAGTTGTCTCCTCTGTTCTCCTCTCCTCTTTGTTAATCTCATTTTGAGGGTGGGATCTCTCTCTCCAGGTAGCCAATTACAGCCGTCTCACATCCCAGACGGCCAATAGCAAGCCTGCTCTGCTGTCACATGTCCCTGTCACGGCCTACGATCCCATCCCCTCACCCGTGTTGTTAATATTCAAAGGCTGCAGTCTACCGACATGAGCTCATACCAGCACTCATCACACAGACACACTGGAAACACAGAAATGGGTCACAAGACCTGCAGAGGTGCATCAATCTCTGCAAACAGCTGTGAATCACGTTCTCGTGAAACATTGAGGAAAACGCTCAGATCCTCTGAGAACATGTTGAAATTTTAAATTGTTGCGTGGTATTAGTTCATCTGGCTTTGTTGTGGTCGAGCGTAGGATTAAACCCTTCTTGTCACCACAGGCAGCAACCTGGATTTTTTGCTCATTAATTTAAAGCTGATTAGAACAACTTCCTTGAAAGCAGCTAATTGCACATATATCACAATGGCATCCCCTTAAGGTATGATTCTCCCATATGTGAGTTTCTGGATTTATCATGAATAATACATTAGGATCTTAATAATTGATCCATCAGTGCACAGCAGCGTGCATGCAACTTTCTCATTTATTTCTAAAACTCATGAAGATGTTTGTGGTTTTTGCAAATCATTATTTTGAATCAACATAGTATACAGTGTACCTGGCCTCATGCATCTATCCTTTAATGCAGGATTTTGCCTTTTGGCCAGACTTTAAGAGGAAGGTGAGACTCGTTATCTCAGTGACTTCCTGTAATTGTTCTCTTCAGTGAGCTGGCGCCCTCACCGTCGCCATTAACGGGCGGTTGCTCACTTAAAGTGATGCTGATTTCAATCCATTTAAAACGCTGGCCTCCCCCTGTGGCACTGTAACAGCACCATGGATTTTCCTTTTCAGGTTTTCCACCAGAAAAGTGACAATAAAGAAATCTATAGAGTCTACAGCCATGCTAACACTAAGGCACTGTGGTGCTTGGAGCTAAATGCTAGCATCAGCATGCTAACATGCTAGCACAACACTGATGTTTAGCAGGTAGGTTTGCCGTAATCACCATCTGAGTATAGCGTGTTAGCATGCTAGCATTAGCAAATGAGCAGCGAACAGAAAATATAGCAAAGGCTGATGGGAGTGTAGTTCGTTTTGCAGGTGTTTGGTCACAGTTCAGCCTGAGGGGACCATGACTGTGTGTACCAGACTTCATGGCGGTGCAGCCAGCAGCTATTAGTTGTTGTTGGCCTCATGGTGGCGCCAGAGGAAAAGTGAGAGGATCACTTTTAGGATACGTCCTCTGGGGACAATAACTGTCATTTTATGGCCGTCCAGCCATTGTTTGTGGAGATACTGAGACTGAGACCTCCCTGCCAACGAAAAACAAATCAATGTTAGATTTTTGTTTTTAAAAATATAAATATACCTTTTTTGGGCGTGTCTGGGCTCATGACCAGTTAAAGACTGGTGGACTTTACGCTGATTGGTCGGCTGAACATTTGCATGTTTGTTGTTTTCTGTTGTCTCACTTTAAGTTCAAGTGATTCAGACATTTTTTCACACTGAAAACCCTGAAGGAAGTAAATTTAGCTCAGAAAGAGATTCACCAAGTTTCATAAGCGGAGCATCATGGCTGCACGCTGCACTCTGCTGGACGCCCAGCGTGTGTGTACTGTATGCACCCTGTGTGACGTGTCCCCCTCCCTGTCTCTGTCTTTATCTCTCAGCCGTAACCAGCTGGTCCTGAGCAGAGGTATTCATCCGTCCCTGCTCCCTCCTTTTTTCTGCTGTCCCAGCTGCTCTCTCTACCTCTCTCTGCCCCCTCCTTCCTCACCCCTCCCTCCTCCTCCCCCGTCATCCTCCTCCTATCTCAGCCTCCTTTCCACTGTCATTTCCATCCTGTTCATATGTCCCGGCGAGACGTCTCGGGCTGAGCGTGTGTGTGTACATAGAAGATGGCTCGGAGCTCAGGTGCAGGCAGCAGGCTCTGGGAACCAGTCAAGCAGTCAGCAGGACCAGTTTATTTACCCAGAAGACAGAGCACTCTGCTGGGCTAGTGGCTGGAGCTTGAGCCCCTTCTTGGACCTCCAACCCTGGAGCTCTAACAAACCTGTAATTGAGCTGTTTTTATACATGATTCTTAATCAGGAGGACATTTTCACCTGGACCATATAATTAAACGGTTTTTGTATTTGCTGTAATTGGCGCTTGTTTTGCACTTTGAGCACTGAGCTGTGGAAGCAGCTGGAGGAGGTGAAACGGAGGAGTATGAGCTGCCTCCGTCCTGCCCCAGACTGGACCTTTGCATCTGCACAGTGCTGATAGCCGCTGAGGGAGATAAAGAACAAAAGAGAGGAGGAAGTCTCGAAAACGAAGCGAGGGAGATCCTTCATAGACAACACACCTGTGAGGAGACCAAGGAGAGATAATAGGAGCAAAGAGGAAAAGGCTAAAGAGGAGACTCTTTAGCATCTCTCCATTCATCCCTCCTTCTCCCGTTCCCACCTGTGAGGATTAATTGAACCGGAGCAGCATGGCGCATGCCGCCTCGCAGCTGAAGAAAAAGGCTGATGAGAACCTCAACGCAGCGGAGGATGAGAAGGAGAAGAAGAAGGCGAGGAAGCGTTCCCGCGAAGTGAAGAAAAAGGTAGAGAAAGAGGAGGAGGAGGAGGAGGAGGAGGAAAATGAAAAGAAAAAACAGCCGAAAGAGAAAAGAGGGAAAGTAATGGGAGCGTGGAGCTGACACGGGGGAGAGAGAAAGGCTTGAGACGTGTCGGTCTGGGGGAGTCTAGGGGCTTCCTTTTGTCATGATGCAGCCTCCTCACACACACACATGCATGCACACACACACACACACACACACACACACACTCACACACACACCCAGCGCGATAAGAGGGGTGGTCCCATTGGGGATACTGAGGGGGGTGGGAGGGTGAAAAAGAGAAAGATGGATGGGCCGAGAGCACGGAGGGAAAGATAACAGGAATCAGCTATAGAGGACAGATTGGTATTTTAGGCAGCGCCGTTGCTATTAATATGTTGTGTGTGTGCGTGAGCGAGAATGAAATGTTTGACCCACCGCTGTGATAAGTCTCCAAAAAGATTTCTAACATCAGCAAAACGTACCTTCATATCAGAGAAATCTCCCTCACTTTGTTCCCTGATTAAAACTCATTTGTTCACATGCTCCTCTTTGATGGAGCGCTGCTTTCTGCGTGTGTGCGTGTGCGTGTGTGTGTGTGCGTGCGTGGCGCCTGTCCTCAACCACCCCGCTCAGTTTCCATGTTAACTTTCTTGTGTGGAACATTTTCTCGGTGCCGTCGCGCTGAACATCCCACCTCCCCTGTTTCACCCCCCTCTGCTGAAACTAAAGTGTGTGATTCAACGTTTCGATGCGTTTTGTAAATTCAGGCGAAGAATCGCTGCCGGAGCCCGAAGCGTCGGCAGTCACACCCTGCGGTTAGGTGTGGGCTGTTGTTCTGCATGCGTGTGTGCGTGTGTGTGTGTGTACATGCGTCATTGTGCAAGGACGAAGTTAAGACTTGATCTCGGACGCTCGCAGACATCCATAAAATGATCAATAGGCCTGACTTGAAATCAATAATGGTCTTCACCTCAGTGGCAGCGTTTGCCAAAACATTTCAGCTGAAGTGGACGTTGATGTGTTTGGATGACTCTGCTGACCTGCGTGTGTGTGTTTATTTGGCTGACTGTGATTGGCTGGGCACTTAAAATCATTTGTGTTTGCCTGAGTGTGTGCATGCTGACATTTGGGCGTGCGCGTGTGTGTGTGTGTGTGTGTGTGTGTGTGTGTGTGTGTGTGTGTGTGTGTGTGTGTGTGTGTGTGTGTGTGTGTGTGTGTGTGTGTGTGCACATGCTGACTAGCCTGAGGCCTTCATTAGTCCGGGGTTAGCCACCTGTCACATGAGTCAATACGAGTGACCCCATTAGCATCAAGGTCAAAATGGATAGAGAGGTGACTTCCTGTGGTCGCAGGAAGTCGGGGTTGTTGCGAGCTTGTCGTTTCGCTGCAGAGACAAACGCCAAAACAGACGGATGCTCTTGGATGGCGGTCTTTGAAGACCTCACAATGGTAGATTTTCCTCTGAGGAAACAGAAGAGCGTCAGTCATTTAAGCGATAATTAAGATTTACCTTCAGGTGACTCTTTTTTGCTGGATTATGTTGGTTTAATATTAATAATAATGCATTTCTATCCACAGAAACCTTTCACGCCTTAGAGGTGTTGCCAAATTGGGCAATTTTCTGCCCAATTTTGTGGGCAGAAAATTGCGGATGTTTTTCATATTCTTTCCTGGCTCATAATGAGGTTTTTGAACCAACCTGGCAACACTGCCAAGTCGCACTCTACTAAAGCAAACTGTTGTCATTGAAAGTATGCCGAATAAGCCGTCAGCAGGTCCTGCTTGCAGCATAGACGTGAAGGACGACTATCGCAGGATGACGGCGACACTGAAAAAAATGTCAAAATGTGATGATTGTCAGGCAATCGCGTCGTTTCTCTACTAAATGTAAATGTAGCCTAAACCTCTCAGCCTTTACTGAGCGACAACTGATGACGGTGAATTATTTTTAGCTTTTGTGGCTTAGTGATACACAGAATATCGATATTTTCCAGACAAGAAAACAATAATACATTCGTGATAAATCCCATTTGTGTATCTAACATGGTTTCCACCAGTATTGCGAATTACATTACACCTAAATTTTGACACCGGTTTCAATTTGAAGCCATGAGGAGCCATTGATCCTCTTCACCACGCTGGATGTGCGATCGATCTCCGGCGTAGTGACGAGCTTTCATCAGACGCTGACCGGGACTCGGGGCAGACCTCCGTTTGGATCTTGACATTGAGGAATCAGAACAGCACGATCAAAGATGGAGGTTTGACCTTGACGGCACAAACTGAAATTTGAGTCTGTGTGATGACTGGTCGGTGGTTTCCCTACGAAGGCAACAGGTGAGGCTAACGTGTTGCTGGAGTAATGGTGACATTGGCACTTTCTCTGTGTTTGTAGCGTGCTGTCGTATTCAGGGTATCAGCTATCCTCACTCAAGGTAGATCTATAGCACCGTCTGGCCTCAGCCAATTCTTGGCACCAGTGGGCAAAAAAAAAAAAACCCCTCCTCCTCCTCCTCGGATCACATCACCTCAATTACCGTCTTTTCTTTCCCTCGCCTCACCTTACCTCAGCCCACCTCCCGTCCCTGTGCCTGGCAGGTTTTTTTTTGTCTCCCTCTCAGTCAATGTGGACTGAACAGACACTAATCCACACTAGATGTCAGTGTCTCTCCCTTTCTCTTTTACACCTTTTCTTTCTCTTACTCTCGCAACAGTTTGGGAAATATACATATTTGCTATCACCTGTCACCAGTGAGCCTGTTTACCGTCCCAACGTGTTTGAAACGTGTTGCTGCATCAGATTCAGAAATGGCGGATAGGGAGGTTAGCTTGCTACAAGCCTTTATTTATGTATTTTTTTGTCTCCCATAATCAGCGTTTCTACATTTGAACATGCTGGTTAGCGCCGGCTTTAGTCCGATTTCGACTAAAATCACAAATTAGCACTTTATATGGATAAAAAATTAAGATACAGCATGTGAATTATAGTCAGCTGTAGAGATGGAAGGCATTTTTGAACCTAGATGAGAAGATGTTAAGTATGGAGATGGAGCCGATTAGCTTAGCTTAGCATGAAGACTGGAAGCAGGAGGACTCGGCTAGCTTAAAATTAAACACAAATGGAAATGTAAGAACAACAGTTTGTGGTTTTAGGGGAGATTTCTGAAGCTCATCACCTGTCTGAACTGAGTCACACCCCGGCTTCATTATGTTTGACAGGCAGCACTGCATGAAATATCACTCCTGTCTCTTGTACCTTTCATTTTGAATTGATTTAGTAATGCAGGCCCGCGCGTCCGCCGGCCCACGCTGTGCACCGTGCGGTGCGTTTATGGTTCTTACAGGAAGAAAACAAAAGCCGTGCATTACGAGCACCTCTGAGACCAATTCGCAGTGAGGCTGCCATTAAAGCTATTAGCTGCTAGCCATGCTGTGCTTTCAAGCTGCGATGCATGAACGCGTTGATTCGCTTGCAGCACTTCGGTCTGTTTGGCTTGCTGGTAAACTGACGGACACCACAGGCTGGTTGGCCGGCTGGTTTTTGCCTGACTGATACGCTGTTTGTCTCAGCAAAGCTCAACCTACATATCACAGTAGTTAATGCTGTGCATGTTGAGCCACCGTGTGTTTGAAGCATCATTCATTTTGAAAAGTGTAACACCAATATTGATATTTGTGTGAAACGCCATCTGTGGGCTGACCTTCCAAGGCGGTAGAAGAAGGTAATATTTCTTTCTGGTTGGCAACGGGACAAAATCAGCGTGTGCAACCGACGGAGCTTTAAGGCAGAGAGGTGGAGTGAAAACAGAATTGTTGGCATCAGGTTTTTTCCTTTATCACTTTGGATCTGGTGCTTTTATTGATGGCGTGACTCCAGACTCTGAAGCAGTCGGTGGCGGCTTCATCTCACCTCCGCTTTGTCCTTTGTCTTAAATAACACACACAGACTCAGACATAAAGACGTTTAAAGAGCAGCTTATATCCTGATTAATCGTTGAGTTTATTTATGCGCAATTTAATATCAAAGCGCTCAAAATGACAATTAAAGAAGGTGAGCCGGTAAAGACTTGGCTCTGGGGACGGCAGTGACAGTATGTTGATCCTGCCAGCTGGTCCACCTCCAGACTGAAATATCTCCACAGTTATTGGATGGACCGCCATCAAACTCTGAACAAGACATCCATGGTCTCCAGACGATGTATCCTGATTACTCTGGCCGTCCTCTCACTTTTTCGTTTAGCTTGAAATAACGATGATGAAATGTGAACTGTAACGATTCTAGCGCCATCATCAGGTCAACATTTTAGTTTGTTTCTACTTTATTTTATGGCTTTATGAACAAATGACGCTCCCATCAGCCTCTGCTGCACTTTGTCTTCAGTGCTAATTAGCTGATGTTAGCATACCAGCTAAAGATCAGCATGTTAGCGTTCCCATTCGGAGCTGATGTTAGCATTTAGCTCATCACTGTGCAGCCTCACAGCACCAGATGAAAAAGGGAAGTCGCTGTTAAACTGGATATCAGATTCATTTGAAGAGACGACGTGCAGGTTTAGCTTTTGCACTGGGGGGGGGCATCCACAGATCATATGCAGGGATGGATTAGATGAGAATTAGCGAGGGGGGGTTAGAAACACTGCTTCTTCTGAGGTTTATTTTTGGGAAGGACTCGATTCTGGCTTCTTTCTTTCTTTTTTTTTGTTCATCTGCAGCCTCCTCTCCCTCCGCCACTCCCCCTCTCCCTCCCTCCACCGCTCTCCCTTTCAGCCTCCCTCCCTGCATCTCTGTCAGCTGGCAGAGGGCTGTATTGTTCTGCCACACTTCTGTCTCTGGGACTGGGGGGAGGAAGCAGTGTACGACACACACACACACACACACACACACACACACACACACACACACACACACACACACACACACACACACAGGTCCCTTGTGACCAGGCATTGTACCACATTAATCCCCTGACACTTATTTAAGCCAAGATTCATATTTGAAGCCTCCTCACTCTTCCTGCTCTGCAGCCAGCGTGTCTTTATCTCTTTGTTCCCTCCTCTGGACCTGCTGCACATATAAATATTCAATCCTTACATTTTCATTTTCTTCCGTCCTTTGTGTTTGAATATACAGTTTCATCAGTATGTATGCAGAAGATTGCACGAAGGTTTTAAGACAGAAAATGTATCTGTTTGCAGGAAAAAATGTAATTACTCTGAAGATTAGGGTTTTTTTAATGGGAAATTTGTTTCCTTTTGCAACTGTTCAGACACCTTTGAGAAACAATAATGTTGCGTGAACGTGTCCTAGCATCGTTCATTTGTTCCAAAAAGAATCATTTTGTGTCTTTATCGTCGTTAAAAAGTTTAAAGCAAATTTGTTTTAGTTACATTTTTTACATTTGAGGTGTTGAGCTGAAACGATTAGAATTTTGATCATCTGTTAATAACTTCCTGCTTTCCTTCATCATTGTAAACTGAATATATTTTGGTTTTTGGATGGTTTTGTTGAAGACACGCTCGAGAAAATAATTGGCAGATTAATTGATAATGGAAATGATAATTGGTTACAGCTCTTTACTGTTTCTGCTTTATTCAGTCTTGCAGTCCTCATGTCCTCTACGTCAGTCCAATTCAATTAATCAATCATTGTGTCCCCTGAAGGCAGTCAAATGGAGATTAAACACAATATAAACACAATACAAACCCTTATAAATGAATATTTTTATGTTTTATTGTAAACTTTTAAACATAATAAGTTATAAGATATGGCGAATATATTAATGAACATCATTAACGACTCTCCTTTTCGCTCTGTCTTTGGTCTCCACCACCTCTTCAGCTGCTAAATGCTCCACTATGTTCACTAACTGCTAACTTTATCAGAGTTTCATTGCTGGAAACAGATGCCTGGTGCCTGGAAACGAATCTAATGAGAGCGACAGTAATGTGACTCGGAAACCAAAACAATGAGCTAAAAGATGCTGAAATGCTCTTTTGGGTGATATTTTCTCTGGTTTCACATTCCAGGTTAATGTGAAGACGCTGTTTAGTAGTAACTGTTAATTGTCTTTTTGTTTGACAGCGAGGGAAACGTCCTAACAGATAAAAGAAAACATGAGAGTTGACTCATTCAAAGATCTGTAAAACGCTGTCATCGGGGACTCGTCAACATGAAACTTGATCTTCCTCGACTCTTCCCTCGCCTTCGCTCCCTCCTTTGTTGCAGATTAATGTTGATGGTTTTTCTTACTCATCACACGGTGACAAGCCGAAGAACACGACTTATTTCCGTCATCAGAAGAATGCAGAGTCATTCGTAGCGTTAAAAAGGAAGGAAAGAGCCGAACACGTCCTCAAGCTGGAAGACCAGATGCCGAGACTGAGCCTCTGACAGCACTCAGCGAAGACGATAAAGTCAGAAACGGGTAGTCTAACTGAGCAGAGAGCGTTATGAATTATAGAATGACTCCATTACAGAGCAGAGGAGGAACAGCTGGAGTGGAGGGGAGGCAGAGGACAGAGCCAAGATGAAATCTGAAAGGGAAGCACAGGGATGAAGAGGAGAGAGACTGTGGAGATCAGGAGGAGGTGTTGGATTGGAGTCTGTAAAGGTAGCCTGTTGTATGCCACCCTCACAGCACCAGGCTGCAATCTCCACCGTAGCTGTCGAGGGGGTTGCCGGGCCAGAGGATTGGTGCAGAGCCCGACGAGCGTCGCGATTGGTGGATGGGGTCGACAAGGAGGGGTTGTGGGGTGGATGTGGGGGAGAGGGAACACATCCCCAACATACTGCGAGAAAGAGATAGAGAGCGAGAGGAGGGTGAAATCAAATTAAAATGAAGGGGAATTAGAGAGCGCATGCAGAGAGATGAGGAGTTAGATGGAGGAGAGCGATTGATGAAGAGCTGACTTGCGGGAGGAAAAGAGGAGGAAACGGGAGAGTGGGCAGAGGGGGGAGCGAAGACGAGGGTGTTGTTAGTTAGGCCTTTTATCCTCCTTCCTCTGCTTCCCTGCAGCGCTGTTCTCTTCTCTAAACTGGAAGATTGACGCTAAGAACTGGGACAGTCCATTCATTTACACACACACACACACACACACACACTGGCATATCAGCACATCCTCACTTCACAGCGCTGGTTTTGTTTTTTGCCTTTTCTACAGGCAGATTAGTGTTCAGCACAGAGGAATCACAGTATATTGAATTAATCTGACAGAAATGAGACGCCTGGTGTGTTCACGTCGCTGTCGTACGTTGTCGCTCGACTCGCACGCTTTCTGATAACTGCAACTGAAATTAAGGTAGCACTTTAAACTAATCGACTCACCATTAAGGAGTTCCTTATTAGTAGCATATTGGCTCTTAATTAGTCATTATAAAGCACTTATTCAGGCCTCATTCTGCATGACCGCATTGTACAACTAATACATTAAGTAACCAGAGTTTTACCTCAGTCACCTCCTAATTAATGCTCATTGACAGTGAGTTAGGAAGTTGTAGTATTTGCTCATAATAGCCTAACCTTTAATAAGCCATTGTGTGTGTGTCTGTCTGTGAGTGTGTGTGAGGACGTCATCTTGAGCTTTGCGAAACGCTCTGACGTTTTATATACCAATTGATTAATCAATAAGGGATTAATCGCAGTGAAAATGATGGTTAGTTGCAGCTCTGGTGTGGATGAATCTACGGCTGGGAGCAACACACCGGCGTGTCCTCCCTGCGGTGTTGATGCGTGGCTCGGGTCCAGCTCAGAGTCACGACACACACTGGATGTGTGTTTGTTTGTGAGAGAGGGAAAAAACGAGTCGTTTCCACTGCTGTGCTCTCAGCGTGGAGCGGACATTTTGAAGGTGAGCAGCAGGCAGGAGCCCGGCCTGGATCAGACAGACAGACAGACAGACAGACAGACAGACAGACAGACAGACAGACAGACAGACAGACAGACAGACAGACAGACAGACAGACAGACAGACAGACAGACAGACAGACAGACAGACAGACAGAGGCTTGGATCATCTTAAATGTGTGTGTGTGACTGAGGCTCAGTCCAGCCGACTGCCCGACTGAACTCCTGTAACATCGTCAGCTGGACAGACGTTTTCATTAAGCTCGTACGCTCTTTTAACTCACACTGCATGCTTTCACAGCCAGAAAGCCCGACTTTAATGCTCACCGTGCAGATCAATGGACAGACGTGGTGTAAGCACGCTACACGATCGCAGCCTCAACAGTGTTGGCTTGAAACGAAGAGAGGCGGCATCAAAATGCAGTTCTACTATGAACAGAAAGTGAGAAGATGCCGAGAGCATGGTGTCTGCTCTGCAGCACCGTTCAGTCCTGCGTCACGGTGGTCTCAGTCAGGACCACAGCTTCAGTCCCAGCATGTAAAACACCGCTCCAGTGATGTTATCAAGTGCTTTCATGAGGGAAATCACACTGTGGATCAGCTCAAAATGCGACACAGACGCAGTAACCAGGCATAAAATTCTGCCTGGTTATAGAGTTAGTTAGGGGCAACAAATTCTGGCTAAACTCAGGTCGAACTGGGGCGTCCCTATAGCTCAGCTGGCAGGGTGTGCACCCCATGCACTGAGGCTGCCAGTCCTCTGCAGTGGCTGCAGGTTCGACTCCCGCCTGCGGCTCATTCTCTGCGTGTCATCCCCTCTCTCTGCTCCCTGACCTATCGCACCTTCAGCTCTCTCTATCATAAAGGCTAAAAAGACCAAAAAAATAAATATAATCAGGCCGAATCTGTGCAGCATGTGCCCGGCTTTAGATGTCAAGTCTTGTATTTCATTCATGTTTTAACGCCTTTGATCATCATCTCAATGTGAAAACAGTCCACGCACAAAAGAAACTGTTAGTTCAGCTATAAATCTGTGTTTGTTTCACGCACCAAATACTTGCATACTGTATGACCTAACAAAGACTAAAACCAGTCCAGGACGTGGACGTACGAAAACTGGATTCCAAGATGGCAACCCAGTCGTTTCAGTGAGAGCTTCACCAGCAGGATTGTTGGACCGGTTGGTTTTACAGATGTGTCTTTTGTAAAGAAAACTGTTTTTTGGGTGATTCTCTGCCTTTTCCCCAGTGCATGCTGGGACGAGTCTCAGCCTGAATAAGCGCAGGGTGTACTGAGCGTGTATTCTGTGTGACTTTCGCAGTACTCATCCAGTTGGCTGTGCAGGACTGCAGTGGGCTGCTGTATGACTGGTGAACCCATGCTGCATTCCTGCTTTTTGTCGAGAGGCTTTAAGGGTTTCTCGGTTTATTTATGTCCTGGCCCACTAACGCTGTGCAGAGGTTTGCACCAACTGAGATCACTGAGGAATCGTGGAGCGTTTGGTGTGAGCTGGAAACGCTGTCCCCATTTGACTCGACTCCCTGCGCCCCCTCCCATGCATCCATGTTTCTTTCTCTTTAGCTGGCAGTGAACTATCCACCCTCTCATCACTTACTTCTGCGATTGCTTCAGCTCCATCACAACAGCCTGCAAAGAGCCGTCCAATACCGAGATGATCCGCTGGCTTCTGTAACTCAGTGAAGCCACTTTATGTCTCTGTATGAGTTACCCACAGCTGAGAGGAGAAGTACGAATACAGAACGTAGGATCTGAAAATGGCAACCGCAGCCTGGTGTCGGCTGGTCGTGGCCGTGAGGCCTAAGAGTCAGCAGAGGGGAAATAGCCATGCTGATGTAGTACATACATCGAAAGTGCTCTATTGATTTTCGGAGCAATTCCTTAATAGCCTTTGGACTGTGAGCTGCAGCGCTAACAGCCTCCCGTTCTCTCCGTTTACTGTGGATTTCATCATTTCCTTGTCCGCCTGCTTAATGTGTTTCTGGCCATCAAGAGAAAAACGAACATTTAGTGTGTGACACAGGTGCTAGAGCTGCAAAATCATTAGAGTAACAACATTATGTAACAGCTGAAATGTGCAGTTTCATCTCACCATCATTCAAAATCAAAGCTTCACACAAAAAGAATAATAAATGACGTTTTTAGGAATTAATGAAACTTTCAGTCTAAGAAACGTGAGAAAATGTTCATCTACATGTTCCCATAACCCCCAGGTGACATCATCAAACGCCAAAACATTCAATTAGTAATGATGTAGAAGCTGTTCAGAGCTGCTGGCGTGACTCTTCTTAACCTCTCAAAAATCGCCGTCGCCTTAGAAATCCAGCGTCGGCCCGGCTTGTTTCTGCTCGTTTGTCTCTTTGTCTCACTTCCTCTGTGTAATGAGGCGAAGCAGATGTTGCACATGTGTTGTAAACAGGGGGCCGTTTGCTTGTTCACATTCACCGCACACTCGCTGCTCATGCTGCTGCGCTGTGTGTGTGCTGCAGGTCTCGGCCAGATGTTAATATATTCATGAGCGGGGCTCTGTCTCTGTCAGAAGAGATCAACCAAGCAGTGCTTCAGTCTCTGACGCCCTCCGTCTTCCTCACTCCTGTTTGGACCTCATGGTCTTACAGTCAAACTGAGCTCCAGGTCTGTCTTTAGGTCTTCCTGTCTTATTCCCTTTCCTCTGTGTCTACCTTAACAGTCGCCACACACACGGACACACAGCCTGACATCAGCACAGTGACTATAATCCAGCAGCAGAGCGACGTCACCTGCTGCCGTCCAATGAGGAGAGAGCGGGGCAGACCTGCCAGCCAATTGCGAGGAGCCCTAATGAGGGACAGAGCCTACAGCTGACAATGAGAGACAGTTGAAGGGAGGGCTTCCTGACGCACGGCACGTGTGTCTGATGTCTGGAGTTTCAGCTTCTTTAAAAGAGGCTAAAAATACGTCCAAACTGCGACGCGGCGCAGATTCTGAGTCTCTCACATTCGACTGCAGCAAAACGCGGAAGTGAGGACGGAGCAGAGGAGCTGAAGAGTTCACACGCTGTGTTTTCATCCTCCTCAAGTGCTGAGAGAGTACTGAGACTGCAGTAGCCAAGCGGCCAATCAGATTGCAGCACTCAACACACAGTCTCACACACACACAGGCTGCCCATTCTCTGTTGATTTCATAACACACACTCCCGCTGTGTGACCAGTTCTTGGTGCTGTATTGATCACGGCATTGATGCTGTATAAAAATATGTCTTTTGTGTACTTTTGTCACTTCTGTTTACCACAAACTGGGGCAGCTGGTTCTTATTGTTTATGTTTAAGGACATCCGTCACACTGCTTCTCTCTGCTGCTGCAGCTGGTGCAGTACCACTGACTGACCACTAGGGACTGACATAGGACCTGGAAATTAATGACCAGTAACGAGGCGAGCTCAGGGCTTTGTGTGTGTGTGTGTGTGTGTGTGTGTGTGTGTGTGTGTGTACACTCACCAGCACTGCAGTCTGCTTTTGTTTTGTCCACCACACACACGTAGATTATTGGCTGTAGAGTTGAGACCTTTTTTTTTTTTTTTGACCAGGTAATTAACCAGCAGCTATTTTGACAAGTGATTTATTGTTTTGGTCATTTTTCAAGCAAAAATGTCAAATATTCTCTGGTCCAGCTGTTTTTCTTTGACATATATGACAGTAAATGTAAAATCTTAAGGTTTCAGGCAAAGTCAACACTTCACCGTCTGAACAATTGATCGATTAATCCCAAAAATGATCGGCAGATCCATCTATTATGAAAATACCTTTGTCACCCTCACTGGCAGTTAACATCTGTGACCTGGGGGCCCAGAGGTCGCCGTGCTGACAGTCCCATCCCGTTCGTACTGTACAGGTGAATCCAAACGTCAGCGATGATGGGCTCAACAGTCGATGAGCCCAGTGCAGTGCTGCAAATTTAGGAGCCTTGGTTACCATGGCAACCACTCTCTTTCTCCTCCCCCTCTCCCCTCACAGATGTCATAAAACGCCAAAGACAGATCATTAAACTGGTGTGTCTGTGTGTGTGTGTGTGTGTGTGTGTGTGTGTGTGTGTGTGTGTGTGTGTGTGTGTGTGTGTGTGTGTGTGTGTGTGTGTGTGTGTGTGTGTGTGTGAACGGGACGAAATAGTGCATTTGTTTGGGACTATTTTCAGCAGCGGATGTGCTGTCTGTGGGACTGAGTCAACATAAACTACAGTGGCCATGTAACCCAGTGCAAATATGTGGCTCACTGATGTGTTTTTGACAGTTTTTGGACAGAAATTGACCTAAAAGATCACAGAAGAGAAGAAGATAGTGGTCAGATCGATTTGTTGCTGGCTGGGGTCTCCAAAAAAATACAGAATATCAGCAGTCTCGTTCTTAAATGTTTCTACCCTGAATGACTAAATACAAAGAAAAACTCGTCTATTTGCACGTCTGCTGGTGGTGATGCATGTTAGACGAAGCTGAACGTTTTATGAAGCAACCGGTCTGATCTTCATCACCATGGTTTTTAGTGAGTACTCGAGCCCTTTGAAAGTATTCCACTGCACACCGGCTGCACGGGGCGACGGCCCCCAGGTGTAGATCCCGTTGGGGTTAGCCCCGAAGCACGCCGCATACCAGAAAGCTCCATAGGCCAGCATGGCGCAGTTCGAACCGTGAGTGTCTTGATCTCGGTCAGTGGTGGTGAATTTCTGTCCGTTGTGAAGACTTAACGAGTCTCCTGGTGGAAAAACACAGAAAGTGGTGAATAACTTTGTGTTAAGATAGTCAGAGTCATAATTTGCTGAATGGGGGAGCCACCTGAAGAAACAACCCACCTGCTGCTCCCCTGGTGAAACTGCCCAGGCTCAGCTTGTATCCCTCCGCCTCCGGACCAACGGCGAAAGAAGAATACTGGGCAAAGACCTTCTGGCCCTCGAAGTCTTCCATGTCCACCCTCAGCTCGTAGCTCTTGGCCTGTGTCATCAGGTGCATCGTCTCCAGGCCTGAAGGATAAACAATGAAGTGACTGAAAGAAACCAGAGATTTCAGATTTCCTTTTGCTCAAGTGATTATTTCATCAGGGAAATGATTTAGAAAATGTGTTTGTGATGTACACTGTACGTGCATGAGGATGGACCGTACCCAGCCAGTACTCTCCAGCAGCGCTGCCGAATCCAGTTTTGTAGTGATCCCACTTCATGAAGAAGTTGACTGTCCCGTCCTGTCTTCTCTGAATCACCTGGTTTTTAGATAGAAGTTCAACAAACACAGTGAAACACAAAGGAAACCGTCCAGCAAAGGCAAATTAAAGCTTCACTAATTCATATTATTATATTGATGACAGATTAAATGTGTAAAATTAGAGGTGTCGCTCATAGTGAAAAAGACAGATCCCTCAGCTCTGTTTTAGTGTCCTTCAGCTCATTGTTTTGGTTTTCCTGCTGCTCTCATTAGCTTCTCATAATCTCCTCATACACTTCCTGCACGGCACCAAGCGGCAGACACACAAACACAAAGTTAGTGACTAGCTGGTGAACATAATGGAGCATTTAGCGGCTAAAGGGTCACATGGTGGAGACCAAAACAGAGAAAAAAGGAGAGCGAATATTTGGTTTAAAGCCGCAAACATGACACCAAATAAATGCTAACGTTGCTCCATGTTGACTAAATGTTGTTGTAAACAGATGTTTGCTAAATCCTCTTTGTCCAGATCAAAGTGGACTCTGGTCTTTGTGGATGAGGTTTGGATGAAGAGCGTCTCGTTCTTCCGTCCTCACCGTCCACTTTTCCTCAGAATTGTCGATGCTGTCCTTGCTCATGTCACAGTAAACCTGCACAGGAGAGGTGGGGCCGGCTGGGTAGATGGTGTACACTCCGTCCAGGCCTGATCCGGCTCTGTAGACGTCACTGCAGTCTGTGGGCAGAGGAGACGGACGAGCTGCGACAGGCAGCAGCACCGCTAGCACAAGTCTGAGCTGTAGCACAGAGACAAAACAAGATATACGTGCCAAAAATAAGAAAAATGTGTTTACAACACCCTCCATTATTTCACTGGCGGCTTTATCTTAATACGTTTTCGTATGAAGAGCAGGTGAGCCCGTGTTAGTCTGCTGTAAATGGCATTTAAGCGTTCTCACTGGAAGGTTGTTCTGCAGCTCCTTTCATGAATGCATTAGTGTTATACTGAGTGTATCTTTATGCATCATGTTCTACGAGCAGCACTGACAGACGTTCAGTGATCAGGTCGGGATGCAGCATCAGGCTCAGGGAGACTTTAACAGGACTGTCTGGATTGACCCTGTAATCTGCTGCAGCCGTGAGTCAGGCTCTGCTACCGCTGTATTTGATAGTCCAGGGTTCATACTTGGCTATCAGGTGGCGATGAAGAGGTCTGTCCTTGACCTATTTTTAGACTTTCTGGCAACGAGTGATCGTGTCCAGCCAGAAGACTCAGATCTGCACTCGTACTATGATGAAAGGATTATTTTACCACTTTGTCCTTTCGAAGAAGGACGCGGCAGGGATGCAGTTTGATGAGTCTTTAAATCCATTCTGAAGCTATCTGAGTAGTTTTAAATGGGGAGTTGTGCAGATTTTACACATTGAAGTCTGTTTACTGCTGTCAGGCAAACTGGGAAGAAGAAGGTAGCTCTGACTGAAGCTAACAGCTAACCAGTGGACGCCTTTTTTAAGAAGCTGGTGAGAGAGCAAAGCAACTTATCTGTTTATGGTCGACAGTCACAAGCTAAATTTAACGTCCAATAAAAAGCTAAAGAAGAAGTCATGAAGGTACAAAGCAAATATCACTGATCACTGCAGCACAGGGAGCAACGACCACACAACAATAATGTGTGCAGCTATTTTAATAATTGTTTTCATTGTCAATTATTCAGTTTTTTATTTTGTCTATAAACTGTCCAAAAATAGTGAAAATGTCCAACACACGTTCCCTGAAACCAAGATCACGTCTTTAAACAAACTGTTTTATTTTATCAAACGCCCAAAGCCAAAAATAATTCAATTTAAATGACATAAAAAGACGAAAAACAGCAAATCATCACCTCTGAGAAGCTGAATCCAGTTAGTCAATTAATCGACTATTTCAGACTTTAGTTCTTATTACAGCTATTTTCTCAATAATAAACAATTTCCACACTAAGAAACTCAATTTAAACTAAATGTACCTGCAGTCATCGTCATGCAGAACAATACTCATATAGTGTTTTTATAAGTGATCTGTGGTGTTGAAGTAGTTGCATTTGCAGTTTTTAAACAAGGTTTTACATCTTAAAACGAGTAAAGTTTCGTCAGTGAAATGTATTTTATGAGATGTGAGTTATTCTACCGTCGTACTCTCACACAAACACACAAACGCTGTCAGGTCGCTGTTGTTTCATTACGTACCGTCATTCTGTCAGCAGCTCGAGTGGTTTGCAAAGAAGAGGCAGCGTGGTTCTCCTGAAAAGAAAGCAAAGGTTTTTCTGACGTGAGCAGGTCCTTTAATGTTAGCGCACCTCTGCCCGTTGCGACACTCAGTATTTTCCCTCAACAATAAGTAACACAGTGTTGATTTTCTGTCCGTGTTACAGTCAGTGTTAGCGCATCAAATAAACCGAAGCCATTAATGTAGTGTTCCTAAACAGTCCTCTTTGTTTGTTATGTCATTTTAAAATGACCTCTGTTCATGGAAAGTCCCACCACTGTCAGTGAGTTTCATTCATCACATGACGTCCGATCTGAAACGGCTGCCACGCGTCGGTCTGAAGGGAAGCTGCGAACGAGGTTTTTAGGTGTAATTTGGAGCACTTGTTGGTTTGTGCGCTCGGAGAGTCGATGATGAGTCGTCCAACGCTTGATTCTGGTTACTTGATCACCTGATTAGCTCCAGTTTGACTGTACGACAGTGTTTCTGGCTACCTTTGGATTGTTTTAACCAGCGAGACGATTTTCAGACGAACTGACTCACTGGCCTTCGACAGCACCAACTTAGCGGATGCTGTCTGCCTCTTTAATCCTTGAGGAACCATCCAGATCCTGCTAATCTGTCTCCTGGGCTCTGGGCCCTGAAGCCTGATCTGTGTTTGTGTATTTGTCTCTGTTTGAGTAACCTTGATGTGTTGTACTCGCTAGTTTTCTCTGCTATGTAGAACCCAGAAGAGAATAGTTTGAGCACAGATTTGACTTCCACAGCATGGTGCGGTCACATGAGGGTCTCCACGGGCACCCTTACGAGCGGAGAGGTTGTAGATCCTTGAAGACTTCTGGCTGGAGATTATTTTGGGTGCAGAGGCGTCTGTGTTCATGATGCAGCCACCAGCCCAGCGCAGTGGGAGCAGGACATGGTGGATTCAGATATGGTAAGTCAGGCAGGGATTCCCTCAGCGGCTGCAAGTTAAACCAATAAAACTAATGTTTAATTTTCTCAGGGCCAAAGGTGACATCAAAGATATTCAGTTTACAAGCACTTACAACGGAGAAAAGCAGCAAATCCTCATATTTGAGAAGCTGGAACTTTTTCCTCTCTGTGGTGGAAGAAGTACCCAAGCTTTTACTTCAGTAATCGATGCAAACATGTAAAAGTACTCCTTTACAATAGTAATACACTTTATTTGTAAAGCACCTTTCATACAAGAAATACAAAGAAATTACACGCACCAAGTTAAGAAAAGGTATAAAAACAGTTAAAAAGGCATAATTAACTGAAAATAAGATGGAAAATAAAAACCTCTTGATAATAATGGTAAAATAAGTTAAAATAAATGCATCTGCGCATGAAAGTAAGTATAGAATGAAAGCAAATGCAGAATGTACTCAAAGTATCAGAAGTAGAAGTACTCATTTTGCAGTTACATGTCTGACAGTCAGTGCTGTTCAGACCGGCCTGTAGAGTCCCTCCAGAGATAAATCTGATGATTAATGGCAGAGGAAGGAACAAAGTCAAATCCGTATCTATGTTTTGGCCTCAACTACAAACTGCTTTTTTAAACACGAGCCAGAAAAAAAAAGGTTGTGAACCACTTGTTATCAGATGTGTTTGGAGGTAAAACCTTCACCTGAAACTACAGCTGCCAGACAGACGCAGTGCGATGAAGAGCAGCGTCAGTAGAACTACGAAGCACCACAAACTGGAGAGGAACTTTGATGATTACACTCAGAGCAGTGTCCTCTGATCCCGTGTTGTTCCAGTGAGAGCTGGTTTGAGATTAACGCCGGAACTCCTCTGCCCCCCCCCCCACCCACCCTTCCTCCTCCTCTTCCTCCATGCTCTGGACTTTCTCACTGCAAGCCAGGTATTTTTAGCTGTGACATAATGCCCCTATCTCCCCCCTCCTCCCTCTCTCTCTCTATCTCATTCACACTCTGTCACTCTCTCCCTCACCCTCTCTCTCTCTCTCTCTCTCTCTCTCTCTCCCCCCTCACGCACAGACCGTCCCTCCCCCTGTCCTCACCCATCCCTCGCTCCCTAGCTTCCAGGCTACAGGGCTAGCTGCTACAGTAATTGAGTGCTCAGGTTTCACACTTTCAGCTGCAGGCTGAGAAACATGGCAGTGGAGGAGGCAGCAGACTATCTGGCAGAAGTAAGTCTTTACTGTCCGTACTTTAGCGTGAAGTCTTTGAGCTCACTGACTGTCAGTGGACTTGACCTCCTCTCTCCTGCTACTTTGAATCAATGCTAACAAGACTGAGGAATTTACAGCCAGTAGGTGTTAGTGATGTCGTGGCGGTTACCGGCTCCAGAGGTGGGACGTTAGGGGGTCGTTGATGGGACGGGTCGCAGTGGCAACTCTGCAGCACCACTCTGCTGCTGCTGCTGCAGTGTGTGTGTGTGTGTGTGTGTGTGTGTGTGTGTGTGTGTGTGTGTGCGCGCGCACGCCCGTGTGTCTGTTTGCGTTCCTAAGTGCTTTGCTGTGATTGTGCATTTTTAATTCCTGCTGATTACGTTCATATGTTTGTGTACATGCAGCGCTCTGCGGGTGCAAGTCCGTGTTGCACAGGGATGTGAGTGGAAGCACCTGACCTTGGACAGCGGCGCATGCTCCGTGTGTGTCGGTGTTTGTGGAAATTGTTGAATGAGAGAGCAAAAAGGAGACCTTAAAACTGACAGGAGAGAAATTGACATTGTTAATCAGCCAATCGTCTCATTAACTGAAGTCCACTCTGGATAGAGAGCCTTAACCTGCAGATATGTGACATACAGAACGCATGATTGGCTCACTGCAGGACCCAAGCAGCAGTGTTATGGTAGTTGAGGAGATACCAGCAAATAAAACCCAGCAGGAGGACGTGAATCTTATGTACGATAGTGTTAAAAATGCAGTCTGGCTTCTTTCACTGAATGTGTGTTTCTTCTAAAGCGAGCTGGAGATATGTCTGACTGACGCTCTCTGGCCCCCCAGCGCCGTCGATGGCTGCGGGGGGCAGCTCCCATGTTGGAATGTGTGTGACCATACGAGTGTGAAGCAGCGTGTTCTGGAAGACGAGCGGCTGTTGCATTCTTTGCATATCTGTCATGAATAAATAAAGTCACACCGGCGTGACGCTTGGCCAAAGCTGAACCAGCCGTTACAACCCCGAGACGTCATTAAACTTGAATGGCACAAATTTCAGGCTGAACTGGTTTCAGGCATCTAAAAATAAGATTAGGACTTTGAATCTTTGTAGCGTCTGCCTTCATTTTGTCACCAACAAATCCATCCAAATGTTAGCCGGCTAGTCTCAAAGAACCCACAGTTACTTCAGAATACTGCAGCCAGACAGAAAACAAGCTCATTTGTCTGCATACAAAGAAATTCTGACTTTGACAAAGCAGTTTTTTGCTTGTCAGCGTTGATCAAACAGCTTAATTATTCGGGAAAATCACCTGCCTGGTGAGAAGATCTATTTCTAAGCACTTATTGCTTTGATTTAAGTTGTTTCATCTTATATTTTTTGCAGTGTTCCCACATAGTTTCAGATTAAAAGTCTGTTCACGACTTTGTATCAAGCCATAATGCGGATAAGAGCGATTATTTCCACTTAATCCTCAGATTCTTTTCTTCATTAATCACTGAATTTTTGAGTCTAAGAAATATCTCAGACTTAAATTTGCTTGTTTTGTCCAGCTAACAGTCTAAAACCTTCAAGTCACAACAATAAAAGCAGCAGATCCGCTGCAGCCAGTGACTGTGATTTTCACTGCACCTGAAGGATTCATCGATCATCATTTCTAATTGCAGATTAATCTTCCATCGATCCTCTAATCGATCGATCGTTTAATTGCTTCAGCTCAGACGTGGACGCAGGAAGCAGTGTGATAAACAGCATAGTGACAACTGCATTCCCGGCTCGCACCAGCCGGCGCGGCACACACAGCTGCAGCAACCCGAGAGGGCTGATAATGAATCCAGTGGGCGCTGACGGCCGGAGCTGCAGGCATGAACGTTCGCTTCAACAGACACTTTTATTGATTCTAATCCTGTAGTCCTCCCTGCAGTGCTATCAGTGACATTCCTCTGTGCATGCATGTACTACACTGTACTGCATGCACGACTGTAGGGAAGCTGCAGTAAGCTTTCTTTTCTCATTTTTTCTTTAATATGGAGCAGAACGTAAGGGTTTTCCTTTCAGCAGAGGAACCAAACAGGAGTTTAATCACTCACACAGGCCTGGAGATACAGCGGCACTGCTGTAAAGTGTTTACCTGCCATGACTTTGTTTTATCTGATGTGTATAAACGTCTCTCCAGGTGGATGTTAGAGCGTCAGGCTGTGCATTTGTATTTTAAATGCAGCCAAAACCTGAGTCTTTTTCCAGTTCAAACATCAGCTGTGCCAAAGATAAAAAGTGGCACAAACCTATATCTCCAGGCATGTGATGATGAAGGCTGTGACGAGCTGTGGTCTGGTTTTGTGTGATTGTTGCGCGATGTGCAGCTATTGGTGTCAAGTTTGTGAAATGCTCGGCTGGACTTCAGCGCTCTCTGGCCAGCGTGATGCTTTGAACTGGAATCCTGATAATGCTCTGAGCTATGGGCAGCCAAGCCTGGTGCCACATTTAACTTAAAAGGTTTGGCATCGTGCCTTCCAGCCCCTCTGAGGGCTTGAAAACCTCCACAGCACACTGCATCTCACTGCGTACTGCTGCCTTAAAACGGTGCAGACATCATCCACAGGAAGTCTTTTATTTTTGATAAGAAACATTAAATGATGCTCTGTTTGCTCGCCTGAGAATCATCATGTTTTTATGGTTTCTTCAGTATCGCAGTAATACACTGATAGCTGTTTGTATGTTGGTGATTACATTGCAAACGTCAAATTCTGAATACTTGCAACGGTGCTAATTTGCCAAAATGTGATCAAAACTTTGGCAAAAACAGCCCACAGCTGACTTAACAATATGCTTCCTGTTTAGTTGCCCCAAACCCTCAAACTTTGGGAACTGTAGTTTAAAGCACAATTATTGAAGACCAATAATAGGACTGATGAGGCTGTTGGTATTAACAGTGACAGCAGCTGTTGGTTTAAGTAAATTAAAGGAAAAAATGATCCAAAACGGGTTGTTTTAAGATTATATTCAAGGGCAGATCCCATTTTTCCTCATTAGTAAGTTAGCTAAGAGAGTTAGCAGGTTATGTTAATGCTCATTTTACCAAATAAACATATATAGTATATACAGTATACTGTATGAGGGGGAGAGAAAGCACTGCACTGCAGTATTTTATAGAAATTGTGATAATATACTGAATAATATTCAGTGCGTTTGCACATTGTGTGTGCAGTGCTATGCTGTGATTTGTCTCAGTTCAGCAAGGTCAGACAAGAAGGATGTCGTGATACCGCCTGAATGAAGTAACACGGTTCAAAAATGTTGCTGAAATGCAGTAGTAATGAAGTATATGTCTGTATAAGTACATGTGGGCGCCTGACGTCCGGTGAGCCCCCGGTCTCTGCCCCATGCTGGTGCTGACACCAGAAACGCTCCCGTGTTTGTGTTCATGATGATGAACTCAGATAAGATCCTTTCACTGATGGGAAATGAGCTCAGCGATCGGCTTCAGCCGGCAGTCTGTCTACAATAACAGAGATCATGGCGCAGTGAGCGTGACGAGACTTTCTGCAGCACAAGACAGCCCTTTAAATTACAGACCGACATGTCGTGTTGCGATGGTTTTAAACTGCACCTGAAGCCTGGATCAGTGGAAACGACAGCTGAATTCATTACAAGTAAAACACGCCCTTAAACAGTTTAATACACTCAGGGGTTTTGCTGCTGCAGCTTTACTTGGTCTGGTCTGGCAAACAATGCTGGCGCTAGTGTTAGCAAACTGTAGATTTATGTGTAGCTAACTTTGATTAATGACTTTAAGAAAGTAGAAGATAACATTTGCATAACTTGTTTTTCTGACTTCAATCAACAACAACAACAAACAAGTTCTATAATGTTATTTTCTTCACTGATATAAATTTACATCATTTATGGGTTAGAAGAAGGTAGACGCCTCGTATGTTGCCTGAGAGGCAAAATCCAGGGCTGAAAGTCACAATCGAGCACTACAGCTTCTCACATCAGCAGGACAGTAAGAGGACATGGTCTGGTTGTCTTTTCATGAATGAATCAAGCTGAAACAGTGCTGTTTCACTATCTGCTCACTGTAGAATTATTATGTGATTGTAAACAATGACCTCAGAGCAGACATTAGCATCGACATCCAACATAAATTCTGCTCTCACCAGTGGCAGCGATAGTTGACGTTTGTCAGTTACCTTTTCATGCGTTTCTTGAAGTAATGCACGCTCAGTATCCTGCATCAAATATGAGTTTTGTGTCAAAAAGGGTTTGTAAGTGAACCAAATAGTAAATCTAAGAGAAAACCGCCTCTGACATTGCACCAGCAGCCTGGCAGTAACTCTGTGATGCCTTTTTTGCGCGTAAATGAGAGAACATTGTAGGTTAATGGGCACATGAGCGAAGGCTAATTGGAGAGTGCTTATCCTGAGCACTGTGTGGGTATCTGCTAGTGAACATGGGTGTGGCAGTGTGTGGCGCTGCACTGAAATCATGAAATTGGAGACGCACACTCGGAGAGTATCTGCCTGTCTGCCTTCCCCATATTTTACAACCCTTCACCTCGCCTCCACACGCTCTGTCGCTCTGCTTCAACACCCGACGCCACCGCTCGCTCTTTCCTCACAAACCCCCTGCTAGTCCTCGCACACACACACGTAAACACACTGCATGTTTATCTCCCTCCTCCTCCTCAGCTTGATAATGGCACATGTCTTCAGTTGGGCTCACTGCAATTTGCTGTGCTTTCGTTGCTGCTGCTCCCCTGAGAAAAACGGCTGTTAGTCATGGAGGGTGGTGCATGCAGTAGGTGCTTTGGGATTGTCTGTGTTTGTTTGGACCAATCATGCTGCCTTACAGAGAAAACGCACTACAGCACTTATAAACAATGATTCTGGATGCAGACGGCCCCCGGTGGTGGTCAGGAGTCAGTCCAGTGTGCCTTCAAAACAAAGACAAACTGTTTTCCTTCATGTTTTTGTGTCCGTAGGCTGGACGTTGTCATCTTCTGAAATAGCTGTAATTTGCATCGTCCTTGTTGCCTTTAATTTGGATATTTCAGGTTGATTTTCTTACTAAAACCTCTTGAACGTTCTTTCTCTCACTGTCTAATCACTGCAGTTCAGTTGAGAGAAGAGAGGAGGTAATAGAATTTTAAGATTTTAAATTTTTGATTTTGAATAAAATACCAAAAACCTTCATCTTAACCAGCATAATTTTAGTTTGTTTGCCCTGCGCTTCGCCTCTCAGGCTACACCCAGGCTGCCTTCATTACTGGAGGTAATAACGTCCTAAACATGATTTTAAATACTTTTAATGCATTAACAGGACTGCCAAAGTTTACAGAGCATTACTACCACTATTATGGAAAGATAATAACCAATGCCTTAATTTCTCATGCACTTTATAGCTTCGTCTATATATTCTGATGCATTTCGACGTGCAGCTTAATGCAAAGATTTCATTGAAGAACAGATGTTGGCGTCAAGCAAACCTTCTTATCCATCAGATATAGTAAATCCTTTGGTCGTAGGCTTGAGTTTGGCAGGCTGGTTATTCTTGGCTCTGTGTTGTGCTGTTTAACTCAGCCGGCATGTTGAAGGCAGTATATTCTCACTTTCTTTCACCCGTCAAGTGTTTTCTTATTTGGCTCTGGTTCAGCTTCATAACACACAAGCCTGGAAGGATTTATTCAACTTATCTCTCACAGCAGGGATCCATGGGATGCTATGACACATAAAGCTTCTCACTAATGCTGCAATATTTTGATTATTTTCCCAAATAATCAATTTCCTGGAATAAGCTCTGAGTTATTAAAAATATGTAATTGCTTTGCACACAGAGACGGTAAAGGCTTTGCTATTTTGGAATCCGTTTTGTGTCTTTTTAATGAGATTTGTGTGACATTTGTCTTATTTTCCCTGGTTTTCATGTACCTGCAGTAACCTTTATCCTGAGCTTGCTGCGATACAGTGAAGTTAACATGACCTGCTCCTCTGTCTCTGTCCTCCTGCAGACGGATGTAAATGCCTGTTACCTGCGATCAGCTCGGGCCGGGAACCTAGAGAAAGCTTTGGACTACCTGAAGAATGGAGTCGACATTAATATTTGCAATCAGGTGAGCTCTCTGAAATCGGCTGAAATATATTTATTCATGTGGTGAAGCAGGAGATGAGACAGTAAGGAGCGAAAAAAGATTCTCAACATTTATTGGACATGCTCTCCAGAGGATGAATGCACACACTGCACTAAAGGTGTATGAAAATAATCCCCAACAAACATGTTAATTACTCCAGTTTGCAGAGTATTGACTAATATATTGTTGGTTTTGGTCTTTTCATGGGTTTTGTAGACATCTTTACTGTTTGTTTTGGGTGTTTTATGTTCATAAAGTTTTGATTAAATATCTGATAACGTTCAGTGTTAGTAGACAGATATTTAAATGAGGGGTTCAATATGTAAAGAGTGTTTAATCTTTTGCCGTGCCTTGATTTTAAAAGCTCTCTCTCTTTTTTCTCTCACTCCAGAATGGTCTGAATGCTCTCCATCTGGCCTCGAAGGAGGGCCATGTGGAAGTGGTGGCTGAGCTCATCAAGCATGGTGCCAATGTGGACGCAGCTACGAAGGTGTGTGCCACCCAGGAGTCACGCACACACACACACACTCCTGCATGCTCACAGTGTATGCATGAATTCACACACACTTACTGTGTTCTGCTTTGTCAGCTCCTTCCCAAAGTCACATTGCTTAAGCAGCACTAAAGGAGAGGAATGGCTGTTTGTTAGCAGAGAGCTTGAGAGAACCGATTTAGTGAAAATAAATAATCTGTCTTCTCGGGTGCATGACAGTGTTTCCCCAATGAATGTTTCTTGGCTGGAGGTGTATTTCAGTTATGTGACGTGAAACTCTGCTGGTTAAGAGATAACGAGGACGGAACTACTTATCTTTAGTGTTTTTAAAGGGAGACTCACATATCACTAAATTAAAACAGGTTGCACCACACAAGCTAATTCTTACAGAGGTTTGTTTTTGCTAAATGTTAACACTAATTAACTGCCAGATGTAACAGTTGTGTAGCTAACTGAACTAGCTAAGTGAAAAGGCTAACGTTAGCTAGTATCTGATCTAAACAAAGCAGGTAATATGAAATATGGTCAAATTATTTTTACCTGATACTTGATCAAAATGCTGTTTCCTAACAAATTCACCATATCAACTTTATAAGGATGAAGATAATATGATCGAATATGAGGAAATATCAGTCAGTAGGCTAAAGGATTAACTGAACTAGCTAACTGACAAAGCTAATGTTTGCTAATATCTGGCTGCAGGTAATATGGTTGAAATATTTGACCTGACCTTTGATCAAAATGCTGTTTAATAGTAAAATTAACTTGCAATCTTACAAAATTAACTCTGTCTACAAATGTTACAAAATGTTATGCTAACAGTATCAGGCTAAATGACCGTCAGTGAACATAGCATTAAGCATTCAGCATCTAAGTATTTTCCACAGCTGTGGAGTCAGAGAGACCAAAAACAGCTAAAAAAATCAACCATACAGGATTAGCTAACTGAACTAGCTAACTGGCAAAGCTATTGTTAGCTTACATCTGAAAGCAGGTGATATAAAATATGGTTGATTTGAGGTGATATTTGATCAAAATGCTGTTTAATAGTGAAGTGGAAGTATTTAAAATTCCATCTTACAAAATGAGCACAATGTTATGCTAACAATAGTAGGCTAGTGAACATAGCATTTAGCTTTAGCAGCTAAAGAGCCAGATAACGTTATTTCCCTGTTTCCTGATGTTGTTAGCTGTTTAAGTTACACTGAAAGATTTTGAAGTACATCTTTCAAACTTTACAACTTGTTTCTGCTGCCAGAAATTCAGTGAATGTAGGTTTGAGTGCAGGTGAACACAGCGACCGTTAGGGAAGCAGAGTTTGAGGCCCAGTTTTTGAGGGGAGGTGTATACTGTATGTGGTTTCCAGTGGCAGCAGGAATGACAACATGGCAACAGCTGCTGCTGCTTAGCTGCTGTAGCTGACACGCATGCAACAGCTGCATCCATGCATGAGTTCAGTGTATGCAACCCACTCTCAGATTAGTCTTTCAGAGCATCAGCATGCACCTGTCTCCTTCGTCTCACGCAGTATCTTTGCCTCGCGTCTCGCCTGCTGCACACACACTGAAAAAATGTTCCCTTTTCCTCAAAACAGAAAGGAAACACAGCCCTGCACATAGCTTCGCTCGCTGGCCAGACAGAGGTGGTGAAGGAGCTCGTCACCCACAATGCCAACGTCAATGCACAGTCTCAGGTAAAACACAGACACATACACATGCACACACACTTAAAGCTCTCCAATAGGGAAATCATCTTTGTTGGAAATCCATGTTTGAGTGTGTGCATTCATGCAGATGAATGCATATACAACTATTCTACACACTCTGTCCGTCTGTGTGTGTGTCTGTGTGTGTCTGTGTGTGTGTGTGTGTGTGTGTGTGTGTGTGTGCCCTGACGATTGATTGTGGGCCAGGAAGCACTACTGCAGAGCTGCTGACACAGCACACACACACACACACACACACACACACACACACACACACACTGCTGCTCTGGTCACCATAATAATATCAATGTCATATCATTGGTTGGAGCTGCAGAGAGGAAGAAAATGAAGTTTCTATTGATGAGCTGTAGCTTTTGGTGCTGTACTGAATCTTTGGTTGGTTTTATGTTATTTTCAGGAAAAGCAGGGATGGCTTATGTAAAATTATTAAACTATACAATTCAATGGATATTTTAGCTTTCTAACATAGCCATGCTAGCCGTCTTCCCTTTCCTCCAGTCTTAATGCTAAGCTAAGCTAACCATCATCTGGCGGGTGGTTTCGATCTCCTCATCTAACTTTCAACCAGAAAGGGAAAAACTTTATTTCCCAAAGTGTGAAACTGTTCCTTTAATATTACAACCAGCCACCTTATTAAATTCTGCAATGCAGTTTCAGATTGTGTTTAGTTCAGTGTTGTGTAAAAGCTCAGAGGTTTTTTTTTTTCTGCTGTGTCCTTGGCCATAGCTGCTTTTTCTCTGTGAAGTTTAAATGTTACATGAGAGAGTGAAGCTTTTGGTGCATTGACACCAGAATAAATACAAAGCAGAGAGGAAGAGGAGGAGGAGGAGGAGGAGGAGGAGCTTTTTTGCATGCTGAAGAGATTTTTGGATCCTTGTGTTGCTATGGAGATGTGTTTTTTTGGCCTTGTTCTAGTGTCGCACCTCTCTCTCTCTCTCTCTCTCTCTCTCTCTCTCTCTCTCTCACACACACACACACACACACACACACACACACACACACACACACACACACACACACACACACACACACAGAGTCCTCTTCAGCTCGAGCTCCAGATCAGCTCTTATCTTTGCTGTTATCAGGTGTGTGCTATGTGCTGAGGTGACAGTATGCACTCCATGATATGTCTGCTGCAGCGGTGCGTTCATGTGCAGGTGTAAAGGTCAGAAAACACTTGCTTTGACGTAAGAGGAGGTGATACAGCATATCATGATATTCTTCATATTCAGCTAAGAAATAAATAAATATCTGACAACTCGAGGTCACATTCACATTCATGCAATCGTGTTAATCCAATATTGCCATAAAGCCTTCTTATTGATTTTCCACGGTGCTTTCAGTGACCCAAAGCAAGCAGGGAAATCAGTGGGACTGATCATCACAACCCTTAATTTAATGTTTACATGCAGAAACATTCTTTTTAACAGTATTTTGTTCTTTTCTTTTTGTTTTTTAATTTAACAACATCCAGTAGCTTGTGAAGCAAAATTGTTAACACTTTATTTTACTATCAGGTGCCATATTTTACTAATTGTTATTTACTATGTGTACTGTGTCAGAATTGTCCTTATTTTCCCCTTAAATAATACAATTTACTTGAAAATTGTTGGGGAATATTTTGGTCCTGGAAATAAAATCTGTTTCATCTTTCATTTCTTTTCTTTCTCTTTTTGACATTTAAATTTCTTCATTTCTTGTAATTTTCTTGTAATAATTTTAAAATGAAAATAGAAATGCATATAAAGTACAAACATACAGCATGTAAAGGCAGAAAAAAATGTTTATTTAAGGAAGCGCAAACTAATTAAAGACCATAGCTTGTAATTATAACTTCTGATTTAATTATGATGTATCTCAAAATTTAGAAAAAAAAAGTCTCATAAATATGACAAAACTATATTATAACTGTGAAATTGTTTCCTTGTAATCTTGTCTGTTTTTTCTTTTAGGTGAATGCAATGCACTTACAGATATTTTGACTTTCACAGAAGATGTGCTGGTTCCATCTGAAGCATAGAGGAGTGTTTTAATGGTCCGTTAACGACAGACGACAGCTCAGGTCTGATTCTGTGTTTTCTTTTCCAGAATGGCTTCACTCCACTGTACATGGCGGCGCAGGAGAACCACATGGACGTCGTGCAGTTCTTGTTGGACAACGGCTCCAGTCAGAGCATCGCCACTGAGGTGAGCAACAAGCGCAAACACACAATGTACAGTCCACATGCACTTAACGCCTGCTTGCACACACACTCATGAGCCCATAATGGTTAGTGATAGCAGCCCTTCATCCCAGCCCTTGTTTATAGTCACACTGCAGCATCACGACCGACAGACTCTGGGCTGCAAAAGCTTCACAGGTGCCTGCTACCGTTAAGGAGACAAAGGCTGCATATGAAGCCATTGTTTGTTATGATGTAAGAGGTAAAAAACAATCACATTTTTATAGATGAGCCTGTTGATTAAATGTGGAAGAAAGTGAAGCAGGTAGAGAGTTAGCAGGCGACAGCAGAACGACTGCATTCGTTCAGAGTGACCTTGACTGCGTTCAGCTGCCTACAGAGGGAGGAACGAGTGACGTTGCTGAAGTCTGAGGCGTGTGACTGTGCTGTGAGTGTGTCAGGACGAGCCTTCATCTGCTGTAGTACCGGCAGACGGCCAGCTGCCGCTCAAGTGTGACAAACGCACCCTCATTTTGGCCAAACCTCTCGTCTGAAGCACATTCACGAGGCCTCGGCTCGCTCTGTCGAAACAGTTGTAAACATGTACTCTTACACCGCCGCGGCTACAATGAACAGTTTCTCTTCCATTCAGGTCGATTTTCACGTTGTTCTGGGCTCTCCAGTGTGCTGATAAGTAAGAGATCATGAAGAAAGAAGTCACAGGGTCGATCCAAGAGTCCAACAGCTGCTGTACAACTTATTATTATTATAGTATCAACACAGTATTTGTATAGGACTGATATGCAGCAGTACTATTTCCAGTACTTTGCAGAATCAGTGACATCTTTTAAATCACTTTTCACTCACATTTTCATTTCCTCAAACAGCTGGATTAATACACATTGGTTGCTGTAGTATTATCCTTATCTTTAAGGTATTTAGCTGTAGTTTGGTTGTACTCTGGGACGTGTTTTTAATTGCTTTGATGTGGCTGCAGAACGTGGATGACGTCTGTGTTTACAGAGCTGCTTCTTCCTCCTCCTCAGTTCTCCTCCTTCTCTTCTTCGTTCCTCCTTTTGTCTGCCTCCTTCCCCTCGTTTCTCCCACCACATCCTCCTCCTCCAGTTGGAGACAGGGTGAATTATTCATGCAGGGAAATATATATCCATGTTTAAAGCAGCTCCGGCTGTTTAATAATTCACGTTTAACCATTTCAGCATAGCATGAGGCGGAAGGCATCAGGTCATCCTTTGTTTTTTTAATCTTTTGTCTGCATTTGATCTTTTTTATTGCATGTATTTTAGAGTATTAGCTTGCATGTATGTTGACATTCAGTGTGTGTAGAAACGCTCTGCGGTCGTATCCATCTCAGTGTTTTCTTCATGATTTGAAGCTAGTCTGCAGCTGGACTGCAGCCCTGTCTGTCAGATTTATTTGTGATGGATTTGCGGTTTTTAATTCCAGAAGTTAAATGAAAATAAGCTGTCATGTCATTGGCACGCAGCACCACTTTCCACAGTTTGGACTTGTGTGATTTGATTTAATGTTTTTAAGTTTTTATCTTGTGTTGTTTCAGTGAGACAAAATTATGCTGTGTCATTGCAAGTAAGTCTTGAAGATAGAGATCAAAACCCCTCCTTTAGTCCCTCTTTGTTTGCCGATGTCTCTTGAAGTATTTTTAGGACATTAAAGTGACTTTGTGTCTTTTCCTGAATCCATAATGGAGCAGATCAAACAGGAGGGTAGCGCTCAGGGATGGCTTATGACTTTTGAAATTCTTAAAAAGGCCATATTTATGCATGGCTGTGTGGCTGTGGGTGTGTGCATGTGTGTGTGTGTGTGTGTGTCTTGTAGAGATGCTTGTGGATCTGATTATGAATGTGCGTTAGCGTGTGTGTGTGTGTGTGTGTGTTTGCTTGTTTGTTTCTCGCCTGTGCAGTTTTGTGTGTGTGTGTGAGCTCTGCAGGATCTCTGAGGGGAGGCTCTGCTTTGATGTGTGGGTGTAGTGATGCTGAGTCGGTTTTATCCAGACAGTCGGCGTCCTGTGTAAACACACGCCTGCGCACACACACAAACATCGTCTTTGTGTTGTTTTACTTGGGAGAAATCTTTGCTTTTCTTAGCCGATTCATGGGTACTGCTTATCGTAGCCTCTGCTGCCCTCATTTATTATAGTGTTGTGTGAATGCATATGGATGGATGTGTGTGTCTCAGCTTCTTGGTTTGTGTCCATTAGCAGCTAAATTTCTTTTCGATTTGTCCTCGAGAGCCACTGAACCTCTGCTCAAGCACTTAAAACATCTTTAGAGCATTAGCTAAAATGCCTAAATTGGCAAATGGCTATCAGATTGTCCTGTGTTTGTTAAGCCGCTTTCAGACACGCATCCCTTTACATTAATCTGAAGGCCTGTGAGGATTTCTATCAGATTCAGATTAAGGTGCAACATGAACGTCTGACTTTCGATCTTTTCGGTCTTCATCTCTAATTAGCAAAGACCAACACTCAATATCTCCTGTCTTCATTCGACTGAATGAATGAATGAATGAATGAATGAATGAATGTCCAGATATAGATGTGAGCTGTGATCCTGTTAAATTGTCAGATTTTCAGTGTGTGTCAGACACACACAGTCAGACAGATAAACAGTGGGATGTGTTCTCTGTTCGACTCCATTCTGCTTTAGTCAACAGTAGTTTTACTTCTGGTCATACTACTGTTAGTCTGGACTGAAACTAAGTTGAATGACTACGAAGTACGAGTATGAAGGGAACATGAACAAAAAAGCGTTTGCTGACTTTGTTCTGCTTTCACTGTTTCATACAATCACAATTTATTGGGCTTATAAGAAAGAAAAACATTGTCTCTGCAGAACTTAAGGTTTGCTGTGAATGCAGGGGAAGTTTACTTGTTCAGCTGTTGTTGAGTTTAAGCTAGCAGCTAGCATTCGTTGGGCACATGATCGTTTTGTATTTGAACCATCTCGCTGCCACCTCCTGGTCTTACCTGTTTCTGCTTGTCCACAGGACGGTTTTACTCCTCTGGCGGTGGCGTTGCAGCAGGGCCACGACCAGGTGGTTTCCCTCCTACTGGAAAACGACACCAAGGGGAAAGTTCGCCTGCCTGCGCTGCACATCGCCGCACGGAAAGACGACACTAAGGCTGCCGCGCTCCTCCTGCAGAATGACCACAACGCTGACGTGGAGTCCAAGGTACGCTCTCCGTATGATAGGCAGGACTACGACGTGACCTACTGTCAGAGAGGAAGTGATTTCCTTTATTTTAAGATGCTATCCAGCTTATCCCGAGCCTCATGATACCCTGCATGAGTTACGGGCACGACTTCTAATTGTATCTCTCATTTCTGAACCGGCGTCTGCGAGTTAGAGGTGTGTTACAGGTAGAGGAAAGGAAATATACCTGTAGCTTGGGGTGTCACGATTTCTCCAATTTACAGTCAAAATTGTGACACCCCAAGCTACAGGTGTATTTCGTTTCCTAAGGGCTTCGAGAAGGATAGCATTAAGTTAACTTAGCTTCTGTAGGAATCCAGATGAGGGGAAAGAGGACCTGATCAAATTATTAATACACATGTCTGAGTCAGCTTCAATTAAAACTGTACAGCAAACATCAGCTGTGAGTAAATTCAAGCTGATTTTTTCCTGAGTTTTTTTCTTTCAGGCTACAAACAGTTTACCGCCTGAATAAAAAACTGCTAACTCAGCTGCTTTTTCTGTTAAGAAAAATGTAATATATATTCAGTATTCTTCTAAAATATGGTAGAATTGGACATGATTTAAATATTAAGTATTAGAAATGGCAATAAAGGTCACACACACCTCTGAAACCCTCAACGTTTGCCCATAAACCTCTAAGAAAAAGGAAATGCACATGTAGCACAGCGCTAACTCCTGCACACTCCCTCGCAGACAGCGGTTCAGTGAATAAGGTGGGTATTCGTTTTTTGTGGTAAACTTGATAGCGCTCTTTCTTGGTCCCTTTTAAGTAATAGTTTAAGTTCTGGACTTGTTCTTGTGGCACAAAAATGCAACAAGAGTTTATATTTTGGTCAAAGCCTTTACGAGCATCACTCAGGTTAAGATCGGTTGAGCGTTTGTTACTTGAAACAATAGTGCGGATAGTATATTCACCACACAGTCTCTCTCAGTGTAGAGCTAACAGACTGCGAAGACAGCGTCAGTCCATCGTCCAGTTCTGTGTTCCTCTGTGTTTTGGTTGTTTTCATGATTTCCGGCCACATTCTCATGTACCCATCCTACAGCTTCGTGCAACCATGGTGTTGGTGTTGCTCCTGTAGTTGTTGTGGTGCACTAACCACCCCATTCTCTCCTCCTCCTCCTCCTCCTCCTCCTCCTCCTCCTCCTCCTCCTCCTCCTCCCCCCTCTGTTCGTTCCTTTTTCTGACCCTACCGCTTCCCCGTTTTCCCTTCTCCCTTCTAGATGATGGTGAATAGAACAACAGAGGTACATCTTCTCTTCTTCTTCTTCTTCTTCTTCTTCTTCTTCTTTTTCTTCTTCTTCTTCTCTCCTGTCATTGTTCACTCATGGTCACCATTGCAAAGCCAAAGCCTTCTGTCTGCTAGCATGAAAGCTAATGCTGGCATGAATGCTTTTGCTGCTGACAGCGCCTCACCCGTTTGCCTGTTTTTAACCTGCATTGCATTTCGACTTTTTCTTTGTGTGCATCCAGTGGCTTGCTGCTTTTGGGCAGAGGTTAAATACATTTCAGTAGATTTCAGTTACTTTATGCAAACCTCAAGCTTTTGAAACCATTTTTCTTTCATTATAGGCTGACTTAGATCTTTTTTGGTAGATATATGCTAGTGATGTAGTAGCAATGTACTGTAAAATATAAAAATATAAATGTAGTTTTGAGTTTGCATTAACTAGGAGGCAGGTACAAAAAGCCTGTCTCTAATAAAGGCCTGTTCCAAAATAAAGGCCTGGTTCTCTCTGCCGTTGAGGTATATAAAGGCCTATTTAACAGTTTACAGTATGCACATCATACTTAATCTTATCTGTGCTTTGCATTGAGATCGAGTGAAGCATTGAGTCAGTTGAGTTTTTTTTTTTATGTGTTTTTCTTGCAAAAAAGGCAGCAGAGACCACAGACATGCCGAGGGTTTAACACATGGTAAAAAATATTCTGTTTAATCTGTCAAAAGTCTTCAAATGTTTTTTTTGTCTTTGTTTACTATGAATGGTTTGGTACATATCTACATCATTTATCAAGGAACATCAAATTTGCCGTTACTGTTTAGCCAGCTAACATGAAGAACAGCCAAGATGATGCAAGCTGTATCACATTGCAGAGCAAAAACTCACTGCAGAACATCAAAGTTTGCATCCGCATTTGTTGTCGTTGGCTGTTACAGAATGTACAAGTGCCGGTTTTTACCCTTTTCCCCGTCACCTCCCTTTTTCCATCCACAGGAGCACCTTTCTGTTTTGTGATCCTACTTGAGTTCCAATAATATTTGTGATGTCGACTAACAAACAGGGTGCTTTTGTTCCTTGCACTGCTTGAGTGATTGCTTGTAACGTGCACATTGTCTTGAATATTTGCATTCAGTGTATGCTGTAAACTGCTAATGTCTAAATACGCTGAATTCGGTTGTGCATGTGACCATCTGTCTCTCATCCAGCTGTCAGTGAGAGGAAAGACTTGAGGGCTGAAGTGATAGTAGTGGCTTCACTTGACCTTTAGCATGCCAGTAGATTTTATTTTTGACATTGTGCTGACTGTCCTTTGAGATAATGCTAATTACTGCTGCTGTGCCCAGAAGGCAGTTTCATCAGCGTTCATTAGGACAGCTTTTAATTTTGCTCTTGATTACACGATCAATAGCAGGTTGGCCTTTCCTGTTTGCAGTGGGTGGCTGTGGGTAGTTGTTGACAGGTCATATCTGTCATGCGTGATTTTAACTGCAGTGTGAGTCACTAAAGCAGCAGACGTGCAGCAAGAGGCAGAAAGAAACGTGGCTGTACGTCCCAATGCTGGACTACAGTCACAGTGTGGAAATACTTTACCCAATGTTAATCAAGCAGAATTTCAGGCATTTAGAGAAGGATTAATGGAGTCGTTGAGGACTAAAATGCAGCAGCAGTGAGTGCCCTGATGCATGCACACCTGCATGTCTGGTTTTTGCATTTCCTGTCAGATGGAAGCCGAGCAGCGCAGAAACTTCAGCGGACACTCAGGATTTAAATTCCCCAGATTTGAGACCTTTGCATGGTTTTCATTTGACAGGACCCTAATGAGCTTATGTTTGCTTATATTGCAATTCCATCCACTCGGGGCATGAAGAATGTCAGGTTGCACTCGCCCAAACTGTTAGAAGAAAGAAAAGTAGAAACTGATTTTGCTATGAAAGGAAAATGCAGCGCTCGTTGTATTTTGACAAACTTTTGCAGCACGTTTGGCTTCTGCTCAGCCCTGGTCTGCTGTGCGCTGTTAGCCTGCTTTTGGCCCATCATGCTTTGCCCATGGCTCATCATGAGAGATGCAGGACTTCTTTTCCTCTCTTTGATTGATTCTCTCGTTTGTCTCTCCATCTCTTTCTCCCCCTCAGAGCGGTTTCACTCCTCTCCATATTGCGGCTCACTACGGCAACATCAACGTAGCAACACTCCTGCTGAACCGAGGGGCGGCTGTGGACTTCAAGGCAAGGGTAAGTACTTTTGCTTCAAAGATAGCAAACACGCACGCAGACCCTTTGAAGTGAGCGCTGCTGCAGGCGCACGCTCCGAGACCCTCGTATGAGAAGGTGGGACGATATGCGTGTGCTTGTGTGTGTGCAGAAATCTAATTCGGACGGCTGTAACTTTACAGCTGCGCTCGTCGCTCTGCTGGAGGAAACATGTGCATGTTGTTTGGGTTCTGTATGGTGAAGAAGGAACATATTAAGAGACGCAACACAGTGTTGGTTTTGTCTTTTCGTGGGATTTTTTGGTTACAATGCAGCCATATCCTTTAACATTTGCTCTACAACACTGTGCAAAGGATCTGTAGTCATACAGATGATATAAAGATAAAATAATTAGTAGACCGTGAGTCACTCTGTCAGTATGAGATACTGATGGCTTCTGGCAGTTTCTCAGGAAGGATCCAGGGAAAACCAAAACAGCTAAGTCAGAACAGTGTGCAGCTCAGGTTGCTGGAATGATTATATTCCTCTAGAGGGGGATATTTATCACTTTTCCTCCTGTGCTGTCAGATACAGCCCTTTTTCTCTAATTGAGTTGTGTTCTGCAGCTTCATCTCTATTTCAAATGCATTTGCTGATTGTGTAATTATAGCCAACTGTGTGCACGATGTCTTCAGTCTTCATTTATCAGATGACAATATGTGACCAGCAGACAGTTAGGATGGTCTGCATTGTGTTGTTGATGAAATGATGCTCCTCTTTCGCCCCAGAACGACATCACGCCGCTGCACGTAGCATCCAAACGTGGGAACAGCAACATGGTGCGACTGCTGCTGGAGAGAGGGGCCAAGATAGACGCACGGACCAAGGTAACACACACACACACACACACACACACACACACACACACACACACACACACACACACACACACATTATTTTGACCAAAAAATCAGTTAAAGGCATACTCCTTCGATTTAGTGCTGCACCTTTATAAAGTGAAAGAGATTAGTAAGGCCGTACTGAATGGCTTCTATTCAGGTTTTTTAATTAAGCTTCTGTCGTCATATTTTATGATGTCATCACCCTTAAAAAAAGTCCTCAAATTGAATAAAGTGATTCATCTGATTAATGAGTTAGTGAATATAATATAAGACTAAACACCAGCAAATATGGAGTGAAGCAGAATGTTTCATTACATAAAAACATATTATGAATTTTAGAAATGATTGCATCTTTTTCTTTTTAATAAATTGTTTTTTATATCACTCTGGAGTTGTTAGAAATTGGATCACACGAGTCAGAAACAATCCCACGCAGCCACCACTGGAATATAATTCCACAGATAGTCTAAAACTGCTAATATTAATGTAGCCTAATCTTCATTTGCAGCAGAACAGACATCATATACACGTCCAAAGAATGCTGCTAAAACCCCGGTGACATCAGCATGTCCCACATGTCTTAACTGTAAAATGCTTCATTTGAAATAAGGCCTAATTCTGAAAATCCAGTCAGAACATGCTGTTTACATGACTTATAAACTCAACCTGGAGACAGCCACTGTACCTGTGCTGTCCATCTGTCTTCACAGGACGGTCTGACTCCTCTCCACTGTGGAGCGAGGAGCGGCCACGAGCAGGTGGTGGAGATGCTGCTGGACAGAGGAGCTCCGATACTGTCCAAGACCAAGGTTCACCTCCGACCTTTGTCTTTTCTCTTCTCACGTCTCTTCTGTCGTGCTCTCCTTCTGTTTGATCTTTGATGACCCTTCTTTGTCCCACTCCAGAACGGCTTGTCTCCCCTCCACATGGCGACGCAGGGCGACCACCTCAACTGCGTCCAGCTGCTGCTGCACCACGAGGTGCCCGTGGACGACGTGACCAACGACTACCTGACGGCGCTGCACGTGGCCGCCCACTGCGGCCACTACAAGGTGGCAAAGGTCATCGTGGACAAGAAGGCCAACCCCAACGCCAAGGCACTGGTGAGTGAGGAGGGCGATGAGGAGGGGGGGCGTTGAAGCTGTAGAGTCGCACCGATCGTTTGTTATGATGCAGATAAAAGCGTGAAGGAAGGGGAGGATGTTTGGTGATGAGGTGCAGTCCAGCCCTGATTCAAATCAGTGCATTCATTCATCGGATAGGATGCTTAAATCTGCTGCTGATTTTGTGGCCAACAAAACAACAATACCAAAGCACTGTAAAAAATGAGGTTGTGACTTTGCTGGATATATATTCAGATAACACATGTGGTCTGATTTTTATGTCTTTTAAATTTTTTTTCCCATTTTGTCCAGCAAAAATTAATGAAATCTCATTTTCACACAGCAGTCTGACGTGAGACTCGTTCATATGTTATTTCTTTCTGACTCATAATGATAACTGAACGACAGACTTGTGTCAAGATGTGCCTTGTATCTGTGTGTTTACTGTGTGCTGCTGCAGCGTTTAAAATATGCATGTTGTAAAAGTGCTTTGAAGAGGAACATGCTTTCAAGTATAAAATAGATGGATCGGGGTTGTGGTAGTGGAACGTTTCTGTGTTGCAATCAGGTCTTGATGATTTCATCTCCCAACCAACCAAAAATGTCTTCCTTCCTTTCAAGTCCTTTAGTCCCTCTCCTCCTCCTTTCTTCCTCACCTTCCTCGTTATCCCCACTTTTTCTTTATTTACAGCAAAGAGATGGAGGAAATGAATAAAGCAAACAAGACAAGGAGAATGAAAAAGACTTTTTAACCCTGGCTGGTGTCTTGGTGTAAGACAACCATCTCCGTTCTGTAATGGGAGAAGTCTGGGTGTGGTTAGAGCACTGGGACTTTATAGCCAGAGAGAATGAGAAGGAAAAAAAGCACACGGAGAGGAAAATGAAGTCATAGGATTGAGCCAGAAAGCTCAAAGTAAAGCGAGAGCGAGGGAGGGAGGGAGGGAGGGGGCCGAGTATACGTGTTGGTGAGAGAAGAGTGAGTTGTAAAGAAAGGTATCTATTTCAGTGCAGCCTACTTTTTATTTTTTACAGCGCAGAGTCGAGTCAATTATTTCCACACATGCTTGTCTGGTTTGAGGGGTTGAGAGAAAAAGCGAAAGAAAGAGGGGGAAAAGGGAAGAAGGTGCCGTCTTTGTACTGTATTTTCCATTCTGCGTTCCAGATTTGTATCCCGCCACCTCGGCAGACCTGCAGAGCAACACACAAAGAGCTTTTTGGACTATTTTTCCGCTTTAAAATGTTCATGTTTTTGTGTTTTTGTGGCTTAGAATGGTTTCACTCCGCTGCACATTGCCTGTAAGAAAAACAGAGTCAAGGTGATGGAGCTACTTCTGAAGCATGGAGCGTCCATACAGGCAGTCACTGAGGTAGGTGTGTGTGTGCGTGTGTGTGTGTGCGTGTGTGTGTGTGCGTGTGTGTGTGTGTGTGTGTGTGTGTGTGTGTGTGTGTGTGTGTGTGTGTGTGTGTGTGTGTGTGTGTGTGTGTGTGTGTGTGTAATCAGCAAAAATGTTGGAGCTGAGCTGCGAGCGTCACTGGAGAGCGTAGGCAGGTTTTCACAGAGGTTAAACTTGTTGTCATTGCAGAGGAAAGTAACTTCCTGCATTTACATACTTCGCTTTATTCACCTTCTGCTACTTTATACTTCAGCTCCACTACAAATACTGTCATTTTACACGTATCTGACACCTGCAGTAACATTTCAAATACTGCACACACTGCAAAAAGTCATTTTTATTTATTGATCTAACCCTATGAGTCCCAGTGGAACGCCGGCCTCCCGCTCGCTGTTTAAGTCACGCTTGTACACAAACTGATTGGTCTAATTCCCTGTCAATCAACATATCAATAGCCCTGGTTCTTATGAACAAAATAAGGTATCAAAGTGTGAAAGTACGAAAAAGCGTTTCAGCAGTCATGACTTTGTTTAATCGTTTTCATTAATTTCTCTCCTCCTCTGTCCGTCCAGTCCGGTCTGACGCCGATCCACGTCGCAGCGTTTATGGGACATGACAACATCGTCCACCAGCTGATCAATCACGGGGCTTCACCAAACACAAGCAATGTGGTGAGTTCAGAAAGTCCTGTTTCTTCTGTCTTTCTCGCATCCCTGTTTAATGGAGAAAAACCTCTTGGTTCATAGCGTCAAAAAGCCACCGTACACTGCCTGCTCGGGACCACAGTGTGAACACGGTGGAGCGTTTAGCAGCTAATAGCAGCTAGCTAGCCAAACATTAGCATAATTGGTCTCATATATTAACATTAGCTATAATCGTTTTACTGTATCTCACCAGTTCTTGTCGACTCTTTTCAGTGTTTGTCTCCTTTCTCTGTTGCTTCATCTGCGGTTCATTTCACAGCAGGATTTGCCACACTGATTTTATCAGTTATCATTACTTCATGCTACATTTTCTCCTTGGGCGTATTGATGTCTGGGTTAAATTTGGATTTCGTGCTCGCGCTTTCCATTTTCTTCGAGGAGAGCAGCGTTCTCATCTTCTGTCCAGTTTTCTTTTTGTATTTTGACCGTTTTGGAGGAGCTAGCTAATGATGACAATAGCAAAAACATTTTCAGGCAAGGAGACAAGCTGAGGCGCTGTGTGCATTAAACTCCTCAGGTTTGGGAAATTTATTAAACGTCTGCCTGCAAATTCGCCATACCTACTTATACACTGTGCTCACAGCTTGTTTATACTGCCCCCTAGTGGCCAAAAACAAGCTGTTTGAACATAGAAAGTGACTTCATGCCGCCCTGAATCACCTCGAAGAACAGTGAGCAAAACCTCCAAAATCTGCTGTTGTTAAGGGAGGAGCAGAGAAAGTCTATTAATGCCATGTGTGCGTAAGGAAAGGACGTCTCACTCTCACCGTGTCCATCAACACTCCTCCGTCGGAAAAACAGGAGTGAAGAGAAAGAGAGGGATCGATAGGAGGAGAAAGAGGAGAAAGAGGAGAAAGGAGCAATGAGCGAACAGACAGGGAAGAAAAAGGGGAAAGAGTGCTGCACAGTCAACTCCTCAACCCCAAGTATTTGGTCGCCCACGCCGTGTCTGTGGCCAGGTTACCGTAGAAACAGAGCATTATGGGACGTCATTATGGTGAGTTGGGTGTGGAGAGCGAGGGGGTCTCTCTTTCTGCCTCCCTCTCTCTCCCTGCACCTCAACAGAGAGGGAGTTTCTACCAGGTTTCTGTGTGAGTGTGTTTTCATGAGGAAGGAAGAAGAACCAGAACTTTGGATTAAACATCAGTCCCTCTTTCCTGTGTGTGTGTGTGTGTGTGTGTGTGTGTGTGTGCGCGTGCGTGCGTGCGTGTGTGTTCCAGAGGGGGGAGACAGCTCTCCACATGGCAGCGAGGGCAGGACAGTCGAACGTGGTCCGATATCTGATCCAGAACGGAGCACGAGTCGATGCCAAGGCCAAGGTAGACCACGCGTGACACTCAGAAAACACGTCGAACCCATTCAGCCACGACGCTTTTGTGTGTTCGCGTGTGTGTAGTTTGTCTGAGACGCAGTAATGGGTGTGTGTTTGCATGTGAGCGTGTGGTTGCGTCTGCACGTTTCTAATTACTGAGTGACTACAGTACAGAAGCAGCTCCCTCGTTTCCAGTTTATCGTCTTATCCTCATTGGATAGAAAAACTTTTTGTAGGGAAACTGTCACGACGTAATTATAGAAATTAATTGCTTTGCTGTGTAGATATGTTAATATTTGTGTTGAATTTACTTAGCAAAGAATAGCAAAGCCACTACTTATTTACTTTTCATCCCTTCGGTGGCGTAAATCATTGGTTCAGTTCAGTTTCTCTCTTAGCCGCTGTGCTTTGGTATCAGCTAAAGTTGCTTGTTTGGTTGTCGTCACCAGGACGACCAGACCCCGCTGCACATCTCGAGCCGTCTTGGTAAGCAAGACATTGTCCACCAGCTGCTGGGAAATGGAGCATGCCCAGATGCCACCACTAGCTCCGGATACACACCTTTACACCTGGCTGCCAGGGAGGGACACAGAGATGTGGCTGCAGCGCTGCTGGACCAGGGAGCGAGTTTGGGTGTTATTACCAAGGTAAACATCACACACATGAGGAAATGTGACGTGTGGAGACAGATCGGAGCAGAGTCCAGAAAACATCAGGGCGGCGCTGAGTCCTGCATCAGCAGTGAGAGCTGAGTGGTCTGCCGGGTGGTCCAACGAGAAGACAGTTAACAGTTAACAGTTGTAGATCTGCCACATGAGGCCGCATACTCGATGTGTTACTGCTAAACTGTTGGCAAACCTTCAGGGACTCTGGGACCGAGGAACATGAGTTACAGTTGACTTTCTGCCAGCAGGAGAGCTGGGTCAGAAAAACTTCTCTGGAGTCTGAAGACACTGTTCCTGGACCGGCTTTCTTTGTGCATTACTCATTTCATAACATCCATTCAGGCTGTAGCACAGCGTTTGATGGCCGTAGTTTCAACACGAAGGAAAGTCCCTAATCTCTAAATACAGTCGAACAGACGAGATGTTTCCAGGTCACTTTCAGCCGCGACACACACATCTCTTGAGGTCCTTTTAAGGTCCCACCAGCCAATATATTTATACCATATCCACCACCTTAGTTTAGCATGTTTGTATGCTAATATTTGTTAATTAGCAATAAATATAAGGTGACTGAATGGATATTGCCCGACCTGCCTGTAATGACTGAAAAACATTTTTAAAATGTCAGTGAAGCATCTTCACAGATTGTGATTAAATCTTCAGTGCAGGTCAGTGAAGGTCGTAGATTATTTACTTTGACATTAAAGGATGGATGGAGCACAATGTGGGCTACAGTCCTAACGTTTCAGTAAATTCACATACGATTAATCCAGTGCTCAGGTAGCTGGATGATTTTAGATCATCATCATTCATCCGTCCACCGCCTCCATCCATTTATATACGAAATCCAGGCCCCGTAACTGTTAGTCACCCCTCAGTTTGCACTTACAGTATACACACATGCAAACACGCACACACGGCTGGGTCTGTCTGGCCAGTTCACAGATCTGCGTTGCCTCACAGATGAAGAAACTGATGTAACACATCTTACTTCCACACTCTCAACCCTTATTTTGTTTCATCAGCTTTAAGCACCAGATAATCAGTCTCTCATGTTGTCAGGACACTACCCCGCAAATGGCTGAATTATAAGGGATTAAACAATTTAAGCAATAAATTGATCTTAATACTCTTCTCCGTTGTGCGTCTCCACAGAAGGGCTTCACTCCTTTGCACGTGGCTGCAAAGTACGGCAAGATCGAGGTCGCCAACCTGCTGCTGCAGAAAAGCGCTCCGCCCGATGCTGCCGGGAAGGTAACGCATGTTTGAGCACTGGAGTGTGAAGGAACGATGACAAAAAACAAAGCGTGTGTGAGCTCCACCGTGAAGAACGGGGCACAGTGAACGTGTCCTCGCAGCTCACACACGTGTCACACACCACCGTTAGCTGTGTACATGTTTGTTTTGCAGCTACACTTTCATGTTATTCTCTTGATCACCTCTGCTCACTGCGCTGTGCTACACGTCAATCACCGTCTAACACTGGTTGTGTGTGTGTTCAGAGTGGACTAACTCCACTGCATGTGGCGGCACACTATGATAACCAGAAGGTGGCGCTGCTCCTGCTGAACCAGGGAGCCTCCCCGCACGCTGCTGCTAAGGTAGGAGTCAGCCCCAGCGGTTATATCGAACGTTCCTTGATGCGTTAATGCACCGAAACCTCTCGCTCTCTCTTTGGCTCTGGGTGAAAGCAGGCTGACCTAGTTTCAGTCACCCACAAACAGGCTGAGCGAAGCATTGTGATTGGCTGGTCGGGCACCCGTTCCACTCTAACAGCATCTATCCAGAAAGGGCTGCCACTGAAATTAGCCAGGCCCCAATAACTCTTATTCCCCGAATAAGCCGGTTTTCGGGCCACGACCCCAGACGACACAAGAATTTTTGCTAATAAAACTGTAAATATAAATTGTACATTGAGAAATGTCAAAATAACTGGTCTAGATGATATTCCTAAACTTAATATTATGATATTAATACAAATATTTTCTTATGTTTATATATACTGCAATATTGTAACTATGCAAAATTGCATATAAGATGTCATGAAGATGCTGAATGAACTGTGTTGTGAAGAGTTCAGAAAAACAATTATTCACATGTGTGAACCGAAATATTCGACCACTTGTTAGTTTTTAATTACACTTTTCTTGAGATAACTAATTTAAAGGAATGGTTTCACATTTTGGGGAACGCACAGTACTTCGATGAGAAGATTGACCACACCCTCATGTCTGTGTGCTAAATATGGAGCTGCGTCCAGCAGCCTGTTAGCTTAGCTTAGCATAAAACAGGAAATCGAAAGTTTGCGTTCACACAGCGACTGTTTCTGTGTACTTTAGATTATTCTGTAACTTGACTTGGCTGTGTACGAGTGGATAATGGAGGTCTAGGAAAAGAAGAAAGCAACATATGGGACAAAGAAATAACCTTCTCTGTTTGTCTGAACCCAGAACGGTTACACGCCGCTCCACATCGCAGCGAAGAAGAATCAGATGGAGATAACCACCACCTTACTGGAGTACGGTGCCTCCACCAGCACGGTGACACGCCAGGGAATCACGCCTCTGCACCTCGCAGCGCAGGAAGGCAACGTGGACATAGTGACGCTGCTGCTGGCTCGAGACGCCCCCATAAACACGGGCAATAAGGTACGAGATGTGTGCGCGAACGCCGCCGTCGCTGCAGATGTTTGCGTCTGTGTACGCGTCTCACAGGCAGACACAAGGGGACATGGGAGTAATTTTTATGCTGTATTTGTGTGAACTTTAAACTTGTGTTTAATGGTCAGAACCTTACTTCAAAAATGAGAGTGTCTTTATCCAAGACGCTGTTATTTAGGCTTTAGTATGATGCATCTGCAGTGAGTGTTAAGTCTCTTCTTTTCTGTATATTTGGATGGAAACCCAGCTTGTGTGTTGTTTCTGTTTCTCTCTGTGTATGTATTAAATTCTGTCTATGCGTCTGTATATCTAACTGTCTCTCTGTCTGTCCTCAGTCTGGTCTGACTCCGCTCCACCTGGCTGCCCAGGAGGATAAAGTCAACGTTGCTGAGGTCTTAGTCAACCATGGAGCTACTATAGACCCTGAGACCAAGGTGATACTACGAGTCTCTCTTGTCTTGGGACTCATGTGATTATTTTTGCAAAATAAGCAAATGTTCACGGGTTGCAGCCGATTCCTACTTGTCTTTGTTTTATTCCATTGTAAACTGAATATCTTCTTATGAAAAGACAGCAGTGAAATACGTCTTTAAGTGCACTCCTCGTAGTTTTACAACATAGAATCTGCTCTTTTTAAGACTGGATATTTGGACAAACCCTTTGTCACTCTGAAATCTACAGACCCCAGTTTAGCTAAATGTTAATCAATCTCAAGGTCGCCGAAAAAACATCTTCATCAGACCTCGCAGGAATCATCCTCTCTTGCTCATCGTCTTTGTTTCATTAAATGAATTCCACATTTACATTTGAGGCGGTCGAAGAGTAGGCAGCGCTGTCGCCAGTGACCGGATCGCTTTGCTGATCATAATTTGCAAATGATTTTCTCCATCATCAGCTGGGATACACTCCTCTCCATGTGGCCTGTCACTATGGCAACGTGAAGATGGTCAATTTCCTGCTGAAAAATCAGGCGAAAGTCAACACTAAGACCAAGGTGACCTTTCATTGTGTGTGTGTTTTCTTTTATATCCGTGTGCAGCAGATATTGGAGCGGTTTATTCTGATGGCTGTGTGTCAGTGGCAACAGATGTAATGGATTGCTGTGTGTGTGTTAGTGTTTTCTAACTCCTCAGCTCTCTCTCTTCGTCCCTCCTCTGCAGAACGGTTACACACCTCTGCACCAGGCTGCACAGCAGGGACACACACACATCATCAACTTGCTGCTACATCATGGAGCATCGCCCAACGAACTCACCGCTGTTAGTACACACACACTCAGATGAACACTACAATACACACTCCAGATGTTTTAAGTCTGGCTCATGACCTTTGCAGCTTGTGATCTGTTCTCTCTCTCGATCTGAGATAGTGATGATTAAGGTTTAGATAGATGTTAGGGTTGTTAGGGTGATCCTACGATGAACAGTAGTTTTGATTTCCTGATGCTCACCTGTGTTATTTTTCATTTTTCTGTCCAGAATGGAAACAGTGCTCTTTCCATCGCCAGGAGGCTCGGCTACATCTCTGTGGTCGACACACTCAAAGTGGTCACAGAGGAAACTCTGACCACCCAGGTGCGTGTGTGTGTCTGTGTGTGTGTTGACTGAAATGTGCTGATAAGACACTACTGACTGAAATGTGTCCTCGTGCAATGCCAGGCCTTTATTCAGAACAGGCTTATATTAGAGATAGCCCTTTATTCTTACTGTTCGCAGTTATGTGTACATTTTATCAGATTTTTTTTAGGTGTTTTGCTAATCTGCTCTCTCTGTTCAATACACTTCCTCCATGTTGAACTCATATCTTGATAAATTCGGCCTCGTGTTTCTGCTCTTTGCGCCGCTGCTGATTTTCTCTTTTTAGTAGCAACACTGTTCTCACTTACTAATTAATTGCGGTTGGGTTCTTAGTTTAGTTGCTGTCATTGACACTCAAGACTTCCTACAATAAAGCTTTACATTAAAACGCCTCCCAGTGGCTCCGAGGGCACAATCCTTCTCTTTCCTGGTAGGCTTTTAATGTGAAACATCTGCAGGAAGTGTTGAATTTCATCTCAAGTCGAAGCAACTGAAAATAATGAAGGAAAGCAGCGTTAAAAAGAGAAAGTTGAAAGTTGTGCTGACTGAGTTTGCATTATGGAAATGCACGTTAGCCATTAAAGCTAATGGCGGCTTCTACTGAAGACTTTGTTGGACTAGAGGAGTGTGTTGGCAGGTAGTTTTCATTCATGTCTCTGTTTGACAGACTGTGATAGAGAAGCACAAGATGAACGTTCCAGAGACCATGAACGAGGTGTTGGACATGTCCGATGACGAAGGTGAGGAATCGCTTTACTTATTGACGTGTTAATCCGTGTATTGCTTCACATCTGTCGGAACAGTTCTCCTGATACAACCTGACCCCAGTCAAACCCTGGAGAGACAGCCAGTGTGTTTAAAAACAGTCATATTTGGCTTCTGGGTTGGACCCGGATGAGATCCCAGCGTTGCTCCCTTGGTTGCTAAATTTCCTCGTTATTGTCAAGGAAACGCTTATTTTGTTGTTGCTGAGTAATCCAGGTGAGAAAAGCCAACAGTATTTTTTTCATCATGAGCTTATTTTATGTCATCATTTGACATTTTACTCACAGTCACGATGATTTCAGGACTTTATTTCCAGATGTACAGCACTCCCTTCATTGTTAATTCTTTCTTTGCCTTTAGTTTTATTACAGACATGATTTTTCCATATTTTTGGTTACCTTTTTTCTCTAACCCTCTCCCTCATCCCAATCACACAGTCTGTAAAGCCAATGTCCCCGAAATGATCACAGAGGACTATATATCTGATGTGGAAGAAGGTATTTTTCATCTTTCTTCACTTTTTTTGTTCTTTAAATCTTCATTTCTTTGTTTCACTTCAATCTGTTCTGTCCTCTGTTCTTAACACTTCCAATCTCTGCCTGTCTTTTATGTTTAACTGAACCATTTTATACCCTGATTTATATGTACTTTCTTTAATTGAATGTAGTCAAATAGGATGCACAAACCCTCGTACTGTACACTTTCAGCTGCCGCGTCCCCCTTCCACTCTTTCACGCTGCGCTGTTGTAAAACCTTCAGTATTTTCATGCATCAAAATGCAGGAAATATGTCTCTCTCCTGGTTGCCATGCCAACTGTCTGCATATGGCGTTGTGGAGTGTGTAACAGATTTCTTTTCATGGTGTGAAGTAGACGCACACACACTCGATCCTTTGTCTCTGGAGGCTTGTCGGTGACGCTTCCATTGTAGTTTCACGCGTTTGAGCCAAAGCAAACATGGTGTCAGCTGCTGGAGTGTGTGTGTGTGTGTGTGTGTGTGTGTGTGTGTGTGTGTGTGTGTGTGTGTGTGTGTGTGTGTGTGTGTGTGTGTGTGTGTGTGTGTGTGTGTGTTTACTTATCTCTTTTCTCATGGCTCATGAAAGGCTGAACTTGAGCTCTATACTGGCTGTCACAGACTCGGGGGGAGTGATCGATATATTGAGATTTTTCCATCAATAGTTTGTTTCATTTTCGTTCGCTCTCCGGTGTTTTCAGGCTTTCATTTTCAGTTCGTCCCATATTTCTTTCTCTCTGCCGTTCCCAGTTTTTATAGCTGCTAAATGTCAGCAGAGCGAGTTCACTTTCCCACAGTGGTGCAGTGCGTGTATGCGCTGATATGAGATTACCAGCTGTGCCATTGTTTCTACCGCTCAGAGACGACTTCTGCTGCTGTCGTTTATATTTAGATTATATAACCCTGATTCCAAAAACTGCACAGAGACAATATATTTAATGTCGTGGAACGCTCCAAAAACACCTGTTTGGATCATTCCACAGGTAAACAGGTGATAGTGTCATGTTGGGGCATCCTGGAAAGGCTCAGTCCGTCAGCGAGGATGGAGCGAGGTTCACCACTTTGTGAACACACGACTGTATAAAGGAGATTAATGCACAACTTTTTTGGAATCAGGCTTGTATCTGCAATATAATGTACCATAGATCTGTGTATAGAGCGGCGTGTGCAGCTCTGTGCTGTGAGTTACGACTGTTGGCCTGAATATTTAGGTGACCGCATAGTGAGTCTTTAGCTGGGCAGAAAACAGACGACAGAATGGAAAAAAGAGAAGGTGGAACTGGACGAGTTACAAAATGAAGTGGAAAATGTACACAGGCTGTATAACATAATGTGATTATGCAGCCTTATGGCCCAGCCGCTAATAATCCTGTGAGGTGATTTTCCCACCAGTTAATAAACTCATGACAACTCTGGACAGTTTACAAGAAAGGATATTTGTCTGCGATGCTCCGTATCTGTAGGGCTTTCACTTTGATCTCCAGTTGCTGCAGGGCCTCGTTAATGTGGCGCACTTGAAGGTCTACGTGTAGATTACATGTGTGGCGTGCAGATGCCGCCACCTTCATCAGGCAGAGTTTACAACTTACCTCGCTGATGTTATCGGGTTCTCTGTGAGCAGTGAGTATAAGTCTGAAATACTGCCAAATAGGTGCGTTTGGTAATTGGTGTATGCCTGATCACCATGCAACGCTGTGTAACCCCGACTCCCGCGGCAAGCCTGCCGCATGCATGAGCGCAAAGGTGTTCCAAAGAATGAATGGTTGAAGGTGTATTTCTTCTTTATTTGAACAGAGATGGATGTTGGAAATATCTGCATCAGCTATTCCTGTAAGTCCAACAAACAGTGACCTCACTGTAACTAACTCCAGTAACCAGTCTGAAGTGCTGCAGCTGAACTGATGCAACTAAATGCTGTGTGTTGCCACTTCTTGCAGTGTCTGTGTGCTAATGTGCACATATCTGCCCTCACACTTTGTTGTCGTTTCTGTTGTAGAGCTTTAGTAGAGTGTCCATCTTTCAATCCCGATCTAAAAATACATGGAGTGTAACTCTAGGCACACAAACACACACACACACATTCTCTCATGAGCCCACATACCAGCTGAGTAACAGCAATGATTAACATCTCCAGTAACACACACAGTCCGTGATCTAAATCAGGACAGCCCACAAACCCGCTGCAGTCTTCTGTAAACTGCTGGGCTTTCCAAAAAGTTCCAGTGTTGTGAGGAGAATTAATATTTAATCAGCATGGATAGAAAATCTGATTCATGAGAGAATTGAACTATTCAGAACATATTCACAATATGCTGGCCTATTATTATCCACTTATTTATGCAGTTAATAATCTGTTTCCAATGTTGTTTTTAGGTGAATATCCAAAATCCGTCATATGTTTTCATCCTTGGCTTTTCATGCCCGTCTTTGGCTTTTCATATTGTAAATATAACACGCTATTTAAAAAAAAAATCAAATAAGACATCAATAAATAGGCCTTGTTTTGCTCTAACCTCGAATATTTAACTCAGGTGTCTGCTTGAAGCTAACAGCTAGAGGCTACGTTAGCCGCCACTAGCATAACACACTTTGAGCTGTATGATGACCAGGTTTTAGCAAAGAAGAAGAACATGTGGGATAAAACAGATGATATCTGCTCGTTTTTATATCATTTTTATGGACCGTCCATTGTGAGTGGACAGTTTTATGGGAGCGCAGAGCTAAATCTGTGGGTGAGATGGGTCTGATGAAATGTGGTTGCAGCTTGTTTCAGCGGGTTTGAGGATTTATTTGTCACATACACAACAATTAAATTTCACTACTAGACCAGTGTGGAAAATAAGAATTAGAAAAAAGGAAATGTAAAGGAGAAAAATAGCTTACATTCGTCCATCTTTGTTCAAAAATGCATAGATTTCTACATGTCGGTGTTGTAACAGCAGCTACACTTAAATTTCTGATGCTGTCAGATCTTTGCAACTCGACAGTGCAACTCAGGATCGTTTTGGACTGATGCACCTAATGTCTCTGTTATTTGTGCACAGTGTTTAATCTTCTTTCTTCAGTTAAATTCTGCAAAGTGTCTTATTTGTCTTTGCAAGAATAGTCGCAATCGTAAAGACAGACTGAGCACATCAGGGTCTTTCAGCTGCAGTCACACATACTGTTATGAATTTCTGCAATCACTGCCCCCTCTGGAGGCGATAAAAACACACTGTTAGACATGTGAGTGTGTACAAAATACAAAGATCAACAGAGTTAAGGAGAGCCGTGAGGACATAGGCTGTCCTGTATGGACTCCTATAGACGCTGCATAGGTAGTTTAGATGTTAGACAACTTAGTCTGAGTCACCCGCTTACTATTTCTGTCCTGTACTGAGCTCTAGGTGTCTGTTCTGAAACTCTCTCTCTCTCTCTCTCACACACACACACACACACACACACACACACACACACACACACACACACACACACACACACACACACACACACACACACTCTCTGGATAATCCTGGAGCAGGGTGGGTAGGCGGGAGAAAGCCGATCTGTTTGTGTGAGCGTCGGGCGGTGAAAGAGAGACAGATGCAGGAGAGAGCGACAGAGTTGAAGGAGTCAGAGAAAGTTAGCTCAGGGCGAAATCCTGCAAACTGGCCTGAATGAAGTGCTTCAAAGCAGGAGGTGAGTTTCTGCTCGGCTCGGGGGGGGGGGGGGGGGGGTTGCTGTCGCTGGGGCTGAAATGAGTAGGGGGTCCCGGAGAATGAGGTGGAATGTCGCCACATCGGGTCTGTAACGTGTGTGAGGGAGAAGTTTAGGGGGAGGGGTGCCGTAGCAGCAGGGGATGAGGGGACAGGAGGGTGGGGCGGGGGTCTCCGGTGCTTTGTGGCTGCTGGAATGCCTTCCTTTTCTTTCTTTTCTCCGCCTGCATGCACTTGCTCCCCTCTCCCTTTTTAACTCCTCCTCTCCTCCCTTCTCCCTTTCAACTCTGCGGTCGCCGGTTCATCAGTAGGCTAACATCTACAGTACCTCTGAGGGGAATGACATGCCGCTTACTGTTTTCCTGCTAACGCAGGTTTCAGCTCTTTAACCAAGTTTTCTGTAGCTTGAGTGACTGTTTGCTGTGCTGACACGGACTTCTGCTGAGCTGAAAGTGTTTTTATTCGCCCTAACTGGAAAAACTGTGCTGTACATGAATCTGCGGTCAGTGAAAACTTCCTGTAAAGCTGCATGATCCAACCTTTAATTAGATTTAAAGCTGTTCAACTGATGTCTTTGCTCTCACTGTATTACTCACTAAACTAACCTGACGTGAAAAGTTACTGACAGCGGCGCTTTGTTGTTTGCGAGCCTTACTGTTAACATTGTTTGTCGTCGGGGGACTGGAGACAAAAACCTTTCAGTGACAGCAAGACTTTTGTTTGTGTGTGTTTGCTGGACCAAGGCTGAACTGGAAACAGCCTCAGGGTAGAGGCTGCATTGATCTGTCTGTCTAAAAGAGCCACTCTGTTGTGGTCTGCATGGATGACAAAACAAGGAGCACAGAGAGAAGACAAACATTTTGAATGTGCTTTCATAGGATGTCCCACCTAGTAACAGCTAGTCTGGTGCAGCTAAGTGTTGAGCATCTCAGCTGATGAAGCAGGATATGTGCCCGGCCTGTAGTTAGCTTTACTCATTCATATTCTCTGATGAAAAGATGCTTTCTTTCTGTAACCTCTCCTCTGCCCTGTGCGTTGTCAACCCACAGGTGATGATGCAATGACGGGGGACACAGACAAATACCTGGCCCCCCAGGACCTGCGGGAGCTGGGGGACGACTCGCTCCCTCAGGAAGGCTACATGGGCTTTAGCGTTGGTGCACGGTCACAGAGGTAAAACACACCCCAGATTATAATCTATATTAAGAGTATTTCTAAATTTGATAAGGTAAATGTAGTGTTTGTTATCACTTACAGTACAGCTATATAAAGTACTATAAGCGAGATGTCTAAAGGCCCAGTAACACCAGCGTTTGAAACAGCAATAATTAGCAACAAGGGTTCAACTCACACTTTTGACCAATAAGAAACCATCTTGACAGTTGAGCAAACGGAGAGCCAAAGAGCCCAAAATTGAGGATTTGACTTCAGCTTGTTAGCTGTGTTACAGTATCAACTGCTAAGCCAAAAGAGGAATGGTTTGAAGATACTTGTAAGTATAAGTAGTATAAATATGTCTTTTGAATAAGCCATGTGAACATATGTTCTGTTAGCAACCAAGCTAACGAGCTTGCTAACAGAGAGTCAGCAAGCTTGCAGGCTGTGAGAACTTTCCACTCTTCATTAACTCTTTATTTAATGAGCTAGTATGTGTCTTCTGAAAAAGCCATGTGAACACATTGTCTTGTTAGCAACAAGGCTAATGAGCTTGCTAACTGTCAGTTTACAAGGTAGCCAGCATGTTACAGCTTTTCTCCTCTCCAGTAACGTTTTATTTAATGGAGATAACATACAATCCTCAGAGAGGAAATAGAGAAAAGCTTTGCTAGCCTATTTGATTGATTAGCATTAGCATGTTCCAGGCTGGACAGTTTGTAAGCAGTTAGCCTGCTAGCTACATTAGCAAATAGCCCTGCAACCAAGCAAGCTTCTACAACCACATATCTATCGAAGATGCGTCGATGACTTTGGCTGTGCTACTTTCTGGTGTGACTGGTTCTTAAAACACAGATCAGCTGTTTGTAGATTTCACATGAAAATGGTAAATTCCTTTACACCACAAAAGGAAATCACTCAGTACAAAACAAGAAATTAGCCCTGCTCTTCTTTGCCAAAGAAGAAAAGTACTCTTGTGGCCTTTTTTTTTATTGCTGGCATGTGGTAGACATTCCCACCATGCTCTCCTTTATTTCTGATAATTACAGTACGCCAAGGTATCACAATTACTGTGACAGATACGCTGAAGTTGAGGCGTGCTGAAGAGTCTTTTTCAAAGCTCCAAGAAACGCTGGTTCTTAATAATCATCCCATGATTAACAGGGTAGCAGGGTTACACTGCAGGCAAATAACTAATCTGTAACTGCAAAAGAACGAAAACTCATGACCTGAAAACCAACACAACCAACATGAATTCACAGGGAGCTGGAACTAAAATCTATTAAAACACTCTGTTGAAGTCTTTTTTTTAAATTTATTTATTCTCATATTATCCAGACGACGTGAGATGCCAGTGAGGCCTTACAGTATCCTGACCTTGAATCACCACACACACACACACACACACACATTTTCCTCTCACCAGTGGGAGGTCACAGTTCACTTTCTGCGCTTGTTGGACTCGCACAAAAATATTGACACACTGCAGCCCTCTGAAGAGGGTGGGGGATATTGAATATCTGTGGGGTGACACACATGGACACTCAGCCACAGGAAATTAGAAACATGTTCGATTGTGTGGCCTTGAGCGCTGGGTTAGATCAACACACACTGTTTGAGTGAGGTGGGGGGGGGTGTGTCTGTTTGTGTGTCACCCCAAGATGAGAATGGGTTTAACCAATTGCTGGTTCGCTGCAGCGATGGGTTCAAATCACTGTAAGTTCAGTCAATTTAGCAAATTAATTATCTACAAAATCACTGTCAGTGCGTTGAAAGAAAGTTATGTTATGTGTTTTTTGTTGTATTCATCACTATAAAACTTTTGCATTGTCACTTGAGGTTTTTAAAATTAATACTTTTAAAAGCAAAACATGCAGACCCAGTGGAGTTGTGGCGTGGGAGGAGCTGCTTGATAAAGAAGAAGTTTTTCCTGCTGTAAATAACCAGTTCAGAGTTTTCTTAATCATGATGATCTTGATATCCTCAATGTTCATCAACTGAGAAACACAGAAGTCTCCAAAGCATCAGCTTTGTGTAGTGGATGGCTCTAAATACTACATTACCCATGAGCCACAGCTGCTTGTGCTATGGCAAAGAAGCCAATCAGAGGCATGAATCATTTCATGGTTGCTGGATTGAGTGTGATCTTCAGCTCAGCCTGATATTAGCAGTGGAAGTAGTATAAATATAAGCTTTATGGAGCATTTTAGCATTTTCTAGCTCATCGTTTTGGTTTTAAGGCCTGTAACTTTACTGTTTTGGTTCATTCTTGCAGCTCTCATCAACAGGCAGCTGTTTTCAGCAATAAAACCTCTGTACTCTACCTCAGCATCAAACGACAGATAGACAAAGTTGACAGCACAATAATGGAGCATTTAGCAGATAAAGAGTCAGGTATTTTCCTGAGGAGTTGGTGGAGACCAAAACAAAGCTAAATATTGGACTTTCATTCATCAGGCGGTCAGAAACAAATGAATGTTAATGTTGCTCTTCTTCTGTTGTGGCCATGAAAATCAGTTAATAAATACAGAAAACAAAGGAAACTTTTACACCAGGAAATGAAAATGACTCCTCCCTCCTCACAATTCTGTCATAAATCTTTGAAGCTGACCTCTCTGAGTGTACACACATCTTTGTTATTAGTCCAAAAATGAGTCGGCAGCATGTGGCATCATTTTACCAACCTGCATCTCTGCTCTGGCTTTTCTCCTCTTTGCATCTCTCTATCCACTCCTCTGTTTGTTCATGATCTTTTATTCTCTCCTCATGTCCGTTCTTAATGTTAGTCCCAAAGTCAGGTAAGGCTAAAGGCATGAAGAGGCCTCCCTACACCTCCCCCACCCCACCCATTTCAGCCCTTTCCCTCCCCCTGACTCCCCCAGACTCCAGTCACTATCAATACATGACTCTGTGGTCCAGTGTAATACATATTTACCGTGTGTTTGACAACTAACTTGATGATTTTGACCAGTTTTTTTATGTTTTGTGTCCCGTGGTTGACTTGTGATCTTTATGTCCGATTCCTTACTTTCAGTTGAAAACAGTTCTGCTGTGTTCCTTGCTTGTAGAGCTGTGTTTGCTTTTGTGTTTGACTGTGGTTACCGTATCATTAATGCTTGGGTTTTTGTGGGTTAGCCACATAAAGGTGGAGCTTTGCATCATTTTGGTTTCTGTGTGGAGTGCTCCTTCATAGAGCTTCCAGGGACCTGAGCTGATATATCTGCAGGCAGTAGCGCTGCCTTCATCAGTTTAGAGTCGTATAGTGACCACAAATAGTGGACAGTGTCTCACTGAATGCTGTTAAAAGAAACAAGAAGTTCCCTCATATCGACCTGCAGAGCCGGACACACCTACCCTTTAAAACATGTGCATGTGCCGCCATTTTTTTCCCCCTTTTGCAAACTTCACTCACAACAGTAATATTACAATTAGCCAGCTTTAGACAGTTTATTGAGGTGTTCCCAAAACAGGAGTCACGCCTAACTTATTAGAATAATGATTCTTGTTATTTCTGCCTCCTTGTTAAATGACATTTAATTGGCTGAATGTTGGTCCAAGACACACAGCACACATCAAAACATGCATTTTAAGCAAAATCAAAATTCATGAACTCATGCTGAAGCTAACAAGCTAGCACAAGTGATAGAGGTTCCCAGAGCATTAAAAAGGACAGGCTGACATTATTCATTGAAGGTAGCCAGTAAACATTAAAATTTGTCGTTTAAACTTGTGAATGCAGGATGTTTCTCGAGAGCCGCTCCTCCAAAATACTTCACGCTCAAAACTACAGCTCCTCATCAGAACACCCACCAACCGTCGATCAGATGAACCGTTGTAGAGAAAATCGTGTCGTCCTTAAATGAGAGAGAATGAACGACTTGATAAAATCATGCTGTGATCTCAAAGTAACAAGATTTCAGGATTATTATCTCATTATCCTCAAAACACAACCTTTTAATTTTTTGACATAATAACTCTGTTATCACAATAAAATTCCTGTAAAGCAAAATACCTTTGCAATCCTGAGTAAATGGGCTTAAAAATACATTCATACATATATATTACAAACTCTCTGCATCCATAGATTTGTGAGAATCAGACTTGTGTTTTTGCCATTTTGTGCTGCAGAGCGGTTCCTCTGGGCACACGGCTAATTGATTCACATCGCTTAGCGAACAGCGGTGTTGTAATTGCGGTTGAGACGTTGCAGGCAAACATTCATCGTAAGTCACCACTCAGGAATGCTCTTAATTTGCCTCATAAAAGTCTCTCAAAGCCCCATCACAAACAACATCACAGCACACACAGTCGCTGACAGATGTACTGAGACAGAACCTTCATCTCATGAACAACATGCAGTTTAATGTGTCGTCAAAGGAAGTTTGAGACGGCAGCTAATTATCTGCAAGTGTTTGGTCATGATGGCCAGTTTCTTGTCTTAGTACCGTGTCCATTGTCCACCATACAGTAATCTGCTTAACGTCCATAAGCTACTCCGCTTCCCTTTGTTGGGCTTTCCAATTGTGTGCCAGCGTGATGGCGTGAGTAGCCCATTTGCTATGGACAGCTATAGGCAGTACAAAGAGGGTTGCACACATCTTTTTCACCCAGCACGTTTTGTTTTTTGCTCTGACCATTCACCACCCGGGTGGTGTTACGTGGAGGATTATTTTCAGACTGACGGCTGCGTTTGCATCTGGATTCCTACACAGTTTAGTCTCTCAAGATGTTTTTGCGTTGCCTTTGTGCAACAGTCGTTTCTTTCCCGCTCTGGGTTTTGTCTCAGAAACACTTGTGTGTACTTTCTTGCCTTGTGGTTGTTGTTGGTGGCATACAGTCAGGTTCCTGGAAGCTGCATGCATTTAATGTGTTTTTGTTTGTTTTTTCTGTTCACTTTCAAACCTCCCCCCTTACACCCAACCCCCTCCCAACTCCTCCTCCTCCTCCTCACCTCCCCTCTCCATCATTGTGACTGTTGTCTTGGTAATCCGTGACTTCTACGGCAACCACACCAAGCCTGCGTTCCTTCAGTTCTGATAGGTCCAACACGCTGAACCGGAGCTCGTTCACACGGGACAGCATGATGATAGAGGAGATGCTGGCGCCCAGTAAGGAGATGGTACGTACACAGGCTGGACGTCTAAAGGTGCACACATTTAGTCTCTTTTTGTCTCTGTGTCTCCTGCTGGCTTCTTAGTCAGTAATCTACGGGTCATGAACTTCACAAGAGACTCAGTTAAGTCTCCGAATGTGCCAAGCTGTCTTGGTGCCGTGCCAAAAGCCAGGTTGTGCACCAATCCTCTTCCACCTGTGTCAGTGTTGACATAAAGACAGCCAATCCTGTTACATTTTACTGAAAGAGGAAATGAGATTAGTGGTCAGTGCTGCTATCCAAAAGGGATTACTGTGATGACCCCGCCTTCTTTAAGGAGGCCGTAAGGTGGCACTTCAGGTAAAGTGGGGAAACTTATTTTATTTATCCCACAAGCCAAAAGAGATCCAGGTTTGATGGCTATTGTTGGAACATGTCCATTTTCCTACTGATACATTTTTGCTTCCTTATTTTGGGGGAATGGAAACATGTTTTTCATGTAATAAAGCCAAACTTCTCCATGCATTAGCATTAAATGGGCACTCCAGCTTTATAGCATTGCACCTCCATTCAGTCAGACAGCTTGTGATTAAAACCAATGGACCAGAGGCCAAACTATCCTCATTTGTAGCCCCTAAAACACTTCCCATAATGCAGCTTAATAGTGTCGTTAGACCCTCCCTAACTGGCCGTGCAGCCTGGTTAAAACTTAAAGATTTTGAGTCTCCAAGCAAACAAGAGGCTTTCTTAGAAGGAGCCTGGACATGCTCTTCAATGCTGCTAATGAACAGTGCTGCTAAAGTACAGTAAGACACACAATGCAGTATTTTGAGGAGTACTTCAGAGTAGATGATTGTATTAACAGCTTGTCTCCTCTCACGCTGCTCCAGATGCTCTGTAAGGAAAGGTCTTTCATTGTAGAGCATCACAATAAGGTAGACGTTCAGTGCATGTGATTACATCACATTCAGGCTTTATCATTTGTCATTTGTCATGTACTTTCAATATTATTTTAAGGTTTGCCACCATCACAGCATGTATATATTTTATCGTTTTTTTCATTCATCATTATAAAGTGAACTTAAAAATGTGTTGGTGGTCATGATACTGAGATGCTGCAGTAACACCATCACCACATCAAAACATCCTTATTATGTGTTGGATGAATTAAGAGCAAACTTTATTTAAGTATTTTACAATTTCAGTGTTTACCTTCTAAGTTTTAAGATGATTCTTAATATCATACAGTGTGTTCAGCACTGGCTCATCTGATGTTCGTTTCTGTCACCATCTTTAAAAGCAGTGTTTTTAAATGCCGGTGTCCTTCTGAAATGTCCAATCTCCAGATTGGCTTTCTCTCACTAGCAGCTGCCAAAGTCTCCCATGAGTAGAAATCACTTTACGCCTCAGCCATAAATCCTGAAAGGCAAACCAGTAGCGATGCCCTCCTTCCCCAGAGGAGGTGCAACTTGAAATAAGGTGGTTTGTCTTTTTGTTATGTCTTAGCTCACTGCTGGATTTATGTGTCAGTGCTTGTGTGTCCTCGACATTTCATCATTTTTTGCATGGCTTCATCATTATTGTCACTCCTCTGCTTCCTTGTCATGCCTCCTCATGGAAGGTTCCTCTCATGCATTGCACTCACCTCGTTGTCTCCTCCACAGCATTTGGCGGTGGCGAAGGACGCTGACAACGACTCTCTGAGGAGGTACAGCTGGACTGCGGACGCACTGGATAATGTCAACCTCGTCTCCTCACCGATACACTCGGGGTAAGCACGTATGAATGGATGAAGGCAGGAGGACGGGGAAGGAAGACAGATCAGGGATGATATCAACTGTGGGGTCTCATCTAACGGCCAGGAGGGAGAGAACTTGCTAACGTGATGACAGTGGTTTCAGATTTTAGATGAAAAGAGGAGTTAGAGGTGTGAGGCAAGTGCTCGTCTCTGTTTCCACCTGTCTGTTATGTCTTCTCTGTCTGTCTTCTCTTTCTCATTTTCTGTCCCCTGGAGGAAACGGCTCCTATCTGCAGCGGTTTCTCCTCATCCTCTCTGATTGTCTGTTCTGTTCAAATCTGAAAGCTAGTCTGTTAGCAGAAGTTACACCTTCTTCATTTCCGTACAGTAGACAGTAGAACCAAATCCAGTAATCTGACCAGTGCTCACCTGGATTTACCTGAGATTGGGTAAATCTTTCCAGCAGCAGATTCAGCCACTAACTGCGGAAATGACGGAGCTGTAGTTTAAAGCAGAAGTTTGGCATTGTGGGAACTACGTTAATTTGCTTTCTGGAGGAAATATGATTGATACCACTCTTGCGTCTGTCTGGTAAATAAAATGAAAATGAAACTACAGCAATCAGCCGTTAGCTTAGCTTAGCACAAACACTGAAAACAGGGGGAAACAGGTAGCCTCGCTCACATGTTAAATGTGGACAACAACTGAAGCGTAAAAGGAACAGCTCCAGGCTTGCTGCTAAGCTAAGCTAACCCGCTGCTGGCTGTAGCCATACATTTAACACACAGACATGAGAATGAATCCCCTCATCCGACTCCAGAAAGCAAACAAGCCAATTCCCCAAAATGTGGAACTATTCCTTTAAAGGGCTCCTTGCTAATCGTCCTCTCAGTGGTATTTCTAATGGCAAAGCTCTGTTGTTGACCTGTCACTCCTGCGTTGCTTTGTCGTCCATCCTGCAGTTTTTCCTCTCCGCTCCCGCAGTACGACAGCAGGTGATTGACTGTGATTGGTTGTCCTCTTTATCACCACCTCTACCTTCTTTGTGTTACTTCCTGTTTCCGGTGACGTCACGCACCCTCCCCTCTCTGCTCACTCATAACATCTGTGTTTGCTCTCCTCACACGCAAGCTGTGTCGCCACACACTCGACATAAAGTGGATTGTGTTGATTCCTTTTGTTTGGAGGAAATCTTAGTGAGTCTCTAACTGATCTGGAAGAGTTTGTGTTGACTTTGTTGAGACTGACATGGACCTGCAGTTAAGTCATAGCTGGATCTGAATGCTTTTATGTTTTCCAATGAGCCAATTGACAATAGATCCAGTCCTATTCAAGATGAACTCATTGCAACCACAGATAACATTTGTGTTAGTTAATCATACTTTTCAAATGGTTCATTTATGCAAAACTACATTTACATTCACACCATTTGATGAACAGCTACATTCAAACTAACATGACATGTCGTTCACCACGTTGCATGGTGTGGATCTGCGTGTGTGTGTGTGTGTGTGTGTGAGTTATGTGACCTCCTTCTTTAAGTCAGAATGAGCTCCACACAGAGCGACACTACCGTCTAATGAGGAAAAAACAGGCTACACCGGAGGCTCCTGTGTTGGCATCTTGGCTGATTCCTTCAAAATAACAGCATTTACCGTCCTCTGAAGTATCAGAATATTCATCTAAGACCGTGAATTTGCGGGAAATGGATGTTGCAGAATGTGTTTTCAAAGCTCAGCCGCCACCAGCACAGAAAACTCCTCACATTTCTGTTCTTCCTTCTTTCTTAATCTGTTTTCTCTTTTGCTCACGCTTACGTTGTGTGTGTTTTGAAGATCACGGCATGAGAAGGGACCTCACCTCAACTAAAGCTCTTCTCTCTCCATCAGTATTGTTTTACACTGATGTATATTTTGCTTCTTATTCCATCCCTTTTCTATATCCTCTCCTCTCCCTCTGGTTATCTTTTCCTCCCCACACGCTCCTCTTTCTTTCACTTTCTGCTCTCCCGTCTTTGCGCTCTCTGCTTTACTGTCTCCTTCCACTCCTTGTCTCCTCCTCCTCCTTTTCTTCTTTCTCGCTCTCATCAGGTTCCTGGTCAGCTTCATGGTCGACGCCAGGGGCGGCTCCATGAGAGGGAGCCGTCACAACGGCATGCGCATCATCATCCCACCCAGGAAGTGCACGGCACCCACCAGGATCACCTGCCGACTGGTCAAGAGACACAAACTGGCGTCGCCTCCTCCGATGGTGGAAGGAGAAGGCCTGGCGAGCCGACTAGTTGAGGTCGGTCCAGCCGGAGCTCAGTTCCTCGGGTAAGATGCCTTTTTTTTTTTTTTTTTTTTTAAATCCCACCAATATTGTTGCTCAGTTGCTTATTTTTCTTCACTTATGCTCGATGACTTGACACCTCCTTCCTTCTGCTTCTTGCATCGCCATTTCCAACCATCTGCGTTGATATTTCAGGGTGTGACTGTGTGTATGTGCATGTTGAGGTGTAATACCTGCTGTTTAATTTGCAGTTTAAGTGGAATTGTTGCAGTGTGCTCACCCTCAAGCCTCAAATCCAGCTGTGTTTGCCTCGTGAAGGCAAGTGTGTAAAAGTAGATCATGAAAAAGATAAGTTTTATATACGTCCCTATTTTGATAGAATTTACAGAAATTATAGATTCGGCTCAGCTGAATGGCGAGGCTTTGATGACTTCTTTAATTTGGATTGGAACTAAAATGCATTAAATAGGGCGCATATGCCTGTTGAGGATTACATGTTACCTTAGAGTTTATTCTGTTATGTATCCAGAGATACGTGGCTGAAAACGTCCACCTTGATCAAACCCACTGAAACAATGACTACAAAATAAAAATTCCAGGAAATGCTCTGTGGTGTGTCTAAAAATGTCTTGTTTTACTCCAAAACCCCAAATTATCCATCATAAAATCAGGAAAAGGCAGAAAACAACAGCATGCGGTCACATGTGAGGAGCTGAAAGCTGCAGTTGTTTGGTATTTCTGCTCAATAAATGATCTGAAGAGTGACTTACTTTTTATGTATTACTTCCCTCACCGGATAAAAGTTTAAAACCAGTGGAGGTCAGCAAAGACACAACACAACAGTGTAATATAATTTGCATTCCTGGATACTGCAGTACTGTACATTGCAGAAGGATTAACGAAGTACAGGTGTGTTCTGTCTCTCGTTCAGATGTTCTTCAGTTAGCAACACAGTTCATCAACATTAGATCTAAACCAGCCACCCTGATACCGTGACATCTCTGAGGCATCACTGCAGAGCGCTGGAGGGACGAATCTTACGAACCAAAGCTAGAACTTAGTGGCTCAGTGTGCTTTTACTGACTTTCCAAGTGTGTGTTTTGTGTATGTATGTGGGTGCGTGTGTGTTTCATTATCTTGCGGACACAGTAAACTACATCTTCCCAGAAAGCTGCCAGCCCTTAATGAAGGCGAGAGCCTGGTTAGTCCAGTGCTACAGCTGGGACCCAGAGGAACTAGATTTGTTGGGTAGGAACCAAATATAGCATCCCCTCCTCCCTGCTCCTCTCCCTTCTGTACCTCCCACCACTCCCAAGGAAACGACATGGCCACGGCTGATTCATGCTGATGGATTATTTTACCCATCTCTGTTGACTTTGATTTGTTACAGTAGGATACGGCATCACGATTACATGGCCGCCATGTAGTTTTGGGAAGAAATCAATGACGTAGTGATGATTCGCACAAGCTTTTGAAGGGAGGACTTACTGCTTATTTAGAGTTAGTTGGATGATGGGTCCACCGCAGCAGAGCGGATTTATTTATTTATTTACATTTAGATTGTAAAATTCTTCCTAAAACTACACAATAATACTTAAAATCCATTACCGTTACTTTCCAGCTACTTTCATTTAGAGTCCATTGTATTTTTATTTCAGAGGCTTTCAGTGGGCTTCTGATGGCACTGAAAGTAAAGGTTTTGATTGGCTGTTTGGACTGGACTGCGCTTGTTGGGCATGAGCCTTTTCCTCCTCAAGCCGAGCATCATCCTGCTTCCCATGAACGCTGTTACTTTACTTCACCTTTGAGATCAGTTTTATGTCATCCCACAGTGTTTTTGTGTAATTAATCGCCAGAGCCATCAGTAGAACGAGTCTGGCTGAGCTGTGCTGATCCATTTCAGTGTGAAGAGGTGTTTATAGAACGAAGCACAGCACTGAAATGTGCTGTGCTTCAGGCTTTTCTTTACAAAACTCTAAATCATGAGGTAGTTTGAACTGTTTAAATAAAGCTGTCTGATCGAATAAGCAACAATCAAAAGGCCCAAATGTCATCAGATTCTGATTGGTGCACGGAAACATGTGATGTGACCTTTTTCTTACCTGGATGAGACTCATCTGCTTCAAACCCGTGAGATGAGCACAGACGAGAAAACAAAAGCCAAAAACAGCCTAAAGATATTGCTATAATGTCATGTATATATTCTCAATTGAGGGATTGTCAGTCGTAACACGCATTCAGGGAGTGTGTCTTTAGAGCTGTCCTCTTTTCAAAACAGCAATGGAATGAATGTGTGTGTGTGCGTGCGTGCACGTTAGCCTGTGTGTTAATATCAGTCTAGATCATGTCATACTCTGTATCTGGATTGCAGTCTGAGATCAGTGTTATCGATTAATTGCAGCTAATTGTAAGCAGCTCCAGTAGGCTGTGTCTTGAATGCACTATGAAGGGTTCAGTTCGTTCAGGCAGAAGGTTTGTTTTTGTTTTATGAAAGTCGCGAACAAGCAGTCGCCCTCTCTGGCAGATGAAGGTATTTAACGTGAACGTGGAAGTTATTGATCTCAAAAAACTTTTGAAATTGGCTATGACGCAGAGTTCATGAAAAAACACCATTAATTTACCGCTTCTGTCTGACCTTCAGTCTGCATGTGAAAATTCTGTGTTAGCTTAAGTTAGCTAGCTTAACGTTAGCTTAAGTTAGCCAGCATAACTTTAACCCGCCTGAAATTACTTGCAATTACTTGTTTTTTGTTTTTTTGCATTATGATCTGAAGAACTTAACAATTTAATAAAGGAATAAACAATCAGTTAGTAGTAGATAGTAAATTAGGAATTTTGGCCAGAAAACGAAACAGTTAGCTAAGTACGTTAGCGTTTGCCGTAATCAGTCCATTGTTGGCAAACGCCCAGAAGTAAAATGGAGCAGAGGCTTATGACTTTTTTTTTTTTTGTTGGAGTTTATTGTTGGAGCTTTTCAGAAAAATTATCATTGTTTAGAGGATTTTTCCAAGGGGATGATCAATGAATATAGTTCCTCTCTTACCCCCACAGTGGTTATTTTCATCTATCTCTGGAAAAACATGCTCCTCAGGCTCGAGCACGTTCATCCCTCTATTCTGTTGCTATCATGCTTTGTTTGAGTAAGGGCTGTGCAGCTTTCTCCTCCTGCTCCTCACTCCATTTCATGTGTCCTGTCGGGTCATGCTAAGCTATGACATGCGCTGTCAATGTCCCATCGACCTGCAGCACGGCCACAGCTACCATTACGAACAACGCTTTCCATCTGCAGAGTTCATTCACTCCTGTGCAGTGTGCTTTTGAGACCAGTGTCCTTCGTTGTTCCCTATTCATATTTCACTCGTAATGAATCAATTAATGCCACCTTTATTAGTGTCTATCCCATGCATATGCTTAAAGAGAAGCTCTGTCAACATTTTGGTTTAATTGCTGCTTGTCATTTAAATGAATAAAGTGTGATTAATTCCACCATACTTCCACGACATGTACCTCAATAGGCCTGTGATAGTGGAGATCCCTCATTTTGGCTCGATGCGGGGCCAAGAGAGAGAGCTGATCCTCCTGCGAAGCGAGAACGGAGAATCCTGGAAGGAGCATCTGTACGACTGCAAGACTGACGACCTCAATCAGCTCCTGGGTGGGATGGATGAAGGTGAAGCATTTTAATTATTTAGCCAAAACTTTTTGTCAAATCATCCTGGTATTTAAATTGAGCTGTGAGCTCCTGTAGGTTCATGTGTTCTCCTTCGCTGTAGAACTGGACAGTCCTGAGGAGCTGGAGAGGAAGAGAATCTGCCGCATCGTCACCAAGGACTTCCCGCAGTACTTTGCTGTCGTGTCTCGAATCAGGCAGGAGACCAATCATATGGGACCAGAGGGCGGGACTCTGTGCAGTCGCAGCGTCCCGTTGGTTCAAGCTTCCTTCCCTGAGGGAGCATTAACAAAGAAGATCAAAGTTGGACTGCAGGTGAGACGTTTGATTCATCTGTCCCACTCATGGGATGCTGCAAACAATATACACAAAAGTACGTGGAAATACACTAATGTACACAAACGTACACAAACAAAACACACGTCTCTGACTCATCTTTGTCACTCCTCTAACAGGCCCAGCCGGTCCCTGACGAGACTGTGAAGAAAATCCTTGGTAATCGAGCAACCTTCAGCCCCATCGTTACCGTGGAGCCCAGGAGAAGGAAGTTCCACAAGCCCATCACCATGACAATCCCAGTCCCGCCCCTCTCAGGGGAGGGGCTTACCAACGGCTACAAAGGAGACTGCACTCCATGTCTCCGCCTCCTCTGCAGCATCACAGGTGTGTGTGCTGTTTAAGGGTCAGAGGGGACCACTGATGCTGTGACTCCATTAGAGTAGATTTTCATGATTTATGGTTAAGAAAAATCCTTAATTATCTAAAACTGGCCCTGAATGCAGCCCCTCAGTTCCCCTCTCCTCAAACTTAAGGGCTGGGGTTTGACATGTTTTCATGATGGTTATGGTTACGGGCTGGAGAATACATGAGAACATTGTTTACAGACTATTTTCTAAATGATTTGTCAGACTTTACGTCAGCTCTATTTTAAAATTGATATGGGCCGCTTTGAGGTTCACACGTTTCTTATTTTAACTGTCAGTACAGTCAGCAATGCGTCATTTGAGGGAATAGATGTCATTTGGATCAGTTTTAACTCTTGTGAGAATAAAAAACACAATACTGATTATTTAAATCATTGTATTTCTATAAAACATGTCAGAAATCAAAAATCACATTGAACTAATCTTAATCTAGCTTGTTACTGTATGTGTCAAAAGGAAATATGATGACTTCTGTTTAAAATGTCCCTCCATGACATTGAAAATAAACTTCAGGATGTTTGATATTTCTTATGTGACCGTCCACCAGGCGGCACGTCCCCGGCACAGTGGGAAGACATCACCGGCACAACTCCTCTGACCTTCGTCAATGACTGCGTCTCCTTTACCACCAATGTTTCTGCCAGGTGAGACCCTCTGCACACACTAGATTCTGCAAAGAAGCGACTGTTTGCGAATGTCGATCATCTCATGTGTCGCCTGTGCAGGTTCTGGTTAGCAGACTGTCACCAGATCCCCGAGACGGTGGGCTTGGCCACGCAGCTGTACAGGGAGCTGATCTGTGTGCCCTACATGGCCAAGTTTGTGGTGTTCGCCAAAATGAACGACCCGGTGGAGTCCAGACTGAGGTGCTTCTGCATGACGGACGACAAGGTGGATAAGACCCTGGAGCAGCAGGAGAACTTTGAGGAGGTGGCCAGGAGCAAAGACATAGAGGTACATGGATATTATCTATTATAATCCGATCGAAAGGTGAGCTTTAGGCTTTTCGAAGCAGTATCCAAAATGAATTAATAGCCAGGTCCCCTCTTGGGATATTAATAGGTTATTGCAACAGACCTTTATTTTTTAGAGCTGAAAATGTTTTAAAATTATACACAACTTTTTCTTGTTATTATTATCATTAGCATGTGATATTGAGCAAACTAACTCCTTTTCATATTATATTAAATGTGTAACAAAACCAATACAGATAAACTGTTACAATTATCCCAAATAGTAAACAAAATATCTGCAGGAAGTTTGTGTAAAACGAGTTTATTTCCTGTGAATATTCCATCAGAGATGAGTTTTGCTGATATTTTTAGGGACACAAGAAGTTTTTATCACACCCTTTAAAATCAATAAGGCCTCTCGGTCCACTGTGAAGCTTTGGGACCCCCAGGTTGGGAACCAGTGATGTCAGGAAAAGTGCTGAGAATAGAAAGAGGACACTGAAATATTCCTGCTTGCTTGTACTCATGTTTGTTACAAGAAGGGTTTAACTGTAAGTTGTATCCGTATTCCAGACATTAGCATGAATACGTTTGTAAAAGGTGCTTCTGTAACAGCGAGCGATGCACTTTGTTCTTGCATGTGACTGTTCTCACCTCTATGATGTGCTCTCAGGTTCTGGAGGGCAGGCCCATTTATGTGGATTGCTATGGAAACTTGGCCCCTCTGACTAAAGCTGGTCAGCAGTTAGTTCTTAACTTCTACGCCTTCAAGGAGAACCGTTTGCCCTTCTGTGTAAAGGTACTACACACACTCTGTCATCCACACTGCCTAAAACACCTCCGTGTCAGTCTGGAGTGAGTAGCTGGAAGATCTATAAACAAACATGGCAAAAAAAAACCTGAAAGTTACTACAGCGAGGTTGTCAAACTGTAAGTGAGTACAAAAAGGTAGCAGACACAGTGCTGGAGAACAGCAGCAGCTCGTACACCGTCGTTGCTGTTAAAATACTGTGCTAAGTCATGATTTTTGGAGTTCTACTCCCCTTTGCTGCCCTACTTCTCACACACGCATCCAATACAATGAGTCCACAGGGGATAACCTGGTTCCCTTTGCCACTGCTAAATAACCTCACGTCACTGATCGACCCATTAACGTCACGTTCTCTCTGATCAATTGTCTTGTGTCAGTTGGTGCTCTCTTATTATGAAAACTATCCTTGCTGCGTGTGAACTAGTTCCAGTTCATCAGAACAAAGCTAACACACTACACACACAAATCACATTCAGTTTCATTTGTGTTTTCCTCAGCATCCAAACTGTATGGGATCAGGGTTGTACACATTTCCACATAGCAGCGTTCAAGTGTACAGTGTTGACATCACTACTGACTACTACCTTCTAACAGAACAAGGTGCATAAAGAAGCAATGTTCTCTCTCTAGGTGAGAGATCCCAGCCAGGAGCCCTGCGGTCGTCTTACATTCCTTAAAGAGTGTAAGACCGCAAAAGGCCTCCCACAAACCGCTGTGTGCAACCTGAACATCACCCTCCCCGCAGTGAAAAAGGTAAGGTAGCGTGAAGTCACCATTCTCTGTTGTCACCTCCATAACCATACTCATGGTTAGGGTACTTTCGGCACCAATAACACTGATAGATGAAAGACAGAGAGAGACTTTGGCCAAACTGCCGCCACTGTGTCTTTTATCTGTTTAAAGCTTCTCTTTTACATATATCGGTTATCTTTGCAGTGGATTCTTGCCATTGGCTGTTTCATTCTGTTCCTACCTACCTTTTGATTTGGATGACATGCTTTTGGCTGAGGGCTTTTGCGCAACAGGCTTTTTTTTTTTTTTTTTTGATTATCAGGCTGGCTTTTCGTGGTTCATTTGTTGTTTTTGCTACTGAGTGTTGGCGCTTTATCCTTTTTTTGTGCGTTTGCTTAGTCTGTTCTTTCATTTGCTTAAGTGGCCTCTCTTCTGAGTTTGAGCTTCTGTCAATCACTCCTTTTTCACACCCTGATGTTTCTTTTCCCCCTGCTTTCCATTATGTTACTTCCCCTGTTTCTGCAATGCATCTTGGGAACCAGGAAATGGAGTCAGATGCCGAGGATGAGGTAAACCACACCCTCCCCACCATGTGCTGTCCTCTGCGCTAGATCTATAGCGGCCCTGCTTAGCGGCCCCGCTCTCTTCATCATAGCCTTATTCTTTCCGCTTCAACAAGGGCAGTACGAGCTTTCCTTGTTCAGAGCAACCTCCAGCTGCAGTTTTGCATGATATATTGTAGATATGAAAAACTCTTTGTTTTTTGTCCAATCCTTATCCCTTCCGCTCTACAGTATGTGATACAAGTGGCTTTGGAGTTTAGATGTGCCGACTTAGTCCTTAAGTTAAGATTTAACCTTAAATCTGATTATTTTTACTTTTAAGTACTTGTAATTTAGAGGTTGTAGCCTTATCAGGACTAAGTTAAGGTAACGTTACTAGCTTCACATCATCATAAGTAGTACTCTCAGTACTTACAAAAGTAGATGATTGAAGTGCAGTGAATACTCTTAAAGGAGAATTTGCTGCTGTGTTGTGCAACTGTTAAATATGGGCTTTGTTTTAATGTTAATAACAACTAATGCAGACTATTGGGTTTGCTTTAATTTGACAGCCTAACTTCCAAATGTTGCTCATTTGGCAGCACTATACAATGTAGGGTGATCTAGAACTGATGTGTTGTTTGCTATTGTTGCAGACTGAAAAGCCAGAGCGACGTCATACCTTTGCATCCCTAGCCTTACGTAAGCGCTACAGCTATCTGGCCGAGCCTGCACTGAGTGAGTTTGACATTTTCACTAACAAACCCTTTGATGAATATAATTATGCCAATTTTCGTGGATAATTTAGTTTATTAACAATATTAATTAGCCTGTAAAATGCGTGATCAGTTTATCAATAGATGTGACTTAATGTAATAAATGCATATTTCTCATCCTGCATAACATGCACATGCTTGTTTACAACATGGTACATATTTCTGCATGGTTCAGTGAGTGGTTTTTTAAGTTTTTGTGCTGTGCTTGCCCACAATGTGAGTTGTACTTCTTCTGGGTTTGTTTGGTTGATTTCCACGGCTGAGTTTTCGAAGTCCAAATGCATCATAATTTTTCTTTGGCTTACCGACACAATGTTCTAGGCATTTGAGGAGGTCAAAGTAAAATTTTATTTATTTTATTTGTCCCCTCTGAGTTTAAAGCTCTTTTTGGCTTTGTGATGGTGTAGCAGCTTTTTGTGGGACAAAAATGCATGTCAGGAGGTCTTGGTTTGTCATTTCTTTCAGGCGTTTCTTTTCAGTTTGTCACATTCACTGCTTGTAACCAGTTCTTATGGATCTTGCATGACAAAATGGGCCAAAACATAAGTTTTGGGAAACACATTTTGTCATATTTTGTTTGTTAGGTAATGAAAGGAAAATGGAAACTTCTGCAGCCCTTGGCTCTATTGTACCATTATGTCTAAATTGTCTTTGGGGAATCAGTCATTACATAATTTTTGGACCAAACAGATAAAAGGCACTTTAAAAAGCGGATTGATATCAATGCCAGAATCCATATGTGATTTTAGAGCATCTGAAGTCCAAAGAGAGAAGTTGTTTTTGTGTTAATCCTGGTGCATTTGTCTTGCCATTTTTCTGTTGTCAGTCGTTAGTGTACGCCATCGTCTTTGGAATTTTACTTTGCTGCTCTATGTGCTTTGTTCGGTTTATTCATTATGTTGTTATTGCTGTTGTTGCTGTTTTGGTCATCTCCCAATCCTGAATCACGGTGGATCACAAGTGTTTCTTTCCACAACTCATCCTCAATCAGTGCTCAAATATCTTATCTCGGCACTTCATAAAACTGCTGTTTTTCCCTTCTTGATACCAGGACTGCATCACTGACCAACTCTTCCTCCTCTGATCTCTTCTTCTTTCACATTTTTTCTTCCTTTTCTCTCCCCTACATACTTTTCTTTTACCTTTAATATTCCTCATTCTTTTGGTTATTTTCTCCATTCCTTCTTTGTCATTTCTACATTTCTACAAATTCATCTGAAGAAACAGCAGTTGAGCGAAGCACAACAGCAAGAACACTGCCTACTGGTTACCCTCACAAACCTGTCTTTCCAACCAGACCTTACCCACCATGGTCGGCTGCTCCTATTACCGTCCCTGGCCAAACAAGGCCCATCGGAGTGGGGTGTTCCCTCACCTCTACCGATTCACCGGCAGGCTCACCAGCTGCTTCTCCACTGAAAACTACCTGGCCCCTTTCCTCCCCATCACCTGCATGTCCTGCAACTATCAAAACCACCCTGGGAACTCCACCACCAGCACCTACTCCATCATCCCCAGTTAAATTAATAAGCGACACAGCGTCCACATCCCCCATCAGGTCTTACAGGACTATGCCTTCACCCATCAAAACTGTCGTCCAGCTGGGTCAGTACCCTGTCCAGGGTTCTGCCAGCCTTATGTCCTCTGGAAGCCCAAGTAAACCTGCCACAGATGCAGCATCTATCAAAAGCCTAGCTTCAGTATACACATCAAGGACTTCCCCACTTCACTCAATACCCAATGGTTCTGTACCAGAGAGGTCCTCAGCTCATATTACTGCTCCAGCATCACCAAAGACACCTTACAGCATGTACAATTCTAATCTGCCTTTTAAAACCGCCCTTGGGTCCACAATTGCGACAGATTCGCCTAATGTCTCTTCTGTTAAAAGCATCTCCAGCCTGTCCTCTCTGAAAACCTCTGTAGATTCAACACTCTCGTCCAGAGGAGGGAGGACATCCCTCTCGTCTCTCTCCTCAACTGGGCAGACAACCATTGCTTCCTCAGAACTGTCCATGATGAACGGATCAGTCTCGCCTGTAAAATATCCATCTGCCTCCTCCACGCCATCCTCCCCATCTTCTCGCCATCTCTCAGAGAGAAGTAGCAGCCTTCAGGAGAGGATCCAGGCCACCACCCAGGCAGCAACCTCGGGTGTCAGTGCAGCCATAAATGAAGCTATAGACTCACATTCTGTGTCTGGCTATGGCACTCTTAGATCACTGTCCTCCTCGCGTAGGTCTGCAACAGCAAGCTCTGCTTATGGTTCTCTGAGATCTGTAGCTGCCTCCTCCAACTTACCAGTCTCATCTAATACGGTGACTGTACCTGTGTATTCCTTAGTCAACGTCATTCCAGAGACCCCTGTCAAACCAGGGCCAGGGTCTCTCAAAATGGCACTGCCTGATTCTTCTCGTGCCTCATCTTCCTCTTCGTCTTTGTCTTCCTGTGTTACGACATCAAAAATAAATTCCCAACTGAAATCCCCTCCATTTATCACACCGCCCATCATCCACCCTACTGCAACTTCCAACCAGGAGATTCTAAAAGATGTAGCAGACATGAAAGAGGATCTGATCAGAATGACCGCTATCCTTCAGACAGACACACAGACGGCAGCTAAGACTGTCCAAACGTCATATAACGGCACTCCTAAAGAGACCAAGTTAGAGGACGAGGAGCCATTTACTCTAGTGGAGAAAGTGAAAGAAGATTTAGTGAAAGTCAGTGAGATATTACAGAAAGATGTCATGAGTGAAGGTAAGGCCATTGCAGGTAAAGAGAAAGCCTCAGAGGATGAATGGGAAGAATTTTCGAGAGATGAGATTGAGGAGGCACAAAGAAGTGCCCTCCCAGACTTGTACCCTCCTTTTGATGAAAACACTCTCCTGCTCAAGCAGCAGTCCATGTCAAGCAAAGATTTGGAGTTGGCGAAAGTAGTAGATTTCTTAACCAATGACATTGGTGCTAGCTCTATCTCAAAAATGGCAGAATTAAAATGTAGGTACGAGGAGGAGGCAAAAAGAGATGGGGAAGAGAAACAGAAACGTGTTCTTAAACCATCTATGTCGATACAAGAGCACAAACTCAAAATGCCTCCACCAGTCTCAGGCATGCTCAGGTCTCCCTCAGAGAAAGACCTAAGCAAACTTGCTGAATCATATCAGGGGACAGACACTATTTTGGAATCACCTGAGGACCTGTCTCATGAGCAGGATAAGAGTCCTCTGTCAGACAGCGGGTTTGAGACCAGGAGCGAAAAGACACCTTCTGCTCCTCAGAGTGCAGAAAGTACAGGACCGAAGCCTTTATTCACAGATTCCCCCATCCCACCCTGTGTAACTGAGACCAGGACTGAAGTGGTCCATATTAGGAGCTATGAGCAGCCTGATGATCTTTGTGAGCCTGTACTCATGGAGGAGGCTGCATCTCCTATACCTTCTATAGAGCCAGATACAGCTTCAGCGAGCTCCATCAAAGCTTTACAGATGAAAATGCCAGATGAGGACCTTATGAATAAAAGTGTGTGTCTTAAAGAGGAAACTCATATTACTACTACAACTAGAATGGTTTATCACAAGCCCCAACTGACTGATGGCACAGAGATGATAGAGGAGGGTATGTCAGTTAGAGATATCATGAAAGCTTTCCAGTCAGGTAGGGACCCATCTAAAGAACTGGCAGGCCTTTTTGAACACAAAGCTAGTCAGGATTCTGTCAAAGGTGATGAGCTGACTCCTAGATTTCTCGACAGAGACGTTAAATCCAAACCCAAAGTCGAAAGGATTATCGAGGTTCATATTGAAAAGGGCCACAGCACAGCAGAGCCAACCGAGGTTATTATCAGGGAAACCAAGAAACACCCTGAGCTTTACGTCTACAAAGGGGACCACGGAATCAAGGAACTCACTGATTACGATGAGGCCCAACAGGAAGAAGAGGAGCTTACTGCCGAAGAATCCCTGCCCTCCTTCCTAGAAACATCTCGCGTTAACACCCCAGTGTCACAGGAGGAGGACAGTCGTCCAAGTTCTGCCCAGCTAATAGCAGATGATTCATATAAAGCCCTGAAACTACTGAGCCAGCACTCCATTGAATACTGTGATGATGAGCTGTCAGATATCAGAGGCGAGTCATACAGGTTTGCTGAGAAAATGCTCCTCTCAGAGAAACTTGACGTGTCTTCATCTCACTCAGATACAGAGGACTCAGCAGTGGTGACTGACAAATACCGCCACCTAGTTTCTGAGGAGAGTGGTAGCCGTGGTACAGAGAGCGTGAGTCAGCAGCATGGAAGCCCCAAAAGAGAGTTTGTTTCTAAGTCATCAAAAGAGGGCTCGCCTAAATCTGGTAAATTCTTGCACAGGGATGACCCATCTCAGTTTGATAAAGTGACAGTGCTTCATTACTCCACAGAACAGGGCAGTCCCAAACATGCCGTTTGGATGCGATTTACAGAAGATAAACATGACAGGAGCAGGGATAAGCTCCTTTATGAGGATAGGGTGGACCAAACTGTCAAGGAAGCTGAAGAAAAACTTAGTGAGGTATCACAGTTCTTCCGTGACAAAACAGAGAAGCTCAATGATGAACTGCAGTCTCCTGAGAAAAAGCCTGTGAGGCGAGAGCCAAAGGAACCCAGGTCCTGGCCTAGCTCAGCCTGCAGTAGCCCTGAAAAAACACAGCAGAAATCTAAAGCAGGAGAAGAGGGCTTTGGCAAAAGCAAACTCAGGGAGCCTTCTGTTGGTAAAATATTTGGCAGTACTACCACAACTGAAAAGAAGAGCTCTAGCTTACCAAGCAGTCCCCAGAAAAGCATGCTCTCTCACATCAATGAGGATAAAATTAAACAACAAACTAAAACCAGTGAGTCAGCACCCTCTTCTCCTGCTCATGTAAAATCAACATCCAAAGTCAGTGCTGTGAGGATGAAGTTTGAATCTGAAGCTCAGAAACAAAGTCAGTCCAGTCCAACCAAAATTCCTCCTCCAGTGCAGCCAAAACCTTCAATAAAGAAACTACAGGAGAGCAAACTTCCTGTTTATCAGTTTTTTGCGGGAGGAAAAGCATCAAAATTATCTGAAACATCAGAGGAAAAAAGCCCGAAAAAGGATGTTGACAAGGACATATGTGCTGCCACAGACAGCAGTAAACCATCTCAGATATCAGCAGCATCTAAAGCCCCAAAACATACAGGAGAAAGGTTGCCAAACAAAAACATCCCAGAGGCCTCATTGCAAAATCAAATTAGTGAAACTGAGACTCACAAAGCAACAACTATAAGGAAAGATATCAATTCCAGTGTTACTCAGGAAATTAAAGAAAACAACAAAGGTCAGAAACTTCAGACACCTGTTGTTCATGATGCTACTGGACTACTAGAGAAAGACAGTGATGCGAAAAAGTACCAAGAACTCACAAAAAGTGAGTCTGCTTTCAAAGAGGTAATAGCTGAGGTGTCAAGAAAGGGCACAGAAGAACCACTAAACAAAAACCTTAGAAAAAAGACAGAATCGCAAATTCCCATAAGGTCATCAACTTTGGATAATGACCTCACAAAGAAACAGACTATAACTAAACCCTCACAGATACCTACATTATCTAAGAGCAAAATACTGACAAGTCTTGAGACAACCCCAGCAAAAACAGATGAAAATCTGACATTTGAAATTCTAGATAATGCACCCAAGGATTCCAACTCCAATAACCTTCCCAGCCCTAGAGAAACACTGGAGAAAGTTATAACCCCGCCAGCTACGATAACAACCAAAGAGAATTTCAAGGGCATCAAAACATTACCTGTTTATGTCAGTGTCCAGGTAGGAAGGCAGGCAGAGAGGGAAGCCAAAGGGACATTGTACACAGTTAAACAAAAATCAAACTCAGCACTCAGCCCCATAAGCCCTGATGATGACACACTGGAACAGGTCTCTTTCATAGATAGCTCAGGGAAAAGCCCCGTTACACCAGAAACCCCCAGCTCGGAGGAGGTCAGCTATGATCTCACATCCAGGACCCCTGATTGCTTTATGGGATTCATGCCAGGGAAACCCAGCCCCATTATGGAGGTATCTGAAGAATCAGAGGAAGATGGCCAAGGCAAAGTTGTTTTCTCTTTTAAAGAGGCCTTGCCAGAAGGCAAAACTAGTGTTCATGCCATTCAAGCAGACCTTGCTAACGCTAATAAGGAAGAAACAAAGCTGAATGATAACCAGCTGGAATTAAGTAATAATTTCAACCAGCAAGAAACGACAGCCAATGGCAGACATGACGAAATGACAGGCCAGGAGCAGCAAGAAGTCTCAAAGGACAAAGGTATCGCATATATTGAGTTCCCTCCCCCTCCTCCTCTGGACTCTTCAGAAATTTCAGATCCAGAAAGGAAAGGTTCTTGTGCCTCTTCAGAGACTGAAACAGAAATGATGGAGGTGAACTTACAGGAAGAACATGACAAGCATCTGCTAACTGAGCCAATTATACGTATCCAACCCCCTACCCCAGTGCTTCCTGGGGCAGATGACAGTCAATCAAATGATGATGAGGCAGAAGAGGAGGATGAGTCAATCTTCCAGCCAATTCCTTGTAAGAAATTCACGTTCAAAGTTCCTGAGGAGGAGGAAGAGAAGAAGAAGGAGAAGGAAAAGGCATCTAAATCCAAAAAACATGACAAAAATGGAAACAGCAAAGAACCTAATGGTGGGACCAATGGCTCCAATGGTTCCAATGGTTCTAAAGGTTCTAACGGGAAAGGAGAGGACTATGAATATGAACAAAATGGAAATGACCAGTCAATAACAGACTGTTCAATAGCCACAACAGCTGAATTTTCTCATGACACGGATGCAACAGAGATAGACTCCCTAGATGGATATGAACTTCAGGATGAAGATGATGGCCTGTGTGAGCAGGCAGATTTGCGGCTGTTTGGTCTTCCAGACAGTCGGAGAGATGTGTGGGCAACAGACACATTTAGGTCCACTGACCGCTCTTTTCCCCCAACCAAACTGGAAGTTATTGAAGAGGAGAAAACCCCAGAGGAGTGTCCAAAGGACACTTTCAAAAAAGATACCCCATCAAATGGTGAAAAACCCAACGATGTCAGTAAGGATGGGGTTAAAAGTCAGGAACAAAAACACTCAGATAAAGAAGGATTTTCAGACACTTACTTTAGCTATAAGTTAGAAGAGGAGTTTAACTCTCCTTTTAAGACTGTTGCCACCAAAGGGCTGGACTTTGACCCTTGGCCCAGTAAAGGTGGAGAAGAAGAGGTCGTTGACATGGGAGGGACACGGGAAAGCAATGGTGAGCCTAAACCTTTTGGACTGGCTGTGGACGACCAGTCTCAGGCTACAACACCAGACACTACCCCAGCCCGAACACCAACGGACGATAGCACGCCAACGAGCGAGCCAAATCCATTCCCCTTCCATGAAGGGAAGATGTTTGAGATGACACGCAGTGGTGCGATTGACATGAGCAAGAGGGACATGGTGGAGGAGAGACTCCAGTTTTTTCAGATTGGTGAGCATTACTACTCGGCGGGCAGGTACAGGGTCAGGGACCTGGAGGTAGATGCCTCCTCACAACACAGGGATCAGTTTGATACTCAGGATACCTTAACAGTCCCTCAAGTCCCCATTCAAACTACTACTGTCCAGTTAGAAATATCAAATGCGACTGGAAGTTACACCACATGCAGAGACTCAACTTCCAACACTGAGCCTAAATTCTCCACTTTTAGAACAGGATTCAAGTCTGCATGTGATAAAACCTCAAATACTTCAAAGAGTAGTTCTGAATGTAGAATACCAGGCATCTTTGATGGTTGTAATGATGTAACCTCAGGAACAACTGTAGATAGCACTTATTCTCTAACCTCAAACTATACAGGATTTTCTAATTTTAATACATCAGCCACAACGCATAACTATCTGAGTGACAGACCATCTGGCATCACAGATTATTATTCGAATCACAGAACTCCATCATGTCCATCCAAACAGAGGGACCATTTGGACTGGACCTCAGAAAATCAGAGCACTTATAACCAAAGCACAAATTCTTCTTCTGCACCTTCACAACAGATAAGCAATTCTCAAACACGGAGCAGCAATACCAGTAGCAATGTCCCTGACTCCCATTACGTCCATTCAAATGTCATTCAGGCTAACAGTATTGTGTTCAACTTACTGTCCTCTTCAGGACCTACTCTGCAAGAGGTCAGCAGGATAGAAGCATCCTTCAGCAAACTAGAGGACAACAGCAGGGAAAGCAGGGCTTTTACTAATGTAGCAATAGTAAACACAGGAGCCAAAGAGGTCAAAGGCAATATATGCAAGTCCAGGTTACCGGTGAAGGTGCCCAGTCACAAACTATGCAGCCGAAGTCAACCAATAGTGAAAGACAAGGAACAAGCAAAAGTTGATATAGCCCTCGGCAGGAAACATGCCGTGCACAATGTCAGGGAAAGATTAGACCCTTTTGAGAATTTATTTCCTAAATCTAGAATCCCAGTAATGAAAGCCATGAACTTCTCTTCTTGTTCCCAGAATCAGAAGCAGGTTAGAACCAAATCTGTGGTCAGTGATAGAAGCATTAAAGCTGCTAGGGAAAACAAGCAACTGACAAAAAGCAGATCCAATACTGGACACAGTTACAGTTCAGTGAAAACCCCAGCGAGAAGCAGCACAAACGAGACAGGGAGAAAAAACGATAAAGTGGTCGCGAAAAAATTTAAAACAAGGTCTATTGTTAGCCAGGCAGCAAATCATCTGGACCAAACCATTCCCAAAAAGGCTGAAACAAAGTTAGAGGGGAAAACAATGCCCACTGAGGACGAAGAGAGCTGCAGCCTCAGCACTACCAGGAACACTTCCTTGTCAGAACCATCTAGAGCTTCTAGAAGTTCCTGCACTTCACGCACCTCTACCTCCACCTCCACCAGCACCACCACATCAACACCATCTGCTAGAGATGCGAGAGCTGAGGTTGAGCAGGCCAGCAGTGAGAGGATGAGGAGGAGCAGGAGGAAGAGTAGGCGGACACTTGGAAGGAAGGAGCAAAAGCAGAAGGAGAAGGAGGAAGGGAGTCAGGTTGATCAACCAATCACGGCTCCTGTCACGGAGAACGAGACTAGTTTGTAAACTCTTTCTAAACGTTGTTATACTTTATCTTTCTCTATGAGATGCATGTAGCTGTTGTGGGTGCTTTGTGATGTGACGTTGTAAGTGTAGCTGTCACTTCTTCTTCTTCTTCCTGTCATTCTTGTTATCTGTCCTGTGCCGTCTGATTTAGACAAAGAGCTAAACGCAAAGAAGAAAACTGTCCCTGGAGTAAATGTTTTGCGACAGTTGATTAACTAACTCATGGCTAGTTCTACGACAGACTATAGTTGTGCACATAAAAAATAGGTTGTTTGCAGTAAGAAGGCACATTTGAGGGTCCAAGTTGCACATTTCTGTGGGGTCCTCCAGGCTACCACACACATTCCCACTTTCATTTCGCACTACAGATTAAGTTAGCCTTGCACGTCACCACATGACACCACACCACTCACTTCCTCCCTCGACATGGGCAAGACTTAGATGTAGATGTAGAAGAGCGTTTTGGGGAAATATGAGCTTGTGTTTGTTTTGGTCTGCTTGCCTGGTTTGTAGATATCATTTGGTGGTTATTTCGCTCTCTGAAAACACTGCGAAAACAATTCATCGGCTGAACTTGACAATCATATGAACGTCAGCTGTGTGTGTCAGTGTAGTCAGTCATTCGCAACTTGGTGGAAAACTAGTACAGCTGGATTACTTCTGATTTCAAGTTGAAGCCATGAATTGCTTTTTTGAGTGGGAGGGAATGTTGCCTGATGGTAGATGGTTTGCTGTTAGTGATGTGATACAAAACTCTAACTCTTTGAAAACCTACTATTAATACTAATTCTACTGAACATCATTTTAGCATCAAAATGTGACTTTTGTTTTTCCTTTTCTGGCCTCACAGATCCTCATGCGTTTGATTTTATTTCATATTATTATTTGTCTCTGACGTCCTTTAATAGTGCTCGTCCAAAAGTAATCTAATTAGACTCACATTTCACGTTTACGTAATGTTTACTTAGTTTACTTGCCAGGTTATGAAAGCTAGTCTAGTGAGGATGGAATGAAAATCTCCACTATTACAGTACAGTACTCGTTATGTCCCATCCAGAGGGCATATCTGCATTTCACAAGCTTTAATAATTAAGAGAAAAGAAATAAAATGTAGCTCTGTACACAGTTAATTGGAAACATTAAAGTTTGCCATTTTGGGAAATACGCATATAATACTGCTCCTGGCCAAGAAATTATCTGACACATAAAAACATAACTTTTCGTTTTTACATTGTATTTCTATGGATTAAACAAATCAAATATAACATCTTAATTAGTGAGCTTTAGAGTTGCCAGCATTTTTTTTTTTTACTTTTGGGTTGAGCCAGGCTAGCTGGTTCCCTCTGTTTCCAGTCTTTATGCTAAGCTAAGATAACCGTCTCCTAGCACCAGCTTTACATTGAACAGACAGATATATGAGTGGTTTATCTCCTCTTCTAATTCTCAGAAAGTGAAGCTTATTTCCCAAAATGCTGAGCCATGTCTTTGAATGACCATCCATCATCTAAAGCGAATCACTGAGGAGAGTCTGGCCAGAAAAACTGTTTTGTTTTTGTTTTCTTTCCTCAGACGTGAGACCTGGGACAGTGAGCTAAAGTTAGTCTTCATGTTTTTTCAGTCACCAGCACTACGTGGTTTAATATGCATATTTGTCAAAAAATGGCAAAAAGAGACAAAAACTCAGTTTAAAAGGTGCCATTAACAAGGTATTTCTTAGGTCTTATGGTTAAACCACACTGATGTCTGAAGCAGACAAACTTTCAGTTCACAATCCCAACCTGTTTCTTTCATTAAACGTCATTGATCCCTCTGTGGCCATTTTATAGGAGCCATTTTGTGTACGTCTTTTACTGAGAACCACGTAATTATTTGGGGATTATTGTCATAATATCACGTTAACTGTTTGTATCCTGCCCCTCCCTGCTTCCTCGCACAGGCCCTCAGAGTCCCTGTGAGAGAACAGACCTCCGCATGGCAATAGTAGCCGACCACCTGGGACTCAGCTGGACTGGTGAGTCTGCGTACATCTCACTGTATGAAACATTTAAAAACCAGCATAAAACAATGCAACAATACTGTCTTTATTATAGTAATTGATGGAGAAACAGCTAAAATGTTGCAGTTAAATCACTTTCATCTCATTCACTTGCGATCATATTCAGGATATTCGCTGATAAACACTTAGATATGATCCCCCTCTTCCAACAAAGACCTTTCATTAAGTGAATGTTAAAGAACACCCACGTGTGACTGAACCCCGCTCTCAGATCATTCGTTTTACAGTGTTTGTTGCCATCTGGTGGACGCGCAGCAGAAAAACGCCTCCACTGAGCAGTACTGCAGTGGCACATATAGTCACAAACACCTCGTCACTGCACGTATGACACAACAGCAAAGCAGGAAAATGCACAGAACTTGAATTGTATTGTGATTTTTCAATTGAACTTTTAAAATTTAAACAAACCACACCTCAGGATGAGACATATCAGCAGTTAGGAGGCAGAAAATATATGCAGTAATAAGTGTGTTATTAATTTTAGTAGCGAAAAGCTTTTATAGCAACGTGTTTATATTATTCCACATCATGCACGTGTGTGCTTCAGTGAAACCTTAATGTTTATACTCCTTCTCGTAGACAGTGATAAGGGTGTGGCCTCTGCAGTTTGGTCCAAGCCCGACCACCTGCACTGCAGCACTGCCCCACGCCTGCCTGCCTGTGTGTGTGTGTGTGTGTGTGTGTGTGTGTGTGTGTGTGTGTGTGTGTGTGTGTGTGCGCGCAGGTCCATCTGAAGTGTGTCCATCCAGTGCGAATGCTCGGCAGAGAAAAAGGAGTCTGATCCATATTTAATGTGTGTTCCTGTTGCAGAGCTGCAGTGAGGCGGCGGGTCTGCTGAACATCATGTTCTCATGGTTTTAAATTTACAGCCACTGTCTGCCTGCACAAGCAGCACTGCACCGCTTCGTTAGCTTTAGAGTGTGTTCGGCGCCACGTTTAGCGGTTTACCATATTGGCACGAAGGGAATGAATGAAAATATGAGTACTGACATAAACCATGGGGATTTTAAGCTTGTAACACGAGCCACATGCCACTTAAAAGACCAATGTGTTAGATTTACAGGGCTCTTCATCACAATGTTTTTAATCGTGTCATTGTTGCGCTTTCATTAGCCCAGAATGAGCTCTTTACACACCATGTTGCACTGCCATGTATCTACAGTAGCCCATTTATCTTGCCCACCTTAGGTTCTCCTAGGTTTGGAAAGGAAGGGTTGATGGAGGGGTACTCAGCTGGTTACAGTCTGCAGCTTCATCACTAGATCCCACACAGATGATCAATCAGACATTTTCAGCACAGGCTACCTCAACCATCAGCACCAAGGTCGACCTGTGGGCAACAACAGGCTGAACCTCATTGTTTTTTTTGTGGTGTCTGTTGCTGTTGCAGAGCTGGCCAGGGAGCTGGATTTCTCTGTGGATGAGATCAACTTCATCAGAGTGGAGAACCCCAATTCCATGACAGCACAGAGCTTCATGCTCCTAAAGAAATGGGTGCACAGGGACGGTAAAAACGCCACAAGTAAGCAGCGTGCGTTTGCTTCCATGCGTGACGGAGAAACTGATGACATGTTTCAGCTGCTGGTTTATGGACAGAATGAATCGATATATCTGAAGGTTTTGTGGCATTACAAGATGACGTGTGAATGAAATGTCTGTCTCTCTCCTCTCCAGCGGACGCTTTAACCGCGGTGCTGACTAAGATCAATCGGTTGGATATTGTGACTTTGCTGGAAGGGCCCATATTTGACTACGGTAACATTTCAGGCACACGCTGCTTTGCCGATGATAACGCAGTATTCCCGGATCAGTCCGATGGTAAAGTGTAGCCCACGCTAGCTGAACTCTCAGTCTATCTCTCAGTCTGTCCCTTCACCCTTCTTCACCTCCTCTCTCAGCCAGATAGTCAGACTGTGTAAACAAATACAGAACCAATCAGGCTTAATCAAATGATAAATATTGATTTGAGTTGAACCAAAATGGCGTCACGCCTGCAGCAGGTTAATGGACCATCGGGTTGTGATAGCATTGGAGCCGTCTTTATCAAGCAGTCACCCCAGTCGGCTTGTTAGTTTTCCAACACTGGGCAGTGCATCAGTCATTGGAACGTTAATGATAAGTGACAGATTTTTGGGTGATTATTGAAAGATTTTAAAACTTCTATAAAATCTGTACCATCTTGGGTGCATGACACTTTTAGTACGTGTGTTTCAAAAGCATGACTCTGAAGCAAACATAAGCCACGAATGAACTGGCGTCTCTGTCCCTTCTGTTAAATGTGTTGATAATCTGATGTATGAAGCTCATTTTTCAGATGGCTCAGGGCACTGGCTCATTGTTTGGCTTAACAGCACTTATGTTTATGTGTATGTTACCAGTTTTAAATGTTAACAGATACCCAGCACATCTCCTTTTGTCAACGTTGTGTCATTTGCTATTAGAAAATACATGAAAACATAATTATAACGACCAGTTTATCACAATGGCATGCTCGCTTTAAGCAGTTTGGAAAGTCTTTCTCTCTTTCTAACTTTCTCTCTCTCCTCTGAAATGAAAATTAAATGTGGCAGCTACCAGTGTTTTCTGACTCTGACAGACCCGGTGAGGCACATTTCAGAACTTTGACGACAGCGTTTGCCTTTCGTTACGGATAGTTGACTATAAAACATGCAGGATGAAGCTACACACTTAGCCGATGTTAGCTGGGCACAAACTTCTGAAATAAGCCTCGTCGTCAGTTTGTCCGATCAGGCTTCTGAAAGTCTTCTTAACACAAGGATCAGTGTTATTAGTGCTTTGAATAACAGGTGATCTTTCTGCAAGTATGATTTCAAGTGAAACCGACATTTAACAGATTAAAGAAATCTACAAAATGCATGGCTATGGCTTTGTGTGAGAGGCTGCCTGCTCTGATGTTGTTGGCTTACAACAATCCACATTTAACTGTCTTCAACCGCGTGGAGCCTTTTCAACACGTCCTCGGGTGTTTCCTGGGCGGCACATGTCCCAGGTGTCCCAGGCGACGCCCACAGACTGGTTGAAAATGAAACACCTTTTTTATAACAATGCTTCTGTGTCACTGCTGTTAGCTGTTCTGTACCTGTCATCTCCTGGGTTCCTCCGAGCCTCCCAGCTTCTACGCTCCACTGTAGCTGCTCCTGCTTTGAGACCAGCAGACTGCTCGCCTCCTCCTCTTCCTCCTCTTGCATCTGAGTGACTAACTCCACAGCAAATTCTCCTGTCAGCGCTAAGCACCACTAACCGGCTAATTCCCACCAAAGTCTCCCTTTTGCTAACCTTTGGATCCAATCGTAGCTTCTGCTCTTCCCCTCGCTGCTGAGCTCTGGCTGACTAGACTAAGACTGTACAACAGTGCCCCCTGTTGGCAGTAACTGTCTTGTGGGGGGGTGCAATCTGAAGCCTGGTCAGTGAGAGCTGCAGATCTCACCTACGTAGCTCTGCACAAACTGGATGACATCTACAGCTAAATAGCAGACTTTAGCATTAGCATACCCTCAGCTATGTTACCCATTTCTGTGAATGAGGGTTTTCATGGGTTTTAAAGAATTAAGACATGAAACTTGAAATCAATCAATCAAAGACGTTTAGTTTCTCTCCAACAGAATTACAGCCATGCTAGTGAGGAGGGGGCTTAGACTTCAGTTGTGTCCCAGCTCCACACTAATTCTACGTAGGTTTTGAGTGTGTATTGTGCCAAGAGTACTGCACTGATATAACAGTCATGAGGACAGTTTAAAACAAGGTCGTACAAAGATATTCTGACTTAGCTTCCAAAAGCAGCCTATGTTACCCACAATGCAACTCCACTGCTGACAGTTGGGTTGGAGATTCAGGTGTGTTATGCTAGCAGAAGTTTGAAAGTGAAAAAATGGTAGTGTGACGTTGGTAGCAACGTTCAATTAGGCAGTAAATACTGCATATGTGATATATACAGTATTTACAGTTTACAGTATGGATTTGGGACACAGCAGCTGTTTGGAGGCTAGTCGGAAAGAGACTGTGGTCTAATGGCCTCAGTGTTTATAAAATCCAGACCATGAGGCGGCCTTTCAGCATTCACAGTTCCCATATTACTTCTTAGTTCCTCTATGAGCAGCTTTAGACCTCCTAGATCCCAAAGTCTGTCCCCATGCAGGACAAAAACAGCTATTTAAACGCTCCCGTGCTGTTTAGAAAGAAGCTCCCGCTGTTGACTAAGGCGCCACTTCCTGCTTATCGACCCAGATAAGCAATCCCATGAGTCTTTGCTTCTGCAGCTTCTGAAACATTGAGCCTTCGATCACTTCACTGTCTCTGTGCGTTAATCTGTCTTCAGTTTTAGATGCTGTTCGTCTTCTCATCTCGTCTGACTGTCCTGTGTTTTTCTGTTCTGTCTCTTGTGAACTGTGTAAAAGCTCCCAAACATCTTAGATCTCCTACATTCCCCCAGTGTCCTCAAACGCCTCAGCCTGTTGCTCCCCTCCACACTACTCCTCCCTCCTCCTCCTCCCCTCCCTTTTGTCCCCAAGTTATCACCTCTTTCTCTTTCCCCTCCCCTCCTGCTGTCCCCTCTCCCTCCTCTGTCTTTCTCTTCCCATCTCCTCCTTCCACACCTCCCGTTTACCTCCTTCCTGTCGCTCCTGTTCTCCCTCACTTCTTCACCCTCTCTTACTCCTCACCTCTTTCCTCCGCCCCCCAAAGCCCTTTCTGCTGCTCCTCATTCTTCTCTCCTCCTCTGATTATTCCTCGCCACTTTCCTCCCTCGGCCCTCATCCTGCCCTCCTCTCTTTCTTCCTCCATTTCTCCTCTTGTTCTTCGCACTCCTCCTCATTCTGCTTCTCCTACGCACATTCAACCGTCTCCCCCTCTTCCCTCTCCTCCCACTTCTTGCGCCTCTCTCTACATGTCTGCTCCATCCTCTCCATCTCCTCCTCCCCTGTCACCTTCTCATTCTTATTTTCCCCTTTCTCCTCCCTTCCCCTCTCCTCCCCCCTCTCCCTCTTTAATATGCATCTCCTCTCCACCTCCACTTCCTCCCTTTTCTCCCCCTTCATCTTCTCCCCTTCCTGCTGATTCCCTTCCTTCTCCTCCTCAAAATCATCACTCTCCTGCTTCTTCCCCTTCTCCTCCCACCTCCCCTCCACCCTCTCCCCTCCCTCCTGGTGTCCCCTCTCACTTCAGGCGGGATCTTTCAGTTCCTGAGGTCTACATTTAGATGGCGCTCTGCTCCTCTCTGCCTTTCGTTGAAATCAACACGACTAACCTCCCTGACTTCTCCTCGTGCTTTTGCCCTCAAATTTCTGTAATCATTGAGACGATGAGCTGAAGTCAGGCTCGTTTTAAAGTCCGGTAATGAAGACCCCCCCCCTCAGTAATTTCACTACCGTTGCAGCAGCAGCTCCGAGTTCTTTTACAAAAGGCTCGGCTGATTTGAGTGCCAGTTTGAAACCTAAGCAGGAGCTGCAGCAGGTCCTGAATGTTCATGTAAAATTCACACAAAAACAGCGTCTGGGAAGTTTCTATCTTACCTTTAATATTCTGTCTTTATATTCTGTTTCCATCTCTTTGTGAACTGGTCGTGTCTACTCTGCAGTGCTGGTTCAGGAGTCACACGAGTCCACCTGTTTGAGAAATCCTTAAAGCAGCGTTACTTTTGTTGGCCACTTGGGGGCAGCCGAACAAAGGGTAACATAGCAAACATGCTGTGCTTATCTACATGGAACAACATTAGCATTCATTGTGGCTGCTTGTGTAAGTCCAGTATTCACTCTCCTTTTAGCTCTGTTTTTGGTCTCCACCAGCTTCTGAGGGAAATATCTGGCCAAATGTTCTGGCTATCATTCGGTACACTACAGTGAGTTTATCAGACCTTTTTTGCATAGGGACAAGTCCACAGAGACTAATCACTCTTCACTCTAAACTTCCTCTCAGCTCTATCGAGCCGTGTAGCCTCTTTTAGCACATTGTTTTGGATATTTGGCCTGTAAACTCAACTTTCCTGGCAGCTGTTTTCATTTAAAAAGGCTAAAATACCCACCGCATGCTTCCTAACCAGCACCTGACACAGTTATTAACTAGCAGGTAAAGAGTCAAACATGTACAACATATCTTCTCAGGAGCTAAAGAAGGAGCAGATGCACACACCAAACAGGCAGGCTAAGCTAGCAACTCGCTGGTGAGCATAGTGGAGCATTCAGCTGCTAAAGACACAGAAGTCGGTAGAGACCAAAACAGAGCTAAAAGAAGAGAACAAGTTAGACTTACATCCATCAACTGGACTCAAATATGATGCTAATGCTGCTCCGTGTCTGGTTGATGTGTAAGTAGGCAACTGTTTGCTAGTCGATAACGGTACATAAGGTGATATGTCATACGTGTTTACAGCTTGTTCTGCTGCCCCCAAGTGGCCAAAAACATCAGCTAACGCAGCTTTAAAGTGTATTTGGGTTACACCTGTGTGACTGTTGAACACATGCTACCTTTAGATGTTACAAGTGTCTCTCATTTCATCACATCACTCTACCTCCTTCCCTCCCCTCTTTTTCCTCTCCCTCCCTCTTCAATCCCTGTTACCCTCTAATCCTTTACTCCTGCCATCCACCCAGGATACCACAATATAGATCTGGAGCTGCAAACCCCCACAGAGCTGAACTACGAGCCCCCCACCCCACTGCGCTGTGACGACTTCTTTAGCGAGGGCGATGCTAGCGCAGAGTCCCCTAGCAAGACCACGCTTACTAGACCTAGCGACCTCTCTCTCACTCAGACCACCAGTACCTCCAGCAGCGAGCCCATCACAGTCGCCCCAGCCCCCAGGTCCGATGCCCCGGAACCCCCCATTGTTGGGGCTGAAGATACAACCTTGACCACGGACAAAAAGACAGGGCCGGTTTCTTACGAGAGGCCGGATAACGACAGGAGGTCAGTAGAGCAGTCAGGAAAGGGAACAGATGGGGACGCTGAGGCCTTAGAGGCAGATCTGAAGGCAGGGCAAGGCGTTGGTCCAGAGCATCAGGGAGGAAACCAGACAGAGGACGCCGCTCACAGAAATGGAAGGCAGGAGAAAGAAGAGGAGGAGGAGATGACCCAGGAGAGGCTGCAGAGTCTGCTGGAGGATATAAACCTGGAGGGAGGCTTGGAGGACGTGGAGATGACAGAGGAGGGGGTGAAAGCCATCCTCGAACAAGTACGGCAAGCAGAAAAAGACATGTGTTCAGTTCCAGGCTGGAGAAACGAGACGTCCGGCGCAATCGAGTCAGCAGCCCCTGGCCACAGCACCAAAGACGAGGAGGGCAGGTAGGACGTGTGTTAATTCCGTTTCTCCGCCATTTCTCTGCTCACAGATTTGCACTGCATCACCTCCTCCTGTACTTCACTCCCGCAGCCCTGACAGCCCGGCCGATTCACTGGAGCAGCCCCCGGCTCAGACCGACGGCCAGAATGGAGGTCACGGTGACGCAGCCGGGGAGGGAAAGGAGAAGGAGGCCAAGAGGAAGGGATCCCAGGAGGACAGCAGCACAGCGGGGCCAAGCAGAGGACGCGAGGAGGGAGGTGAAAGGTCCCAGCACAAAGTCCAGGTGAGAGTCGCTCCTGCAGACAGGATGTGTCAGCTGACAGTTTCATATTCACTCACTTTCTCATGTTTCCTTTAGTTTTTAAAGCCTTAAATTCGCAGACCTCACTCTGATCTCTGGTCCAGTGTTTCATTTTATTTTATTCAGTAATAACTAGAAGCCACACGCACACACTTTCACACACTGATGTCACCGGGCTGCCTTTGTCAGGCGAGCGTTAGAGCCGACGAGGCCGACTCCGACGAGGAGACCACAGTCACCACCAGGGTGTACCGCAGACGAGTCATCCTCAAGGTGTGTGAGGCCTGGCGTGTGGCTCGACGCTCGGCCAGCTAGCATAAGATCTGCAGGCGGACTGTGAACTTGGCAGCATTTGTGTGTTTTACAGAGTGAAAGACGTGTGTTTGCAGAGGTTTCCGTCCAACTGTTTAAAATCTGCGTGGAAACACTGAAAATGAGCATCGTAACTGCCGGGAGCAGACTCGGCGAGCGAGCTGTGACGTACATGAAGCAAATTAATACATGAAAACAAACATAAATGCCACTTTGCCTCCTCTTCTTCTGCAGCAGTTTAATGGAGAATTTGCACCACATTCACCGAATTTTCACATAACAGTCGTGTATTGAAACGAACGCGAATTTGAATTTCCTGAAGAAAGTTTTCTGGAAATTTTGTCAAAAACTGGTTTACATTTGGACGGAAACTTGACCATAGCGTCACAGGACAGTGTGTGTGTGCGTGTGTGTGCGTGTGTGTGCGTGCGTGTGCGTGTGTATGAGCTGCAGCATGAAGTGCTACTCACCGCTTGTTGGTGTGAGCCACGGCGCCCCCGGCGATGCTGTGTGGTGTTTGCAGTCCGTTGGCTGTGCTGCGTTCGGCTCGTGAACAGACGATAACTCAGCCCGCCAGTTTTCTGTCAATCGACCAATCAGCCTCAGTTTGGAGCTGACGAGGTCTTTGTTTAAGGAACGCCATTTAAATCAATGTTAAATCAACAAATCAATCAATATTCCTATGAGGTAAATCCTTAAATAACTTAGTCAGGATGGTTCAATACATAAACTGTTTTTTATTTAAAACCGTGTCTTTCAGAGGACTACTCTGTATTTATTTATTGAACTGTTTTGACTCATTTGCTGCCTCATTTATTAATTTCATGGGTAAATTTACTCATTTATTAATTGGTATTCCATGTTCATCGCTGAATGGGTTTCTTTCCTGTGCTCGATGCAGCTTTGAGGGAAAAGTCATCGTCTGCAGCTGACAGTTTGAAGCTTGTTGTTGATTTTTCTGCACTCGACAGTGACTGACATGATTCCACAGTAAATTAAGATATATTTTAAATTGTTTTCTATAAACACGCGTCGGCGTCTGCGCTGCTGCATCGGCTGGGTTTCCAAATCAAAACAGCAGTTCTGCTATAAAAACTGAAAAGAGCTGCACGACAAATCAAGGATTTTAGTTTTTTTTTAGGGTCTTAAACCTTTATTGATGTTAACAGTGTGAAACCCAGCGGCTGCGGCAGGCTGGCTGACGTCTGCTCGGAAATGTTCCACATGAGTAACAATCTCACAGATAACCTCTCAAACCTCCACCCCTCCACCCCTCCACCCTCCTTCCATCCCCTTAAACCTTCACCTCAGGGAGAGGAGGCCAGAAACATTCCTGGAGAGTCTGTGACGGAGGAGCAGTTCACAGACGAAGACGGGAATCTGGTCACCAGAAAAGTAACCGCCCCCGCCCTCCTCCATCACATCCTACAGCTCACACACACACCTATGTCACCTCCTCACCCACCTTTCCATTATTTCTCCTCACAAAATTCCTTCCTGCCTCCCTCCCGCCTCCTCCCCCTGACATGCTTCTGCCCCCTACAGGTGATCAGGAAGGTGGTGCGCCGTGTGGTCAACACGGAGGAGAGGAGGGAAAGTGAAGGCGAGGCTGTTACAGAGAGAGCTGCTGGTGGTGGTGCTGGTGGTGGTGTGTCCACAGGTGGAGCAGACGCTGCTGCAGCAGCAGGAGCCACAGGGGGGAAGGGCAAGAAGAGGGGGAAGCGCTCCCGACACAAGGCTGAGAAGTGTGGAGAGGAGGCCCAGAGAGGGAAAACCGAGGTTGGCGTTAAAACCGGCCGCCAAACTTAGTCAGCTGATTTGTCCCCGTGCACCTCCACCTGCATGAAGCTCTAACCGGATGTAAACTGAATCAGATCTCTCCTCCGTCAGCCCCCCGACTCTGCAGCTTTGAGCTCAGAGTTGATCTGGTCCTGCAGAGCTCTGCTAATCCAGATTTAACTGGAGTCAGATACGTCACGGCTGCAGGCTAGGCTAGCTTAGTTTAGCTTAATTTAGCTATGAACTAACTTCCTAATATTCACACAACAGTAACGGAAGCCTGTCTGAAGATGGCTGAACTAAAACACGCCTTGTGCTCTGATCTCAGCAGTGATCTGAGCTGGACGCACGCTGCAGTGAGGACATGCAGCGAGGACGCGTCTTTACCTGCATACTCACAGCCTTTGTGTTTGCAGTGTTTGTACTGTGTACTGTGTGTACTGTCCTACTAATATCACTGTTTGAACTAACATAGAACGTATAATTCTCTTTCCTCTCTTTTAACATGAATTGATGCAAACGTGTGATTTTGTTTGCAGATGTTGTGATTTTAACCCCTTTTCTCTCTCCTGGACCTCGTCTCTCTTCCAGCGTGTTGCTGTGATCGCCTGACCGACGTTAGAGCTCCGCTGTGCTTCATTAACACACAGGTCACATTCAGCCGGAGCTCAACGCTAACTTTTCGTTTCCTGTTTCTCTCCCTTTATGTTCTGTTTTTGTCTTTCTGCCACCTCTCGTTGAACCTCGTCCTCTCTGTGAAGCCTGGAGACACCGCCAGCAAGAAACAAGGGAAGAAGAGTCAGTCGTAACAGCAGAGCTCTCAACTAAACCAGGTACCACGTTAGCAACTTTCATACGTTCAAGTCTGTGAAGACCAAAGACGAAAGAGTGGAGTGGTTCACAATTTTGCACTAAACATGTTCTGTAGTACTAGCAGTAGTAGTACTCTGAGAGTTAAAAATGTTTAAAAAGTATATTTTCAGAGATGCAACCAAAGTATCAAAGAAGTTTTAGATTTTAGGAAGTTTGTTTGACACCGCTCTCATGTCTGTATGCTAAAAAAGTTAGGTTAGCATGTTAGCTTAGCATAAAGACTGGAAGCAGGGGGTAAGAGGTAGCCTAGCTCCATCCAAAGTCCAAAAAACACACCTACCAGCACCTCCAGAGCCACCTTCATGAACCTGTTATTTCTTCTTTGTGTAATCCGAACCAAAGGCTAGCTGTTTCCCCCTGCTTCCAGTCTTTATGCTAAGCTAAGCTAAGCGCCTGCTGGCTCCAGCTTCGTATTTAGAGCACGGACACGAGTGGTATCAATCTTATACCTTATTATCTAACTCTGATAAAGCAAATAAACATAATGACTGTTCCTTTGGTTTCATTATTGATTAATCTGTTACATATTTTTGAATGTTTAGTATAAAAAGTGATCAGCAAAGGTTCCATTTTTAAAGTCCAAAAAACAGCAAACCTTCACATTTTAGAGCTGATTTTTTTTAACATTTTTGCTTGGACGAATCAAATAAATGATTGATGGATTAAAAAATATTAGTCGAACAGCAAATTGATCACTTCAGCACTATTGTGTGTACTGCATAGCCAGAAGCCTTTTAACAGACGCTCTGAACCAGGCGCTAACGTTAGCTTGTGCTCCATCACCCTGCAGGTCCACCGACGTCTACCTGCGACCCCACACGCTCACCCTGGGAGGAAAAAACAACTGGAAGCCTCGTCGATCGGCCGAAACGTGTCTGAAGCTTTCACTTACAACGCATGGTTTTCGCAGCAAGACGACGCAAACAGACTTATTTTCTTTGATTTCGCATGAGCATGTCACCAAAATTCACTCACTGTCGGAAACACCGCCGAGGGACACGCGTGGACGTGAGCCGGAGCTTTCTTATCTTCGATGAACGTCGGCGTCTGCGACCAAAGACGGCACAAACAGGAAAAACAAAAAAAGCGACCTGCTGACAGACGGGAAAGACGTGCGATTCACTCTCAGACACTCGCCTTATGTGGTCTATTTTTTCCTCCTGGACCCACAGTATCGGGGTGTACCATGTGGTTCTTTTTTAAAAATGAAATATAATAGTAAATGGGTGATTTTGTTGTATATAAATGACACTGTACAAAATCTAAAAAAAAAAAAAAGGAAAATCAGTAGCTTCACGGATTGTTTCTGCACTGATTTGAGTTGAAGCTTTGCAGACTTTGTATCGAGGTCGACGCCGTTCGAGCAGCCTCGAGCGTGCGGCCTGACGTGCTCTTCCAAACGAAAACTAACAGGAACAAAAAAAAGCTGAATGAGAAGCGAATGGAGAAACAAAAAGAAAAAAAAATGCTCGACTCTGAACAGAGGACGTTTCTTTACAGCTTCTTCCGCTCCGTCTGTGGGACATTCTTCAGATATTTTGCTGCATGTGGCGTCACTTTATTTTTAACGCTTTCCCTTTTTTTCCTCCTAATTCAAAAGCACTGTAATACGATTAGAGAGGGTTTGCTGGTACTTGTCTTTGTGCGCACTAATAACCCAAACATCCGTCACCTCCGCCTGTTTTTAATTTTACTTTCTACACAAATGAAAACACTCTCCGTGCAGAGGGCAACGCTTTATTCCCACGCTTCAGGAGGGTCCCTGAATGTAACCTGCAGACCGGCACATTGTGTTATCTCCGAACAGCCCCCTGTGTGTGCGTGTGTGTGTGTGCGCGTGTGTCTGTAATCTCATCCTGCAAACTAGAAGTTGAAGCTTTGAGGTCTGCTGTGCTTTTCAAAGGGGACTGTTTTCATTTTGACCGTTTGATGACTTTTTATTTAACAGGTTGAGATTCTTGGTTTTAGCCCTGTCGTCATTTTTACTGAATCACAGAAATCACAGTATTGATCGCACATTGTTGAAAATCTGCTCCTGTGTAAATCTTTTTTTTTTCCCCTGTTCTGTCTTTTTTCATACAAAACCACCGCAAGCATCCATTGTTGATGATAAATCTGGTACCAACATGTATGACGAACCAACATAGCCTACACTGGATGATCCAAGTAATTATTTAAGCAGAAAAATAAATTGTGTTTAAACTGAACGCCCGTGGCTCAGCCTGCTTTCTTCACATCGAACACGTCGAACAGTCAGTAACATATTGGCTAATATTTCATGCACTTAACGATTCAGAAACAAGACAATGGCTAATTAAAATGAAGATTAAGCGTTACATTAATAAATAAGACGGGGAATTGATCATCTATCTGTTCTCCATTGCGCTAATGCCACATATCATCGGAAAACTACGATTCCTGTGATTCTGCGGATGCAAACTGTTAAAATGCAATCACTTTGAAGGACCAATGAAACGAGGACACTTCAGTGGGACATTACACAAGGTTTGAAATGATAAACACAGTAAATGGCCAAAATATAAAGATATTTATGATAATATAATTTATTTGAACGCCTGGACATACTGCTAGAAAAACATGGAAAATATTCCGTTTCTGTCATATTGTTATCAGTTTTTATTGAACTTGGACTATTTAATCTGATTTTTGAGTTTATTACGGCGTGCCACAGAGCTGAATAAGGCACAACATCAAGCTGAGTGAGTTTTCAGTTTCAGTTTATCTCAGCAGGACACATTATTGATATTTATCATTCAAAAATTATCGTGTTTCTAATCTTTAAAACACATGAGGTCGTTTGTATACCAGTAAAAACATGTCTAACCAGCTTTGTTTCAGCACTTTTTCCCTTTGAGGTGTAAAATTTGATTATTAAAGGAATCGTTCAGCATTTAGGAAAAGGTCTGACAGCAGAGAGACACGTCAACCAGACATGTTTAATTAAATCCAAATATGAGGATGACTACAAACTCTATAAACAATGCCAGAAAACTGTGAAAAGTGAAGAACAGAGACTCCTCACATTATTTATGTTTGGTATTTTTGCCTGAAAAGTATAAAACTATTAATATCGTCTCATCTAACTCTCTTCGTGAATTTCCCCAAAACAATGAATATTCCTTAACCCGCGGCACCTGAACGCATCACTACAGAGTGGTCAGCTGCGTGGGTTCGTCCCGGTGAGTCTGAACGTGTCTTTTCAGATCCTCTTTCCTCAGGAACCCTTTGGCGCAGACGCCACAGCGGTGCGTTCGCTCACCTTCGTGGACGCCCATGTGTTTGGTCAGCGAGCCGCTCGCCGTGAAGCTTTTCCCGCAGACGTTACAGAGGTACGGTTTCTCTCCCGTGTGGGACCTCATGTGGATCTTCAGCGCTCCGCTCTTGTAGAACTTCTTGTCGCACACGCTGCAGCGGTGCGTGGACTCCCCCGTGTGGATCATCATGTGCGTCTTCAGAGTCCCCCTCTGTCTGAAGCCCTTCCCGCAGACGCTGCACAGGAACGGCTTCTCCCCCGTGTGGATCCTCATGTGAGCCATCATGTACTCCTTGAAGCTGAAGCTCTGGCCGCACACGCTGCAGACGTACGGCCTCTCCCCGGTGTGCACCCTCATGTGGCCCATCAGGTTCCCATTCTGAGCGAAGGCTTTGCCGCAGACGCTGCAGATGTACGGCTTCTCGCCCGTGTGGGTCCTCATGTGCATCTCCAGCTGCTTGTGGCCATCGAAGTGTTTGCCGCAGACTTCGCAGTCGTTGGTCCGGATGTAAGTTTGCAGGTGAAGCCTCAAGCTCTCCTCGGACTCGAAGCGTTTCCCGCACACGCCGCAAAGATCCGCGTCCCGCTCGTCTTCCTGCACATGCTTCAGAAAAGAAGCTCTGTAGCAGAACGGCTTGCTGCACACTTTGCAGCAGTACTTCAGCTGAGACATGTCCTTGAAATTCTTATTTTTTGGTCCCTTCGGTTTGTTTGATCCTTGACTTTTTGTTTTGGACCCTTCTTTGGCCTCATCTTTCTCGCTGTCTCCATCGTCACTCTCCGTCCCCTCGCTGTCCCTCCAGTCCTCATCGCTGCCTCCGGCTTTGCTCTCGGCGTCGGAGCCCTCGGCCTCCGACTGCCTGTCGTCGGTCTGATCCCTGCAGATGTTTTCTTCGCTGTGGGTCTGCAAATGCACCGTCAAGCTCTCGTCGGCGTCCAGATGTTTCCCACAGGCGCCGCACAGCCCTGAGCTGGGCTCGTGCTGAAGGACGTGTTTCAGGAAAGAGCGTCTGTAGCAGAAGAACTTCCCGCACACTCTGCAGCAGCTCTGTCCCGCCGCCTGCGTCCTGTTCGCTGGAGCCATTTTCCCTGTTTGCTTTTTCATTTTCAAAGACGTTCCACATGTTTGGCAACGATCTGCACCCTGACTCTGAAACCTTTTTCTTTTGTTTGATTTGAGAGGTTTGTCAATTAGCTCTTCATCGCTATCATCATCCTCACTGCCAGCCTCTGAATTGTTTGATGACAGACCCTCCCGGTCACTAGGCGGCTGTCCTCGTGTCTCTGTGTCCACCACAGCTGAGGTGTCCTTTTCTGCCCTTTGTGTTTGGTGAGGATGCGTCTTACCGTGGAGACACTCAGAGTCTGTCTGCGTGGACGCGTCTTTGCTCTGCTCACATTTCAGCTGCTCAGAGGAAACGTCCTTCTCGCAGTCGGACCCAGAGAGCATCAGTCGGTCTGAGGAGAAGATCCGAGAGAAGATTCAGCATGAAAACACTGTGACGTGCAATAAATAACAACATTTCCTACAAACTGTGTGAACAAGGATCCACTCTGCAGCTGCCTCAGTCAGCAGTGTCACAAATTCACTAAAATGTGTTCACTGCTGCAAATGTTTACAAGAAACTCCAGCCTAGGATGGAAAAAGTGGTGAATGTGAATGTGAATAAATACATTTCTACCACACTGCTTGTTTAATTTTGCCTTTAAAAGTAAAAATCCAGAGCAGTATTTATCAGATTTTGCATAAAAACTGCAAAACAGGAGCAGAGCAGGAGTCAACGCTTCCACCACTACTTTCACTTTCATCTGTTGTTCTGTGTCTAACTGCTTATTAAATGAAGACATCGTACCTGTTCTGTGCGAGTTCGTCTCCATTTTCAACATGATGTCCAGCGGTCGGCGATGGCGTCGGATCTCCTCATGGGAACCCGAGACCTCTGCCTCATATTCACTCATCATCAGCTGCAGGACCCTGAAGATCTCGTCAGCAACCAGCGACAGCTGCTGGTGCACGACAGCTCGCTGCTGTTCAGGTGACATTTCTGGAAGAAGGAAGGAAGAAATTAAATCCTTAATTTGTTCATTTGCAGCCAAAGCATCAGTAGAAAAACTTCACAGTGTCGTCCTTTCCTGCTCCAAACAGCAGACATGTTTCTTTAAAGTCCACTGTGACATTTCATCATGTCAGTACAAATCAAATTTAGCACACAGCAGGTTTCCAGGCCCAGTTCAGCATCTGTGCATGAATTTATAGGAACCCTCTTTTATCTTGTTTGTTATTTTGAAAAATGTAAAAACCTTTTAGCATCAAAATCAGGAGAGCTGGCTCTGTCCTGAACTGCCCTCTGGACACCATGAGGAGGATGTTAGCCAGGCTGACATGGGTCATGGACATCCCACCCCCTGCATGGGACAGTGGGGGGCTTAAGCAGCTCCTTCAGCAGCAGACTGCTGCGTCCAGTGTGTAAGAAAGTAATGCAGCTCTGTGTTGATGCTGTTGTTCCCCAATTCTACATCATAAACCCACTGTTTGTTTGTTTTTATAAGAATACTGGCAGAAGTATTTTATGTGCAGTAGTATTTTTATAATCTGTACATAATGTACAAATACAGAGTTGATTTTTTATTCTATATCCTGTATATTTTTTTATGTTGACCCCTCTGTTTTACTGTTTTTGCTGTTTCAATACTTGCTGGCTGTTACGACTTATTTTCCCCAGTGTGGGATCAATAAAGTTTTATCTTGAATCTTAATGCACAAAATTAAAAAACAAATATATGTTTTTACAAAGTCACTTTTCCAGAAACTGAGTCTTTAAATTTCTAACACACTTGTTTCTTGCTTCATGACTTTTTATAAATGGTCAATTTTAATCCATTTTTAAATTACTGATATAAAAAGATGGTGTCCTGCTGTCTTTGAAGATACAACCTGATTTTTATTCCATATTTTTTGTCTGAATAATAAAGTTATAAAGAGACACACTTTCATACATGAGAGCAGGTGATACTAAAACATCCTCGTCATCAAACCACTTGTTCAGAGGTAAAAGGTGTGCTGTGTGGACAAACCTGACGTCTGCAGCGTCTTCCTCGCGGTCATCAGCCTCTCCGCCGCGCTGAATATCTCCTCCGCAGCGGCCGCCAGTCTCTCGGCCACCAGCGCCCTCAAAACCTGCATTTTAGACATGATGGTCCGACGAGCTCTTTGTTTAATCTGAGAGCATCTTAAAGTTTCAGCAGCGCCCGCAAATCCAGTTTACCTGGCATAAGAAATCTAACAGTTGAGCGTTCCGCCATATTGCTTCCGGGGTCGTATTCTTCTTCTGTTCTGATTTGGATAAATGTTACGGTCACGGCTAAATACCGCCACCAAGTGTTAGTAAACGTTATTACAACCACACATATTAACTGAGGACCCAGCAGTGCAGGAAGAAGTACTCGCATTCTTCACTTAAATAGAAGCACCAATACTACAGTGTAAAAAAATACTAAATTGCAAGTAAAAGGCCTGCATTTACTTCAGTAAAAGTACAGAAGTATTATCAGCCAAATGCAGGCCATTAAAAAGCAAAAGTTCAATAAATCTGAATTTCAATACTGATGCAACAACACAGGAGCTGGTGGAGGTGGAGTTAGTTTGAACCACTTTATAAACAGTTAACAGTAGAGGAACATTATTTACTACACTTATTCAATTACTGTATTTAAGTACAAATTTGAAGATACCTTTACTTTAGTATTTGCATTTTATGCAACTTCGTACTTCTATTCCATTCAGGGGCAAATGCTGTACTTTTTGCATTTGTCTGACAGCTTTATATACATATAATTGGCAACAGCAGTCATACTTTGGAAGAAATTATGAATATAAAGGTGCAAAAACATGCACACGTATTTCCTTAATGTCTGCATGTTTGTGTGCATTCAGCATAGCTGCAGTCTGTTCTCCTCTCATGACTCACTTCACTTAAAGCATCAAAAACTTTCAAGTAACGCTGACACAGAAAAACTGTGGTGGCATAAAAAAAGCACGCAGCTTCGCAGAGAATCACATCTTTGCTGCCCTGAGTTTGTTTTAAAGCTTTCTGGAACTTATTTTCACCCACTATTTGACCCACTTTTGCAGCCACAGCTCTGAATCCACATCAGTGACACACAATCGTCAGCGTTCATCTGGGATGCCATGTGTGTTTTCCGCAAACACAAATAGACAAATATTGAATGTTCAGCTTGAACTGTTTCCCTGATGTGCACTGGCTGACACACAGACAGCTGTATGACGAGTGGATGTATGTCATCGCTGCAAGTCAGGCTAAAGGCCAGGGCTTTGGTGCCCGGTTAATGATTGATATCTCACTCTGGCTTTGCCAAAATATCATTATCCCTATCTCATGAGGTTAAACAACAGCTAAAATGGGAAATGGGACCATAAATCGTACATTTGGGAAAAGATGCTCTGAAACATTTTTTGGAATTGTCAGCTTGCTGCATTTTTTGTCTGATTGGTGAGCCCAGCAGTTTTAGGTCAAATATTTATTTTATTTCATGTTTATTTCTGTACATACTACAGCATGAACTACAGTCTGCAGTCCTGGGATGTTCGTCTATACAAATACAAACACAAGAAAACTCGTCCAAAACAATGACGCTTTAAAATAAACATATAAACTTAATGAGAAACATTTGCATCATCACGTGTCTGAGCCATCTTCAAAAAGGTTTCAGCTTGAGTTTAAAAATATTCAATTCATGATCTGTTTTGAGTCCTGCTGAACTTATTATTAAAATAATCAAAAACCTATTAAAAGTAGAGGCCACGGACAGGTGCGTGTTCGACAGACAATGGCAGTTTGGCTCGCTGGTTCGGTCCGCTTACTTCAACTACTTCTCTTAAGTCTTTAACTCCGCCAAATCTGAACACACAAACATGTCAGACATATTTTTAGATTCAGGCTGACTGACGCTTTCCGACGATATCATGTCCACCGGATTAAACGTCCATTACCCGCTTAGAAATCATAGAAAAGAAGACGCTTCGTATAACTCCAGACTCCGCCTGAGAATCGTCATATTTTAAACTTTTCTCCAGTATCAACCGAATTCAGTGATATTTTTCCTAACATTGATGGATGCATTGTAAAGAGGAAATACTAATAGCTAATTCGGCATATTTCTAATGGTACTAATTTGCCTAAATTTAAACAAACACAGGTTAAAAAGAACGAGCCTCAAGTTGTAGCTCACAGCTAACTAGCTGTCTCCATAGCAACATACTTCCTTTACGTCTCACGAAACCCCAAAATGAATCTGGGAACTGTAGTTCCAAATCTTTGATACGTAGTGGGAGTGATGGGAAATAACCCGTGTACTGAATACATTTTTGAGGTACTTGTACTTTGAATAGTTCTATTATCTGCTCACTCACAGTTTAGAGGGAAACTGTACTATTGTACTTTTAACACAACAGTTACTGCTTACCTTTTGTTACTGCTATTTTGAATGCAGGATTTTTAACTTGCAATGAAGCGTAAAAATTATGCTGAGGTACTTTTACTGGGAGGTGGAGGCTCCACTCAAATGCAAGTTGTACTGAGAACCTTTGTTTTCATGTGCAATCGTCATTTTTAAATCAGTGTGTACGCATTGTATATATTATAAATTACCATAAGGTAAATAACATTTGTGCGATATTTTATATTCTTGTTATTTTTTTATTTTTGTCTTCTTGTCCTCTGACTTCTTGCACTCCGCCTTGTTGCTGCTTTAAACACGTGAATTCCCTCCTATTGTGGGATAAATAAAGTCTATCTTATCTTATCTCATGTGACTGAATAAATAAAGGCTGATTAATGGCTAAATAATGATGCATGGTGCAGTAAAACATGAACCAAGTCACTTGATACATTTTACATAACAGATTTTTTTATTAAAAATATTGAAAACACTTTCAAAAATACTTTCTAGAACATGTAAAATACATTATTATCACAGCTGACATAAGACATCATGCTGAGTGGCAGTTTTTGTCTTTAAAGTCTTTGTAAGTGTCCCTGGGCATCCTGGATAGTGCTTTCACTGAGTGCAGAGTTCAGAGTCCAAATGACACCAGTGACAATTTCCATTTGATCTCACAAGCTTTCCCTGAGGATCAGTTGGACATATGAATGCATTAAGCACCAGAGGAGAGGTTTTGTTTTTGGATCCAGAGGAGAGTCTGGACTTCCATTTCATGAGTCTGTGCACTCTGAGCTCACTGCTCACACTCCCTTCTTGTTCTGCAGGCCCACAGCTCCGTTCACGCAGTACGGGATGATGCTGACGGTGACCAGAGGCACGGTGGCGCTCTTGCAGAAGGACAGCAGGTAGAACAGGGCGGCGGTGTGCGTGGGGGGCTTGAAGGAGTCAAACAGGTGCAGCAGGACCAGAGAGCTGACGATGCATCCTGCTTTGACCAACGTGCTGCTGCTCTTCTTGGTCTCGGTGTAGAGGGGCGAGTGCAGGCCCAGGCCCAGGCCGAACAGGGTGCCCATGTTGCGCAGGAGGCTGGCGAAGGGCGTGGTGTCCAGGTGGACCCACTCGGGCCTCACGCACCACTTCTGGGCTTTCTCCATGGTCCACAGCAGGTCCACGCCCACAGCTTTGAGCAGGAGGTAGAAGCCAACAGCAAAGGAGGTCAAGAAGACGGTGGTGTAGAAGTATTTCTTCATGCTGGCGCTGTAGATCCACTGAGTTCTGTTGAAGGCTTCGGCCACGATCATACCTAGAATCCATTGAAACGTCCAGATCAGTACCAGGTGTTACAGAGCAACCACAACAACACAGGCGTGACAATTATACTGACAATTCACACTGACCTGTGATAACACCAGCAATGACCTGGTGAGGGAAGTGGGCCGCGATGAAGACCCTGGAGAGACAGACACACACCTGGACTCCCCAAAACAGTGTCCACAAACCAGCCTTCAGATACCTGTCGAAGCACAAATTCAGGCAAATCAGATTATTTTATCATGAGGCAGATTTTATATCGGTCAGCTCTGCCATCCGTGACCTGGAACAAGCAACTCAACCTTTTAAAGCAATATAGCAATTAACACAGTTACTGTTTACTGCCTGGGCGTCAAAACAACTCATGCATAATGTCCTCTTTCAGACCAATAGCTGTCAGGAGTCAATGATCAACCGCAGCGCACAGCAGATAGTGTCCACGGTGATAAGCACTGGACAGAAAAAGGTAAACAACACCCACAGAAGTGGAGGCAAGAGAGCAAAGCTGCGCCGCAGAGGATGTAGATCCTCCGACTCACCAGTCCTTGTTGGTGGATTTCTTGCTTCCGTATTTCTTCTTGCTGATCACGATGGCGAGGATGGAGGTCACCAGGGTGTAGTACACACCTGCGGCTCCCATAGCGTGTCCAGAGGGGCTGCCTGGGTCACCAGCAGAGAGGGGGCATATCAGTGATTCACTCAGTGACAACAAGGACGGCATTGTTCACTCAAGTACTGCACTTTCATACTTCTACTTCACTACAATTCAGAGGGAACGTTGTTCTTCTTACTCCTTTACATCACACAGTGCTACAGGCCTGATTCCAAAGACGCTTGTGAGCGACTGAGCCTGTCCAGGATGCCCCTTTCATACCCGATCATGACACTCTCACCTGTTACCAGTGAAACTGTTTACCTGTGGAATGATCCAAACAGGTGTTTCTGGAGCGTTCCACAACTTTCCCAGTCTTTGAAACGTGTTACTGCATCAGATTCACAATAAGCAGATATTTCTAAAAACCAGTGAAGCTGCTGAGCTCAAACATTAAATCTGTTGTCTCTGTGCTGTTTTCAGTTGAGTTTATGTCAGATATCACATTCTGTTTTATTTATGTTTCACAAGCGTCCCACCTGTTTTGGAATCAGGGTTGTACCTTATATTAACTAAATATATGATGGTCTTTGGGAATATGCACCAGTGATGGCTTAAAGGCCTGAAGATGGATCCTGCTTTATTAGCTGATCCTGAATCTGCAGCTGATACACGCTCACACAGGTAAACTGATGTCATAGCACAGGATGTCATATCCCAGGAATAACTGCATTCAGTGCACAGAGAGGGGGAGGACTCGGGGGTTAACAGGGGCCCAGCAGCTCATTGTTGCCCTCCAGTGTTTCTCACCTGGCCCAGTCTCACAGGTCATGGGGTACTGCTCGATGTGAGGACGAACTGTGTGTGCATAGTGATCCGTCTCATGGACCCACCAGTACGGCCTCTCCCCGAACAGGATCCTGAAGAAGACAGCAGAAACAAGCACTCGTTTACAGTCTTAAGGACGTTTCAGGTGACTCCGCTCAAAAGCTTCCACTTCAAAGGTCTACTCACCATTTGAACACCAAGTTAAGCCAGTCCCCGATCACGGCCACCCAGATGAGCTTAATGCCCACCGAAGGTCGCAGGTGGAACCAAAGCGGGAAGAAAATGAAGAAGGTGTTCCTGAGGTCTGCAGCCCAGGAGACCCAGAGGAACAGGCCCTGGGCGTCCTGGTAGTTGGTCTGCAGGTAGCGGGTGGTGCTCACCCCAAAGTCCTGCATGGCGTCCATGATAGCGTTCATCTTAGCCTCGAGAGAGCAAGAAACCTCAGTCTGCTGATGTGCGAGGGAGTAGAAACTAACTGCTACTATCAGTAAGACAGCTGGTTGTTTTATACCAGAGGGACCCACCACCCAAACGCATGCTCACACTGATCTTTGGACCTTGCACATGTGTAATAAAACACTGGGTTTCAGGAGAGTTTGGGAGCTCTGCCACACAAACAAGCTGAAAAGATAGCGGGAAAACAAGACGTCAATCAGTATCTTTCCCACTGTACGCAGCACAGAGAGGAAGCCGGTCGACTGATGGATGTGTTTCATAAGTGTGACCCAAATTAAACAAGAGATTGGGTGACAAACAAGCCGCAGAATAACATCTGCTTTGCATTAAACTGCAAAATATTTTTAAAAATCAGCAATTGGCTCTTAATTTCTAAGAGGAAATAACTCACTCAGGTGCTTTAGTTTAGGTTAAAGCTGACGAGGCCACTGAGTAATAATTTCTAAGTTACGCAATTGTGTTTCTGATGATTTGGTGGGACACGCTGCTGAAGGAAATGTACGTTACATAAGGAGATCAATGATTACATGATTGGGTTTTGACTGAGCAGAAGCTGAGGAGATAGTCGGTGATAAAAAGAAAAAGGTTAGAGGTCGTGTACAAGTCACCGCTCTGTCATGACTAACAGGTCTGGTAGTGAAGCTCGTATTTCATCTTGTTTCGAGGGTCATTTCTTCTGCAGGAGGAAACAAATGATGCACTCCATCCGTGGGACACAGTGGACGAACCGTGAGCCAGGATCAATGGATTTCACAAGCAGCTGGCTCAAACAGTCTTCATTTGAATAATCAGAGAAAAAAAAGGTTTTCCTAGGATTTTAGCAGAGGGGCCTCAGGGGGGTAAAGGTTAGAGAACCTGTCTCTCCATCCCAAAGGCAAACAAATGTGCTAGCCTTGAGTAAAGTCCACCGGGGCTCACACAGCGGCAGCAGAGAGAGGCCAAAAAAAGACAGAACACCCCAGAGTCGGTGCATCATCCTCAGGCCGAGGCTGTGATATCATGGATCTGCTCCACAGCTGGGGGGTCGAGCTGGCGGTCCATCTGCAGACCACGTACAGCAGGCATGAGGGCCTGTTCAGCCTGGCGTCCACGGTGGCCGACCTGCACACCACGTTCTTCTGCTTCTTCCCGGTCTGGTTCCACCTGCGGAGGGACACGGGGCTCAGGCTCATCTGGGTGGCGGTCCTCGGAGACTGGCTCAACTTGGTCCTGAAATGGTATGAATTTGACAGTGACATCGGTCGAAACGCGTGAAGAGAGAGCGGTTGTGTTTTGAGTGTCTTGTTTGTGCACGGCAGGGTTCTGTTTGGGGAGAGACCCTACTGGTGGGTTCATGAGACCCGGTTCTACGGAGCGGGACCGGCCCCCTCTCTGCAGCAGTTTCCCATCACATGTGAGACCGGACCAGGTACAGTCCATGAGGCAGGATGGCGTGTCTGGCACAGTCTGGCACAGTGAACTATCAGCCTGGTTAACTCTGAAGTGCCTCACTGACAGATCGTATTTACAGTGTTTGGCAGGTGCACATGGCTTTCTTTGAATGAATATCTTCTCAGAATTGATAACTGGGTTATAAACTCCACCACCTTTGGCCTTTTGTAGTGATTTTTTATCTTTTGATCTATGAAATGTCAGTTTGGATCGTAAAATGACTCCTTTCTGACGATTGCATATGCTGCAGTTTGCTTTCCTGTGTGCAGACACGCTACTTTATACTTTTACTCTACTGCATTTCACAGGCAAATATTGTACTTTTTACTCCACAGCTTTACTTACTAGTTAGATTACACATTTTTGCACACAAAACATATAAAGAGTTTAGAAAATAAGATACTTTGCTATATGAAAATACCCAACGATATATATGAGTACAGCTGAAATGATTATATTTGATAATGCTTAAACTCATTTATCACGTAAAAATGCCAAACAGTTCTTCCCAAATATGACAATTTGCTGCTTTTTCCTTCAAATTATTTTACCGTTTCAGGGCCTTTTCTTCTTTCTCCAGTGTTTTTCTGAAAATAATAATTAGTTGCAGACTTATATAAAGTAGTTAAATATTAATTAGCCCCACTCATCAGCTGCAACAGAAAAATCCTGCTTTCACATTGTGCATGAGTACTAATAACCTTATATAATCTACAGCAGCCTAACAGTCACAGGTAACAGTTTTTATACACATATTTAAGTAATATTATCAAGGCATGACTGAGTATTTTTCCAGTATGTGTTAGTATTTTGCATCACCACTGTGTATATGTTCTTGCTTTGTCTAAATAACATATAAAGTGATGCCCCCTGCAGACAGGTGACCCAGAATCACCCCCCTTTCAAGCATCACCTAACCCTCATCCTCCAGTGAACACAAGCTGGTTTGGGTCTGACTTTGATTTCCAAGCTTTTTTTTAAATGACCACAATAAATCTGGAAAGCAAATCATGCGACCTTCATTGCTTTGAAACTGCATCTCTGGGGGTGAAGCTGTAGCTGATGTAGCTGGTGCCTGTTGGCTGCAGGAAGCCCTTCGGGTCATGCTATGGGTGCAGCCGGCGTCTGGTACGTGATGGTGACAGCGACGCTCTCCATAGCGACGGAGAAGCGATGCCCCCCTTTGTTATACAAGTGAGTCTGCGGCGACACAATCATTCATTTCTCTCTACACCTTGCATCCCTGTGCACTCATGTCCAGCACTCCCCTCCTGTTAGATTCTTGCAGGTGGGCCTGTGGGCGCTAATGGGCCTGGTAGAGCTGGTGGTCTGCATGTCCAGGGTCTACATGGCGGCCCACTTCCCACACCAGGTCATTGCTGGGGTCATCACAGGTTAGTCTGGACAAATATTGATCCATTTTGTACTGATGAAAGTTTGTTTTTTGGGAGAGTTAAGGCTGTATTTTGAGTGGATGTGGTCTCACTGGCCCACTGGGCTTTGCAGATATGTCCCGGTTGCCATGTTCTCTGGTTTTGTGTCAGGTGTTCTCGTCGCTGAGGTCGTCTCAAAGGAGAAATGGATCTACAGCGCCAGCATGAAGAAATACTTCTACACCACCGTCTTCTTGACCTCCTTCGCTGTTGGCTTCTACCTCCTGCTCAAAGCTGTGGGCGTGGACCTGCTGTGGACCCTGGAGAAAGCCCAGAAGTGGTGCATGAGGCCCGAGTGGGTCCACCTGGACACCACGCCCTTCGCCAGCCTCCTGCGCAACATGGGCACCCTGTTCGGCCTGGGCCTGGGCCTGCACTCGCCCCTCTACACCGAGACCGAGAGGAAGAAATCAAGCACCAGTTTCAAGGCGGGATGCATCATCGTCTCTTTGTTCCTGCTGCAGCTGCTGGATGGATGGACATTTTCCTCTGATAATCTTGTGACTTTCTACTTCCTGTCTTTTGCTAAAAGTGCATTCGCCCTTTTGATCCCGACCACTCTGGTTCCCTGGTCTCTCTGCTGGATTCGCAAGGAAAAGAGAGAAGACAAGAACCTGTGATTCAGGACCAACTTTGGTTTGTTTGAAGTCAATCATTAGTTTAATTTTCTGTATTTTGGATAGTTTCTTCTCATGATTAATACACAAGGACAATGACTAGAAGTCACTATGCTGGCCTCGATATCAGTTCCTCAAAGGAATACGTACTGTAGTTTGACATCCTGGGAAATGAGCTTATTCACTGTCTGCTAGAGAGTTAGATGATGAGATTGATACCACTCTGCAGCCGGTTAGCTTAGCTTAACAGCTAGCCTGGTTCTGTCCAAAGCTAACGAAATCCACCTGCCAGTGCTTGTAAAACTCGTTAACATGTTAATGAGATATATTGCGTTAATTAGTGAGCTTCAGAGGTGCTAGTAGGTAGATTTTGCTATGCCGGGCAAACTGTTTCCTCATGTTTCCAGTCTTTGTGCTAAGCTAAGCTTAGGAATAAAATTGTAATTGTTTATTTTGTCTTTCCTCGGCCTTCAGGCGCCTCACTGCGGACTCACCTGTCTGTTTTGGACAGCTGTCTTTTCTCTGCACACACGCACATGTAAAAAAGGAGTTTTATAAAAATTAAAAGTGCTTTTTCAGCTCGATGATGCATAAATGATGGTAGGAAAAGACTCAGCAATTAAAATAAAAGCTGTTTTTATAACCATTTGTTTCTATAAAGAGTGCTTATTTTAACTTATTGATTTTAGTCGCGTCTCCCTATCAGTCTTATCCCAGTGTCTCAGACTGATATCGAAGGATTCTTTGACAGGAACAGCCTTTAAATATTAACCAGAGCACGCTCCCGTCACTCGGCAGTCCCACATAGTTCCACTGCCGCTCACCACAGCCATGAGCCGTGAGGAGAGACGCGGGGGGTCAAGGGTCAGAACGCACTGCAGACAACACGTGTGTCCCCTCAGGCTCTAAAAGTAGAACATTGCTCAGTTAACTTATGAAAGGAACTTGGGATGTGTGGCACTGAGATCAGCAGCAGCTCTGATGGTTAGATATTCATTATAATCCTATTTGATCATTTGCAGCTCATTGCTGTTATAACACCTGATGCCACTGAAGTAACGATTAAAAAATAGAAGAATTATTACCTGAAATTCAACATGTCAGTTTTTAAATACCACTTTTCTATGTGTTTTGACATATTTTCTTCATATCTCACAAACAAAAACATTGATCCGGACTTCACACAACACAGCAGACAGAGTCAAGGTCAAAGGGGAATGTGAGACCCCTTTTGATGACATAACAAACGTGGCCTTGTGACATTTCCACCAGCAAATCACAAGCCTCCTTTCTGGCCATCTTATCTCCAAAGGCCCTGTTAGCACGTTTCCGGTGCGGTGGGTCAGACGCTATGACCGCACCAGGAACATTGAGTAACACCTCGTGTTTACATCACTCTTTATTTACGACAGTCGGCTCAAACTGGCTGTTTTTCTCAGTCAGGATGTCCAGATCTTATCACAGAGTCAGACATGAAGCACATCAGTGGAGCAGCGCTCCCACAGTGAACTTATAAAAGGGATTTGACCGCACGTCTGCACTCTGTACGATCTTAATTTTACAAGTTAGGACTGACTGAAAAGCCAAATTGAGGGTAAATGCGTCAGAAATTAGCTTGTAAATGCTGAAGTCCTCACATCTATTACATGTTGGCATTATTTAGAGCTGCGAAATCCACTAGAATTATAAGAAAATAAAGAAAGACAGATATGCTTAGCAAAGCTCTGCTCGTTATGCACTATAACCATGCTTTAAAGAGGCTTTTTATGACAGAATATGTTGCTCTTTGCATCCTTACTACAAAGAACTCTAATGACACCTAACTGTTAATAACATACATCTTAAATGATAACTTCATGCATAGGTGGTGAAAAACCTTTCTTGCCTTCCTGAGTCGTGCCTGCAGGTTTTCCCTTCAGGCGCCGTACAGTCGCAGGAACCTCCAGACGAGGTGGGACGGCCTGTGTGAAGCCTGAGAGGTGAAACCAGGTGACTCAGAGCAACACATCAATATTTTTTATCAAGTCTTCTCTCATCTGGACACTGTTGAGAAAGATTTCAGTGGGAACATCAACTTAAAAGAATAAAAATGGGGGATCTCAGAGCAGAAGTAACATCTTTGTGTTTGGAAATGAACGTCATTGAGTGAAAAGTCTTCATTTATTTAAGTCAGAAGTGGGAGAAGTACGTACTGAAGTAAATTTAGAGTAGAAATACTCTGCTTCAAGTAAAAGTTCTGCATGTTTAGCATTAAAATGTACTCAAATCACCAAAAGTACTCAATATTGGATTATAACTATGGATGCATTCATGTGTTCATCACTTTACTGTCTGAGCTGGTAAAGTTGGAGCAAATGAGTGAAAAGTTCCATATTTCCCTCTCAAATGTAGTGCAATATAAGATCAAATGAGAGTATTTGACTAAAATATGCCAGAATTGGACTTGAGTGAATGTACTTAGTTACTTTCCACCACTGGTACAAAGAATAAAAACCAAACCTTCAAACTGTGGACACGCTGCTGCTCAGTAAACCTGGTTTCCATCAGCGTCGTCAGCGGTTTTTCTTCCTGCTGAAGCGGCGGATATACGCCACAGTGACATCTGCAGGCCGAGAGGAAACATGGCTCCCCTTTCACTTCTCACAGCTTGTATTTTACAAACACAAAAAGGCCAAAAGGAAAATCAAAATCTCTTATCAAAAAATGTTTTATTCAATAGAATCAATGCCTCAACAGAAGAGATGCTTTGGTGACTTATGAATTTTCACTGAAAACCATGAAGCCCGCGGACCTAAAACCTGCTGAGATTTCATTTAGTTTACGACTAAACTGTAACAAACATTCAGAGAAAGCAGCTTTGGAGTCACGTGTCCGACGAACCACCGTCCTCCAAACGCAGCGGGAGTCTCACAAAGACAAAAATAAAACACTTTACGAGCTATAAATGAAGCGATTTCACAAATATCTGAGGACGAGACGTTTAATTAAAATTAAAAAATACATAGGGCGTTTTGTTGTCCATGACTCCCCACTTTCTGAGAGAATATTTATGTCTTCAAAGGGTTTAAAACAAGAAAAATATTTTACAATTAAAACAAAAACATGTGCGTTGTGTCCATCTATGGAAGCTATGTTTCTGTACGGGGCTGAGTTGATTGTACTGACGAAGGTGAATGTCTAGATGTGGACCGGGGCCAGGCTACTGCAGCTCAACAGGCGTGGCGGGGAGGCGGGGGTGGAGATGGGAGGTGGAGGCTGAGATGGTTGGACAAACATCAGTACAACGCGTCGCTGTTACTGCTTCGAGGCCTCTTGATCTTCTCAATGTTCTTCAGGATCATGTCGTGTAACGTTACCTTCACAGACAAAGAAAAAAGTCTGATCATGTGGAAAATCTTTTATGTCTCATCAGCTGTGTGCTCCTATGAAACAAACTCTAATAGTTTGAGACATGAGGAATAAAGATTGTGACGTACGTATTGATTCCGCAGCTCCGAAACTATGATCTTCAGACTGATGTATTCCTTCTCATCAATCTCGGTTACTGTGCGCCGATAGTCCTCCTGGTGAAAGACGAATGCGTGAGCCACAGTCACACAGTGAAAGTCTAACATCCACACAACATTTCTCTTCTCCTTTTACCGCTTTGTGGCCTGAAATTGCCAATATCAAAGGACCCCTTTGGTGCCACCCCTCTCACTTTTTGTAATACTTTCTGGCTGTAATGACTTAATTTCCCCCGTTTGGATCAATAAAGTCTCATCATATCAAAATCAATGTGTTAACTTCTTTCATATCTGCTGTGGTCTGTATTTTGTTCTCTCAGCATCTTGAACTTTGTGGCTTAACTCTTCTCAGATAATCTTCACTTACCACATGTGGATATTTTGCTATTTTAGAAACCAGCTTTGCCCGTGTGATGTAGTATCTGGAGGTAAAGAAGACAGACAGACTTTAGGCTTCGACAGGTGACGTCACAGCTCGCTGCATGGAACACGCTCACGACTCGGACAAACCTTGATATCTGGTCGAGGTAAGATGCTGCCTCCCCTTCGACTGTCCTGAGTTCAGCTACCGTCTCCTCCTGGATGGACACTCCGAAGTTGTTGCCATCCTCTATCCTGGGGATAAGCAGCTGAACCCACATTTTGACCTGCAGAAGAAAAGGAAACTGTCAGGAGAATACGACATCCAGGAAGCTGTCAGTCGAGCGGATATGCACAGATGCTCATTAACACATCTTCATTAGTCCCATTCTTATTTTGCACATTTCCAGCTGCAGCAACACAATTCAAGACCTGGAACTCGTGCAGAGTCACTGCTGCTGGTCCCTTAAGTCAAAACAACACTGAGATAAACTACAGATGCAGGAGGACGGTCGGTGGTTAAAGACATCACTTACTGTGTTACATTTCTCTATGAGCGTCCTGATCTCTGGCTTGACCTTTTCAATAAGATCAACAAGGTTTCCGTTGCTCTTCATCATCCCACCAGGCATGACGAAGACCTTGGTGCCAGTCACTGGGCGACACAAGACGGACAGAAAGGAGGAATGACTGTCATATGCAGAGGATGCCATACAAACTAGAGCAAGAAAAAGACTATAAAACATCTTTTAATTCAACATTTTCTTGCAAACTTGCTCCCATAATATGGGATACGACACAGTCAAGGCATCACTCCCAAACATTAGGAGGCTACAGCAGACGTCAATGATTAACCATTAATCGTTTAACCACTGAGAAAATATTTTTTTATTACGCCATCGAGTAATAGTCACCCTACTGTGACTGAACGCATTGACAAACATTTTGAGGAGGAGACGGGCGAGCTAAAGCCAAGCTAGCCAGAGCAGACAAGCTGATTCTGACCACCAACTGATGGAGAGCTGTCACAAATGAAAGCTACGTCACAGCTACCCGTCGCTTCATCAGTGCTGACTGGGAGCAGGGTTCTGCTAAAATTACAGTTTCTGTAAATGGAGTCTGGCCAGAGATATATAACAGCTGTTTCTGGATGGACAAAAAGGTCCATCTCTGAGAGATCCTTCCCGTAATGCTGTCAGACGCTTGTGAGCCCCTCAGCGGCAAAAACAAACACTTTTAGAGGATTTATATTGACGGTACGCAAACACCAGGAGGGTTACACTGCGGATCGTTTTGCAGCTGCCGGCTGCAGAGCTCTCACTTTAAAGTCACTTGGACACAAAAACATGGGAAAATAGGGTTTATAAGCAGATAGTACTCGACCAGAAATTAATGCTCTTGACCCTGGGACTTAAAATTGTGCTTGTCTATCTAAACAGTCTTATACTCACCCATGTCCTCTCCTGCTCCGTCCTCAAGCTTTCTCTTTTTGGCATTTTGCTGTAAAAAAAACACATAAAAACAGGGTGTCACCTCTGCTCTGCACACAGTAATTATCGTGAGCGTTGAAGGTTTGATTCTCTAAACTGGAGCCTCACCGCTTCTAGTCCGTCATGCAGGTTTGAGAGCAGGATGGGGTCTGGCACCGTCAGGTTTATCTCGGAGTGGATCTCCTTCAGCTCAGTGATGTTTATAATTGGATCCTGAAAAATAAAATGGATACGAGCTGTAGTGCTTTTCTTCACAAATTATTCTCCGTGATTTGACAAGATTAGAGGTTAGGTGATGTGACAGTTACGCTGTGAGGCGTTAAGTGTAACCAACCTTAAGGAAGTGATCAAGTTCCAGTAACTTCTTTGGGAAAAAATTCGCAACTAGATCTTCTGCCTGAAAGAAATGCAAACTTTTAGTCGAGTCCGGCTTGAGAAACCAAACAGCTTTTGATAGCCGTGTGTGTAACAGTGCTGACAGGACATTTCTTTTTACATGCTAACAGATACTTACTTCTGAAGTGATACGTTCCCTGAAAGCATCAACCTGCAAACACATCAGACAAGAGCTCATTTATCAGAGCGGCTGCAAATTATCATATGCAAAACCAGTCATTTTCCTTTGCTAAATGCGTCTGACGGTTTAATCACAAATGAAGTAGGTTTATTTAGTCATCGCCATGACTCTATGAACATTGCTGGTGCATCAGTATAAGAAGCAAAAGCTACAACATTAGGTAACATGACGCAGGTATGATAACGGCAGCTTGTTGAGTTGCTAACTTAGCAGCTAAGGCCTTTTTTGTTCATGTGGTCTTTCAACAATAACTGTTATTTACACACAAAGCAATGTAACAAAAACTTCGCGTTACTCCTCGCGAAACTAACATCTCGGTGACACAGCATTCGTTGGCGGGTTTGACAGGTGTATTGTTCCCGGCGGGAAACAAGCCGGTTAGCCGCTGCTAGCTGCTATTAGCCTGGCCTTATCAGGGCTATCACATCATGCTACAAAACGTGGCTAACATGCTAGCAAGCAAATAGAAACAACATCACGTCTACAATCGGAGCGAAACTTTCCAAAGGACAAACCTTACCTTGGTTTTAATTTCATTGTCCACCTTGAGGAGTGAAGACATCTTATGTGGTCAAACAGGCGAAGAACGATTGTCCCGACAACATTAAATTCACCTGTAAACGTGTGGCTTACTCCTTGTCAGCCACACTTGTGAGCTTAATGATGACGTCGTTGACATGCGACGCGAGCGAGGATTTCACTGCGCATGCGCGAAACGTCACCGTATTTTTCTAGACGCAGCTGACGATGTAAACAAGAAAAGACAGTCGAGGGCAACAGGGATCAAATAGGCCGGTGTCACCGCAAATGATAGCCATTAGATACTGATAAACGGCTGACATGGGGCTGCCTGTTACTATCAAAGTCAATTTCCGGGGGAATGTGAAGAGATTTCTGGCCCAGGATTTGGATAAATTGGAGTGGGAATCCGTTGAAGCCTGGGTAAGCTGTTAGCAGAGCGTGTTGGCTAAACGCTGGCGCAGTTTGGTGAAAAGCAGGCCCAGACATGGCCTAGCCACGTAAACAATAGACCACCTGAAGGACAGCCGATACAGTCGCGACAAAATGTGTACAAGTGTTTATTTTGAAGGCAGCCAGCAGGTTGTAAAATCCAGAGGGGAAGGGGAACCTGCCCAGGCTGCTATGATGCGTTTGTACTGTAGCTTAGCTGTACAGGTATTTCTCAACGTGCCATTATTATTGACGTTTTCATAACACGTGCGAGGCGGAAAGAAAAGTTCAGATTTCACAAGATGGTGTTTGCCACGGGTTTGATCTCAACACTTTCAAATCATATTTCAGATCAAAGCATCTTTCGGGATCAACCACTTTCAAGTCAAATACTTTGACGAGGACAACGAAGAGGTAAGAGTATGTGAATGTGTGTACCGCTGCAGTGGTTTTACAATCAAATTTAATGTTATGTTTGGTTGTTTGACTCAATCTGAGCTCCTTCACTCTTCATTTCAGATTTGCATAAACAGTCAAGGTGAGGAAGTTTCTTGATCTTAATCTAATGAAGCCTCTAAGATGTAAAATAATAAAAGAAATACTAAATAGCAACTATAACTGTTTCATGGGTTCCCAGTCAATTTTCCGAGCAACTAACTGCTGATTTGTTTTATTTCAGATGAATATGAGGAGGCCATCAAGGTACTGCTGGATTACACTTAACAGCACAGCAAGTCAGTGTTATTACAGAGGGACAAAAGCAGAGAATATGGGACACTTTAGTGAGCGTTGTTGTTGTTGCAGTAGTCCAACATTCCCTGCAGACATGAAGCTAGACAAGAAAATACTTCTTGCTAAGTGTTGTTACTCTTTACATACATGACAAAAATGACAGGTATGCGTGTACTCGTTGTAGTACAGTGTAGCAGCTGTAGAGAAAACACTAAAGGAAATCAAATAGAAAAGCTTTTGATGTATAATCCTGAACAGTTTATGTTCCCTAAAGTCTTATAATATCAGTATATTTCCTTGACTGTGCCACATGTTATTTGCATGGTGTGTATCTCTGCATCAGTCCCCTGCGGTGTCTGTTTCATGCTTGTTTGTTCAGAGTGCCGAGAAGCAGGGGAACCAGTTGCACATGAACGTGTACAAGATGAAGGGGCAGGCCTGCGGGGGCCCGCTGAAGACGGAGGTGAAGGAGCTGAAAGGAGACCTCCGGCCTGCTCCTCCGTACCCGTCGAGGGTCAAAACAGTGGACAAAGGCACGCAGGTCACCCCGGAGAGAGAAGCTGTAAGGAGCCAGACAGATTCTCCTCCTCTTCCTCGTCTTAGACACTCTTTTTACTACCGCTCACTTCTCTCTAAATGTTTAAATCAGACTCAGCTCAAATATTTAAGGTAACTGAAGCGAAGCTTTGATGCAAGTCTGACGTATTTTGACACAGGTGGCAGTAAAGGACACCAAGGGGAACAAACCAGAAGATGAGCCGCCTCCCATGTGGTTCAGATCGTACATGGAGAAAGTAAGATTTGAACGTTCAGTGTAAAGCAATAGCTTTGAACCTCTCGTGCTTGTTGCTTAATACTGCTGTCTAACATAAATCAAACTCTCTTTTCATAGTTCAAAGATGAGGTGGTGAAAGAGGTCGTGGAGAGGATGTGCAGTGACTTTTCTGGCCAATGTTGCACCCACAAATCACCTGATGGTCACCATGAGGCCGGCGGGGCGAGCGGCGGTCCTATAGGGCCCAGACCAGGCCCCTCCACCTCCAACGGATCTCTTGGCTACACCCCAAACTGCAGCAGCTGCAACAAACTCACCTCTGAAGGGGCCTACAAGTGCAGGTCAGCATGGAACACATTGTAATATAAGAAGACATATTTTGAGGAAAATAAGGTGAAGTTATATTTCTAAATACGGATTTCGACTTTGAGCAGCTTGATGAGTATCCGTGCTGATGTTTTTGTTTTTCCCGGCCAGCGTGTGCCCATCCTGCATCTTGTGTGAGATGTGCAGACATAGCCATGACCCCAGCCACAACCTCGTGAGAACCAAGACCCCTCTCTCCATCCCTGAGCACGGAATGTCGGGAGAGTTGAGGTAAACCTCCAAGACTGAGGATAAATCTTCCCAATTAAGGAAACACTAAGACATTTCTGTGCTGATGACTGTGCTAGCCAATTTCCCTTTGACCTTCTTCTGCAGTAATGGAGGAAAACATGAAATAATTAGACGTGAAGCAGGATTGCAAAAATGTTTTAGCAGCCAGATTACTGTAAACGTTGAATTATGAGTGTGTATGTGTGTTGTTCTTGGAAAATAAACTTTTGATAGTCAACAAATAGGTGTTCCTGATGACATTTCAAACCAGGTTCCCAAGGCGAGGAGACAGGACAGTGCGCAAGGCCGAGCGACAGCGCCTCAAAGCTGAAAGGAGGCAGTTAAGAGCTGAAGTGAAGGAAATCAAGAAGAAACTGAGACTGGAGAAGAGGGGGCTGCAGTGGAGTGGGCCCTCTACCTCAGGCAGAGCCAACCTGACTAACATGACCTCCGCGTCAACCCAGGTCCCAGCCCTGCCCCCCCCTGCTGCCTCAGAAACAGCCTCAGGTCCAGCCCCAGCCCAAGGTCCCATCCCTGCCCCGGTCCCTGATCCCCAGGCCTCCAGTCCAGAGTAAGCGCCACCTCGGAAGGGCGTCCGACAGTGCTGGGTACCTCGGACCCAGCATGGATGCAATAAAGTCTTTTTTTTCCAAGAAAAGAAATCAAAATATGCCATCTTTGTAATCTAGTCTGTATGAGTGTATCGCTGGCTGCTCTGGGGTGGTGGAAAATTTTGGAACTACCTCAATGTGAAAACTGCTGCTGCTGCTTCATAGATTTTCTAAGAAAAATTGCTTTTAAGCTGCAAAAAAAAGAAAAAAAATCTGGGGTCCTGCTTTTTTGATTCGTAGAGAACAAAAGAGATGGGAATTATAAGAAACCAGGGCTATTTTCAACAATGCTCTGTACACTTGAAACTAGGGGTCCCGGGGTCTCGCACACGTCCTTGGTGCCCACTATGGCTGCCTTGTTTCTGGATGAAAATCTGCCGGACGGCACCCGTCTGGAGCCTGGTACCAAGTTCATCAAATACTGGAAGATGAGGAACTCGGGCACTATCAGCTGGACCTCAGAGACTAAGGTATCCCTCCCACCCTCCGAGAGGACAGGCTCCACTCTCTCTTTGCCTCCCCCCCCCCGCTTCACTTCCACCTCGAGTCCCCCCTCAGCTCATTGCCTACTTCTTATCCACTAACACCAGCAAAGATTTCGTAGCCAGCCTGATACAACTAATGCCCTTTCTGTCTGAGATGTTTATTATTTAAATTCAGTTGAATCTGTGTTGTGCTTTTAAGTTTTTAAGTCTGTCATCGTTTGAATGTGTGCGTGCGTGCGTGCGTGCGTGCGCGTGTGTGTGTGTGTGCATCCCTCACCTGAGTATTCCTTTTCTGCTGCGTGACTTTGGTTGCATGCTCTCGTCTTTGTGCTTTTTCGCATGTGTATTCCTATTTTGTGTTTTGTGTATGTGTGTACGTGCACCCAGCTAGTGTTCATGTGGGGGAACCTCGGCCTGGCGTCAGAGGAGAAGAGGGAGGTGCCGGTCCCCTTGCTGCTGCCCGGACAAGTGGGAGTGGTCAGTGTGGCCTTTGTGGCTCCCGTGATGGAGGGGACGTACACCTCCCACTGGCGGCTGGCGCACTGCGGGTGTCAGTTTGGCCCGCGTGTCTGGTGCAGCATCGTGGTCGAACACGGCGACGGCCGCAACGCGCTCGGGCATCAGAGCAAACGACTGGCAAGTCTGTTAACCAATGACACGCTGTGCTGCAGAACATCAGCTGCTGACATGTGCATCTACATTACGGCATCATTTGTGACACCTGAGCAACTAAGTAGATATACTCGAGTAAAATTTTGTGGTACTTTGCTTGAGTATTTCCATTTTCTATCCATTTTATGTTACTTTCTACTTCACGTTGTTTCAGGGGGGAATTTTTTGTTACACTGCAGTGCAGAATTACAGATTTCACACAGAAAACATTGATAAAATATAAAATAAAACACTTTGAGATTAAATCAGTGGTTTCAAGCAATTTGGTTTGTTACTTACAAAAGCTGAGCCCCTTTGTCACGTTTCAGAAGAGATGACTGATTTTTCTTCTAAGATTGTTTCTCAGATTGTTTTATTTAAATAATTTTTGAGGCCAGAAGAGGAAGAATTTTCCAAAATTTCACAAAAAAAGCAAATAGTAGAGAAAATAAAATGAAATATAAACAGATTTCTGGAGCAGAACTTTGTTTTTTCTTCTTTCCTCTCCCATTAATCACTTCATGACCCCTCAGACTTATTTAGTGGCTCTTTGAAGGGCTCCGACCCCTAGGTTGAGAACCACAGGACAATACTTGACTCATCCACAGTAGTTAAAATAATCTCCTCCTCATCCAGCTACAACAGTGTTATTGGGTCACAGTTGACATCCTGTACTTTTACTTCAGATACTTTCAATACATTTTGCTGATTTTAAAAGCAGGACTTTAACCTGTAACAGAGTATTTTTTCACTGTTGTACTGATGCTTTTATTTAAGTATCTGAGTGCTTCTTTCACCTTCTCTCTGAAAATAAAGGAAAAATGAAACGTAATCGAGATGTTTGTGATTAGGATTTGAAGAATCAGATAATCCAGAAAATCCTCAGATCCAACGAATCAGTGGAACTCAAAGGCTCGTCTGTGAATGCACGCTGCAGTCGTAGTAATGATGCCATTCTTGTGTGTGCTTCAGAAGGAGGAGGTGAGGCCAGAGGAGAAGGAGAAGGAGGTAAGGTCCAAGGACTGCGGCCCTGGCTTGTCTGTAGACCTGAACCATGAAGACTACTACTTCCCCTCAGTTGACCTGCTGACTGCACAGGTGCACACTCAGAGAGCTCTGGCATTCAGCGCCCTAAAACACGCTTCAGTCACAGCTTCTTTTGTGTAGCCTCAGCTTGTTGTTGCTCGTATGCTAAATGACAGTATGTAAGCAAACGTGCTGTAAACTGATCAGCGATCGGTCGGTCAGCGTTCATTCTCCCTGCGTGTCTTCTGTTTTTTAGGATCTACTGTCATTTGAGTTGCTGGATATAAATATTGTGCAAGAGTTGGAGAAGGTTCCAAACAACACCCCTGTGGGTAAGCAATATAATGACGCTTTAAACACAGGAGACGATGATTTAACCGCTTTCTGATCCAACTTCCTTCCTTCCAGCATTGCCTCGGCTCTCGTTGGGAACATTATGGCTTCGCTGGAATATGCTTAAACATTGTTCAAGTTTCACGTTAATATTTGAGTGTGTTAACTGTCTGCTCTGCCTGATCCGTAGATTTGACACCCTGCATATCCCCGCTGCCCCATGATGCACCTGTGCTGGAGAAGGCTGTCACTTCGCAGCTAAAAGAAGACACAGAGGTCACAGGGGTCAGGAAGCTTTTCGGTAAGACGGATGCAGTAAAACTTCCAGACTGACGTGTGAAAGAATTCAGACCTCTGTGTCCTGCTCCAGCCGCTGCAGGCTAGCGGCTACGTTAGCACTGCTAGCATAACGCACCTCAGCCTCAACCTAACCCTGACCCTGTATGTAAAGAGGGGCAACATGACAGCTCCCCAAAACTGGAACATTCAGATCGCCCCCTGGTGGCTGACTGCAGTACAGGTCATAAACTCCACCCCCTCCATGTTAGCGGGTGAAACATTGTATTTTTCAGCTAAGTTTGGTTTTAATTAGTCATTTGATGTCATAAAAAGGGAGTGCGGCATCATGATTGACAGTTCATTTGTGCTTGCGGTTGAGTGTGTGGGCGGGACCTGAGGCTCCAACCTCCCAATCAATACTATGCAGACCAAAATGACACCAGCGCAAGATGGCAGCGCCCATATCTGAGAGGTTTTGGCTTTATTTCTTAACAGTGGAGACAAATCGTCCATCTTTATACACAGTCAATGCGCGGAACTGTCAGCAGTTGAGTTGCATTGTGGGTAATGTAGGCACTGGGTTGTGCGGAAGAAGTTGATTTCTCTCGTTCTTCTGCATCTATTTTGATCCTGTTGTTGAATTGCAATCTTTTAATCTTTGTTGTAATTTTACCAGGAGTGAAACTGAGGCATCAGAAGGAGCTGCTGGAGCCTGTGAGCCAAGAGGAGGACAGGGAGGAGGAGATCAGCGGAGCCCAGTTCCTATGCGAGACCGTCATCCGCTCCCTCACCCTGGAGGAAGCCCCCGATCACAGACCACTACGCAGAGCCCCGCACAGCAGCCACAGACCACAGGGTGAGGGGCCCGAAGCCATTCAACACAAATCCAGTACATTCACGTGTAATCAGGCACTCAGACCTTGTTTTTATGTTGCATTAGTCGTTTCCCGGGGCCCCAGCTTTTGCTTCGAGCGAGCTGCAGAGGCCGAGAGGACTGAGACACTACAAGAAGGAAACGAGGAGATCTGTGCCATCAAGCTTGAGAGTTCAGCTCTGCCGTCCGGCACAGGTCTCAACCAGATCACCCAGGAGGACGAGACAAAGCCAGGTCAGAGAGCAGCGTCCAGGATCCTCTGCGTCCCGTTCAGAAAAACATGAAGATTTCAGCTCCACGTCTCAGCATTTGTCGTATTTAATCATTTGACACTCACCTGCAATTTTTAAACATGCTCATTTTGGTGTTTTTCTTCTCACTTTAAGTTCTTCTGCTGGAACCAGTGAATGAAAACCTGCACATCAGCTCACATCATGATCACGAGGATGAAGAGGTCATCCGTTTAGATGACGTGCAAAACATGAAGGATACTCAAGAAGAGAAAGAGGAGGGTGGGACCAGAGGAGAAGACTGGGAGGAGGTGAGGTTTTAACCTTCTCATACACGTTTTACAAAGGCCTGATGAGGTTAAGAGTCTTTGTCATGTGATGAAGATCATAACTGTCACTGTCTTCTCCTGCTGTGTCTCAGGTCAGCAGCCAAACCTCCTCAGTGTCCTCCTGCGATGATTACATCATTGTCCTCCCAGACTGCTTCGACACCAGCCGGCCTCTGGGCGAGTCCATGTACAGCTCCGCCATGTCGCAGCCTGACACTTCTGATGCTGCTGCTGCTGCTGCTGCTGCTGCTGCGACCGCGACCTCAGCCGATCCAGACGGACTGCAGGAGACGGAGGAGGACTCTGAGTCAGGCAGTGTGGCACCGCTGAGGGATGGGCAGGAGGAGCGGACGGAGGCGGTCGATGCTGAGGATTCATCCGTGAACACGTGGCCTCCACCCGTCCCTCCCACCCACAGCAGTGTGACCCAGATGCTGTGCGCCTCCCAAACACTGGACGCCGTGACGCTCACCCCTGAGGTGGTGGCACCGCCGGTGCTGCCTGACCCCCTACTGCCCCCACCGGCCCTCTACTCACCCAGGTTAGATGGGTCAGAGCGCTGCTAGCATGCATAAATCAAACTTTTACAAATATCTGAACACTGACATGATTCATATTACAGGTATTTTATATACATTTTAAAATGAGATGAGAGATTATAAAAGAAGAAGAGTATTTAAACTGCATTTCTCCATGACTTCATGTTCTCGTACTTCAAATGTGCTTCCTTTACACTTTGTGAAATATGCCAAAAGTTGGATATGAAGCCAGCCGAACAGCTTTGAATATGATTTTGAAGTGTAGAAAAGATGCATTAAAGGTGCAGGTTAGCCAGAATCCCTTAAAATGATCTTATAATGGTGTCTTTATCATCCGATTTTCAACAGTTCTTTCTCACATGTTCGCGTTTTTAATTAAAATAAGCAAATTAATTTGGATTTGAGCAAAGCCTAGGAATGATCCTTTCTTTTTTTTATTATTTTTTAAATCTCCCTGCCCCATCCTTATGTGGTTTAATTCCTCTTTGTTTACTGTATGTTCAGGTCTGAGGCACTGTACCTGGCTGAGGACCCCAGTCCTCCAGCCTGTGATCCATATGAGCCACACCAACCGAGGGTCCATCTAAATGGTGAGTTTTACATGAATGACAGCGTCGTAGTGCACGGTGTCACTGAAGACGTTTACCTTTCGTTCATGTGCTCATGACGCAGCGGTATCAGTTTAGCATCTTTATCACTGTCTTTAGGTGTTAGGTAAAAAAAAGGCGTACTTTGATTTAAACTCAGATCGTTAAACTCGACTGTTGCCTCCTGTGTGACTCACTCTGCTGCCCCGGATTAGCAGCACTCTGAGGAGTTTTTGGCTCCGTCGAGGTGAGAAAGGGAAACACATTGTGCTCTTTGTGGGAAGACAGGAAGTAAGACGGCAAGCAAGCTTTCAGGAATCGATGATTCAGCAAAATGCTCAGTTCCTCCTCTACTGTTATGCGTGTTTGGTATTTTTTGTTATTCCCTTTTTTGTCTGCTCCGCAGTATCATCTGGTTTGTCAAGATCAGCAGGCTCAGCATCCAGTGCCTTTGAGACGTATAACCCCAGACCCAGCAACGCTTTGCAGCCAAGGTGCAACACAACAAACAGTAAAACTTGATGTGATTCACTTCTGTGGAGGAAATTCCTGCACTTCAGTGTCTCTTTTATCTGTTTTCATCAGGCTTTTACACAACAGCCTGATCAATACATAAAGCAATGTGCTGCAACTGGAGCACATCGTTCTCTGCAATACTGTTTTATAAAGCAGCGTAACCACATTCTTGTCTCTCTACAAGGGGCCAAGGAGGCATCACAGAGGGGCTTGTCAAGGGGGCCCTTTCTGTGGCAGCGTCGGCTTATAAAGCTCTCTTCACTGGACCAAACTGTTCAATACAGGTAACATCACACAGCCGCTCCTCTACTAACAAGCCAGATATTGGTTGAGAGCAAAACACAGCTAAAAAGGAGAGTGAATGTCATCAAACATGGATTCTAATGAACGCTAGTGTTGCTCTGTGTTAGCTGGATTCAGTTCCTTATAACAGCTTATATGTCGGGTTGTTTCTGCAGCCTAATTGCAACTCGTTAAAACATGTGACGATGATCGTAACATTTAATCCAATGAGGGTAAAAGTTTAGCTGTGCAGCCCGTGTAGTTAGACAGAAAGTTCAATGCATTGGTGTATCCCAAATTTTACCCTTAATTGTGTCAATAGCTCAACCTCGGCACTTGCTGCCATACTGCACAGAACAGCCAACAAGAAAAATGCCAGTTGAATAAGTGTTTGCTGCCTGACAAGACAAGTTCTGAGGCCAAAACATCTTATTCCTCTGTAGTTACAAAGAGGTTTGTTAGTGCAGTTTAAGCCTCTTTTTGCTGCAGGCTTGAATGCACATTAGTTCATGCAGGCACACCAAGACACACCTGAGACGGCCACTGTAACGCTCACCTTCTCTACCTGTACCTCATCTGTGTTTTGCCCCCCCTGGCAGCGAGGCATCGACCCCGCCACCAGGCAGGACCCTTCCATGATGGCGATGCTGCTGGAAATGGGCTTCAGAGACCAGCGGCTCAACCAGCGGCTGCTGAGGAAGCACGGCTACAGCCTGCTGCACACCGTCAACGAGCTGGTGCAGATGGCCGAGGACAGCCAGAACAAAGCTGTCAACACTCAGCACTGAGGGAGGGAAAGCAGTGGGGAAAGGTGACCGTAAGGCTGGAGGAGAGTCCCGGGAAGGAAATCATTTGACTTTTAAACCTAATGTAAAGTGAATATTTAGATAACGATGCGTAACTCTCACTCTCTCTCCAGTGTCTAGATTTATTTTGAGTAATTTAAAAAGAAGAGACAAAGAAAACCTATTTAAGATTCATGCAACTGATTTTCCAAAGGGTGGCTAGTTTTTTTGGACCAAGAGTCACGATGATAAGACGCCAATGTCACTTGAAGTATAAAAATTAAAGAGGAGCATTTATTTCTTGAACATTCGAGAGGAAGAACAGCTTCTCCCGCCTTTGCCTTTAATTCAGCTTCAGTGTTTTGATGAAACTAACCCATAAACACACTTGTACTTTACTATGAATAGTGGTTAAAATGCCTTGTTTACCTGGAACATAGAGCCTCTTGTGTTGGTCAGAAGGAGCTAGTTTTGACGGGACAAAAGTGTGCATTTCAGCTCTTCATCTTAGTGTTCGTGTGGCTGTTGTAGCTGCTTCCTCGGCGCTGAAAAATAGTCGTCTTCTGACAGGGCTTGGCTAGATTCTTCTCACGAATAGCGCAGTGAAAATTAATATCGTTCCATGTCATAAAAAGATAGAAATGTTCTGAAAAGCCAGCTCTCGTTTTAAGACAATGCCACTGAAGCTACGTCCTGGGAGTAGAGGGTCGGCAGTGCAGTAGTAGGAAACAGATATTTAAGATCTTTCTCGATTATCGTAGTGAAATCTGCCTAAACAATGCAATCTTCTTCTGTATCAGAGTACTGTTATTTTAGATGTTGACATGTGGAATGTATACAAAACTGTCCGAACGGATCGCTGTTCAGACTCGGATGTTTTCTACCGCTTTTTAGGTGACACCTGCATGACAGGTAGAGGCTTTAGAGATGAGTCGTGTTCTCGTGGTCTTAGCACAGTCACAGTGGAAAATGTCCGCTTTGCGTCACCGTCGACGAACCCCCCCCCCCCCGCCTGCATCTTCACCGTTCAATTACAAAACCCAAACCTAGCAACAGTCATTTAGCCCGAATCCAAGGCGTGATGTCTCTAACAACACATTCCTCAATCTCGTAGTGGAACCAAGTATATTTTATTTCATTACATTGCCTTTACGAAAGATGATCATTAGTTGACTGAGATACACATGTGGTGATTTGACGTGTGGTGTGAGTGTGCGGGTTTAAGTTCATGTACGCTCTGTTCATTTGGATTATTCCTCCTGTCTGTGTGTGTGTGGTTGAGGAGTTCCTGAACCATATTTTCTTGTGTCATGTTTCAAAGAATCATGCTGTAGAGAGTAATTCTGAATATATCTACTACCGTATGCTTGTCAAATTATTCTTCTGCCACAGAGTATATACGTTAAATACCCTTCTACTCTCAATCCGCCAATAAACTATTTGCACATCTCTGTTGTCTCTTCTCTCTGCTAATGAAATATGTCTCGATGTAGGTCACCATACTGCACAAACTGTCTTTACACAGCATGTACTAGTTAAACCGGGTGCTGTCACAAGTACAGAGGTCAGAGTACTGATTATACTGCAGTTTTGACAGGGTGTGGTTGGGTTTGGCATATTTTAATAGTACAATAAAGTACAATAACAAGTAAGATGGCATCATTGTAAAGTCTCAAGACTGCACCTTGAACAGCACTCCTTTTAAGAGCTTAATTATTTAACTTTATTTTATACTTGCACAGTGTTAAATAAAGTTTGGTTTGACACAAAAGTTGAACATTTTTGGGAGGCAGAGGATCGACACTACTCTCATGTCTGTGGTAAATGTGAAGCTACAGCCAGCAGCTGCCTAGATTAGCCTAGCTTAGCTTAGCACAAAAGCTGGAAATGGGTGGAAACAGGCAGCCCAGTTTCACCCAAAGTTTACAAATGTTTCCTCAGTAACTCACAATGTGATACTATGTGGTAATTAGTGGGATTTGTCGAGATTTGGAGGTTTATTTGTTTTCAAGAGAGGCTAGCTGTTTCCAGTCTTTATGCTAACATGAGCTAACCAACTACTAGCTGCACTCAACACACAAACATTGGTGCAGTTAGCAATTGTCTCATCTCACTCACAACAGAAAATGCTTCCAAAAATGTTGAACTGTTCCTTAATTTTGAATCACTGTACTTAATTTTATTATTATTTTTATTAATTTAATACAATTTAGAAAAAACTTTTCATAAGATGGTGTCACCCAACCTCAAGAACCTCAACACAATTTCGTCTTTGCAGGACGAATTAAGTAAATCAGATTTTCTGTCTGAAGCTAACAAAAGCTCATATAACTCCTTTTTTAAATCTGTACAAAGAAACACACATTTTTGAATGAGAAATATGAGAGTGGTATCACTCTTCTTATGTAAAATTAGCTTGATAGCTAATTAGCAGATTTCCCAAAATTCCAATCCTTTCCTTCAAAGTTGGAAATGATCACGGCCATTGTTGAAAGAAATTAAAGTCAACTGTCAACAGTAAGTGACAGTGTACACACACACACACACACACACACACACAGCACAGCACAGCACGCACAGGATGTGGGGTGGTGGTCCCGAGGGGCCCAAGTGCAGTTTTTTGCCCCTGTGGCCCCATAACAGGTCAATCCGGCCATGGTGAAATGAATAAAATACAGTCAGATGATCTAACCCGTACTGCCTCTTACACGAAGATCATCTACAATTCATTTTATATTAATGTGAATGAATGTGTCGCAATTCTGCGACAATGAAGGGCGCAAAGTTAATGAAAAGCAGCGCATGTGATCTGCAGCGGCTGCCGCAGAAGAAGGAAGCGACGCTCCCACCTGCTTCTGTTTGGCCAGGACTCGATTCAGCGTTTCCACACTGACATGAGAGAGAAGTCAGCTCATGTTTGACTCTGATATCTGGATTTTAAAGGTAAGAGCTCACTTCTCTCACCTCTGTCAGCTGAAGACACGCGGGATACATTCACAGATGTTCAACGCGGAAGTTTGTCTTTTTAGTCTGTGACGCAGCGTGGTCTCAAGTTTCCGTCATAAACTTTTTAATCGTGAAGTTTTTCAAATATAATTGAAAGAGTAAACCCGCCACCAAAATTCAAAACGCAGGTTTCAGAGCCTGTAATGCTCAAATTGAGGTCATACACACAGACAGCAAGTGCAGGAAGTACTCAAAGTACTAATACAAGGAAAAGTCCTGCAATAAAAACACTGCAACACAAGGAACAGTCCTGCATATTATAATCATCCAAATATACTTAAAGCAAAGTAAAAGCAGTCATGAAGCAGTGTTTTGCTCTAATATCTGATGTTTTTGGATTAATATTACTGCTGTACTAATGTGTACATGGAACTCACTTTAACTATTATATACAGCTGTGTTGTTTAATATACAGCAAGGCATCATCTTTTATTAGATCTTCATCTGAAAACTAAGAATAGTAACTGAAGCCATGAAATTAATGTGGCGTTAATTTTCCTCTGACTCCAGTAAAAGTATAAGTAGCATAAGAAATAACTCACTGAGTCTCAGGTATTTGTACTTGTACTTGAATTCTTAAGTTTAATTCAAATTTTGGCATAGTATGCACACACGTCTCCCAAAGACATAAATGGCTAAACTCTGGGTCAAAGTTCGCTCTCCTTCAGCGCTATCAGACTTGAAGGATCTTGAGACCCGTGGACTACAAAGATGTCAATGCATGAGTTCAAATATTTTTAAAAGACACAGATTTAAACACTCCTTTATGATCATGAACATCATCCAAACATAAAGTCCACTTTGTTTATTACTACATTTATGACTAGCTTGCAGTGATGTATTTGTACTTTTGACTACTAAAAGCCCAAATCCAGAATATCTCCATTTCATTTCACAACTTGTGTCACATTTGAACTTAAAAACCATAAAATAATGTCACTGGGTTGATTTTCCGTCACTGCCACACTGCGGACTCTGCTCGCGTAGCACAAAAATGAGTTCTTATTGGCTATTTAAAGGTTTGTGACAGGAAAACTGGCATTGCAGGTCACTCAGGAGGCTTTCTGTGCAAACCCTCTGCTGGCTCTATTTGGAAGTTGAACTTGATGAGTGTGCGTTTAAGGTGCAGATTTCAGCTGTATCGGCGTCCTGCTTTTCTTCTTCAGTGTCATGGTTACACCGGCGAAAAACAGCAAAACCTCAGAGGAACCTGAGCTGACAAATGGGACGGAGAAGGTGAGAACACTGAGGCGCTTCCCTTCATATGGAGCCATGAATGGAAACTCAACAGGAGACACCTGCCCCACATGTCGTGGCACCGGGCGAATTCCCAGAGGTTGGTTTTCTCCAGTGTAAAATCTGTTTTTGAAATATCTGGACTGTCTATTTTCTCAATGTTGACTGTATTTTAAGCAACTTCCGTGCCTTAAAGGCAGTCAGCGGAGAACATGTTGCATCAATCTCAAAATCCTCATCCTTTCACTTCACATTTGACGACTAAGGGAACTTGTGTGTTTAACCTCATTCACTTTCACATCATTTTCATGGTGAAAACATTGTTTCAGTTTGTCTTGTTTGCATTGACAGGCCAGGAAAACCAGCTCGTTGCTGTAATCCCATGTAATGATGTAAGGCTGAAACCCAGACGCACGTAAGTGATATATGCCATATATACAGCACATGCTTATGTTCGTAATGGTTGCACCACATCATTTGGTACCAACATTTTTGCCTGTTTGTATTGCATTTCAGGAAACTGTATGTGTGTGTCTCCATGGCTGTGTGTCTCCTCCTTTGCTGTCTGATCCTCTTCTTCCTCTTCCCCCGGAGTGTCACCCTGACACCTGTGTCTGTGCTGTCAGTCATGGTCTACTTCACCCCAGATGCAGTTGAAATGGAGGTCACAGTGAGTAGTAGGAGCACAAGCAATGCAAATCTGTGATGCCTCTTTGTTGTATTAAAATCACTTTACTGTGCAAGTATGAGGATGTGCAGGGATGGTTTGGTGTCTGTGGTACAGTAACAAAAGGAGCCACAATATACAGTTTAAATGCGTATATATACTAATAAATGTGTAACTATTGAGAAAATAACACAGTAAAATTAGCATTAACAACAAAACATGTCTTAAAACTAAGCAAAACACAGTTCCTGCACCCACCAAACAGCTTAGACAATAAAGCTAACTAACATATGTGAACTCAAAGGTAGCCCCTTAGCTAAAGATACATTTATATACTTTTTACTAATTAAAATAGAAAAATAATTGATAACTCAACATGCTAATATTTCACTTAATTCACCACGTAAAGAAGGTAACGACGAAATCCAAACACGATGGAGGAAAAAGTAACGTAGCAATTATGCTAACATTATAGCTAAACTAATACTGCTAAAACTTTCCTAGCAAAGCAGTCACATTCTGACTCAAGGGAAAGTCATGCGACTTGTTGCGGTTAAGCTAGCTTTTAATAACTTATTTGAATGTATTCAATTATTTATGGATTTATTATATTAATTATAGTAAGTCACATGAACAAGAAAGCTAACATAACACATTCTCTTTGTATTTACTGCATGTTGCCTGTCACTTTGAGGTTGTCCTTTATTTTAAGCTATCGTTAGATTTTCTTTTTGGGAAATTTTTTGAATTACCATAAAATAACATGTAATAATATGTCAAATGCAGTGTACAATACATAGCACATAGTTTGGCTAACTACCCTCAAAACGTTTTGTTTTTACTACATTTACATAACATTGCTAAACTAGCCTAGCTTAGCAGTCAGCCTCTGACTAGTAAAAGTAAAGCGTAAAGTATTAGCTGAAAAAAAAGAAAAGAGTAGATAGATGTGCACTACATGCATTGCAGCTTTGCTGAGTCACCATATCTTAAATGTACATGTTGTTCACATGACAGGCTTTAAACAGCTGCTGTGCATACATGATGGCCAAAGGTCCCTGAGACTTTTTAATGATAGAACGATCAGTCTGTCGCACCTGATGGCTTCTTTGTCTCCTCTTGTAGAATCTCATCAACATCAGCAACGACAACTTTGTCCCAGTTCAGATTGCCGAGTTTAATGTCCAAGGTCTGGTCTCTGACGCCATTGTGGGTAAGACCAAGATATCGAACATGACCACCCTCCAGTCCCGCTCAAATAAATCGGTGAGTTTCAAACTGGATGAATCACATCAGAATGTACGGCATTATTCATATATTGTATTTGTCATGCGATGAATTTCTGACCTGTCTTTTCTCAAACTTTTGCAGTATACCATTAAAATTCCCCTGCCCATCACTGATAAAGGCTTAAAGTAAGTTTAAAATAACCTCAGTTTTCAGATGTTGAAATGATTTAATACGACTTCCATCATTAGTGTTGATATGTCCAAACCCAGCACATATCCTGCTTTGTCTCTTTCAGCTCTTACTGCAAGTCGAGCAGCATCAAGATTCACACGTTGTTTCTGGAGCTGCAGTAAGTGTCGATCTCAATCTAAAAATGTGGCAGGAACTTTAGCCTATCTCTAACCCACAGGGTGTGAAAGGCATCACTTTGTGCAGGGCTAAAAACCGCAAGTGCATGACAGCGTCTCTTAAAGAGCGGTCTTATCCATCGAAGTCAGATATTTAAATCTGAAAGGTGTGTTTTTAATAAATCAAAAAGACATGACGACCTTACATTCAATCTCTAGTCAGCTTATAATGGCCATATATGACCTGTCAGAGGCCACAACATGAATTAAATTTAACAGATTATTATTAATTTATGACACAGCTGGCACTTCAGACTGCAAACTAGCCTGTTTTTTGTTGTGTGCTGTATCACTGGGGATGACATCGCATGTCTCGAACAGCTCAACTCGTTATGAAAAATGCATGAATTGATTTTTTTGGCCACTAGGGGGCAGCAGAATAAGATGAAAACACAACATTGACATATTATCACCTCACAAATGTATTATGAAACTGTTATGAACACAGCATTCATATTTGGAACATACGGAAACATGACAAAGCGGATGCTGACTGCATCTGTCTCTGATAATGTTTTTCCTTCTTTGCTCCCCCAGAATGACCATGAATATTTCCTATCTCTCTCACACGGAGCAGCTGTCTGTGGACACCTTTGAATATATTGACTGTGGCACCAATTCAACAATCCCACATCCTGTGAGATGATGAAATCAATATGGAAAACACCCGAGTGGGAGTGTGAAATCATGCATATTCTGGTTGCATCGCACCCTTATCTCTTCTGTATGGGATGTGAATTTGTGAATGATGATTACTGTGAAAATGCACCTTCTCTTATTCTGTATGTCGTTTTAGCATACCTGAAGACTATAATCAGTCACTACAATGTTATAGTTAAAAACTATTGATGCTTCAGATACTTATACTGTGTGTGTATGAATGTTTTCTGCTCTTATTTGTATGAAATTCACCTGTAAATCTGTATAACAGGCAAACATGCACAGTTCCCTAAATGCAAAGTATGAGAAGTAAAAATTTAATTCATTTCACAACACTGTATTATTTGACATATATTACGTAAATGGGATGTTAATCTCTGATCTGATCTGATGTCATTTGCACTTCATTAAACTGTGGCATTTTAGGTTCTGTGTGTACACATTCGATTCTGTAACCCATGAAAACCTCATGATGGTCGCTACAATCATTCATCCAGATGTGTCGTAATTTATATTTACATTTTGTAACTACTCCCAAATGACAAATTATACTCCGTTTCTCACAATTACTTTATAAAAAATGAATCACTGCAGTAGCTTAAAGTACACTACAGTATAAAAGGTCATTACAGTTAGCTCTTGACCCATTGAAATATTAAAATACTGCCTACATGTTCATGCTTCAGTAATATTAATAATAATCCAGTATTACAATAAAATAACAGGAGTGATTCTGCAGATTAAGGAGTACTTTTACTTGAAGTACACTTTGCTGAGAATGCTTATGCACTTCTGTAACATTTTTAATGCAGGGCTTTTACTTGTAAATACGTATTTTTATGTTGTGTATTAAGCATGAATACTTCTTCTGTAACTGGTGGTTGAACTGTGTAGACGTTGGATTAAACTCCAGCAGAGCTGTGGACAGATTGCATGTTCGAGCTCCGATGGAAAACACATTTTATTCTGGCAAATTGTGGAGTTAAATGCTCAAGAACTCAATACTCAAAATTACCTTCTAATTATTATTTTTAGGGTCACCTCAAGAGCACAAAAAACCATCTGGGTTAGGACCCTCAAACGAGACCTTAAGTAGCTCCGGCTGTTGAAGTTCTCGAGGGCAGACACACGGTGGAGCCAAGGCTTTGTTCGACTGACAGTGATGTTCATTGTGATAAATTGCGTGATTTTCTTTGGATCAAGAAACCCTGTCAGCGTTACTACTTTCAAGAACATACAAAGTAAAAAATACACCCAGGACAATGAATCCTTATATTTATCCACTAAATGATATACATGTAAATGAGACAATTATTCCATAGATGAGAATTAAATGAGACCCGTCAATACACAAAGGCAGCAATGGTTCAGTGGAGTGTAACTAAGTACTTTTCTTGAGTATTTATATGTTGTGCTACTTCTCCTCTGCATTTCAGAGAAATTTTTGTACTTTTTACTGCACTACATGTATCTGACAGCTGTAATTACAAGTTAATTTTCAAATCAAGATTTGAAAAGTAGTAGTAGTAGTAGTAGTAGTAGTAGTTTAGTTTTTAAAATTTGCATCATTATAGCATAACAGTATTTACTCGACAGCACTCAGATGCTGCTCCTATCATAATGAATCAGGTATAAAATTCCAGTAATATAAAGGCAGTGTGATAAATGTAACTTTTGCATAAGAAGTGCTTTTACTTTTCATACTTTCAGAACAATTTGCTGCTGAGACTTTTACTTTATTTATTTATTTATTTATTTATTTATTTATTTATTTACATTACTACTAGTCACGTAAAAGATCCGAACACCTCCTGTGCATCTACTTGTCAGCCAGGTGCAGCTGCTGGGCGCGTGCAGTTCACCTTTGGAGCTGCAGGGGGCGTGGAGAAGCTTGTCCAGGTGGTCGTGACGTCACCGGGCTGGAGGTGCTGTGCGCTCGAGCCTCTCCGGGGCTCCTCAGTGCTGCTGGAGGAGGACCGGAGCGGATGTGACCGTCGGGACAAACATCACTTGTTTACAAGTCAGCTATGGATGCGTTTAGCGCGTGTGGATGACGCACGTTTAAAAGGTATGAACGATTGTGGTGGAGAACAGCTTTGACTGCGGTGATTCCAGTCTTTGGTTTAGGTTAAACCTGCATGCATTTTAATATCAGAAGCTCTCATTGTGGCTGCTCATGGACGGGATAAAGTTGACCTCACGGCTCGCTGTTTTGAAGTTTTTTAATTCGTTTGCACACTTCATGGTAACAACATAAAATACAAACTATAGATGAAGATGTTTCGTGCAAGAGCGGAAGAAAACTAAGGTGTTTTATTCCCTGAGGAATCATTTCAAATGCAGTCAAGTGTTAAAAACCTCGATTCGCAAACATGACTGTGCGTTTTGCCTCTGTATAAACAATAATGAATGCATGACGGACTTTAAATATGCAGCATCAGGCTCGTGAGGAAATCATAAATATCCTCCTGCAAACATGCAACGACTGTATTCCGTCCAAAGGCAGCTGTTTGATGGGTATCAGGATGTCAACAACAACCGGATTAGTGCTGCTGCAGCAGTCCTCATAGACAGTAGGCAGAGCGAATACAGTGAATACATATCATCCATCCGCTGCATCGAAATCAATCTGCTCCAAGAAAAGCCTCTCAGGTTTAGCAGTCTTAAGAGGATTAGGCTCTAGATAACCTCAGCCACCCAATTAGCTGTTGCTTGGCTCTGTAATTGTGACGCTGAAAGCAGAGAGAAGTTATTCAGGTATGCACGCAGGGATAGACTGAATAAGAGTTCACACAACAAGAAGCACCACGCTGATGGAAGTCGAGCACTGCCACTGATAATTATCAGTATCTGTTGTTCTGTATTCCTCAGCTGACACTGTGAAATTCTTGCAAACACACATTCCTTAAGCACTGTGGTCTTCTGATTAACGGTTAACTGTGTGTGTGTTTATGATAAGGTCTCCTGCACCATCTCCTCCCATCTGCCTCTGAGGACAGGGAGCAAATGCCAGTCTATTGAAACAGGATTAAATCAGGAATCTGTCACCTCACCAGAGTAGGTGTGAATTGCTGGCTGCAGTCATGGGGAACCAGCTGACTGATATGGCTCCCAACACGCCGTCGTTCCTGCCAAGCTTCCAGTCCCTGCACGTGGTGGTTATCGGGCTCGACTCGGCCGGCAAAACCTCGCTGCTCTACAGGCTCAAACTGAAGGAGTTTGTGAAAACGATTCCCACCAAGGGCTTCAACACGGAGAAGATCAAGGTGGCCGTGGGGCCGTCGCGGACCATAAACTTCCAGGTGTGGGACGTGGGGGGCCAGGAAAAGCTGCGCCCACTGTGGAAGTCTTACACCCGGCGGACGGACGGGATGGTGTTTGTGGTGGACTCCACTGAACTCGAGAGGATGGAGGAGGCCAAAGTGGAGCTCCACAAGATCACCCGCACCTCGGAGAACCAGGGGGTCCCCGTGCTCATCCTGGCCAACAAACAGGACCTGGATTCAGCCTCGTCCGTCAGCGAGGTGGAGAAGCTGCTTTCCGTCCACGAACTGAGCATGTACACGCTGCATCACGTGCAGAGCTGCAGCGCGGTGGACGGTCAGGGACTCCAGCCGGGCCTGGAGAAACTTTATGAGATGATCCTGAAGAGGAAGAAGATGGTGAAGCACAACAGGAGCAGAAAGAGATGAACCCTCGGCTCACACGGCGGACATTTCCTGAGGAGATTTATCCACTGAGGAGACACTTCCAATCCTAATGGTCCCTTTTAACGGGAGAGCGATTTGTGCCAACAGAACAACAATTACACACGGCCTCGGGGTCAGGAGGAATGGATTTGCTCATAACAACTGAAGCAGTATTGACGTATTCTTTGTTCTGCAAATGTGCAGCTGCCCTTTGAAAGATTAAGTTATAGATTTAAAGGGATCCTTGATATCAGTTAGTCTTCACTAAGTGCTTTTTACACTTGTTTTAAAGAAGAATTCTAAGCAGACGTTTGCCTGTTAGCTGTAGGACTAATATATGAGCACACTTGCGTCCATGTGGCAGGTTTGTGGTGAATAAACATATGAAATACATTCAAAAATGTTCCCATAATCCTTTCCCTCCCCTCTAAATGGCTGTTTCTGCTCCATGGATGCTTTCCCAAAATATTTATTCCACATTCTTGTGTTTGTGTCTGACAGAGGGCCTTTTTTTTGTAAATGATATGAAATGAGTTCAGCGGTGATGCAGCACCAAATGATATTAAATTTCTTTGCCGCAGACCCAGTAATCCTGCTCTAAGTGCTTTCCCTTCGTGGTCACAGAGGTTAAGTTTCATTTACAATAGTGTTTATACAAATTGTACATTTTTGTAACACTGAAGACTTAATAAATCGAAGCACTGTACAGAACGGCACTGCTTTCCTTGTAGTTAATGGAAGTGAATGAACGATCAGCTTCATGGTTTAGGCTTCATATTAAAACATCTACAACAAGAACTGAGCTCAAAGCTGCTGTGATCAACATTTTTATATAAGCAAAGGTTTGTAAGACTACGTGCATGTGGAAGGTCTCACCAATTTGGCATTTTTTTAGCTAATTGTTTTGGTTTTTCAGCCCACAGATTTGCTGTTTCCACACTGTGGATAGCTATGTGGTGAATTTCATGGAGCTTTTAGCAGCTAAAGATCCAGATAGTTCCCTCCAAAGCTGGTGGAGACCAAAAAAAAGAGCTAAAAAGAGAGTGAAAATTACACTTAAATCGATCAGGTGGCCAGATACACGACTCCAAATGAACGTTAATGCTGCTCCACATCTGTTGCATGTGTAAATATGCAAATATTTGCTAACTCCTAACTGCTAGCTCCTCCACATTCATGGCTGAATCAGCAAATAAGGCAGTCAGAGAGGGGGAGTCCTCTCCTCCTCCTCCTCCTCCCCCCACACAAGCCCAGACAATCCATTCACTTTGATTTCCACCTTCCAGTCTGCCAGCTGCTGACATTGTAATTACATCAATTAGTGGTGAGGTGGTTCAGAGGTGAGGCGGTTTAGTCCTCATGTGTGATCATGTGGGATTGAGGCCATCATCAGCAGACGTTCTGCTTTACGGTCCCCCTCCTGCACTGACCTCCAAACCAAAAATAGAATGAAGTACAGCAGGTTTGGGCTGAGACGTGTTTATACGTTCGACGACCTCAGATGATCACCATCTGATCAAAGAACTACTGTCAGTGGATTTCTGGTGTTTGAAATGCAAACAAACACAGGATCTCCTCTGATTTTTCAGCAGTAGGTTGTGGCTCGTCATTTTTGGCGTTTACAGTTTTATAAGGTATACAATGTGTCATGCAACACCTCGTTAATGCTGCATCATTTCACGAGCAGGAGGAAATATCAAACCTATTCCTGGCAGTCCTGTAACTGTTCCCGATTAAGGGTCTTAATCCACTTGCTTTTTCACAAATCTCTTAAGTTGCCACTCAAATGCGACATTATGCAACAAACAGAAGGTCGCTCATCGTTGACCTGCATACTGTCAGTGTGTGTGTGTGTCGTCCTGCTCGAGATGATGAGATAACGCCTCGTTACCCACTCAGATGCCTCCTGTTGAGACTTCTTAAACGCTGAATGTCAAAACATACACAAATGCAGGCGCATATGATGTGAAAAGACACCGGCGCACACGCGAGCACACACGCACATCTTGACGCCTGCGACCTCGCCGTCCCCGTTATTAACGGCGGTGAGCTTATTAAAACTTTCAAGGGTGTCTTCTGCAGAATCATCTTGACACAGCAGCTGGTCCCTGAATAAATTAGCATCATGATGTGGCGTTTTCAACAGCTGAGACACACTGTGGGCATGTGGAAGCGTCGGTCGGCCAGCGGAAAACATTCTGTGACTGAGAATTAAAGGTGTAAAAGACGCTGTATTGCAGCTGAGGAGCTGTTTTGCTGACACTATGCTGCGCCTTTTACTGACTTGCTGATTTGATCCATCCAGTGGGGGCTGCATGTGCATTGTGTTGTTGGCTTCTCGTTTGCATGTTTCTGTCGCATGCCGTGCAGTCTCACTGGTAGTCTCTGTGTTTCTGGCTCGCCTCTTGTGTTTTAGTCGTAATGGTGGCTGACAAGAAACACAGAAAAAAGGGAAGCCTCGGGGATTGTGTGTCAGGGATTAGACGAGGTCTATCCCTGGAATCATCTGACATAAATCACAGACAGGTTTATCACTGGGCTTTGAAAACACAAATTTCTATCAGCAACCCAGGGACATAAACAAACCTCATGTTTCTTCCGGTTCTCCTCAAAAAACATGCAATGAGTGCGGCAGATATAAACAAGGCTAGCAGCTCTGTGAGGCTACACTTAAGCTAAATGTGAACGTCAGCATGCTAACATAATGATCACAATGTTGCATGCTAACATTCGCTAATTAGCACTAGACAGTGGACTTGGTCATCTTTCAGTAACATGTTCACATCACCTCTGTGACTGCTGTCTGGCAGTAGCAGCAGATATCCTGTCTCTGTTTTTTAAGCACTGAGTGTTAGATGACCAAAATAAATCATAAAAACAGCCTGAAAAGCCATGATGCTAACAAGCTTGCAACCAACAACGCTAACACAGTGCAATAGTGAACAGTACTTAAAAGGTATGATCAGTTTAAAGCACACCTTCATGCAGGTAAATGCTCTATGCCAAACTGAGTTAAGCCAAGCCGGCACATGTGTGTGGAACAGGGCTAAAAGTACAGCACTACTACATTTTGGACCAATTAAAAATTTGGCCTGATGATGGCAATTCATCCTGCAGGGAACACGAATGTCAGCAGTGAAATTCATCAGGTGCCACCCAATAGCTGTTGAGACATTTCAGTCAAAATCACAAATGTGGACCTCATGATTGGACCATATGAACAGGCAGTCTGTGCAACCTTTCATGGCGACCCTTCCAGTAGTTGTTGAGATATTTTAATGTGGAGCTCAGGGGTGGACCGACCGACAAGGCTGCTAACGTGGCTAAAAACAGGAGCACAAATATACAGGTTTCCAAGTGCAGATCAGGTCACAGCTTTTTCTTCCTCCTCTCTAAAACATAACGCGATGACTGTGAACGGGGGCGGCCGCTGAAACCACATACAAAATCTCCAGATAAATAACAACAGAGCGATAACGCTCCGCTGCAGCTTCTTTATAGCCCCTGTGATGAAAAGCAATAGGGCGCTGGGCACGAATCCAAGCCTCTTAACACGTCCAACCAGGACCTGGGTCTAGACATAATTTTCTGTCACCATGGCAACCTGAAGTCAGCAGTCACTAAAGGGTGACCTGTGAGGGCAGCGGTGGGGGTCAAATTGCTTTTTGTGGTCGGATGTCCAATCCGGCTGAGGTTACTGAGCGGGCAGGGAGATTAGAAAAAGAAGCTCAGATCAATAGTGGAATCCTGAGACCACCACCTCACTCTGTCTGTCCCTTTGTCTTGTTGTTTTGTTGTTTTTCACGTCCTTATCCCCCTCCGTCTGCCTGTCTTTAATCTTCTTCGGTTTTACAGTTGTTGACAACCTGTTTTGTTTGCTCTTTCACTCTTCTGTGCGCTGCATGTGTTGCCATCGATGTCGATCCCTGTGAAAGTATCTCAGATTTCACACAGGCTGCGTCTTTCTAGGAAATGGACCTTGTTGACATTGCAGTGGACGGAGGGGGCTGGTTGGGCAGAGGAGAGTTGCCTGTTAGCGGCGAACACGCTGCAGAGTGAAGGTCTTTTTGACGGTTCAGGAGGGACACTGTTGGTGGGAGGGCCGGATTAGTTGCTTCAGCTTTTATTCCCGAAAGGTCGTAAAGCTGCCACTTGGCCTTCATTTAGAGCCTGTAGGATTGAATGGATGGGAAGGGATTGTGAGGGAAACTGAAGCTTGACTTCACCACGTTGTTGTCTTTCACCCACCCCCAGTGTTTGTTCTCAAGTCTGTATTTCTTCGTTGGAGAGAGGACACAGTGAGTGGAGCTGTTACCTCTGAGGTGATCCTGCAGCAGAACATATGGGTATGATCATCTGCTTCATTCAGCCTTTGCCGTCGGCTAAAAGACGGCAATCATATTTATTTTATTTGTGAATAAAGAGTATCACATCAGGGGTCAGGGAGCTTTTATTCATCTTCATAAATACACTTTTTTCCCTGCAGACTCAGAGTCAAAGATGATTCATTGCTCATGGGAGCCATGAGGAAATTATGGGCCACGTATTTACTGTGATTTAAATTTAATGGCCAAACTTTTCCATAACTTCTTCAACTGCAGGGGGGAAATAAATATGACTTCATGGATGATTTCATGCTTCCACAGTGACTCTCAAAGGGTCGGGATTAAATCACTTTTCATGAACTTCTTGGGCTCTGTTGATGCTCAGTTCTCATGAAGTGATGCATAATGATGTCATTTTAAAACATCTGGCCAATCATGCTGCTGTTGTGTTTGGGATTATTACACAGCATTAATTATTACCAGAGCAATCAGCGGGATAAATGTTGGTTATGTTCAAACTCAGCATTTCTTTACATTTCAATTGTATACTGTGACGACACTGTGGTTAAGGTCTGGTTAGGTTTAGCCATAAAAAACCCTGATTTTGTCACCAAAAGATGGCTTGAAAAGGTCCTTTAAAAACACCCCCTTTGATCAATATCTTTACATTACCAAATAGTTGAAACACTACTGCTTTTGTCCACAGGGGCCGCCAAAACCAACACAAATCAACGTTCCTTGTAGATGCTTTACTTTGGCAGCGTTTAATCCAGTGTGGATTCTACACACCCACACCGGCACCTTGGGTCTACCCCTGATCCCACGCTAGGATTACCCACAAACCCATCTGGCACATGGCAGCTAGCAGGGCATACGTGAGCGGAGCCCAGCGGCCGCTAAACGGCAGCTCTTCTTAATCCTGACTGTTACTGCTGTTTAAAAGCAGACAGGCCTCTGAGCTGCAACCCAGATTGCTGTGGAGCAGACGTGCTGTGAGGTGCTATATCAAGATCAGAGCTGTTTATTTGTGTCACTCTGGCAGTGGGTGGATCTGGGAATGTGCTGACTTGGGAATTATGTGGCTTGATTTAATAGAAGAGGGTGATTTAATGTGATGGAGGGTGACATGAATAATTGCCATGTTAAAGATGCACTCAGAGATCACAACTTGCAGCACCGAGCAGTCAGAGCTGTTGATAAGAATGCATACAGTCTATGAAAATACGGTTATTTAATAATCCATATTTTATGTGTCAAAAAACAACGTGAAGGGAGTTGCTTGTAGTGATGAATGCATGTAGAATTACCACCTGAATCAGCAGCCCCCCTCAGCTTCACAGAGATATTTATCACCTGTTTCAGCTCATTGTTTCGCTGTTCATCCCACAGATTTACTGTTTCGCCTCACTCTTGCTGCTCTCATAGCTCCGTCGTTCTACCTACTCAGCACCAAGCAGCAGACACAGTTAGCGACTAGCCTGTGAACTAAGCAGCTGAACAGCCAGATATTTTCCTCGGGAGTTGGTGGAGACCAAAATGGAGCTAAAAGAGAGTGAATACTGGAATAACAGTGGCTCCAAAAACAGCAGCAACAGAAAAGTGAAGTTTAAATGCAACGTCTCATGCAAAGTAAAGTACAAGTACATCAAATCTGTACTTGAGGAAAGCACTTACTTCCCTCCACTGTTAGAGAATAAACCATGCAGTGCTTATTGTGTATTAATGTTTGTAAGAGAGGCGCTATAAGGACACTCTGTACCTTGTGAATGCATTGAACCACAGCTGTGTCCTCAGAGAAGGAGACTCAAACACAAACACACACTCCCGTCCGTCTCTCCCCACGTGGCTTTTGTTGACACGGCGTCCTGCCTGGCAGATCAAGATCAGGTCTCCATCAAGTGCGGGACCCCCGGGCCGTGGCCCTCCCCTGGACGCAGGAGCAGCTGCGGCGGCCGGGGTCGGGGTTCTTGTTCGGCCTTGTGCAGACAGGAAGAACACGTGGGAATGAGAGCACACGTGAGCCTCGGAGCTCATGGCAAAACAGACGTCCTGGACTGAGCGTCGTGTTGGGAAGGTTTTTCTCCCGGCTGTGGACGAGTGGTTGCCGGTGTGCATCTGTGCACCCCCCCCCCCCCTTTTCCAAATCAAAAGAGGACAGACAGATATTTGCGAAACAAATTTTTCATGGAACTACTGGCACTGCAGCTTTGTTTAAGGCTGGAAGGAAAGAAAATCTCCCAGCAGGGATAAAGCAGAAAAAAACACCTGAATAAAGCAGTGTAAATATAACCAGGTGAGGAGGAGTTTTCAATGCAGTACACTTCACTCCGTTCAGTCTTGTGTTGTTTTTGTCTTTTTGTCCTCGTTGCATGTGCGCATACTTGTCCAGTGAAGCCGATTCTGATTCTGATTACAGTAAATTTAAAGTCAAATGAATTGATTTTAATTGGTACAAAGTCCCAATAATGCATATTACTAATTATCAGCCTTGTTTCTAATAAATTGCTCGTCAAACATTGTGAAACTCACTCAGTTAAAGAATATCTCAGTTATGAACGCTCATTATGTGGGTGCAATGGACTGAAAACCATATTGTGGAGAAGGACCCAGGATTCTTGACCAAGGTTGTGAAGGGGAACCCATGCGGATCAGATCTGGTATTTGGGGCTTGGTCTCCCAAATGAGGCACCCATAGTGGCCTTTTTGTTTATCCGAGCTCACGCTCTGGTCTCTCTCAAGCCATCACAGCTTTCCTTTTGTTGCTTTTTCATGTTATTTTATCAAAGATTTCACTGTGTGAGTCTCTGTTGGCCGGGCCAACGCTCCAACCCGGAGTACTTCAGAACAGGCATCACGCTTGGAAGGCTGTGCTTTGAGAATCAGCAGTGAAGTCCCAGTCCTCCAGCAGCCATGACTACACAGGACAACCCAGTCAAAAGTGCTGATTTGACAGCAGTGAGTTCATTCCCACAGGGAGATGTGGTCATCCACTAAATCTATATAAACCTGGATTAAAATTAGTTTCTAATGCACAAAGAGCAGCTGGTCATAAAATGAAATTTCCATTTGCTCATATTTTGGCCTCATCAGCACTTTGTCAGCCTGTTAAAGAGGCCGGTGCCCCACTTCGTGCTGCGTATTCCTGCTGCTCCTGAAGCACACAATCGCCAGAACAGGGCTAAAACAGCGCTGCCCAACAAATGTCTCTTTTTTATGAGGATATAAAAAAAAATCCTTATTTTACCATGAATCCCAAAGTAATTCTACTTTTAGACTAAATGAGACTGAAAATCTTCTCCATCATCCGTCATTATCATGTAACACTGGAGGATCGTGCTAATTCTCAATATTGAACGGGAATAGTTCAACATTTTGTAAAATACACTAATTCACTTCCTTGACAAGAGTTAGAAGAGAAGATTGACACCACACTCATATCTGTCCTTTAAATACTGTTAGCTTAGCTTAGCATAAAGACTGGTAGCAGGAGGAAACAGCTAGCCTAGCTCTGCCCAAAGGGAACAAAATACATCTCCCAACTGCTGCTGGCTGAGTGGAGGGACTTTCTTGAGGCTTGTCGTCACCTTTAATGCCTTTAGGCTGAGCCAGGCTTGCTGTTTCTCCCTGTTTCCTATCTTCATGCTAACCTTAACTAACGTTTCTAAGGTCTCTAGCTTCATATAGACAAGTATTTGCTTTAAAACAAATGATGCAAGGACTAATGATTGAGTGTTTCTCCTGTGTGAGGAGAATTATGAATTACAGAGACCAACAATAGAGTTCTGATTCAGTCTTTATCTAAAGCTGCTGTACATAAAGCATCAAAGGCACTGCAGCCGTTTGTTTAACCACATGTATCCCGACCCCCTATGTGCATAGGTGACATACACAGAGTCCTCCAGTGTTGCTTTAATCCTGTTAGTCAGACCTAAAACTGGGACCGTTGCCAGGAATCACCAGTGGAATGAGACCAGCGGGTCACAAATAACCCTAAGTCCCGTCTAGACAGGAGAGCTAATGGATGGTAACACCCTGCATGTGCAGACACATGCCCGGCCAGATGATCAAGATGTGATGTGTGAAAGAGACACAGATTCGTGCAACAGGAACGTCTTAATCTACAGTGTCAGTTAATGTACCTTTTCGTCGGCTGTGCACATGAATATGAAAGATTTCATAGCGTCACACTTGCTGACGGGAAGTCAAAGCTAGCAGCTGAGTGTGGAAAATGTTCTGCACAGACGAGCACAAATCTCCACATCAGCTCCAAGCGTGTGGGCATGCGATGGCAGAATGGTTGAAATGGGTTTTTGATGAAAATGTTTTTGCTCCAGTCCAATTAAAACAGCATGAGTGCGCTGAGTCAGACTGCTTTACCAACGAGGACCACAGCAAATCAGAGTACAGCTCAGGAATTTAGGATTTAGGATCAATACTGTTTGAGGCAGAGCTGCAGATGAGGAAGGTATTTTTAAGTATTTCTAATGTTTCTTTTTCTATTTTTAAAGTGCTGCTGAAGCGATTTGTTGACTAATCAATCAACAGAAAGTGTAGTTATTGAAACTATTTGAAAATTGATTCTCAAATCTGAGGATTTGGTGTTTTTTTCTGTAAAATATCTTTGGGTTTGCGACTGTTATTTGCAGTTTTCTCAGTTTTTACAGACTTATTCAATTAATTGGAAAAGTTAATGGGCAGATAAATTGATAATGAAAGTAATCCTCAGTTGCAGCAACATATAATTAATTTTCTGTAGTAACTTAACTGCAGTTCACAGTTTACAGGATGACTTTCTCGGCTGAATGCTTGTGAGGATGCTGCAGTAGTGAACTACTTCTTATTGATACCCTAAAATTCAAACATTTTCACACTTTCGTGTACTTTTTTCTTTTCTCCTGCAGTGTGCCTCTATTTACCAGCAGAAGAAGACGAGGAGAGAGTAAAGCTGATCTTAGTCTAGTCAACGGTTTCTGTAAATAAGAAACACAGTGCAGAAAATAATGTCCTGTAGATCCTGAGAGCTCATCAGCATCAAACCATTTCCTCATTTTCTACCTTTCCTTATCAATTTCAGGCAAATGCAGTTGGTTAAAGAACAGAAAAAAACCTTGATGTCCTTCATTTCCCTCATTGTTTTTTCACATGGTGCAACGTGGTGAAACGCAGAGTTGGCAGCAGCAGTGTTTGTCTTACTCGATTGAGCGTGCAGCCTTATTTATTTATTTTACAATGACACCCGGGTGCACACTTGAAACCATCATGCCATTTCCCAGCAGAGGAGGAGGGGGCACCACAGCCGCGCTTTCCTTTGTCTGTTGCCTGAGACACCCCCACTTCCATTACTATAATAGCAGAGGAGAAGGAGGAAAGTAAATGGAAAGCCATTGTGTGAATGCTTTTTGGAATACGTCCCATGGCACACATTTAAATCACCCTAAATGGGGCATCCAATGATCTGTAACTGTGCAGAGGAGATTGACTCAAACAGCTTCCGCCTGCCCTCTTTCATTAGGAACTTATTAAACCTGAATGGAAACTCGGAGAGTGTGACAGTATAAAAAAAAACGAAAAACAACGCCTCAGGCATCAGTTGAATGCGACTAAATACCCTGTCATTCTGTCAAGGGCGCGCTGCAATTTTAGGGAAATGCAGAGAGGATTTGAGACTACAGCGTGGCATTTGCTTTCACTTGGATGTAGTTCTGTTAAGGCAGTAGAAGCCTCGGCTTGTCTTTCCATTCATTATTCACCAGCTGTGTTAAAGCACACATACTGGGACCTGGAACAGCTGGGTGGAAACCAGCAGGAGGTTAGCAGGGAAACACACTGCATATCTAAACATTTGTTAAGAAGAGGGAGAATCAGATTTTCTTTCCAGCCAGATCTCATCTTTCCACTGCTCCTTCAAACATGGAGGACCACATGAACAGTTTCTCTCCCTAGAAGCAGAGAAGAAGGCAAAAGCAGGACTTTCTCCTCGCTGTCAGCTGCAGTGGAAAGCTCACAGCTCAGCATGTGTCACGGGACGACCTCTCAGAAAGGACGGGAGAACGGAGGAAGTGTGTGTCGCTCGCCTGGATGTGTTGCCTGGCGGTCTGCGCACAGGGGCAGCGATGACAGGCCGAGGCCGGCGGTGACAGCCGGTGCATGTGCTCTCCTGACAGCTTCAGATGCTGCAATGCAGAGAGAGAGAGGGGAGGCGGGGGGAGGACACAATTACAGGTGCACGCTGACACCAATAACTCTCATTCTGTGGTGCAAAATGACTATTATTAGACAATCTCACACTGACATGATTGAGTAGATATTAATAATGCATGAATGGTTCCCAGGTACTTTTCACACACTGGGAGGAGAGATGTTCAGCTGATGACAAGTTACAGTATGATGAGTAATAGAGAGGTTTGAAAATTAAGATTATTATCTTCAGTTTGTTCACATGCCGGAAAAAAGTCTCACACTCTCAGGTTTGCTCTTATTTCATTTGTTGATGGTAAAGGTTGGCGGGCTAGATATGGAGGAAATGGAAAAAATGAGTAAAAAACACTTTGGTTTGAACATTTCACACAATCTCAACATCACAGAGTTTCAATGCTACAGAAAATATGTATGATACTGAACTTTAAGCTGGGATTAAAGGGGAAAAATGAGCTTAACCAAATAGTCCTCGTGTGTTTACTGCAGTATTTCTTTGCAGACTTGTTGCAGACTGAGCGTGAAGGTGAACTTTTGCAACATGTGGCAGAAAAGCGAGCCCATCACACTCAGCCGGCCAATTAAATCACCAGCACAGGTGTGTGCATGCTGCAGAGAATTAAAGGAACGAGGCAGAAAACAAATATAAGATATAAACTATATCATTCACTGGTTTTTGTGCAGTTGTGTCAGAATCTGCTGACATTGAGGAAAACACGCTTGTTCATTTTCTTGCTGAGAGCTGGGTATAAAGTTTGATAGCACTCTCATATTTGAATGCTAAATGTGAAGCTAGCGCTAACCGGCAAATAGCATAGCTTAGCATAAGAACTGGAAGCAGAGGGAAACAGTTCAGTAATTTGCAAATAAAGCTGTATCTTGATTAATCTGTACAAGTGTAACAAGTGGAAAAATTCATCCTAGCTGTTTTCCCTTTGGTCCCTATCTCAATGCTAAGCTAAGCTAGCTGTCTCCTGGCTGTATAATTAATGGACAGATATGATTCTAGTATCAGTTTGCGAGGAAGGACATATAACCAGTGAAGAGAAACCAGATTTTCAATGTTCATGACACATCATAATCTCATTTGTCCAATGCATAAAGAATATTATCAACAAAAATTTGACATTATCAGATTCAAAGGGGTAATATTTATTCAACCAGGGAGCTCTGGCCAAGATAGCAGCAATAGTGTTTCAAACATACATGCAAACATTAAAAGAAAACACATAAAACAAATCTTACAGTGTCATATTGTTAATGTGTTATATTCTTAAGTTAGTCCTTTCTTTTTCAAGTTGTAACTTGAGTGTGTGCACATCATGCAGTCCTTAATTACAATTTTATATCTGTATTCCTGCAGTCTCTTTACAATTTACAATGTTTGCCTGTCCTCCCTTTAGCCTCAGTATGACTTCATTTAACATGATTAACACTGATTAACCAAGCTAATTTGGGATCATTTGACTGGAAAAATTAGACTGTATCATTCTTGTGAATCCTTCACAAGGAGCCACGTTTATTTTTGCCACAGTTAATGTAAAATCAGAAATCCTCTCTTGGAAAATAGCCAAAATATTGGGCAGAAATACTACAAAATCAACAAGCTCTGCACCAACATGTGGATGACTAATTAAAAGCTGAAATATCAACACTCAGACAACCAGGAATGCATTTCCCCCCAACAATAGCCCACGTGCATAATATGAAATATGAATGTAAGATAAGATGCTGAGGCACTGGGCCATTACACACAAACCATAACTGGTGTAAGCACAGTTTGGTCTGGAGCAAATTCATTTTTTAATACTGAGCGTGCTACAGAGTGAATGTAATACATTTTTCCAGCCAACAGGAATACAAGTGTGTATCCTGTGAGGCCCGTAGCTTATAACTTGCCTTCAGGCAGGAATCAGGGCCGTTCAGGGAACAAGAGCCAGTCTTTCACTCTGCACAGAGAAGCAAACATCAGGCTCATGTTTTTATCCCAGAAGTAGGTTGCTTCCTCTAATCTGCCCAGTAACAGTTATGCACTGTGCATATGTATGTTACAGTAGTGTGTGTGGCGCTCGGTTGTGTGCAAGCATGCATAAGCGTGCATGTTAGCATGTGCAGCCAACAGTGAGTGGGCTGAGGGGAGTGGAGGAGTAGGAGGAGGCCAGTGGTAAAAGCTTCAACAAAAGCTAAAGATAGCACAGTGCTCGCAGGCACTCAATGAAGCTTAGCTTACCCTGACAAGGTTACACATACACACACACACACACACACACACACACACACACACACACACACACACACACACACACACACACACACACACACACACACACACACACACACACACACAGGCCCTGAGAGTGCATGAGAGGCCCTTTTTCAACAGAAAACATACAACAGCTACGCAGGTTATTAAGAGTTTCTGGGGTAATGTGCGATATTGTCCTTCATGCATTACACTAATGTTTGGATCAGACCTTCCTGAAATGTGCAAAATAAATATTTATGATTTAAAACAGAGTTTAATATTCTGCAAAATTGGTGGTATTGAATGTAGCATGGACATTATGGAAGCTATGCCAATTTGTGAACATTTATCATGTGAAAAAATCCCTGAAATGACCACAAAATTTTAAAAAAATGCTCCACTTTAATAGCATTAATTTACATTTCATTTACCGTTACATTATGTTTAATTAATTGACCTACTATAGATCAGTGACGCCACAGGCTTTCAGAACAGCTTCAAAGCGTCATCTACTGGAGGGATGAACACACTTCTAAAAGATATTCTCTCATTCGGTGTTTTGATGGTGGTGCAGAGCGTCGTCTAACACAGCGCTCCCAGATTTCTCATAGCTGCTCAGGTGAGCTGAGATCAGGTGACTGTGGAGTCCACAGCGTGTGATTCACATCATTTTCACACTCATCAAACCGTTCAGTGAAACTGTTCACCTGCATTTGTTCTCCTCTCATTTAATGTCGCCTCTCTGCACAGCTGATATTTTCAGATTACAGGGAAACTCATGTTGACTTATGTTGAACTTATGTCTCATGATGCTGCAGACCACAACAACATGGCAGACTGCCTGGAAGCCTATCAGCCCTGTAGCGGTAGCACTATATTTCATGTCACAAGATCTTCATCAACCATGTTTGTAATCTGAGATTTCTCAGGATTTCCAGCTTCTCACTGCACACAGATCAGCAATCGACTGGTCCAGACTTCATCTGCCATCGGGGGGTGATGATCCAGAGGCTTGAGACGTTTCCCCCGTCCAGCCAAGAAGAGGCGCCATGAGAAGATTCTAATCTATCCCATTTGGCACACCAAACTCTGCTAAGGTTGAGCATTAAGTGGTTAATTAGCAGTGGTTTCATCAGCACCAGCAGTGACACGTTGATCTACCTCCCTTCAGCCAAATGTCAATACGTCTCGCCAACTCCATCCAGTTCACTAATAGCTTGGCTCTAAAGATAGAACTGAATTAATGGACATTGTCCAAAAGACTGCACACAGCCATGAGCTCCATCATACAGGCTGGGTTAAGTCTCCGAGGAGCTTCAGGTTGTAGATTTGTGGCTTTTCTGTGATCTCAGTGCTCTTCACAGCCAGCTTTATTTAGGAATGGGATCAGACGCTCACGCAACTTGGACGAGGTGGACTCTTATTTTAACAAACTGCTAGAACGAGACTCATAGACGCAGTCAAAAGTAGTAAAGTAGTCAGTGGCTGTATGCAACCTCAGAAGCAATGGTCGCAATCTGCCATAAAACATAAAGAAGAAGAAGAAACTGGATGGTTGATAATCATGGAGGAGCTAAGAAGGGAAAAGGGAGGAGGAACGGTGTTTGCTAGTTTGCTAAGCTTAAAGTAATGTTAATTAAACCCTGCTAGCCAGTTAAGATAGCAGCAGGCAAGCTAAATTAGCATTAGCTACACAGCAGCTGTCCAGAGAATTTACAAAATAGCCTATAGATTCATACATGTGTTAAATAATAGATGTTAGAAGCTGATCTACAGGAGAATACACGCTGAGAGCCTCACTGCATTATATTCCACTACATTTTGAATTGTCACCTGTCACCTGAATTTTGTGCCCTGAATTAATGCAGAAAAGGTACAAATTGGTGCATAAAGTTTCACCAGAATGCAGGAAGCGAAGTGTTTGATGCTGAAAATTTCCTGGGTGACGATCCCCAGACCCCACACTTCATATGTGACCCCTCACCCACACAGCCTGCTCTGGTTCACTTCTGCCTCATGGCTGCCTAATGGGATCCGACGTGGGAGGAAAACAAGCTTGTATTGTGTCATAGTGGAAGACAACTGGGACGCCTCACAGTGTCCCTACAAAAGGACAAGCATGTCAAAATGTTTCCAAGGTGAAGTGAAAGAGGAATGACCACACCACACCTCATGATTTACGTCCAATGCCAATGTTCAGTGATAATACAGTAATGAGTGCTGGCTTTATGTAGTAAGACAGAAATTAAGGGGTTGTTAAGTCTGACTGTCACACAGGAGGCAAATCTCCAAGTTCCATCACAGACCTGCAATTAACACTGAGAGCCCATCGTTTTCCAACCTTCACCAAGTGTTTTAGTTACCAAAACTTAACAATAATGTATTTCACATAGCCACGATCCATCCCTAACTTTAACCACGCTGTAGTTGCCATGCACAGACATTATAGAGAGTGAGACTTTTAAGAAATGGCGTTGGACGTCACAGAAAATTGGTATTTTGCAGAACCGTCGAATATTGACCTTCTCGTCTGGTGACAGAATTGAGCTAATCACACTTGTGTGTCACTCAAAAGAAAAAACTCACCATCCAGTGATGATGAACGCTTCCAGGTTCAGCCTCATCCATAAAACTTTAATTACATATATAAAGTTTGGTTGTTGGTGCTGTCAGGTGGAGCAGTGAAGCTGGTGTTTGGACCACCAACACCATGTACATCATGGACTTCCTGGAAAACAGAAAGCCATGACTGCTTTGTTTCCAGCGTGTTGTCCCTCATGGCTCTCCTTCAAGAAACAGCATAAACAAAAGACACAAATGTAAAGTGTGTATCTGATCCTGGACTAATGATGAAGGAGCTCACAGGGTCACCAGAGTCATTGGAAAGCGTCTTCTGGGAATATGCAAACCAAATTTCATCACAGTCTGGCCGGTACTTGTCAAGAGCTTGTTCTTCTACCAAAGTGTGGACAGACCCGCTGAAACAAAAGCTACTTTAATTAAAGTCAATTAAAAAGGAAAAGTTTGACACTTCAGAGAGAAGGTTAATTTGCTTTCACGCTGACAGTTAGATATAAAGTTAGAACCTGGAGGCAATTAGCTTAATTTAGGCTGAAGGCAGACAAAAACTGGAATATAAAAACAAGATGTGGTTTAACCTTTTGTGTTTTGCAGAAATTACACAAAAGAGATATAATGTCTTAACTACTGAGCGTTTTTGTGTCTGGACTGAGACAGGCTAACAGTTCCAGTCTTTTTGCTAAGCTAAGCTAATCGCCTGCTGGCTCTAGCTTCACAGTTAGCCGACAGACATGAGTGTGCTAGCATTCCTTTAATAAATTGAAATATAATCTCCAACTATTGTGTTTGGAGACAAAATAAAACATTTGCTCAGATTCAGACTCACAAACAAAGCAAGCGTGCAACAAATACATCAGTTGTAAAAGCAGGTCATGACATTGTGGATTTACATGTTCCTATGTAACCATGACAAAGCTGCTGTTTAATGTGAAAGACAACGCAGCCTTTGTGCTCTAACATGAGCTAGCAGGCTTATAGAGCTCTGTCGGCCGAGCGTAACACATAAAGGAGTCGACAGTATAACCAAATCACATGGGAAAGCATTATATATGAGTTCTCTATGACCACATTGGCGTCACAAATCACAGGATGGTGCTCGGTTTCCTCCAGATCTCCATGAAAGTGATTAGCGGCCGCGGCCCAGTCAGCTCAGACAAACAGCTCGCCATTTCTTTACACCCACTGACTCTTTTCCTGGGGGTCATTACTCGATCCCGTCCAAACACTGATTACCTAAGACAACACAGAGTGGCTGCGGTTATCACATTATCGCCCGGTTGTAGAAACAACGTTAAGCCTAATCATGGCGTGACAAAGAGGCCATTGTGAGTCCAACGCTAACATGCCGGCTGTAAATCGCATTTCAGAAAATGGGAGAAATCCTTTGCTCAAACATGCCACTCTGCTTCTAAGACTGAGGTTTGTTTGTGGTGGAAAGTGTTTGTTGTTGAAGGACTTATCAGTTTTCCCAGGTGTTAATGGGTTAAGCGCTGAGTAGAGCTTTCTAATCACTCTAAACTTGATCTGGGCAGCGTTTAATCGCTATTTCAGTGAGTTATGGAACAAAGTAGGTTATGAAACTGTACGTAAGAGGGAGGAGGATGCACTTAGGGTTAGCTCTACTCTGTTTTATAGAGTATCTGCATAATATGAAGGACCTTACTAAATAATGCATTCATGTGCCTTAATTTATAATGTTAATAATTCAGATGATTGGAATGAGGCAGGACGGGTAATGTGGTTGCTCAGTCATCGTAGAAAAAGTCTAAAACTGAAGAGCAGAGAATTAACTTTCACACAAACACAGAATTACTGCTGCTGTTAATTTATGGATGAGCACAGGAGAGACAGCAGAGGACAGGTAAATGTCCAGCTGAGTGTCTCCGACAGTGTTTTAGGGGTCTCAGTGAAAGACATGTACCCCATACACAGTTACCCACTGTGTCTTATATAGAGAATGAAATAGCTGCTTTGTGTAGTGTTACAGAATCGTACAGTCATATTGTTTTTATAAGAAAGACGTCTCAACACATGTCAGATGGATCGCCGTGTTCAGACCGTTTGGTGACCCCCTTCACTGTTCATCCGGCACCATCAAAAGGTCTAAAGACCAAAGACTCTCCCATCCGCCTCGACTGTACTTTGTGTTTAGTGCTAACATTATCCGCTAACTAGGGTTAGCATTGTCATTGTGAGACTATGCTGATACATGCTGAGTCTCTGTTGACTCTTGTTTCCAGTGGTGGGATGCAACTAAGTACATTTACTCAAGGAAAGCAGTTAATTGCAATTTTGAGGTACTTGTACTTCGAGTATTTCCATTTTATGTTAATTCCTACATCATGATGGCGTCATGTTGTAAAATCTTAATCTTTAAGTATTTATACAAAAGGTTTTTCAGAACTGCTAAATTTTTTTAGTTATTTTTCACTCAAAGATGCCAAATTTCACCTTGTTCCACCTTCTCAGTTGTGAGGATCCATTGTTTTTTTGTCTTATGTGACAGTAAATGCAGTATCTTTGGATTTTGGACTGTTGGTCAGACAAAATAAAGAATCTCAAGGCAACCTTTCAAGACTAAATACTTAATACAGAATTTTTTAGGCAGAATAATCAATAATGAAAATAGCAGCAGCCTTAGAAAAATCTTCTTTTAACTCTTCACTCTAAAAACTGTGTATAAAGTATTGGTTTGGTATATGGACGGCATCTCAAAGCTTGTTTGCGTTCTGAATCTATTCAGTTTCTGAGCTTTTCACGCTTTAATTTTTTTAAAATATATTTATTTTCAGTCGGCGGCAGGCCTTCGTTTTAATTAACCACAGCCAGACCGAAGGCTGCTCCTTCACCAAACTCAGCATTTACAAGTCACATCAGGAACGAGCAGACTGAACATGACCTCCCCTGAATGAAAAACACTCAAGGTCAGGACCTCGCCTCTCAGCTGTGAGATTAATGTGGGCACAGAGTGACCACCCAGAAGAGGCATGGAGTGGTCAGCAAGGCCGGACTCACACCGGACAGGCTTGTCTGCACCGATTAAACACTGGAAGCCATCCCAGTGAATTCATAAACAACACTGCACCCTGTACTATGATGGCGCTTTCATTACTCTCATGCTGCAAATTATTCTGTGATCTCAGGGCATCAGCATTCAGATTACACTCCTCTCTTTAAGTTTAATCAAGGTGGCCAGTCAGGCAGATGGTTATATCAATCACACTTTACAATTGTTGCGTTGCCCTCCTGCAGAAACTCCTATTGTTAAACATCCTCTGACATAAGACAAATAACCTTCTACTCACTGGCTACAAAAGCTTCTGGCTAAAGCTGGACCGAGCAGTGGTCACCGTGAATAAAAGGAGCTCAGATTGATTGAGACGAACCGATTCTGGTATGAAAAGAGCTCGGGGCTAAAAGGCACCACGTGCAGATATGCATTACAATGGAGAGAGCATGTAGAGAGGCAGCTTTCAATGATAGAGTACAGCACATGCAGAGGCCATCTGGATAATTCAGCAAAAGGCTGCTGCTGGGTGAGATCTTCCATCCAGATTTAAGAAAGAGAACTTTGTTTAATATTTAAAAGACACTGGCTTTCGTAAAGTAGATGCTGAGTGTATAAAGGGGAATATTTTCTTCACCCGTTGCTCATAAATAAGCTGAAACTCAACTACAATCCTGAAAAACACCAGAACTGGAGTTTTATTTGCCCACGTGTAGATCTCCACTGGACAGTGATGAGAGTAAAAAGGGGAATACTATCTTAGTCTGAGTATATTTTGAAAAGATAATGACTTAGGAAGGAAAGACCCACACAAGTTTTGAAGAGGATCGCAGGCTTTGGATTGAGAGTGACATGAAATGCAAATGCATCTGCCCACTGGATGTGCACGTGGAGAGGAATATCCCACATTAAAAAGTGCATGCATATTACAAAACCTGATTGCGGGCCCATATCCAATCTGCTGTAGCAGCACACGAAGCTTGTGAGGAGGAAAATTTGACAATGATAATCAGGCTTTTTAATTTTTTTCTATTAAATCTAAGCAGGTAAAACAAAAGCCACCGACAATCTCTTCCAGCAGTATGAAATCAAATGAAACCATGCATGACCCTCAAATATTAATTATAAATTAGCATTAACAAACATTAGCAAGGATCCAATATCATATATTCTGTCAGCTCCTGCAAAACAATCCCTCTTAAGCAAATGTTTTAAATAAATGGATCATCTATGCATATTGCACAGGTGGGACTCAGATGTTGCTGCTCTAATCAGCCACTCACAGACTCCGTGGGTTTTTCATATTAAGATAACAAAGCTAATATCACATATTAGTCAGAATGGGGTCACTTGAAATCAGATCTGAGCGTGCAGTGTAACTCCACTGCTTGTCAGTGATGGCTGATTTGCAGAAGGACTCAGGTGGTGGTCATCCAATTAACTGCATCATGATGCAGCACGAGGAAGGAGAAACTGTCAATAAAAACGCCACTAAATCAATGTTAAGTCCTGACTTCTCTCATCCAGATGGGGCCCGTGGTGCGCCGTAATTTATTCTGTTTTTGTTTTATTCTGTGTCCTTGTTACATTATTGCTGCAATGCCTGCTGCTGTCCATTGTTTTCTTGAATGGGCTATAAAAAAAGGACTCATTATGTAGATTGTAATGCAAAACAGCAACCGAAGACTTTTTTTTTTTTTTTTAAATGGCATATTGTAAAAGAAAACTGCAAATGAGAAAAATGCAAATGTTTATTAAATGTAATTCATGGTGATACATCCATCCATACATAGAATTAGAATAACTTGCCCAATCATGAAGCCCTGCTCTCTCTTGTTGTTACTAGGCGACTGCAAATTTGATCAGCTGTGGCTAGCTAGCTAATTAAGCTAATGTTAGCATCACGATTTGGTTGAAAACGCTGTCACTGGATGACTTTATGATGTTTCCTGCTAACTTGTTTAAAATCCTGTAAAAACTCTAAACTAAATATAGTTTGTAACTAAAGCTGAATATGTGGTTAATGGCTGCATGAATGATTTTGTAGTAAAAGCCTGAAGCAAAAGCTAGCTACATGCCCCAGGTATAAATGTCATCCTCACCAGCTAATGATCCATTTAGAAGAATAAAGACACAGTATTGTTCCTTTACTGTGGTGTAGAGTTCCAGTATTATAAGTATGATAAGTAAAGCTGTAAAATCAGATTGCTCAGACATAAACCAGTTCAGTCCAGTACAGAACAGAGCAGAGCTGCTAACGTCAGCTTAACTCTGATAGCATTCAGGATTGACTTCCACACAACAGGAACATATGTATGGTGGATGCACCTGTCGTAAACATGCTTTTTAGAAAGTAACCTGCAACCCCACATGATGAAGAGTCAGTTTGCTCATTGGCCTCGGATGTAACGCTGGGTTAAATGTAGCTAGCTAGTTAGCCTGTCATGCTAACGATTATAGGGTAATGTGTGTTATTGCATCTGAAATCCAAATCTTGGCGGGTCATGTTATGTTTGCTGAACTATGATTGGACAAGTTGAGGGGTTTAGTGAACGGTTAACTTTTGTAAATGTTAATATGAGACTGAAATCATGAACATCATGAGCACTTTACAGCAGCTTGAGATTAAAACATCTTTTGTGCAGAAGTGAATCAGTGTCAAGTTCCATTGATTTACCATGAGAAATCTTAAGTGCAGGGCTGTATTACAATGAACACACACACGCACACACACACACACACACACACACACACACACACACACACACAGGTGTGTGCACAACAGGGAGCTCAAATTTCGTTCCACAAGATCTGTTGTTGCCATGGTATTGCACTGCATCCCCTTACATTGCCATGGAAACACAAAAATGATGACTGGCATGGGGCTTTAAGTGAAGTGGGTCAAGAGCATCGGAGTCAAGTCAAAGCAAATTTATTCGTACAGCCCAGTATCACATGAAATATCTCAGGGGGCTTTGCATGTCAACACCAGCAAACAGCTCAACCGACCTGGTCCAGGATCTGTGAGAGCACACTGAAAAAACTCCCCCAAGGTCCCTGAACGCATCAGGAAGCAAACGGCTGTTCGGACTGCAGACAGGTCGTCTATTTGTCCAGCTGATCCACTCTGAATAACTCTGCACCCGCTGACAGAGCTGCTGTGTCAGAAGAAGAATGAAGAAAAAGCTGACGAAAATAATCAAAATCAAACTAATTTTGAGCAGAAATACGTGAAGCAGACAGTCAGATGAAATAAAAACCCTTTCATCTTCTTCATGTAACTTATATTGGATCAGTCTTTTCTGGGCTGATCATGACTGAATGCACCTGAATTGTTATGACTCATTAACCTACTTCATAAACCCTCATCAGGGGTTACAGAAGAGAGCAGCTAAGCCTCCAACATACTGCTGTATGAGACCCTAATATTACCTCAGCATGACTGCTTATTACTGACTTTTCACTGTGTGCAATGTTTTAATTATTGTTTGGTTAAACTGACCCTTGTTGTGCCTCTTACAATGACAGTTTAATGTGTTTAATTGTGTTTCCAGTGTGTTGATTTGCTGGAAATGTGGCTCCATCTTGTGGTTGAAGGTGTTACAGTAAGTTCAGTGCTGGCCGGTTGAGCAGGACAAGACTGTTTTCGATCACAGTAACACGTATTCACATTTGTCCTGCAGCACGCAGCACAGGATCTGCAGATCGCAGCTTCAGTGAAAAACACATCATGAGTCATCAAACCGACCGTCTTCACCCTCATTTTGATCTGAAATCCAAAATCTGAAATCACATTAACTTCAGCTGCTTTCAGATTTGCATTAATGTGACATGACACCAACTTGACAAGAGCTAAAAATAGCATTTCCATGCCAGCATACAGTAACATCACCACCAAAAGGCTGAATAGTCTGACCACTGAAGGCTTGTGCTGACCTCTAGGGGCGAGCAGAGTCCATGCATCTACCAAGATCCTTGAAAATAGCTAGAAATTACTTACTCCAGCTGTGTGACAAACAATGAAATAGCAGGTATATTATTCTTCAGCTTTTATCTGATCATTATCTATTTATTTGGTTTAGATTTTTTGAGTTCTCACTCACATTGTCACTTCACACACTGTCGTCCTCACACCTCCATGCACAACAACACACTGACCGCTCTTTTTCTTCTTCTTCTTAAATTTCCGTCCGGTCACAGAATTAGCACCAACATCCGTCCCCCATCTCCATCAGTGGAGATTATGAGTGTAGGGAGTCTCTTAAAAGACAAACCCTCTTGATATGTTGATTAATAAGACTTGGGAGAGGAGGCAGGATGATGTGCTTGGCAAAAAAAAAAAAAGACCAATAACTGAGACCTAAAATTGAATGTTTAAATGTGTAATTTCCGATCCTGCAAAACCATGAAATACAACCACTTGTTGGAGGATCAGCACAGAGAAACCATGAATCTGACTCCAAACTGTGTTCATATGCTTTATATTCACCAAAATCCACAAACAGCTGATCTGTAAAGCAGGGACTTATGGGTACTTATGAAAGGCTGCCCATTTTGTTATGAAACCCAGCCAAAAAGGGCGTTGGTGGGACTAATTTTAGGACCTTCCGAGCAGCACCTGAAGGCAGCACGCCACCCTCTCCTGCCGGCGCGTGTCACCGCCGCCCTCCTCGGTCCAGCTCCGTCTCCGGAGTGTCTGCCTGCCGATGGGGTGTGTCTGATGGAGATAGTGGTGGCGACAGGGAGCTGCGTCAAGCTGGCCGCAAACAGACATAGTGATACCGGAAGTTGAAGGATTTCAACTCACAAATAAAAGCCTGTCATTTCCTCTGCCAATGGGCAATAAGGAAAAACTACCTGAAGATATTGGAATGGAAAACACACTCTTCTTCTTCTTTCCTCTTCCTCTGTGCTCATTTCCTGTGGAGTACCACATGGTTCCATATTAGACTCCATTGTTTTTTCTCATAAATGTCTTAAGACTCATCTCTCTTCTTTTGCCTTATGACTGATATTAATTATTAGATCTATTCCCCTAATGATGATTTTCATGCTTTTATTATGATATATCCATGTCAGAAAGTGGATCAGTGTTTCCCAAAACCTTAGACAACGTCCTCAAATGTCTTGTTTTGTCCACAGCCCGAAGATTTTAGCCTGACTGTCATCGAGAAGAGAAGAATAAGAAATATTCACATTTAAGAGGCTGGAATTACTCAAACTGATCAGTCGATTATCAAAATAGTTGACAAGTAATCAATTATTTGTTGCAGAAGTACTATCTATCTATCTATCTATCTATCTATCTATCTATCTATCTATCTATCTATCTATCTATCTATCTATCTATCTATCTATCTATCTATCTATCTATCTATCTATCTATCTAGCTGTCTGTCTCTTTATTTTGAAAGTTTGGACCGGAACTCCACTATCACACTCCCGTCCGCTGACGTTGATGGGAAAACAGTACAGCTCCCGCCTCACCAGACACCTTGTAGACGAGAAGACAGCGCGCGCACGATTCACGTGCGCAGGTAAAATGCAGCTGGATACTCGGACGAGGCTCACGAGTCTGGAGCTGCCTGGAATCTAACATCAGCTTGGGAGAAGAAGAAGAAGAAGAAGAAGAAGAAGAAAAAGAAGAAGAAGAGCCATGAAGAAACACCTGAGTCCCACCAAACAGCAGCAGCAGCCGCCGCCGCCGGCTGATGTCCCGGCTCCAGGCGGCGAGGTGACCGTCCAACAACTCAACGAGCTGCTGTCCAACGGCAGCGGCTTCTACAGCCTCCCCACACAGCACTTCAACGAGGTCTTCCCCAGGATTTACATCGGCAACGCGTGAGTCATTTATCAGCTCATCACAGGCGCTGCTTCGGGCGGTGCGTGTCGGTGTTCGGCGCTGACAGGTAGGACAGGTTTTTAACTCTTCATCCAGACGCGACGGTGACAACAGTGTCGCATGCCGGCCAGCACGCGCGCAGGGCGGGCTTGTGTTCGGGACACGGCGGCAGCCTGTTGTTGTCAACAAATGGTGTTCTTCGAAAGAGCAGCCCGTGCCCGCGTGCCTCAGCTGGACAGGTGGATGTTGTGTAACGGCGGAAAATAATCAGAATCATAGAATTCGGAGGCGTGATCGATTCTTGTTTCAGGCTGAGGAGGATAAACACGCCTGGACGGTGATGTGACGGATGCGCACAAAGAGCTGCCTTTTCCTCAATGAGCGCCTCCATCATCACAATCACTGCCGTGCGATCACGTCTCCATCGAGCCGCTCCCATCTCGAGCCGGGCTGCGGGGACTCCGCGAGCATCACCCCCCACAACATGTTGGTTCTCATTCAGAAACCAGCTGAAGAAAAAAAAAATAGAAATAAATAAAAAAGACGTGCGTTCCTGCAAACAGGCGCACGTGCACTGTGCGTGGGAAGATGCTGTCAGTCACCTGCAGAGATGAGCTGAGGTGAAGCTGAACTTCACGTGCCTTCACGAGCCGCATTCACAGCGCGCGTGAAACCGGAAAGCAGAGGATTTACCTGTTGTTCTACCTGCAGCTTAAAAAGCAAAAAATAAACTAATCGGCTGTTTTATTTGTTTTTCAAGCACCGTTCAGCTCGTCAGTTATGAGCTGCTTCTCTCTAGTCACGAGGGCACAATCACACAATTATCTTTATTATTATCAGATATAATGAGTCTTAACAGAATGAGAACACAAGTTTTTGGACTTTTTGGAAGAGTTGAATAAACTGTTAATTAAAATTTCCCAAAACATGAAGTCCTGACAGACATGAAACTTGATATAAACTTGAATTATTCTTATTGTTTTTAAATATAGAGATCAATACCGTAGGTAAGCAGGTGTACATGGTGTGACCACCATGATCCAGCAAAACAAACTATTCTTGTTCATTTACAATCTGATGGACATTTCTCTCAGTTTTCTGTATTTTATGGACCAAAAAATTATTGAGAAAATAACTGGCAGATTAATCAATATGTCAAAGTGATCATTAGCTGCAGCTCCACTTCATTAAAATAAGACCGGATGTTGTTTTTATGTAATAACATTATGAGACTAATTAATAGTTGCTACATGCTACATAAGACCAGCTATTATTAATATATGAAAAATCTAATTATAGATTGCTTTGATTATTGGTTCATCTGCCCTCATCAATCACAACTCAAAACCCAAAAACAATCAATTTACAATGATGTTAATGAAGAAGGCAGCAAATTCTCCCATTGGAGAAGCTGGAAACACGACATTTTCGCCATTTTTTGCCTGCTGCAGATTAATTTTCTGTCACTCAGCTTTAAATTTGTTAATAATCTACCAGCTGGTAGTTTTTAATATAAAAAACTACATTTCCCTGGGCTGTGGGATCTTAAAGTTTACATTTAAAGCTGCAGTTGACAATTATTTTGATATTGATCACCAGATTCTTGATAAACCAATAAATCATTTCATCTATGAAAGGTGATTTCAGAGACATTTTGCCTGAAAATTAAAATACTGACTGCAGAACTTCTAAGACTGAACACAAAAAGTCGCTCAAATAAACAAAACGTTGTTTTCTTTGTGCAGAATCTCATTATGGGATGTCACTTCTTTCCAGCCCTGTTTCCTGTATGAAGCGGTGAAATGTGTCGAGCTGACACATACTCACACACACACACACACACACACACACACACACACACATACACACACACACACACACACACACACTCACTCACACACACACACGGTGTATGAACTGAATATGTATATGAAACACCGCAGAGGCCGGACTGTAAATCCGTCGCTGCTGTGCCTCGATGTTATTGGATTTGTGATGAACTCTTCAGGAATTTACCGCTCGCTGTTCCAGGAAAGCTGCTTCTGGTATTTCTTGCTCTGATATGCAGATGGAGTATGAGATGAATGATGTGGCTGCTTCACAAACAGATAAACAAACACGCAACAGGCCTCATCAGTACACAGCAAAGTCCAAAAACTGCAGTTCCTCAAACGGCCACTTGAGGCTCAGTAGAGCCCCGTATTAAAACACCCAACTTTACAGCAGAAAAACGTGTTTACAGCCTGGTACGAAAAACATTTTGTGGCATTTATAGCTAACCTCACTGTTCATAATATCTGTGCGTGGGTGAATTTTGACATAACTCACTGGTTTGGATTTTATTTAGGCTCAAAGTAACGCATAATTATGGTGTGAACATGTAACATAAACAAACAGTCTTGATCTGTTTATTTCAGTTTTGATAATAATACACATACAAAGGTGGACAGTTACAGAAGAAAAAACACATTTTCAACACCCTCTTGTGGACAAATGATGTAATTGTAACACTGTTTCTACATGGACTTCATTTTCTACACATTAGCGCCGCGCTAATTTAATCACATTTTTAACAAAATCAATCAAATCTGATCCTTCCCTGATCAGGTTTCTGCTTTTGGTTGTTGTTTGCTCTTTGGTTGTGCTTTGGTTGCACATTTAAATAAAACAAACTGCTGGATTTTGAGGAAACATGGTGAAAAACACCCCAAAATAAAGCAGACGAACCACTTCTGAGTTCACAAACTGAGCGAATTCAATCAAGTCACCCAGCAAAGTGATGTTACATCTGAAATATCCTAAATGGCACAAATAGGAGGTTTCAATCGTCAGCACAGCCAGGGAACAAAAACAGGAAACACAATTTTCAAGTGTACTTTGCTGTGCTGTAAAGTAACAGAAGCTCCTACCGAGCAGCTCTTAATCTCACTTTAATGGATTCATGGTGGAGGAGCGACTCCGGGACGCCCCTGAGAAAGGTGGTGCCTCCGTGCAGTCCATCATTTGGCCCCATCTGCTGCCAGGAGAGTGGTGGAGGATACAAGCACATTACTGTACCTCAGCGCTTAAATGAAATCAATCTGAATGTGCCGATCTGCCCGGCCAAGTGTCCAAACAGAGAGCTGGCACTCTGAGCCGATCAGCCGCCGGCCTGGAGGGACGGGCCTGGACGCTCCGGCTTCGTTTGAAGAGCAGATTCTGATTTCTGATCTGACGCTCGTTGATGATGAAGAACAGATTCATTTTACCATTGAAGTGTATGATAGTACCGATAAGAGGAAGGACAGCGTAACGTAATGTGATATTAGGCGGCTCAGGCAGGGCGAGGTGGTATTGATTGTTGATGAAAGCCTGCACCTTGTCCACTCTGTCCGCCGCGGCGACCGCTCATCCTTTCTGCTGACGCGTCCTGTTTGTTGGACTCTGTTTAAACTCACATTGTGCGGTCGCTCAGATCCAAACAAATACACGACGTCTATATATGGTGCTGTTCACGCACATATTCCATCACAGTTCATGTGGAAGCGACGGTTTGTCCTTGAAAGTATTCATTAACGTCTCTTATCATAGGATCCTAAAGGGAATTGGGCCCATGACCCATTTTAGGCCCCGATCTATAGTTTAAAACAACTTTTTCAGGACAAAATTAGATCAAGGATTGCTCCTCTGGCACTCGTGAAAATACACTACAGTTCAGTTAATTAAGGACCAATCAGAATATTCTCATAACCTGTGATGTTTACTGACGTTGAGCGGCTGATGAAGGACACAGGCTTCATCAGGACTGTGTGGGAGTGCTTTTGACTGACAGCTACGACGTCTGTCGCATCCAAATAACCAAAATAACTGTTGAGGAAAACATGTTTATGTTGGACTCGTTACTCATAACAAGATGCTGAAAGTCCTGAAAAGTTGAACTCACAGCTTCACTTGCGTGTTTTTATACAACATTAAATATTCATCTTTAAATAAGCAACAGCTGAAGATCAAACATCGTCCTTTGGTCGTAATTATGAAGACAACAAGTCTTCATCAGGACTGCGTGGGTCTGGGTTCATGAGGATTGATTGACAGTTGCCTGCAGCTGTCGTCAGATTCCGTTTGCTAAATCCTGATTGGTGCACGGAACCGTGTAAGCTCCACCCACTTCACACCAGAAAGAAGCCTCTAGGAACCTAATGTCAGATTCATACGTCAGTTTTCGTTGGTGTGTCATCACCTGAACGTAAGAATTGTTGTGTGTTCATTAGCGTAGAATGAGCTCTTCATGTCCACAGAGGGAGCGCGTCCTCTTCCACCGAGGCCGCCATGTTGCACCACCACGTTTCTACAGTAGCCCAGAACGGACAAACCAAACTCCTGCATCTTTTGCCCACCACAGGGGCCTTGATTTGTTTGCAATCTGCAAACTCATAAACTAAATCGTGCACACTGGAGCTTTAATTGTTATATAAAAATACTTGTATCATGATAAAGGGTTTTATCCAGTATCGCTCAGTGCTAGCATACATGTAAATTCTCCTAAAACATAACAACCAATCCTTGAACTCATGGATTTATCCAGAGGAGTTGAACAGAAACAGATATCTGGGAGAGGGGAGGGAAACATCAGTGCTCCAGTAATTCAATAGAGCTTTAAAATTGATCATCTGGTCCATGTTAACAGCCCCCAGCACTCTGATGAACCAGCCGGTAAAATGTTCCCATCCTCTAAATGGATCATTTTCCGAACTCCGACCCTCACGCTGCTTTCAGATCAGTCGCAGTCAGCACTATGAAACCGCCGTGTGCAGCTCAGGGACTCACTTAAGGTGTGGCTGTTTGCTTTGAGGAACTCTTTGGCTCTTTGTGAAGCTGCTCTTTAATAATGGATGTTGTGGGACTGCGGATCCCAGGGTGAGGAGGCTGGCCCCGGCCAGGTAAACAGAACAGAGAGCCGCTGGCTGCTAACTCGCTCGAACCTCCTGTGCCTCTGCATTGTGTGGTGTAGAAGTACAGTAAGTGATGAGAGTGCTGCTCAGGCGCTTCCTCCTGCACACACACACACACACTGCATGTTGCACGGAGGGTGCTCATACTGTACGTGCACACGAGCTCATGTCTAAACATTCGCAGACATATTCTGAATAATCCTGCACAGATTTGCGTCCCCGCTTCTGAAGGAGTCTCCGTCCTGCAGCTGACACACAAGCAGATGGCCTGCTTCATCCCTCCTCCTGTAGCCGTAAAGCAAAATGGTGGCAGGGAGGATTTTTTATTAGTTCTTGCAGGCGGAGGCTTCGCAGCCGGCACCTCTAGGGAGCTGTCCAGGGTCACCTAGCCTCGCCTCGCCAGCCTCATATTGACTGTAAGCACACAGCGCTGTCAGGGTGAGCAGTTAGCATGAAGATTTATGAATGGTTGCTCTGGATAAAAGTGAAGCAAACATAGATGAGACACGTCGCTTTCATGGAGTTTAAAACACTTCTTTGCTTTTTGCATGTTCAGGAAACCACAGCTTCGGCATGATTCCAGTTATGTTCATCTCTTATGAACGGTTTTCTAGTTTTTTGATGCCTTTAAATAGTGAAAAAGCTGACAAATGTTGAGATTTTTCAGCCTCTTTTAGCTGCAGAGCAACAGTACGGTGCAGCTTTTGTTGTCCGGACATAAATTCTGTGTAGCTAATTAGTGACACTAACTGTTCCATAAAACCAATATAACATACAAAAGATGCATTTCATCTAGAATCAATGCCCAGAGCCTTTGGCCAGGTTGGACGGCAGCAGTGGATGCAGGCGTCGAGCCAGGCAGGCCGAGCAGGAGCAGCCAAAAGCCGGCGTCCCTTTGTTGTGCCGTTAGCTGTGTGGGCTTGTTTGCTGTGTGTAGGCCTAATATGCAGAGTTGTAGCTGTTACAATCAAAGCAGAGCAGCAGATTAATGGTTTGCTGGGGGTTGAATGGATGAAACTGGAGCTGGGTGCAGAGATCAAGATGAACAGAGTCCTGTGTGGAAATGCTTTGCACGTCGTTATTTTGCCTTTATAATCCGCCTCTTTCACTTTCTTTGTCTCTCCTGCTCACGTTGGTCTTGTTTTTCTTCCCATTCGGACTTCCTGCCTGTTGTTTCTCTGTTTCAGAGCACCAGCTTTTAGCGTCGTATACTCGGGTTTGCCAGCGTAATGTCACATGAGTGTGTGCATCCATTCTAGCAGCTGTAGCTTTGAGGTGGATTTAAGGCCGATCTCTGTGGTGAGCACGCTTGCTGTGCTCCATATGCTGCGCTATTTCCTGACTGATCTCTGTCATGACTGAACGATTCTTCCATTCAAACGTGGCTGGAGATGATTTACATCATGGTTAAACAAACAACGTGGACACCTAAACATGAGATTTCGGAGCCTGGCTGCTGGATTTTACTCCCATTCAGCCACAGTAGCATTAACAAACACTGATGTGGGGCGATAAGCTCTGCAGTTGGCTTTCATCCCAGATATGTTGGATGGGGCTGAGGTCCAGGTTCTCTCAGGTTCAGGTTATTCCACGGCAAACTGGGAAAGCGATCTCTTTCTGGACCTGACTTTGTGCACGCACCGCCATGTTTAAACAGGAAATGACCAAACACAAAGTAGTGGAAGCGCCCGGTTGTCTAAAATATCAGTGCATGCTGTAACATATCCTGTGTTTGGGGGCAAACCACGAGAAACAGCCTCAGACCAAAAGCACACAGTGATGAGGGGGCGAGGGGGGTGCACAGAGGAAAGGGGCAGCTGTGGCTTTACTACAAGGTAGCTGTGTGAATAAATGTGTTTAACTGGAATAAACCTGCTAATTCAGTGAAGTAAAGTTCCCTCCTGTTTGACACGATTCATCCATCAATCATGTGTCTTTAAGAATGTTATTTATCAAGCGAAAACAGCCAAACATGCTCGAGTTCCAGCTTCTCAAATGTGAGGATTTGCAGGTGCGATTAAATTTTGTCACCGTTCGTCCAACAGTCAGATTACATTTGGGTTATTTTGCCTGTTAGGACGTCATCTCGGGACTGTTCGCCTGTGGACAGCCTGTGCTTGGTTTACATCCCCCTCATTCTTAGTTTTCTGCAGATATTAAGGCAGGACAACGAACACCTTCATCCCTCTCATGGCCCTTTTCATAGCAGGTGAACATGATCAGGTTAATTAGCTCCACTCTGACCTGAAGTCTGATCAACCAGAGTGGAAACACCTGTCTGGGCTGCAAACTCGTGCTGGACTTCAGCTGTTGCTTGCAGACTTTAAGCCCTCCACAGTTTGGGCTAATATTTATGAAAGGAAATGAAGGTGTATCATCATTGTCATGAAAGACGCAGCCTTCGTTGTCTAAATATGACTGTAAAATGAACCCTGCTGACTCTCCTGCACTCAGTCTGTCAGGTGTCATCATCAGCACTGTGATTTGTCGAAGATGTTTTGCTCTGCTGCATCATTTTATGCTGCGAGAGAGCGAAATCTTCCACCATCAACAGGCACTCGAAGCTTTTACTGGTGTTCAGACTTTGTTTGAGTGCAGCCGGCTCGTCACAGACATCAGCAGCTTTCTAAAGCGATTAAATGCTCTGCTCTCATCCTGAATCTCATCCCGCCCTCCCAGGTTCGTAGCCCAGAATGCAATGCGTCTGCAAAAGCTTGGAGTGACGCACGTCCTCAACGTGGCCGAGGGCACCTCCTTCATGCACGTCAACACCAGTGTGGATTTCTACGCCGGCACGGGCATCACGTACCACGGCATCCAGGCCAACGACACCGAGCAGTTCAACCTCAGTGCCTTCTTTGAGGAGGGGGCTGATTTTATCGACAAGGCCCTCGCACACAATAACGGCAAAGGTGAGTCTATTCTGAGCTGTGAAATGTGAGATGTGTTGGGCTCAATGCTAAAAGGGGATATAATCAATACAAACGTTGGATCACATGACTGCTTGTATGTGAAATGTACTCATAATGAGAGAATAAACACCCGACTCTGCAGTTCCCCTCAGATCGACGGAGCATTTTAGCGTCTTTCAGCTCAATGTGTTTGTTTTTTTGCACTCTTCTGTTTTGCTTCACTCTCATAGCATCATTATCAGCTGCAGCGGGCAGATTTTCCTTTAGCAAAAAACCCTCTGAACACTACCTGCTCAGCACCAAGCAGCTGGCAAAGGTAGCCACTAGCAGGCGAGCGAAGTGGAGAATTACCACTAAAGAGCCAGATATGCTTCTCAGGAGGTGGTGGAGATGAAAGACAGATGAGAGGTGAGCGAATATTGAGCTAACTTTGGCCAGGTGATCACAAACACTAATCTAAATGAATGCCAATGTTGCGCCATAACTGCCAGGTGTGTAAATAAGCAACTGTTAAAAGTTCACTATATCGATTCAAAATGACTTAAACACTGAAATTAGACAAATTTTCATGACAATGTCAGCGTCAGTGCAGCCAAAATGAGCATGAACATTTTAAGATTTTGGCAGAAAACTTAATATTGCGTATCATTTCATGCAAATGCACCTGAAAACCAAAGAGAGCTGAGTTTATTTCCTAACAAAAACCTCTCCGTGGCAGAGCAGATCAGAGGCGAGCGCGGCGTCTGGCTCACTTCAGCAGCTCTCACTCGAAAGTAATTTGTCTCCACAACCTTTGTTGGACAAGCTCCTCTTGTTGCTTGTCCAACAAAAGATACAAGATATAAGGCGTCTTTTAATGATTCGATCTCAACGTGCTTCGTCGCTGTGGGTCTTAAAGCGAAGACAGGAGGTAATGTGACGGCCTCAAGCATCTCTGGCTAAATCTGACGCACTCCTGAGCCCTGCTCCATATTCCTTTATCAGATCGTGTCCCTGGACGTCAACATTGTCAGAATTTTCCATGCATGATACACCTGTAGCACCAGTCCGCCTAATTTGTTTTAGGTGATATGACACTTTTAGAGTAGGTAGCAGAATAACTGTGAAGAAACGATGTTTGAGAAATGGTCAAACAGTTAAAGTTAAGTCTTAAATCAGCCTTTTGATTTACCTGCAGTGTACAGTTCCAGGTCAGGTGTGCTGTGTTGGAAAGCTGAATATTCATATTAAAGAAACAGTCAGTCCCAGGAGGAGTCAGCCCTCCCCCACCTAAAAGAAGAACTCGTCCCCCAGCTCTCCCAAAGCTGCAGCTAAATTTAGTTAATTTGTCACTGCACATGAGGGATGTGTTTAATTAGCGTGCTGAACCCTGTGTTTTATGGCATGGATTTATTGTCAGCTTTGACACAGAAAAGCATTTAAACTTCCAGGCAGTTTGGCAAAGGCGCGCCAACGCCACGCTAAATCAGCTACTGTAAGGAGGACCGTGGAGGAGGAGGACGAGGAGGAGGGATGAAGGAGCAGGAAGAGGAGACTTTGCTTGACTTTGTGAATCATTATCTCTGACACTGAGCGCCCTTTAGCTGCAAGCAAAAGGTCATAGGTCAGATTTTAATGAGGAGCTGCATCGATGGATTTGTATGAAATGAACCAGCCATGAGGTTAATGTGCGTGTGCAGTAAGTGGTCTTTCATCTAAATACCACCGGCAGAAAGTACACAATTACCAGCACGCTGCGCTAATCAATATTTACATATTGACAGTGGATCAATGTGGTGAAAGGTGTCGGTCTTTAACACACTCACAGCTCCACAGAGCCTCTTTAACGTCTCAATTTCAGATACCTACAGCTGCCATTTAAATGATAGCTTACATGATTTAACAGCGGCCAGGCTAGTTTAGCCTGTGGCTAAAATGACGACGCTCGCTAGCATGTGTGGCTAACTAAGGCAAGCTAATGCTTAAACTGTGTGTGTCAGCTGGGAAGTCCGTCTCCAAATGATGTCTCCGTGCAACAAATTTTAAAATGTGAGCCCTGTAAAAGGGACTTAAAGATGTACTTGATGGCTGTGTCTATGATTGTAATGCTAAGGGGCTGAGGCTAAAGCTACGAGCTAAGCTTTGAAGTACTTTGAACGCAACGCTTGGTTTCTCCTGTAGGTCGTAAGCTAGTTAGCCAAACATGCTAACATTTGCGGCTTACGTTGGAGCAGATAAAGACAAAGTTTAATCCATCCATCCATTAAAAGACTGATTATCAAAATGTTTCCACCTGCTGCTTCCCAGCATGGTTTTGCTTGCTAGCGTTCTTCCCTGTTTTTATTTATTAGCTTAGCTTAGTGATGATCAGTAGGGCGTACAACAGGTCCCCCTGCTGGACAAACTGCTGTAGACTGTGAATTTGAACATGTCAAAACAGTTTGAATATAGAATTTATTTTCCACATTTGTGCAAAAACATGAATGACAGCCCAACTAGTGAAAGAGTGATGCAGCGAGCGAAGATCGGACGCGTCTAACAAGAGGATACAGCAGAATCGACATTGATCTGTGGCAGGCGGGGTGATTAGGTATTGAAGAGGTCCTTCTATTGGCAGCGGCCCGCTCTGGGTGGAGTACAGAGGAGGAGTGGATAGAAGGAGATTATACAACAGAGGAGAGGAGGAGAGAGATGTTGGGGATAATAGTGGGAGAGGGACACAGAGGAGGTGTTGGGTTTCAAATAAAGTGCCGAGTCTGCAGATCCGACCTGAGCCCGGCACATCAGCTGCTCTGTGACCGTTGCCAAGTTAGATTCCTCACGGGCTTCTGGTTGTCAGTAATGAAAGTGTGAGTCTGATGGAGATAAATAGGTATACAGACATGAAAACACAGAGACGGAGATGATTCATGTGCTCTGTCCGCACACACATTGTTTGCAGGATGCGGGTTCGCTGCAGGATGCGGCTGCAGTGAAGATGATTGACTTTGCCGCGTCTGCAGCAGAGGTCAGGTCTTGTATTTGCATCTCCTGGCACAGAAGATGCTTCGCTCGGCAAGTTTGGGCGCAGCACGTGTTCCCCAGCGACTCTGACTCCTTTTTGTTTTCTTTCTTAATTTGTTTCTTCTTTCTTACCTCATTTTTCTTCCTGCACTCCACAGTCTTGGACCAAAAAGACGCCATGAAACAGAAATCCGGCATGTCTTCTTAACTTTTCTGGTCCTTCACAGACACTGAGAGATGAGTTCTGATCATGTTTCTCTCTGTTAGTTGTTCAGTTATCTTCTGTCATGTCAGAAAGGGGTGACTCACTAACCCTGCCCAGCATATAAAACAACACTCAACCGTTAGCTCGCAGCTCGTAGCTGCTAGCAAAGCACAAAAAGTTTGATTACACCACCGAACAGCGTAATCAAAGTAAGCTAATGATGTGTTAGTTAATGCCGACAGCCATTTAAATTACAGTAATGTTACGATATCGCTGCTTATTTGTTAAGCCGTGGTCATATTTTATTATTTGGTGCACCGTGCTGCACCAAATGTGCATTAAAAGCAGCTTTGCACCACACGTGACTCAACTTCTTGCTCTGTTTCTCTGTTTGCACCCTGCAGGGAAGGTGTACGTACACTGCAGAGAAGGCTACAGCCGCTCGCCCACCATGGTCGTCGCTTACCTCATGCTGCGCCATAAAATGGATGCCCGGCTGGCGGTGGCCACCGTGAGGCATAAGAGAGAAATCGGCCCCAATGACGGCTTCCTTCGCCAACTGTGCCAACTTAACGAGAAGCTGGCGAAGGAGGGCAAGCTGAACGGGGAGGCGGGCAAACTAAAGACCAAGTGAGAGCAGGAGAGGGGACACACGAAGAGACCCTCCGCCCTGTCTCCTCCCATCATGCCTTTCACAGGCTTCAGCTGCTCTCGGAGGCTGACCCCACCCTGACCAAACCAGCACCCATCTGACACACCAGGGGTATTCTGAAACACAAACATACATGCATTTATCTGTGTAGATAATTACTCCTCATGCACACACAATCTGACACACATGCTGTTTCCTTTCTGATGCTCAGTTCACGTCCGTCACTGCTGCTCTGTGAGAGGACGTCCTATCGGTCCTACAAAGAGCTCGATCTCACATCCTGAATCCGAACGTCCCCCTTTTCTAATTCCACGCCACACAGATGTGCAGATGTCTCGCTGCTAGCGCCCAACAGCTCTAAATTTCCAGCGTTTCTCAGCCGAGCGTCTTAAAGCATTCCTTCAGTCCCCCCGAGCTGAGACGCTGAAGACGTCGCCCTGATTTTTAAGACTTCCTTAAATAGTTGTATGAAATAGAAGATTATAGCACAATCATTCCATAGTTTTCCACTGCCGGGAATGTCCGTGATGTCTCCGCCAGCATCACCTCCTCGATGTTAAAAAGCCGATGGCCACACGACACAGAAAGTGAATCCCAAACATTCCATAAAACAGGAAAAAAACCTTTGTTTGCCCACTTGATCCTCAAAATCTTCTACCTGAATTTAATGCACAAACACACATTATTCACACTCTCGAATGCAAGCTGTAGCTCTGTGTAGCATTTCAGTCGGCATCCTCCCTCTCCGGCCTCTGGTTTGACTGCAGGTAGCGTTAAATTTGCCGGTCAACGCAGAGCAGCTGCCTCCAGCGACGGCAAAGGTCGAGCTCGTTAAAAATGACGAGCCGCGCGGGTTGTTCACGTCGCTGCCGCGTTCAGCTGATATGACGACTGTTCGTTAGAGATGAACGATGCTGTTTCTGTTTGTCACTGAGCTGCATCTCTTCTACACCTTCACAGGAGCTCATTTACAGCATTTCACCTCTAAACAGGCTTATTTACAGCAGCTGGAGGTGAGACCAGCTGCAGCTGAGCCCCATCACCTGGTTAACATCCATCAGGTTTACGTTTGGTAAATATTCTTAATCTAGACACAATCTGCTGGTTCAGGTTGTGTGTTAGAGGCTAGAGGCAGAGCTTAGTGGGTAATTTTACATTGTTTGTAGTTTTAAGATCTGCTTTTAGTGAACAGACTTGCGGCGCATCTTCGCTGGACGTGTTTTCAGTCCGACAGAACAGCTTCAAATCCATTTCAGTCAGTGCAGCTGTCTGCACAGGCCGCCCAACAGCTACAGTTTCACTCGTCTGCTTATCTGATCTGTTTTTTCATGTGTAACTGCATGCGTCGGGCTCCGTGCGCTGACGAAGGCTGGTGTCCTACGCTCAGCAGTGCTCCTGAACGCCTCATCCTGTCAACACAAGGAGCACTGAAGCTGCTGCTCCTGTGCAGACGCTGAACCTCAACATAGTTTAAATCCTCCTTTAATCCTCTCTGTCACACTAAACACACTAATGTTTTCAGGTCTCTTTGTGTCCCCTCAACAGCAAGACAATTAATTGATTAGCCGATCAACAGATAATTAAGCTGCGGCTATTTTGGTAATCGATTAGTTGTTTTTCCAAGCAAAAATGCCAAAAATTCACCAACCACAGCTTCTCAAATGTGATGATTTGATGCTTTTTGTCATATATGATAATATATTATAAAGATAAATAACATGATTTAATAGATTAAACCATTAAGCAGTTATTAGTTGCAGCCCTGCACTGGTGTGCTGTCTGATTTTAAAATGATCTCAGAGCAGATTTAAGGTGCCAGAAAGTTGTTTTCTGTTACTTTCCTGATCCTCCCTGACCTTTCCCAAAAAGAGGAAACCTCCAGGTTTGTGTGGACAGACGGCTTAAATTGGACGGAAAAAGACTCATTTCCAAATTAGATTTCACCAGTTTACCTTCATCAAACCGGAGGCCAAGCGCTTCGACGGGGACGGATGCCACCCGCTTTCAACAGAACGTTCCAGTCATCACGCCAGAGAGTTGACCACTGCCAATTCCCTGACAGCCACTCGACCGGAGTCCAGTTCCACTGTTTCATCGACACAGTTTGTCAGAGGTCCATACACGACATGTCACCCGTCTCACTCCGAAGTGTGTGTGTCATCCAGGAATTTGTTACGCCGGGCTTTCTGCACACACAGGGTCGAGTCACAAAGCCTGTTTTGGTTCTATGTACTAAAGCATTGCAATATATGTCAATACCCCATCAGATATATAGAATGTAACCACATCTAAATATGACTATTCAGGCTGTAGTTGTTACATATAGGCAGCAGTAGTTTAACAATACATTTTGAAAGTATTTATTACTGGGCATAATACTGTAAACTAGACCTAGTGCCAGGAAGGACGCTGGTGGAGTGTTTTCCAAACCTGCACCAGGTCAGTCCTCCACAGAGCTGCTGCTGAGACACATTCCCATGCAACAAGTGCGAGTAGGCGATTTGATGGAAAGTCAGAGCTGCTGAGCTGGATGAGCGCCGGCGTGGCCTCAGCGTGCGTCTGTAGCTCAGACGCCACGTCCCGCACGTCGGACCGCGTCCTCCTCCTGAACAAACGGCCCGGGGCGCGTTAGCACGAGTCCGGGGGGAACGTCGTCTCACTAGAGAGGAACATGGAAACTAGGTAGTCTCACCTCATTAATGGCACTATTTACTCCTCCTTTGATATATCTGTATACATATGAATATATACATGTATACTGTATATACATATTTAAGTGTTGACATATATGAATGTATGAGCAATGTGTCTATAACGTGTAGGTGTCTTAAGTCCTTATATATCATGTTATATTTGTATATGCTCCTCCATTCTTTCTGTTCCACAGTTGATTACATGTACATTCATATTCAAATATAATGTACATGTAAAATGTTGTGTGTGTAATTGTGATATTTCTCATCACAATTGTGCAGAAGTTTGCTGATGATAGCAGGGTTCTTCCACGCTTAGCTGGAATACTGAGGCATGCTAATCGTTGTGTTTATGAGTGTTTTTGTACAGTTTCCATGGTACTTTATTCAAGTGCAGCAAGGTGCAGGTGGCAGCTTATCAGATGGATGTGGATTATCCTGCATGTGACCTTTCTGCGTTCATGTCACCACGTGCATCTCGTCCCATCGCCCATTCATTGCTCTCTTTCTGGACAGGAGTTGGACGCTTTCTGTTGAGATCAGTATCTGGGTTTCTTTGGATGAGGGTGGACTGATTCTGCAGCTGCACTTTCCATTTCAATGCAATGTTCTGAGCCGCAGAGCGCTCCATCTGCAGACTCTCCACTAGGGGGAGCTGCTCAGTCAGAGTTGGACGAGGGGTCTGCAGCGTGAGGCCGGTCGTCCTTTGGCTCTTAGATTAGTCTGATGCAAGTTTCACAGAAAATAAAGTCTTATTTTATTTTAAGAAAAAAATACCAGTGTTTCGGTGGTAACAAAAGCCTTAATTTACCCAGAATTCATTGCATATTAGCACAGCTTAGTGCAGCAGATGAACTGAGACGTTTATCCCACTGTTAGATCTAGTCCAAGTCTTTATGAAGCTCCAGTTCTACACATGAGGACCTGCGCCACCTACAGGAAAAGGAAGCAATAGCAGCAGCAATTTGAAACCCGCAGATGTTTCAATATTTGAGCCTCCTGATAGAAATTTGTTTTAGAAATTGTTTTTATTTTCATTTCTGAACTATCCCTAATCCATCAGACAAGTGAGCTCAAGTCAAACTACTATTTTTATATTTAATTTCCTTTATTTTTAGGTGCTTTCCTTACAGTCAGGCTTGTAATTCGATGGTTCCATCTTTTCCTATCTGCAGATTTGCTGCTTCAGATTGAATATTTCTGTGTTTTGGAACAAAAAAAAGCTGTTTTAAGACATCACCTTTGACTCAGGAAATTCTGATGTTTATTTTCACCATTTGCTGAGGTTTTATAGTACAAATGTTAATGGATTAGTCATGGAAATAGTCGATAGGTCAATCAGTAATGGAAATAATTATTAAATTAGTTGCTTCCACACTGTGGTGTGATTTCAGCTTTGCATAACTTGGATGTAATCCAGTCAAATGTGAGTCTAACCACTGTGAAGATTTAAGGGTCACTGGTCAAGTTCTGCAGACTCCAATTTAAATAAATACAGCCAGAAGAGGCAGTTTTAGGCCATGTGTTTATACAGGGATCCGATCCAACATCCAACTTTTAAATAAAATCTTGAAACATGCATTGAAATGTCAAGTGTTGTTGTAGCCTCTGACTCATTATTGGCCAGGAACACAAGTCAGAGGAGGGAATATTATCACGGGGAGTTAGAAACGAGGGCAAACTGTCTCAAAGTTTGCTGAGTGAGAACATGAGCGAGGTTGTGATGTGTCTCCTGGGGGGCGTCACAAGGTTGCACTGATTCTGGCTCTCGGTGCTGGTTCATACGCAGGTTGTTCCCGTCCACTCCCGGCCGTCATCTGGTCATCTCATACGCTTGAAAATGTTGCAGATCTGTAAAGCAATCTTCTTGCAAACACTGCTTCCCGTTGTGGGATTCCTGAGTGCCTGGCAAGATAAATCCGATGCAGGTGGTCAAGTCAGAAAGCATTTTCAGGTGTGATTTAGCACACGCTGGAGTTTCCCACCTCCTCATCCTGAACCCAAACCCCCAACAGTGAAGTTTGCTTTGAGTCTACAGGCAGAGATCCGTTTACCTCTGTGCCCAAACGCATCACATCACACACCCAGACTGTCCGTGCCAAGTGACCTACAGTGCTGTCTCGTACAAAAGCCGTTTGTTAGTGTTTATGTTTCACTCGTCAGCTCTACAGGACCGACCACACAAAAAGCAACAACTGACTCGACACAGCTGAGTTTTACAGACAAAATATCTTTTAATTTGGATCAGTCCAGGATGAGGGTATACCAGAGGTGGGGGCCTCGAGTCACATGACTTCAGACTTACTGGACTAACACTGCTAAAAGACTTCTCAGCTTGAGACTTGACTTAGACTTGAGACAGAGGACTTTTTAATTTACATTTTTCTAGATATGAGAAGTTTTTTTGAAACATGATTGAGTGATTTCTAGTACAATGCGCGCAAACCTGGCAACCCAGCAGTGCAGCAGTGGCCAACAGCTGTCATGGAGGGGGCGTGTCCAAACATGGAGGACAGGAGTAAGACAGCGGTATGAACGTCAGTCAAAATCAGTGACTCAACCACGAAAACAGCCTCATCCGTCACTTCGAAACCCACAAAGAACGGTACATGAATGTGTGATGTTAGCAATGCTAAGCTAATGCTTTAAGCTATGTTGGGGGACTGATCGGGGAACTTTGCGATCACGTTACTCATGACTAAACGTTCCAGGTGTCAGGTTAGCCCTCTCTCTGTTGGCTCTTTAATCCTAATTAATTTGAATCATGTGGCCGCTCTGCTCCAATCATTCGCTGCCTGTGTCGCTGCATGTCTGCTGTCGTTTAACTGTTTTAGACGTGGAAATCATCAGAATCGACTCGACTTGCAACTTGCTCGACTTACTTTATTCTCACACAGTAACTTACTGGAGACTTGCAGGTTAAGACTTGTTTGCGACCCACTCCCACATCTGGTATGTCCTTTATAGCCTCAACTGCCTGCAACAACCTGCTTATTGATTGATTCATCGAGGGTCTGATCAACACTCGAATTAGCCACCGTAGAAGTTTTCTGTCACTGATTGGAGCCACAGTTTACAGGACAAAGCTCTTCCTTTTTGGGTTTGCATAAAAAGAAAGCGTCTATGATGGCTGCACCGCTGGTTTCCCACTCTTTTATGCATTGAGTAACAGATAAACACTGCCACCTGCTGTCCAACAAGTCGAGTTCAAGTTCTTTTTCAAATCATCTTCCTAAATGTGAAACCCTGTAACGTCAAGATTAAGCAAACACGGTACCAGCATCATTTTGTGGGTTATACTCCAGGTACAGAACATCATGTGTTATCGAGAATGTCAAATGTGAAATGCCATTAATGTATATTGTTATATATCCTGAGTATGTAACACGCACTAAGGCAATTGTGAATTGCTGCATTTTACTGTCTTAACTGGCCTACTGTATAGATAGGACATTGTTTGATATTGGATCGAGTGAGTTGAAGTTGTAGATGAAGCATAATTTATTTCTTTTCTCCTTCAAGTAATATTTTGAATTTGTCCGATTACGAGGACGTAAGTTTATTATGGGTTCATTCTTTTTGCTTTGCTAATAAAGAAGAAAGTATTTTGTACAGTAGGAAACTCTCAAAGGTTCCTGATTGTTACCTGCTTCTCCAGCTCAGCCATTAAGCTAAATACAGGATGTCGTGATCTGTGTTGTTTTTGGATGTAATGGCAGTCAGACCTGGAACAGACGCTGAGTGTAATTCATCCGCAGTGCTTGTTGAAAACCACACGAGTGACCAGAGAGGAGAGGAGGGTTGTTAAATCACTCAGAGAGAGCCAGGTAGTCTTTTATCACAGAAAACTACTTTAAATTGACTTCCCTTCAAATTTGCAGTCCCATGTGGCGAAGCTCCGCCATCTGTGCCGACGTAGGCAAAACGCTGACATGTTTAAACCGTCCGTGACTGACAGCTGATGTCTTACGTCATGGAAACTCATCTGGCTGAACTTCTGTGTCCATGACGCAGTAAACTCCATCCATCTGGTTCTCTCGAGAGCGTTCAAACAAACACCGGAAATTACTTACAAATACCGTTTGGCCCAGGTGAGGTGCCGACACCGCAGCCGTCATCTTCTCCCTCTTGCTCCCATCCTGATTACCGGCTTAAAGCAGGAGTTTTAGCACAAATGAGCCCACTGCCTGACTCCTCCTGGAGTCCGCTCCACAGTCTTGTCTCATAGCTGCATTTCCGTTCATGTAGACGTCACAGAGGACATCGCTGTGCTGTTGGATCGGCCGTCTATGGTACCTCCGCATCGGTCACCGCCACTGACATCTCAACAAACGCACCACAACAGTGACAACACAGCACCCCACCCAAAGCCTTACAGGAAAGACCGATTCTTTAGATTGTTTTTCAGTTTGAGTATCTCACTTCACAGCGCAGGAAGGGCCAGCTCCCTTACAGAGCGAGACATTGTTGAAGTGCACTTGATTTTAAATTGCAATGTTATTTTTCTTACCTTGGAGAAGCCCCTTCTTTCTTATGTTTAAGAAATAAATGGCTGAGGTATTAACATCTGATCACGAGTGGCTTACTCTCTCTGACAGCTGACGTGTACTGTATGTTTACTCTGTCTGTGTTTCCCATTTCCTGTTCAGTGCTACACACCATTTACACACACATTTGTACTTCAGTCTGTTTTTTTAATAGACATTAGAAAGAGTTCCTCCTCAATAACAACACTGTTGCCAGGCACCAAAACATGAATATTATAAACTATGAACAGCAGCTCTGTCTGCTGTGGTATCCATTTTATTAATGTTAGCGAAAGCAATTTAATCAGTTTTGGGTTTAAAATGTAAAAATATTTGAAACCAAGGTACTCTGATGAACAGATCATTACTTTATTTTAAAGTACTGGCCAGTGTCCTGCTTGAAGTCCAAAGTGACAGGAAGGTCACAGACAGGTAAAAAGGTGGTTTTCAGGAGCAAGAAACAGGAGTAAGGGACAGGTGTGGCTCAGATAACGAGGAGCAGGTGTGCAGGGAGGAGCAGGAAATCAAAAATCCATTCATTCTGGTGGAATCGATCAAGGGTCCACAGAGGAAGGTGGAATTAACCCACATGAATGTTCAGTTCTGGTGAACTTTGCTGGCTTTGATGGGACGGAGAGCAGAGAGGCCAAAGAACAGGAAGCTATCGTAGCTAATTAGCTGTGTGCACCATCAACTTTCATTTAACTTCCTCTGTCGGAGTACGAGCTGCTCCACAAAGGAGGAATTGTTTGCAGCGAGTTATGAGACAAGTTGATGCAAACGTGTCAAATAAACTGTGAATTTATTGTCCCACTAGCTAATGAGCTAATAGCAAGCTCATTGAGCTAAAGGAAATGAGAGAGGAGAGATAATGTAGACGTTAGTTCCAGGAGCTAGCGAGCTAACTTCGGCCTTCTGGTGTCCATGGCTCAGCATATGTTTACCTGTACACCTTCATTCAAGATTGAATATAATCTACAGACATCTGATCAATATATTGAAACAATGACCTCTATAATATGGTGGCATAAAAATAACTAAAGTCTAACAAAATGCAAACATTTCAAGTAAGTGACTTTATCTCTAAACTGCTCGCATCTTTCAGTGTCACTGAGGCCAGACACAGACACATTTTCACCACTAGGTGGAGGCAGATCCCTGTTCACACTCTCCAATGGAAACACAGCAGCGAGCCACAAATGTCAAAAATAGATCCACAGAGAGAGAAAGCATGAAAGTCAGAGGGGAAATGACATCAAGAGTTGGAACGAGATGACAAAGAGAACAAAAGAAAGCCTTCCAAGTCCAAGGCTCCAAGTGTTGATGCAAATGCTATTTTATGTTTCACAAGACTGGACGGACACACCTGGGATGGACTCGTCACACAGCAGGGTCACTGAGGAGGCTCCAACCGAGTGGAGGTCCTCTCTCTACCTTCTGCACTGGTCTTCTCTCTCCACGCTCCCCTGCACAAGCAATTATTGCAGACCAGCTGTGTGGTCCCTTACGGGCCCCTGGAAACCAGGGACCTCCTCCCTGCTGCGGCTGAATTCATCGCAACAAGCAGAGAATTTCAATCAATGTAGAAGGAAAAGGGCCATTTCATTCCTGCTGAAGGAAAAAGATGGACAATCGAATCATTTGTTCTAGAAATAAAAATGAGACCGCTGCTTAAATGAGACCTGTTAGCCTTCATCCGTGACTCCACATCCAGGATGTCTGAGGGAGAAATGTGCCAGGTACAGCACCCACCAGGGAGAACCGGCTCAGGAAGTAGCTGGAGGAAAATGGAGGGATTACGTGTTGCAGCAGGTTATAGGTCCCTCTCTGCTGCTTATTTGAAGGAATCCAGGATGCTTTTTCCCCAAAATCTCATCAATAACAGCACCGGGCCCCGTGTGATGAAGTGCCATTTATTTCAGCTATGTGCAGCGGTGGTATGTGCAGCGTGGAAATGTTTATAGCCGAAGCCGGAATCAAAGCAGACGAGTTCCTGTGCTCAGTAACGGTGCGGTCACATGCGCTGGTGACACTTTAATCAGTGACTCAAAGGAAGGATGTTTGAATTCAAGATGGATTTGGTTCCAGGGTTGTTTTAGATGTTATTACATTTCAAATGAAAGTCGATTAAAAAGTCGTGTTTTAGCTGAAAACTTTTTCTGAAGGATGAATCACTGTCTCGCTCATACACCATCTCCCATGAGCTCAGAGTCACTCATCGTGTTTGAATAATCTGGGTGGAAGCTGGTGTTTGATACTTGTTTATGGGGGAAATGATTCATTGATGAGAAAGAGGATATCCAATCAGTTTTGGCCTTGATGAACTTGAATTTTTCTCCCATAATCTCACTAAATAAAGTTATCAGTCGCCTTTGAAACTTTTATTGCTCGTTGACTCATTTACCCCTCCGGCTGTATGAACACCAGTGAGTTGATTCTCAAACTTCCAGAGTCACTTGCATTTTTCTTTTCTTTCCTCCCATATGTTTGGGTTCATTAGACTACTTAAAATATGATTACAGTCCTTAAATACGCTTGCCTCTCCACAACTCTTTTTTTTTTTTTACTCATATGGGCCCTTCAGCTTTCATCTTCATCCTCGGTTTTAACGGCTATATCAAATAGAAAGCACATGATGCTCTCTTTAAGTCCTCATCCTAATATCCCGCATTCAAGTTTGGAGGATGGAGAGGGTGGAAAGGCAGCAGGGTGAGGAGGGAGACATGCACATCTGTGGCGCAGCGCTAATTATTGGGAAATATTGAGAACAAGGGAAAAGGGAGAAAGAGAGAATGAGGTTTGGAGCTGAGAGATCCTCAGATCCTCTTCCAAGTGCCTGTGCCCGTGGTAGTGCTGCTTGTTTAATCTCTGTCTCTCAAGTTTTACTGCACTTGCTGCGCTGCATGTTGATCCTGCGGGTCCAGTGTTTATGCATCGAACCCACACACAGATATGAAGATAAAGCTGCCATGTCAGGCTGCTGCTTTAGACTTTATATGTCTCGTCATGAACGCTTGATTTTAATACTGATGGAAAATGCTTAATGGGAACCAGTTGATTGCTGTGTGAGGAACGATGTCATGACCTTATCCTTGAACCAAAACATCCTCGTTGAGAGCTGCTGGGGCTGCAGAGCGACACTGAATACTCGTGGAAAGCAGTCAGTGACGTTGTTGAAACGCAGGCCTCGTTTTCGGCCTTAAAACAGGTTTTGCAGCCGCACTAATAGTAAAGGGCTGCACATTATCAACCCATTGTCACAAGAATATGTGACTGCGCAAGCACAGCCTCACAAAATTAAGTATTCCCCAAACCATTACCATGAAATATCTGTTCATTATAAGCATGCAAATACAATAAACTGAGTGTTGCGATTGTTACAGGAATCTTGTTTGACTGATGCATTTTATATAATCAGCTCCAGATGGGCTGTACCACTCAATTAGCATCACCTGCTCAAAGTTAACGGCCTCATATTCATAACACACTAACTACTCAGGCTTCATACTGTGGCAGTGTACACTTCATTAATAAGAGTGTTACTGTTTTTTTCTTCAAGGCATGGTTTCAGTGTTTTTCCAGAAAACCGTGTGTGTGTGTGCACCTTTTAAGATTTTAGAGGAAGTGAGGCGACATCCTGTTCATGAGAAATCATACTAATAAACCTGAGCTGATTTTTGCTAAGTACACCTTATGCATTCTTACATCATGTTCAGCATTAGCATGCTGCGACAGCACAAGCATCCACCCTGTTTATGTAGAAGCCAGCGAAGCTTTTCTCCTTCAGCTGTACCATGACAGTGCTCTTATTTACAAAGCGTGCAATCATTTCTGTCCCAAACATGCCATGTGTGGTTACACTATGTGAAAAGATGCAAGAAAGCAACATTTGTGCATTAAACAAAGGCTGGGCTTTCTCAGGAAGCTGCACAGTGGGTGGGCCTGGAACTGACAGCAAGCTGCAGCACCTTCACGTGACGAGCTGAGGCACGACCTCTTTTAATACCTCTGCTATTAATTAGCCTTTATTGGATTAAATACAAGAGCGGCGGATTATTCTCACATGCTTGTTATCTTGTTTTATTAATCTTGTAAAGGAAAATCAAAGTTGTGAGTGACTCTTGGACCCTGAGAAGAACCATCTCGGAGAGCCAGTGTGAGTTCTCGCGGGCACGGCAGCTGAGCCTGTTTGTACTTTCATGCTTAATTAGCACACCTTGCAAAGTATTCTGGGAGATTTGGACAGTCAGGAAGAATGTGGAGCTTTCAGGCTTATGCAGCACCAGATTTTTCATTCACCACCTTCATATATCACAGCTCGCTTCTGCTGATATTTTCATAAGCTGGTGCTTTAGTGAGATTTTTTTTTTCTGTAGCTTGCAAAAACACTTTTCAGTCACTTCTTGGCACCTGATGGTGCCATAAATGTATACTGTAACAGGCATACATTACAGCATGCATGAATGATGACTTGAGCTCTCTATAAATTGAAGTTAAAAGTTTGAATCTGACTCTAATTTACAGAGCTCTTACTGGAATAGTTCAACATTTTGGCAAGTGCACATATTTGCTTTGGTGCTGAGAGTGAAATAAGAAGATTGATACCACTCTCATGTTTTTGCGTTAAGTATGAAGCCGGATCTGGGAGGCTGTTAGCTTAGCGTAGCATAAAGATTGGAAGCGGGGGGCACAGCTAGCTTTGCTATGATCAAAAATATGCCTACCAACACCTTTAAGCTAACTGGTTTCTTTATTTCACAATGTGAAAATAACAGTTTGTGATTCTGGTGGGTGTTAACACGTACCATCCCATAAAACTACAGATTATTGGTTTTATATTTCTGTTTGTTTAGGTTAAAGAAACAAGCTAATATATGAGCTTTAGAGGTGTTAGTAGATGTAGTTTTGAAACTTTGAGAGAGTCCGGCCGGCTGTTTGCAGTCTTTACGCTACGCTAGGCTAACAACTTGTTGACGGCATACATGAAGCACAGACGTGAAAGCAGTATGAATCTTCTCACCTTAGAAAGTGAATAATTGTGTTTCCCACTATATGTTTAAAACAATAATCACAAAACTTGTGCCGGCACATGATGAGATGTACTTTGATGCTACTGAATATAACACAAACAAAACCTGCATGTGCACAGTCACAGAGGAGCCCAAAAACCATAGTGAGGCCCTTTGTCTTAAGCACAACAGATTACAGATAGCTCACAATATACAGTGTATGTGTATATGATGATGGTGATGATGACGACATGTGTTTCTGGTTAGTAAGAGTTAATCTACAAATTCTATATTGAGTTTATGACAAAAAAAAAAGAACAGACAGCAGTCATTTATCTGCTTGGCCTCAGCAACAGTGTTAATTACCCTCTTTGCTTCCATGTCTGCTACACAGGTTATATTTAGACATTTTATGGCGCTGCTGTTTGACAATATACAGCTTAGATTGAAGGGAAGGTGCAGTATGTGAAGGAAGATATGAGATCCTGAGTCAGCAGAGAGCTGCTAGCTAGAGGCACCTCGGCAGACACAAAGACAGACGCTAATAGTACAGTCTTATAAACCTGCAACTTTATATAACGCAGTATCATTGTTGTCGTGAGCATAAATCACAAGTTTTATTTACCTAATTCATCCCGCAAAGACGAATTTTGTTCCTGTGGTTGGTTGATGACCATCTTGTGTACAAACATTGATCTTTTCTGTAGAGGTATTTATATAAAACAGGATCCTGCAGTGGTTTTCAAAACCAGAAGGCTGTAGTTTTCGCTCTGACCGCTGAAATCAGTCTGATTTACACCTCAGATACTGGTATTTAGATGTCCAGATAGTTATAGAGTTTGGGCTAAAATGAAGCTAAAGTACACAGTGTTTTGAAAATCCACTTTTTTGCTTTCTTGCTGAGACTGAGATGAGATGATTGATACCACTCTCATGTCTGTGTGCTAAATATTTAGCCAGAACCTGCAGGTGATTAGCTTAGCTTAGTTTAGCACAGAGACTGGCAGCAGGAGGAGGCAGCTAGCTTAACTCTCTGTGAAGTTAAAAAATACATCGACTAACCTCAGTAGAGCTAACTAATACATGATATCACATTAGTGAGCTTCAGAACTTTAGATGTGTGTTTATTAACTTTTGACAGAGTCAGCAGGTGATTAGCTTAGCTTAGTTTAGCACAGAGACTGGGAGCAGGGGTAGCAGCTAGCTTAGCTCTCTGTGAAGTTAAAAAATACACTGACCATCAGAAAAGATCAGAGCTAACAGGTGATTAGCTTAGCTTAGTTTAGTTTAACCCAAAGACCAGTAGCAGCTAGCTTAGCTCTCTGTGAAGTTAAAAAATACACTGACCATCAGAAAAGATCAGAGCTAACAGGTGATTAGCTTAGCTTAGTTTAGTTTAGCCCAAAACTAGTAGCAGCTAGCTTAGTGAAGTTAAACGCCAACAGGTGATAAGCTTTGCTTAGCTTAGTTTAGCCCAAAGACTAGTAGCAGCTAACTTAACTCCAACTAACTAGTACATGGTATAACATTAGAGCTTCGTCAGATCTTTTCCTTTAATTGGGCTTTATTATCTAACCTTTATTTACATATGATTTAAACATACAAAAATGTATTTGCTGCTTGGCCTTAACTGGGCCAGTTACTTAAACTAAAAACATCCTGTGTTACATGAGGGCTGAGACAGACATGACGTATACAGCACACGGATGCTCATGCAAAACAAAACACATCGTCCATAGTCGTCCTTAGTCGTCCACTTTGTGTGGTGAATAATTTGTTGGGCAATTTCTTTCACTGCTAAGAATAGCACCTGCGGCCGGCTGGCAGGCAGCATGCTGGTGGTGAGCGGTGTGCTGAGAGGCTCAGGGTGGTTAGCAAACAGCTCAGTGTGGTCTCTGAAGTCCTGCCAGACTGGTTCCCACAGTTCCTACTACTTGGCTGCAAGGCTGTTTCAATGGGCGTACTTTCTATTTTGATGATTCTCTGAAAAGCCGTAAGACAAACAATAGAAATGGCTGGAGTCTGATTTACAACAGCCAGCCAGGGTTAGCTCTCCTGTTCTCATGCGTGGAAACCACATAAAAGATCAGAGTCGAAGAGAAATCCCACTTTGGACTTTAAGGCTTATCATGTCTCGGCTGCAGCTCGACTGGAAGAGTCGGTCACCTCCCATTGACCTCCACTCTGCTGAAGAAAGCCATGCAGGCGGCCAGCAGACAAACAAATTGTACTTTCAGTGAGAAGTCAAGAGACTGAAAATACAAATCACAGGCAGCATCCTGAGCCGTTAGTGTCTTCCCTTCTTCTCTTCCTCTCATGCCCACATTTCTCAAAGCTAATCCGGTGCTTAAAAACAAGGGAGTGTTTATTCTCATGCATTATTGTTCAGCTGAACAGTGATAAATTATTTTCATTATATGCCAGTGCACAGATACGATTTGGAAAGAGCTGTGTGCTGGAAAGCGCTGAGGGGGTTAGCTCTGGTGTTCTCTACAGCGGGATACACGAACTGATACAGAGCAGAGCCGCTGTCAATAAGAAAACGCTTTCAAATACGTCCAGGGTCAATGCACAGCAATTGATCAACATTACTGCGCTCTTTGTAGTCAGTGCCAAGTTTTAGACTCTTTGTACATGAATCATGAGCGCAGTGAAAATGTAAGCACAAGAATGCATTTGTTTCTGATCAACAGCAGCGACAAAGCAACAAAATTTTCACTTAAACATCCTCTGCTGCATTTTAAATTACAGTCTGGCAGTTTTGTTAGGAAGACTAATGCAAGGTTAGATATTTACTTATGGAAGAAGCTCATGAATGGAACTAAAAATATCCAGATGTGCAGCGGCTTGAAATGTCGATATGATACAATCCACATTTCAAATGCACAAACACTGATAAGTATCTGCATGTATACATATGAGCACAGATTTTCCAGAACGTCTTTCTTTGTAACTGTATCTGCGCTCCTTAACTTAGATTTGTCCTGTCACAAGTGATGCATTCTTGTACTTTTGAAGGCCAATTTGTGGGCAGGAATTTGTCCAATTTGTTCTTACATGCACAGAATATGACAGCTTTTCAAATGGAATCACTCTCAGGAATTTTTCAAACCACACTGAAACACAAGGTATTTATCACTGATCCACATCTGAAGGGTACATGTCAACACATTTTGCTTATATTTAACAGCATGTCATGCAGTATCTTTCAGTCCACAGGGCATAAATATACAGTATGCGGCTTCGCCCATGTTGCACTTCATACAGATTTTGGTACGCTCTGCAGCATATCTAGATCTTATAACTGGTGTCAGATGTAATTCATGAATCATCTTACATTGTATTTTACAAAGTAAGTTAAGCAAATTTTATGCTTGGCTGTGTTGGAATAGTTTGTGTATCCATCGCAGCAAAATGTGACAAAGTGCAGATAAATAATGACTGCAGAATTAGCGCCACCTACTGTTTGTTTGATGAACCAACACCTCCTTCTTCTTTACATCAAAGTAGTAGAAGGAAACATCCATTAACTTTACTTTTCTTTTGCAGATTTTATGGGAATTCTGTTCAAATTTACATTAGATTTGTTACAGAAAACCAGCATCTTTGATTTCTGTATTCTTTTCAAAACACAAATATAAGAAGGCGACATTTTAAGCCCTAACACTTAGTGGTCAAAGTTGCCAAAAGGTGCCTAAACAATGTACACAAACAGCACAAGAATTTTGATTAAATAGTGCAAAATTGCCAAAATTTTGATTAAAATCTGATCCAGAAGTCAACCAGACTAAATCTGATCCGACACTTCATGCCAGCTTTAGTCCCAGTGCCTCAACCATCCATCCATCCATTATCTATACCGCCTATCCCTTTCGGGGTTGCGGGGGGCTGGAGCCTATCCCAGCTACAATGGGCGAGAGGCGGGGTACACCCTGAACCGGTTGCCAGCCGATTGCAGGGCCACATGTAATGACAAACAAACATTCACACTCACACTCACACCTACGGACAATTTAGAGTCATCAATTAACCTAATGAGCATGTTTTTGGTCTGTGGGAGGAAGCCGGAGTACCCGGAGAGAACCCACGCATGCACGGGAAGAACATGCAAACTTCACACAGAAAGGCCCCGCCTGACCCGGGGATCGAACCGGCAACCTTCTTGCTGTGAGGCACGCACACTACCTGCTGCGCCACCGTGCAGCCCCAGTGCCTCAACCCTGATATGAAAACCTATTTTCTTTTTCAACTGAGCGCCTACAAAACACATGAAGTCGTATGTGAGCATGGTGAATTTGACTTTTTAATACATGGCAGGGTCGAGGCAATGTGTCACCATTCGCTCCACAGTGAAAGGAAACCTCCACACGTTCACATTCATAAAGCTCTGACTGTAATATCTTCACGGATTGATGTGGGAAGACAGAAAGCTGAACTTGAACCTCCTTTGCATAATTGTGGTGGACACATTATGAATAATTCACTCACTCAAACAGAGAGTTAAACATTGCAGAGTTTCAAACGCACAGCGCTGTAACAAAATCTCCTTATTTACTTTCATTGGCCTGTAATTGTGTTGGGAAAAGGGAAACTCGGTTCAAACCTGTGTGATCGTATAGTTAACAAACTTGTAGCCTACAATGAATCACACGACCAAACACAAGGCACGAGGAGCTGGAAAGGTTTGTTTATGGACTGAAAACACTGTTTTTCTCCTTTTCCATAAAAATTACACTCCGCCATCGTCCACAGTGCCGGAGGCGCTCTTGCAATCTGGTGAGCATCTGATTGTTATTTGGACCTCATTGTACTGTTATCAAGATAAAAACACTGAGCTGGGGCCCAAGGGCTCTTTAAAGAAACCCAGAGAGGTCTAAATTGAGACTGTGACTGACATTGGTTGCGATGTCGGCGAGAAGGCTGTAATCAGAGCTGGCTTTGTGTAGACAGCGGGACCATCCGACGCTCGCTAAAAAAACTGTGGCACATCTCGGAGTTGTAGGCTGACACATGGGCAGAGGACATGCAGCAGCTGTCTGCGCTTACTTCAGGACCTCGAATCATGTTCGACTTCAATGTTACAACACCATGGATACACGTGAACGTGAACATGAACAAGCCTTTCGCTATCAGTGTTTTTGACGGAATTTCACTCTTGAGGTCCAATTCAGCGATTTTGCCATACTGTATGTCGACCGTTATTAGCCAAAACTTGAGAAAACTACACGTTAGCTCTTGTCCATCGTGATTCCACTTTACCGTTGTTGCAAAGACACGCTGCTGTCTTTAGCAAAAAAGCTCTGATAAACACATTGTTCACTACCTGCCCAGTACCAAGGCAAGATTAGCTACTAGCTAGTGAATGTTATGGAGCATTTAGCAGCTAAACAGCCAGATGTTTCCCTCCAAAACAGAGCTAAAACAGAAACTTACACTCATCATGTGGTCAAAATCACGTCTCCAAATAAATGCTAATGATGCTCCAAATCTGCTGAATGTGTAGATAGGCAACTATTTGCTAACAGATTAGCTGTAGCAGTTTTTAGGGTGTGATAGGTTAGCGTTAGCTTGTTCTGCTGCCCCAAAGTGGCCAAAAACAAACATCAGTTGATATTATAGATTTCGTCTTGTGCAGACATTATACTGCACCCGATAACATGCCAAACAGCTGAAGAGTAACAGAATTAAGCAGCATTTACAGAAGAATTTCATGTTTATTCATATATTGTAAATGCATAGTAATATTGTGGTAAGACTACAAAAAGAGTAACTGAACCAAAAGAGTGTCGTTTGACTTAATGAGACTTTCACTCATGATAAATGGCTCTGCTGCCTCACAAGAATGATGTTGTTTACTGACCGACGTTATTTAAGCCTCATCTTACAATATCATTATTCTGATTTAGCGTCGTGCCCGTTTACGTCCACCATTCTGAATTGCGATGGACGACCGGTTGGCCACAGCTGTGCAAACCCTGATTTAAGGCTTGTGTAAAAGTAGATGGACCATGAGGAGGACATGTGTGATTATGGAAGCTGCTCTGCGCCTCAAATGAATGGGTACAAGATGTGTCAGAGCAGTGATAATGGCTGAGATATACGGGCTTTTCCCCAATTTTTTCATCCTTCAAGCTATTCTCCGGACTCGTCCGTACATGCCCGTGCCCACCAAAAGTGCTGGACGTTAAGAAAGACTTTTCCCTCCTCAACTTGTTTTTTCTCCCTCAAGAGGGCAGTGTTTGAATGAAGGAGCCTCCATCTGTCAGCACTCATCAAATCACAGGGATGTGAGGGGATGCCAAGAACTTGGAGTCCTCAGTCCATATTGTTTTATTCAAACCAGATACGAGAGATATGGAGCGCTGGATTCCCATGTAAAACATCAGATACATTCAAATCATGGTGCTGAAGTGTGTCTTAGTGCAGGAGGAGGACGGAGGTGATGGAGGTCAGTGGACTTCTCAAAACTGCGGGATAAGGTTGAGACTCACAGACTGATCTCATTGGTTTGAGTCTCTTCTAATCACATAATTGATGTGAGAAATCGATGATTAACTCAAGCAGGCAGGGTGAAGCCTGTTCGGAGGAGTGTCGCAGGAGGCGCATGTTGCAGCAGCTTCATTTCTGCTCCCGCAGATGCAGTCCAAAATAAACCACCTCAAAAACGTCCAAATGCTTCGGAGACACATGATGCTGTGGAAGTCATTAAAGGGGGAGAAGACGCTTGTTGTTCACTTAGTGCCAACAACAACAACAACAACAACAACAACACAGTGAGATGTGCAGATCAGCTGCTTCACTCAGCACGCTCCAACAGTTAGTCTGCTCCTCCATGTCCTTCGCCTCTCCTCCTCTCCTCTCGCCTCCCTTTTCCCTCTGTCTTCTCCTCAATCGTCCTCTGGTTCATTTCTCTCCTTCAAAGGATTTTTTCCTCCGCTCACCTTTTTCTTCTCCTCTGCAGTCTCTCACCTTTCACCTCTGTCTCATCCTTCTCCTCTCCCCTCACGTCTGTTATCTTCTCTATTTCCTTCTCTTCTCCTCTTCTCTCCTCTATTTTCCTCTCCTTTCTCTTCCTCTCCTCTGTTTCGCCCTCTCATCTATTTCTCTCTCCTCTTATTCTCTCCTCTTTATTCCTCCTCTTGTCTCTCTGTCTCTCCCTGTCCTTTCATATCTTTTCCTCTCTCCTCCTCTCTCCTCTTCCAGTCCTCTCCTGTCTCCTCTCCTCTCCTCTCCTCTCCTCTCCTCTCCTCTCCTCTCCTCTCCTCTCCTCTCCTCTCCTCTCCTCCTTTCCCCCTCTCCACTCTTCCTCTCCTCTCCTCTCCTTTCCTCTCCTCTCTCCTCATCTCCTCTCCTCTGGTCTGTCTTCCTCTCTGCTCCTCTCCCCTCCTTCCCTCTCCTCTCTTTTGTCACTCCTCCAGACCTCTCCCCCTGTAGTTTCTCAATGAATCTCTCTCCCAGGTTCAACCCCTCCCACTCGGTGTAAGCTCTTAATTGTCAGTCTTGACGGAAACTTGCGTAGGCTTAAATACCGTGTGCGCCTCCTGCACTGAGGCTGGAACTGACCGACTCCTTCAAGCGGGCATCTCCCTCTCACTCTCTCTCTCTCTCTGTCTCCCTCGTGTGTGTGTGAGTGTGTGTTTCGTTCTCCTCCTCGCGCACTTTGCGTTATTTCTACCGTCGACCGACAAGCATGCAGGTGTCTGTGGCGCTCCTCGTCTCCAGCTCGGCGCTCCTGCTGCTCCAGGGATGCTGCACCGCCGTGAAAGGATGGAAGGTACTAAAAAACGATGCCACGGAGATTTTACCGGAGTACAGAGAAAATACTCGGACACCTCAGGAGGCAATAATTCAGGCGTCCAACGGCAGCAATAACAACAACAATAACAACAACAACAACAACAACAACAACAACAACAACAACAACAACAACAACAACAGCAACTCTATGAATAACAGGGCGAAAAACGGTGGAAGAGCAGCAATCACAGTCTCCTACAGTGAGTATCCCTTTAAGTTCATTCATGACCAATTAAAAGAAATAAAAGTGGCATGTTTGAGGTGAAAGAAATGAAATGAGAGCCTGAAAGTTAATGCTGTGCAATGTTTGAATTAACGTCCAGGCCAACCTGAAAAAGGTTCAGTCACTTTATTTACGGCCTGATGCGTAAAAGTGAGAAAACTAACATGAAAAAAAGAATGAAATATCGACGCATTTAGACGTCAAACCGTCTGTCAGAGGCGAGCTCATGTGTGAGCATGGAAACATGTCATTTAGAGATGAATAACGAACTGCAGTTTATACACATTTAAACAAAAAACATAATACTCAAATTCAAGATCTTCATTTTGCAAGAAAGACATTTCTTTTTCAGATAAGATAATTGAATTCAGGATTTGTGCCGCAAACGCTCCTGATGACCCAAACATTTTTTTTAATTTAACGCCTTAAAAAAAAACGCTACAGAAATTTGACAAGTTTTGTTAAATTTAGCGTGTTTGGTTTTTGTTCTGAAATGGTTGCATTAGACTTTTTGGACCCACAAAATGAACCTAGGCCGACCAAAACTGTGGATGTGACTTATGAAAGCGCGCAGAAAGCAGCCGCGCGTCGCGCTCACACGGATTCGCTGATGAAGAGCAGCTCTGCTGTGTGGGAAGTGTGTTTTCTGGCCTCATCCGCTGCCAGGGTTGCGGGTGATGAGCGCGGCACAGACGCGCATTCTTGTGGTTTCTTCCGCTACACAGTTTGAAGTGGAGCGTTCAGTGAGACATCAGCGCTTTTTTCACATTGTCTTCCAGGTTATTTCCTTCTCTCTTTATGCTATTAGTCAGGCTCTACTTGCGCCATAACTATTTGATTGCAACAACATGTCTCCGTCGTGGAGGAGCCCACAGTTTGCTCTTCGGGGATGTGTCTTTTGGGGGGTTTTTGGAAATTGGTTTTTAAATGCAACACTGCCTTTGAGAATGATTCCCACCTGTGGCCAGTAAAGGCTGTATGTCCTGATTGAGCAGCGCATGTAGGAGAGGCTCACTGCCGCTCTCAAGGTGGGTGGTGCAGTATTCCCACGCTTTAATCATCATTTAATCAGGGGCGCTCAAACTGCAGATCAGAGGAGGAGAGGATTGATTAGATTAGAGGAGAAACAGCTGACGGGGGGAATTAGCGAGTCAAGATCTGTTAGTGTGACTGATTTTTGTCTGCGGAGGATATCCCACCTCAGGAGCAGTGAATGGACACATTAAGGCAGATTGTGCTTTTTTTTATTCTTTATTAGTCCCTCAAAAAGGGGTGGAAAAACACATCCGCTTGTTTTCTTATGGATAAGCAGCATATGTGTTGAGTTTCACGCAGGGAGGCAGAAATCTCCTGGATTATTTTCTTCATCCATCTCTCAGCTCTCGTCCTGGGACGGCTTCTCAGGGTCCCCGTGGGGTCACGGCGGAGGCTTTGACCACTGCCTGGCCTCCGTCCAGTCCTCCCCCAAGACTTGTCTCTCACCGCCGGGGAGAAGACCAGCTCACGCAACTGTACAGTAGTCCAGTGTGTGATCCCTCTTTTTTCAGCCCGCCGTCATTAGTAATGGTTTTTTCAGGCTGACAGTAGAGAGGAGAACAGGAAATGCAAGGGGGGAGAGAGAGAGAGGCAGGGTTGAAATAAACACTCATCATTGAACAAGACAAGCTGACTTTTTGGGTGGTAATTGGTGCAAACCGCTGCCCAGTGCGTGCTGTAGACACTGTATACTACTGTGGTCCCTGCAGCCACAGAATAACACTAGATCAGGTTCTCATGGGGAGGAAAAAAAGGAAGTCACCTCACATAAATCCTTTGTTCAGACCTTTTTTTTTTTTTTTTGCAAAGAAAGCCACAGAGGAAAACAGATCCCTCGGTGAGTGTATCATTTCTGGACCGACAGTTTCTTTGCCCCCCTTTTTTACCGCACAGCTTGTAAAAAACACGGGACAATAACTCATGCATACGGCTGTTAAGAAGCTGTGGCTGAAACACCGGATCGCAGCCTGAGTGCATTGTCTCAGATCAGTCTGGCAGATGTCCAGTTTGTGCAGAATACTCTGTACAGTTGCAGCGCTGCCTTAAAATAACCAGAAAGCTATTTACTCCTCCATCACCACATACATTTCCTGAGGGCCTGTGCTGTATGCCAGCTCTGTCTTCCAGCCCAAGCCTCCATTAGGTTTGATTGAGCTGTTTAATGGCCCTCTGGTCTGGATTTGCTATCAGCTGATTGCTGCCAGCTGGATTTCTTTGTCAAGCCCCATGGTCAGCTAATCATCAGACCAAGAACCAAATCAGAAACACTGATCTGATCTCAGTGGCTTAAATCTTTACTTTAATGTACAAATTGTTGTGTTAAGATGAATTTCTAAAAGTGCATTTTCAGCTGCACTTTTCAAAATGAAATGTCAGAATTAAGAGGATAATGCTGCAGCCTGCTCAGTTTTTATCTGGCTTGTGTTTTTTCGTTTGACACAAATCAGAGAAATTAGCACATGCTGGAATGAGACACAGCTGCAGCACTGAGGCGGTTAACCTGCAGAATGTCCACTCTGGTGTGCGGCGCTTCAAAGGCCTTGTTTTTGGGCTGAAGCCACGAGTGTAACTGTGATATGCTGCTCTTCATCCCAGGTGCCTCGGAGCTGAGCTGCAGGGAGCTGCGTTCCACCCGTTACATCACCGATGGATCTTGCCGCAGCGCCAAGCCCGTCAAGGAGCTGGTGTGCTCGGGTCAGTGCATGCCAGCGCACCTCATGCCGAACTCCATCGCCCGCGGCAAGTGGTGGAGGAGTAACGCTACGGACTACCGCTGCATCCCCGCCCACTCCCGGACGAGGAGGGTCCAGCTGCATTGTCCAAACGGCAACACTCGGACTTACAAAATCCGCGTGGTCACCTCCTGCAAGTGCAAGCGCTTCAGGCCCCACCACAACCAATCAGAGGCCAAGGAGGTCCCGAAGAGGCAACGCAACAAGAAGCACAGTCGTTCGTCTCAAGACCGGAGCAAGAACAACACGCCGCTGATGGGCAACTCGTACTGATGCTCCTCCACAGCGTCCAGGGACAGACACCAAAGCACACTCACACGCACGCACACGAACACACAACACACCAAGCAACATATCTCCTTCAAATAGGGAGGAGATGCAAAAAGAAATTTCAAAGAGAGCGAATTCATAAGCTAATTGCTGGGCTGGTTTTTAAGTCATCGGTCTTTGTTCGTCAGCCACATGTCAGCATATGTGTGAACTCTGCTTATTTGCATGACAAAAGGAGTCAGTGCCAGGGCTTGCCCCAACTGTGACTGGTCAGGAGACGTAGCACCGTGTTGGATAATAAGTATCTGTTCACCCCAACAGCTCACACATTTCATGTAAGCATAATGAGAAGTCCTCCCCGAGGCTTCGGGCCCATCTGTACAAACATCCAGCGGAAGCAGAGCTGCAACGCACCGCAGCCCTGTTTAAGGCTGAAAAGGTGTACCTTCACTCCAAGGTGGTTGTAATCTGTCTCCTTTTGGCTGTGTGTGGAGGAGATGGTGGCAGCTCTGGGGGCTCTGACCGTGGGATGTCGACAGGTTTCTGAGAGGCCCCGTCCTGTTCGGCGGTCCAGGCACTAAAGGCCGCACTCGTCAGGACGGTCAGCGATCTCCACGCTGCAGCAGCCCCAACCGGGCCTGTCAGTTACAGTAGCGCCTTTCCCACGACCAGACACAGAGAGTCAGCAGAAACAGAGGAAAAGAAATGAGGGGAGAAAGCGGTTTTGTCAGGACTAACACCACAGGGGCACTGGGCAGTCCTGTGACTCCTCGTAATTACTAAATGAGCCCATTCCTGTGTTATTTGAGTCATAAGAAGCCATTTCCTCTAGACATAGCCAGTTCCTGTTTGCTGGAATCGCACACAAAAAAGTGCACATGTGAGTAGGAGGCATCAGAACATTGTGCGTGGTTGTGTTGTTACCTAGGGGCAGAGCGTTCTCCAGCACGCCCACACCGGAATTCTTTTGTAAGAGGCCAAACAGAGCAGCGATCAAACATCCACAGCCAAAATCCATCCGTTGTGTTAGCCTGCAGGACTCACGACACCTCCTCTCCCATTCACTCCCCGCTCCCGTTCTGTAAATAGCTCAAACAGGAAAGATGGGACTAAAAATAACACAATGCAAACAATAATTGAGTTTTTATCATTGTATTGAATGATAGAATCCGGCAGGAAGAGGAAGTGGCGATACCCAGTGTGTCTGTCAGCGCAGACAACACAGCTCCTTCCTCGGCAGTGCCTCGGTGGGGCTGCGCTCCGTGAAGAACAGTCATGATGTTTCCACATATTGTCAGCACCCCGTTGTTTTTCTGCTCATATCGCTTCCTGATTTTGGTTGTCTAAACTGTACTGACAATGCTTGCTTCTTTTTCCCGACTGTATGTTTGAAATAGCAACTGGAAGGAGGTTAGTCCTGTAAGCTGAGAGCTGTGACTGTACATATCATACCTGTGTGGTCTTCTGCAGTGGTGCCCCCACCTGACAGGGGGTTAAAGAGAAGCAGGGAGGGAGGGCTGTTTCCTACAGACACAAAGAAGGACTGCTTTAAAGAATGAACTGCATATTTATTTTTTATTTCCACATTTAAATTATTTATGCAACCTTTTGTAGTAAATGATAGCCATTATTGTCATATAGTATGATAGAGACTTTGGAAATGAAATACTGTACAGTACATGAATAAAGTAAAGGCAGATATATTTGAAAGAGCTGGCTTATTTGTTATTATTCCTATTTGAATGTGTTGCCGGTGACACTTTAACCCCCATGTAGGATTTATAGGCAATACAGAAACATGTAATATGTGGTTTGTTACATACTGTAATATAGTTGTGAGCAACTGTTACATTACCAGCTCCAGTGGACCTCATAAGTGGAGTAATCTATAATTGTTGGCAAATAATGTACATTAATAAACCCTTAAAATACTGTTATATCTGCTCATGTGGGCTTTATAGTGGCTTATGAATTACCCATTAAATGCTAATGTAGTGCTAATAAATGCTAAATATGGGGAGGATAATAAGGTGTGACCGTGTTGCCTTTACTTGCACTTGCATTCTTGGGAAATCTCTGAGTTTAACTTTCTGTCTGATGCCGGTGCAAAGAAATTCAAGCATTTTGGAAGTTGAGATTTTCAACCGTTTAGACTGTCTGCACTGCTTTAGAAGAAGAAGAAGAAGAAGAGGAATCTTTGCTCCTGAGATCTGTGCTCAGTCACAACACTAACATGTCTTTGTTTATGAGGCTGGATGTCAGCCACAGCTATCATTCAACCATTCCTCTCTGCCTCTCCTCCCTCGAGGCTTCAGGTTTGATACACTGTGAGTCTGAGAGTTCAAAACGCATCCCTCTTTGCTTTATTTGAGCTCTGCGGATGCTCGTCATATCTGGAACACACAGCTCCATCCGGGCCTCACTGAAGCTTCAGACTCGCAGTCAAACAGGAGTTATGCAGCCCAGGCACAGAAAATAGTCCCAACTAAATGAGGTGTTTATGCTAAGTTTCATCTGCAAATGTAATTTTTAATTACCAGGACAAGAGCTCCCTTAGAGGGCCAAATAAGCTCAGCGTAAACACAAAACAGAAGATCGCTGTGGCAACTGTGGCCGAGAGCTCGTCTTTTGTCATGCCAACGGAGAACAGTAGATATAAAATTTCACTACGTCATCCATAATGTGCAGTCATTATGTCATTTTCAATCCCTGTTTTCCAAGAAAGAACAGACATGGCACGCTTTTACTCAGGCAACTAACATCGAACAACTTTCCCAAGAAAGTCAAGAGCACATACTTAAGAGCAGTGCCTAAATATATTGATGCTGACAAAGCATCTGCACTGTGCCCTGCAAGTCACCCTTACAGACCTGGGGAATACTAAGGTGCACGAGAAGTCAGGGATGATCTATTCCCAAAAAATGCTACAAGTCCACGACACTTTGTTCGGGCCCCAACGTGAGTGTCATCAGTGAAGTTTTGAATACCAGGTGCAGAAGTCCCTGAGGATCCCTGCTCTGTGTAAGAAACCGGACTCGATTAGGTACACACAACGCCAAGAGTTCGCAAACAGATCCCGGTTGACTCATGGCCTCTATAAGGAATATTTATAGAACTGACATACTGACCACAATAAATGATAACTGGCTTCCTTTGTTCGAGTGTGGGAGAAAAAATGAAAGACTGCACTGTAGGAAAAGAATTACACTGTGTTCATCAGGCCTGCAGTCAGCTCTCAGTGCAGACTCCATGTTAACCTTATCTTTCAACTGACGATTGCTTAAAATAATCGCTGTTTCCCAACAAAGATCTGTACTGCTCTCGGCACTCGCTGCAGCCACAATCAATTTGTCTCCGTCCCGCCACGTCTTCAGTTAAACTGAACAAAAGGACCTACGTGGAGTTAACGTTGAGATACTCCTCACAGATGCATAATGGATCGGTAAAACATTTCATTTCAGCTTTGTGTAGTGAAAGACTTATTGTTCAGCATGTAGCCAGAAAGTTGTCTAGTAGGCAGCCACTTGAACATCTGAGGCGCTGTCAACACAGATGTAACTGATGTTCTGCCAAACGCAGAAGAGACATTCAAATAAAACAGTTTGTTTATCATCTGTAAATAAAGAGATGCTTGACTGGTGCCTATTTTTGCCAGTGGTATTGCAAAAGTGAGCAAGTCTCCTCGGCTGACTGCAAAAAGCACCAGTGGAAACTGACTTGAGGTGACATTCATAGCATGTGAAACACTTTCTCTCGCACGCCCAAAACGAACCCTTATAAAGTCTTTAATGTGCTGTGTTTCTGGTCAGCTGCCTGTTAAATTGAATTGCTTAACAATCTTGCAGGCTGTCCAAGACGTTTATTGAGATGGAATATATTTACTGAACACATAACATTCAGACCTTCGTCAAGGATTACATGAAATCAAAATGCTTCTACACCCCGGTAGTTTCACCTCCGGGCCTTCCAGTCAAACCTTTCCAGGAACGGATATTATTGCTCAAGTCAAACACATATGGACGATGACGGATGTATTCGGAGACGGATGTTTGTGCTCCTCCAACCACTCCCTTATCAGGTCATGAGCGAGCGCTAATAGCTTAAAACAAATGGAAACCAGAAGACATGTCTGGCTGCCTAAAGGAAGGGAGAACGCGGAAAGCACAAGTTCAACTAATTTTGTGTTCCTACAATGATGCAGGCTTTGGAAGGTGGATAGTGTTTCCTGCAGGCTGAGAGTTCAATTCTCAGCAGGGAAGGGAGAAGCTGGGGCCAGGACAGAGGCGAAACCCAAAGATGTCCTCCTATGTTAACTTCAGCATCCATACTGCATCTTAAAGAGTGATTCATGTTGTCCTGGGCGAATCTAGAGTGCCATGACAAAACAGGCCTCCTCTGCATTCGTAGAAAGATGTGGAAGTAGGTGACACTTCTCCAGAGATGGACAGCAGCGCTGTACGGGTCAGGGGCTTCCACTGAGCCATGTAAGCCGCAGTCTCTCAGCTGAGGCCAGGCATGCAGTGAGGCGAGCCAACCATATGTGCTCAGGACAACAGGAGGTGCAGGGGATAGGAAACAGGGCTGTCAACAAACACTTCTAAACAACCACAGCGAGCCCCAAGGTTCTGGAGGCAGAATGCATTTCCTTGCTTAATCATCACCTTATGTACTTAATATCTTGTATGCATATCAGCAAATTTCTCACTTCAGTGTTGTGCTTTAACAGATAAAACGTTTGCAAAAGTGAGGTGTTAACTCACAACCTTTGTCAGACCTTAAAAGAGATGAAGATTAAAGGTATTTGGTGTAAACTATGTGGTAGGTATATGTTATTTGTGTGGGGCCATGTTAAGGCCAATCTAACACGTGTAGCATCATAACCTGTCAGTCGGTAATTAGCTTGAGGTCAATGGTACTGACAACTCAAGGAAAGCTGACATAAGCAGGGTCAATTCCTCCACATACAAAAGCAATTAAAAGTCTGACGTCTACATAGATTTGACATGTTGTAAACTGTTACAACAGTGAAACTGCAAATCTTCATTAAAAAAGCATAAATAAGGTTAGATAGCAAAAATATTTCCTCCTCCCAACAGCCTTCTGGGTTCAGGTCCAGATGGGAGAAAACCTTAAAATCCCACATTTATAACACAAACAACTACAACTCCAGTCTTGGAGCAGAGCCTTCTCAACATAATGTGAAATGACTTGCTTCATATGTCTAGATAAGGATAGCAGTTTTTTGAAAAATGATCAAATTTCATTCTTTATATAATATTGATATTTTTTAGCAGCCTTCAATGAACTCGTCCCATAAGCTCTAGCCTTTTTTCGCAATAATCGTCACAGCTCAACAAAAGAGGCAAGTCCAGGGTGAGTCGAGGGGTCATGATCAGCCCGTGTACGCCTGTAATAACAGCATGACTTCTCAACACTGTTTCTGATTAAATGCTGAAGGACAAAACAATGGTTTATTGTAAAATACAAATTTTTTGACTATTAAAATGACATTATAATAGATTCAATCTACTGTTAAAGCTGCATTAAATAATTTTTGGCTAGTAGGGGGCAGAAAAGCTTAAAACAATCACTTAACAAGATTCTTGATGTATCTTTAGCTTATCAAGGCTAAAATGTTTGCAGAGATGCACACCCTAACACATCCAGCAATATTTATGTCGTTGTGTAAATCTTTCTTTTTTCAGTTTCCACTTTTATCTCAAGTCATATCTCTAGTTTGTCGGAGAAGCAGCTAACTGCTCCCCTCTCGCTAGCTAGCTAGCTGGCTAGAAGCTCCCTTCTCACCAGTCACCTGTTTACTTTGGTTCACTTGTCAGACAGATAGCATACATTTGGCATTTATTTGGAGCTGTTATCTGTTTTGTTTCCTTCATAAAGACTGTGTTGCTGAGTCCTGAATATGAGCAACACCGACAGCATTAGCAATGAGCTAAAGCTTAACTAGCATAATTAGCGATTAGCTAAAGCTGAACTAGCATAATTAGCTGGCTTAATTAGCTTTAGGTGTTAATATCAAGCAGTTTATTTGATTTAACAAACTTTTACCTGGTTAAATATTAAAAAATGAAAATGAATAAACACTCTCCTGGGACAAGCTGTTTTATTTATTTGTTTTTAAATAAAATGTTGATGGGTCAAATGTGTTCAAATGTAGGCTGACAGTAGAGAGCCACAGATATCATGTTCAACAAGTTTCAGCAGCTACAGCAAAGTTTGCTTTTTGACACATTTGATCAGTTTGTTCAAACTCGTTGGAAATGAGCTGACTCACTTCGCTCCTCACCGTCAGCTGGTCATTTTCCACAGGCTGTGACCCAGGTTTTTACAAACCCAGCCCGGCGCTCCCTTCCAGGGTGGAGCACAAAATGGCTTCGAGGTACTGGAGCTGCTGCTGCTCATCATGTCTAAAAAATGTCTGTTTCATTCGGTGACATTCAGGAGTTTCTATCAGCAGCCATGTCATCTCCAATGGTGTTTGAGCAAAGCGGATGCATTTAATGAGTAATGGAAAGAGTCGTCTTTTCAATTTTAGCTGGACATATTGAACATGTATGCACATTGGCACATGGGCCTGACCTGTCGCTACAGTATGTGCACACAGAAACACACACACTCATATAAAGCTGGTGGTCACCCAAAGCACTTGAGCTAAAGCATGTTTCCAATAAGGCGAGTTAATTCAGCAGGCATTTCTGAAAAATACAGCGACTAGAGGGATCATTAAAGCTTGCCTCCTTTAAGAGCGCACAGAAACAATTAAATCCGCTGCAGATGATTTTTAAACAGGAGCAAAGTATTTGTGTGGGTGGTAGACATGGCAAGTTGGGGATTATGCAGCCCATGAGAAACAGATTTATGACAGGCAGTAGTCTGTCTCTAACCAAAACCTCCCCTCGCATTTCGAATCCTTACAGAAATAAATACAGCGAGTGAATCAAACCAATTTTCTTGATGTCATCATCGCTAACCACAAGGATGCTGATTGTATTAATGTGGTGGTGCCAACCAGACCGTGACTTGTGATCCATCCCTCCCTGTACCCTCCCTTCTCTTCCACTCATAAATTGTTTGGCCCATTATAGCCAATTCTGATCATGACAAAGCTCTCTGGACAGGAGCTCGCCGATGACAACAGCATCTTTGTCCTGTTTGAATTAGATTAATTTCTGTGGCATTATATAACCACACTGGCTCAGCGGCTGAGCCCGCTCGCTCCCCTTGGCCAGTGGCACTCCCTCCCTGGAGGAGGATATCGTATCTAGTGTAGCCTATCTTGGAAAACCACAGACACCATCCTCAGTTCACTGGCATTGCAAAATAGGCCGTGCAGGACTGAGAAGTAAACAGTGGCGTATTCCCCTTCCCAGAACAACAAACTGGAGTTTTTTCCCTGAGGGTTTATGGCTACTTCCACAGACAGACCGGTGCCTTTGTGCTTGTTTGTATGTTTATGTCATAGTTCCTCGGCTGAGGAGGTTATTTTAGGGCGCAAGCGTAGCATTACATCTTCTGTCACCCTGAACTTGACGATATTCCTCAGTTACATACATGATGTAAACAGTCAGGAAACTCAACTTTGTCCCCACATGGAAGCTGTTTCATTTCTGAGCCCGGCTGCTGATTAATCAGGCGTCAGTTTCTTTTTTTCTTTTCGCTTCACTCAGGCCCCCATTGGACCAGCTCAATGCAATCAGCTCCAAGTGCAGAGGAAATTGCTTCCTATCCGTGTGGCCGTGGGTGCACGACCCAGGAGAGGCTGAGGCAGCTATCTCCACAATCTCCCCCAGCTTAGGAGAGTTTAAGATCAGGATCAATTCAGCTCTCCAGCCCTTATCAGATGTCAAAGAGCCTCTGGAACTGTACGCCTAATTCAGTGTCCCAGTGTTGACCCAGGTTGCAAAGAAGGTCCCTGAAAGTAGGTTGCTTCAGTGTGGTCACAAGTAATGCCCCTGAATCAAGCTTTTTGGTGAAACAGATGATTCTGGGAGGATCCGTCAAAACTTCTGCTGCTCTAATGTCATATTTTCCGTCTAAGATGAAGCTTTTTCTCCAAAAAAAAAAAAAAAAAAAAAAAAAAAGGTAATTCATGCTTGGAAGCCCTTACCCTGCTCGACAAACAACAGCATAATTGATAGCTGGGCATGACTATCAAATGCTATAATTGCTTTTCTCATGGAAACGTTCTTCTCAGGGAAATGTGTGGTGAGAGCAGAGTAGTCCGATACTGGGGCGTGGGCAGGATTATTACTGTTATGACAGCTACAGCTAATTGTTCATAAAATAGTTCTATGAGAAAGTGTCTCTTTTTATGACTCACAGTCTACCATCTGTCTTTCTGAGGAGAACTTTTCCATTAAAACATTAAGTGTTTGCATCATCTCCAATTTCTCAGAGAGATCAGTAGAAGCCTGGGACCAGACTCAAAAATAACTCACAGCCTTTGTTTTTGCTGTTTATGATGATATATAACCCACAGGCTTTGACATCTACAATGATGTGCTTCTATCGCTGCAATAAAATCGAGAAGGCGACAATCTCCCTCTTCGCTTTCCTGTCCTTCACGGGTTTGTTCGGCTGAATTCACATGTCTGAATTTGACTGTTACCTGGAAAAGCATTGGATTGTTTCATGTCGTTATCATAGTGCGCTGAGATTGCTTCCTTAGTCAGCATATCTGACGCAGCAGGAAGGAAAACAGGGCAAGCAGTATGTTTTCTACCTCCAGTGAAGAGGAATAGACGGGGAGAGAGTTGATTCACCCAGCAGATGCCTCTGGGCCCTTTTAAGGACAAGCAACTAAGAGAATACATAGATAATTAAATGCATTACAAAACCATCTCAGGCTACTGTGTGTGGCGCCTCAATCACAGAAAAGAACATTTTAAAGGAAAACCCATAGCGTGTCATTGACTTTGGCCAGAAACTTGCATGTCTCTGCACTATTTTGCTTACAGAAAATGCTCTTTTTTCCCGACAAATTTGAATAACACCGCTCAATGCCAAATGAAATATGACTGCCAGACGGCAAGGCCAAACACCTTCTTGAAAGATGGCTACATCAGTGGGGATGAGATTTTTATGACATGATCGATCACATTTTGCAGCAACTTGGCAAGAACAAAGCACACAGAGAAAAAACGTCCAGTAAATAAAACCTGATTGCTGTTGTGTCAACAGTTAATCACCCAGCATAGACGCTGTGTTTTCCCTCCAATCTCTGTGACTTAAATAATGTGCTCTGTGTCTGGTTCAGACTCGGCCTCTCTCAGTCTGGCCGGTGATGAAACGCTTATCAAAGTGTTGAAGTGAAACTAAAAGAAAAATACATAAGCAAGTGCAGTACAATTTACAATTCCAGTCATACTTTTCTGATTAACTTTAAGTGTTTTGTAATCTCGTACACTCCAACGTTGAAAACAAAACTTGTTTTTGTGTGAAAGGAATTCCAGGAGTGGAGAGCCACTCGCGCACACTATTGTGTAATCCTTTAAAGTCACAAGAACGCAGACCTTGTAAAACCTTGCAGCCAAAAGTCCAGACCCCCATCCAGCTCTCTCACCAGACTCCAGATCTGAAATGGCTTAGGTCACAGATTGAGGCACCACTGGCCCACCCAGGACCAGCACCCCACCCATACACACACTGGCCATAAGTATTCGGACACCTCTCAGTCTGGGACTACTTTTCTATTCTATTTTTATAGAATATAAAGTTTTCCCTTAATAACCTGCTCAGTTTTGCTTATTCATAGTAACTAAAGAAGGTGTTGTACGTGATCTTAATAGCCTAAACCTAATAACTCTAGCCCCCAGAAAAAGGCAATAGTTTTTTATAATGACTAGTATAAAGCCAGTACGTGACTAATGTGCATTGTAATATGAAACAGTTTTGTGCTTTTAAACAATACAGTCCATCTGGACAGTGCTGAACTTTGAGGGAACAGAGAGCCAACAGGTCCAAAGTGGAGGAAATTAGCATGGCTTGCTAGCTTTGTTGCACCATCCACCTCTGTGAGTCGACAGTACAAATACGGACAGATAGTGTCATCTAAAAAGTGAGCCAATGAGCTACCTGTCAGTTAGCACGTTTGTGAGGGGAGTAGAAATCCTAGGTGAAAAACTAGAAATAATCTCAAGTTATTATGACTGACTAATAATAGCATTGGCTAGTGCTAGTCAGCCAACTGCTAACAGTTAGCTCGGTGGTTAGCTAACCAGGTGCCACAGTTCTATAGTCACCTTGTCCCCAAAACTGCCAGAGGAGAAAACAAAATAAAAACAATCTCACGGAGCTTCTGTTATGGACTAGCGCTAGCATGTTCCCAGCTAGCTAGTATGTTAGCAGTTAGCTCACCTGTTACACTAGTTCACCCACTAGCCCTGCGAGTAGTTCAGCAAACTTCTAGATATTTTATAAAGGCACAAGGATGAACGAAGCTCCTGACCACGGAGCCCTTCCTATCAGGCCGCTTAGTGCCACCGCAGAGAGCACAGCGGGTCAACAACCTGTCAGCAACCTGTGGATGATGAACATGATTGGAACAGCAGACTAGCTCAGGATAGTTCTGGTGGTCTGCCTCACTTCCACCTCTGGAATGTCCATATTACAAACTGCAATCACTTCCTATCTTCAGAACTGTAACAAGCGCGTAGTTCATTTCAATGTCAGATGTCTTTTTTTCCTCCTTTCCCCCCACCATGTAATGGCATTCACTGCGCCATGTGAGGACAGACGAGGAGAGCGCTTTCTGCTCCCATAAATAAGGCCGAGGTAGGCTCCGGCCTGTTTCATCCATCACTGGGCTGGAGCTGTGTTTGTAGAGCTGGAGGGAGCGAGGGGGTCCAGATTCATCCATGTTCCCAGCAGCCGTTCCCCTGTGGGAACTTCACACAGCCATTAAACACCTCATGGCAGCCCGCTAGCTATTGGGCCAGCTGAGCTGAAGAGAGAGCTGCAGTCCCACAAGCTCTCCTCGCGTCCCCGTGGACGTGTCAACAGGTTTTTCATTTAAAGTTTTAGTGCACATCTCGGGCACATAAGTCTGCTGAAATAGGAGAAATGGAGGCGCATACGTCCTCAGACTAACAGAGAATCACACGGGTGTTAATGTAGGACGTGTTGTAGTGATGCTGTTTTGATTTGGTCACAGTAACAGAAATAATTGTTCGCATACAGCAAATCTAACATAGTTAGAAGTGTTCGTTTATCACAGCTGAATTATAATGAAGCTATTTAGGAGAGTGCAGTGCAGCTGATGTGACTTTGGGGCAGGTGTTCAAAATGATCTGAAATCAGCTCTGAAGGCTGTTTGAACTCCGTTTTATTGTACGTCGAATGAGAATTGACAGCTTTTAACAGTCCAGTGTGGAATTGGTTTACAGCAATTCAGACGTTTAAATATTTATCTCATTAAATCAAAACCTGCTTGATAAAACGATACAGAGTCAGCGGCTCTGTTCAACTACTTTGGGCCTTTTTCGCCATTTATCTTGACGGTGATCGTGAGGTCATCTCAAAGTGCTCAGAATCCATGACGACCGAGATCCTTCGATAAACACAGATGACTTCTGGGATGTCAGCACGCCGGTGAGACCTGCGGTTTGAGTCTAAAGGGATGTGATAGCGTCTAACATGCCCTTAAGTCACCCTTGGGAGTGAAACGAGGTGGTTTTTATGAGGGAGTGGAGCGCAGGTGTTGAAATTGACAGACTGTGCTGCAGATTCCCAAGCTTTTTAAAAGCATGCATCTGGACTAATAAAGCGCCTCCATTTATAAAGACAGGGCCGGACCCAGATATGTGTGCGCTTGGTTATCATCACTTACCACTTTATTAAAAATCTAAATGAAAAACATAATTATAAACAAACCAAACCAACATCTTGCTCTCCAAAATCCTGACAACGGGTCAAATTCCCCAGCTCGAGTTTTTCCCCCCGCCCTGCCGTGGGAGTGGTGCGTTTGATCTCACCTCGCTCTGATTAATTAAAGGAGAATGCCACAGACTCTCGGTGTCTCCATGGCTTTCACGCAGCCGCCCCAAAGAGCCGAGCTGCATCGTTCAGGCTTTGTGTTGTTGAGACTGAAGAGGTGGCTGCTTCCAGCACTCCTTAAAACCACACTCCACATGCCACAGATTCCTTCTCACCGCACAACTGGGCAGAAGCAGATGCCTGATTGATGCATAGACTTCACTAAGTGTGTTTTCTTCATCAAACACTGTCTTTGAACTCCACCACTTTTATTATTATGGTGATTTTACTCTCCAGTGTCATAGTGGTATAGTTTGTAAAGAGCTGATTTACACCCGCATAAGGAGAGTGTTTATCTCCGTTTTTATAACACTTTTTATCTATACATATATCTAGAGAGCACTTTCTAATAGGTTTCTCTTTAGAAAGGGTTTATAAAGACTTTATTAATGGTTAATAAATCATTTTTAATGCTCTATAATTCAGTTACAAACCATTAATAAGGATGCCAGGTTGTGAAAAATCTTTGGCTGAAGTGAAATTTATTTCTGGCACATCTCGTACACAAGTTTTACACAGCGATGAAACAGTAAAAAATAGTAGAAAAAAACAAATTAATCATGTGACAGAATAAAAGGATCAAGAGTTTCTCTCTTTGAAGGCCATCAAGTCTGGAACATACATTTTGATAAAAAAAATTAGTAAAGGAAAACAAACATCAAGTCTATAAATGTTAATAAAATTATTAGTAAAGGTTTATAAAAACATATGAGAGTTAATAATCCATTAATAAAGGGTCACAAAAATTAAATCTGTAATTATACACTTTCATAAGTAATTAGTAAAGGATAATAAACATCAATTCTACAGATATAAGTGTTTATAAAGTTACTAATAAAAAGTAATACAGACAATTAATAATGGGTAATGACCATAATTTCAGCTGTTATGAATGTTAATAAGTAATTAATGATAGTTAGTAAACAAGAAGCCTGCAGATTTAAATGTTAATTTCATTAATAAAGGGGAATAAAAATTTAGTCTGAGTTTGTAAATGGTAATTTATTAGTTATTCATAAGGATTGAGTTTCTCACTGTCTAATTAGCCAATGAGAAAGTCATTTTAATTAGAAAAAAGATGGATTCTAACGTTTTGTAATTGTTAATAAATTCTTAAGAAACTAATTTGTCTAGATGCTCTGCAGCCTAACCCCAAGAGGTCAGAGGTCAAACTCAATGACGCCGTCTTCCCAAAATAAAAGTGATAAATGTGATTCTGAACACCCAACAAATGCCTGAAAGCCCAAACACTGATTAACAACTGAACTGTAAAACTGAAATAAATCATTTATCAGCCGTTAATTAAGTTCCTAGTCAACTGTCCCAGCTTATCAATGTTCTCATCTTCCGTCCGGTTCAATACGTTTCCTCCTTTCGAATCATTTCACTGGGAACAGAGCACACTCCTCCAGCTCTGCGAGGGAGTGTGCCTGTCTGTGAGATGGACTGCACCATTATAAAGTATCTCTCCGAGCTCCATCATGCAGCGTGACAGTCAGGACACGGCCCTGGATCGGTGACAGCACCCATAAGTCTCCAGTGGGGCCCCGGGGACGCTGTCTCATGACTGTGCAGGTGCCTCCCGTTCCTGCCGCGGTGGCCAGCCAGCCAGCCCCTAAATGGCTCTCCTCCCCCGTCTCTGCTCGCATCCCCTTTAAGCTGAGCTCCATCACGTCACTCAATAAGATGTTCCACAGCCATTGAGGGGCTTAGCGCACGACGCCATGTTTAGTCATTAGTGAGCAGGAGATCTCTGCGAGCCGGGCTGGACGCGATATCAAATGTCACATCTGACAGCAGCTGGAGAGGAGAGCATGTGTGTGTGAGCGAAGGGTTGACGGATCAAAGAGAAAAGCATACTTATGTTAACTTACACTCTGGTGATAGTGAAGCATCAAGAGCACGCTGCTTAAACAGAGATACACTTGTAAAACAGGCGAGACTTGGTCTCCTGTAAGATGCATTACTTATCAGCTGGTCTGACTCACAGGAAGTATGCAGCTCAGATAAGCCTTCCAATGGCCCACTCTTTCAGTCAGCATCCCCTCCTGCTATCTGCTGCTTCCCTTTAAAAGTCAATGTCGCTGAATGAAACAACAAGCCATGAACCTGCATGTTAAAAATGACAAGTTCTGACCATATTTTGGATCATACAGTTAGGTGGTCCTGCCTGGTTCTTCTGCTGGGATGTTAATGCCAGGGCTCGCTCCCCACGTTCAAATATTCCACCAAAACATCCCAGCAGTATCTTGCAAGGGCACCATTGCTGCACGATGGGCTTAGCACCACCCAAGGCCACTGTGATTGGAACAATTTTTGTCTGAAATCAAGTGTGGACATAGATTTGGCTATAGAAGACAATTTACTAGCAACCAGGAATCTAATTAAAGGAGAAATCTGACAGTTTAGGGAATTTTTAGGGAATACATTTGCTCACTTTCTTGTCCTGATACCACTCTCACATCTGTAACATGAATTTGTAGAGAGAGCCAGCAGCCGTTAGCTTAGCTTAGCATAAAGACTGAAGCAGTGGAAACAGCTCAGGACTTTAATTTGTGCAAAAACAAAAGTGTACAGACAGTGGTTGGACAGACTACCTTTACCACCTTCTCTCCCATGATTTGATTAGTAGCTGATCACCTGTTATGCACAGGTATACTGCTGAGCAGTCGGTGTTTATCCAAACAGCTGTCCAACTGAATTATTACTTCACTTGATGCTTCAGCAGCTGTGATTTGTCAAGACCAGGAGGGCTGCGATTAAAAGCAAATAACTTTTCAAAAGCCACGACTGCACACTTGTACACACAGTTTTTATAAAGGCACTGGCATGGCATGTGTGTGTATGGGCCAACTGGGCTCAGGTTGTACAATTTAGTTTGTTAGGAGACAGGCCAAACACCCAGCAGACGTAAAGGCACATGTCCCACTGAGTCTGTAAAGACCGACTTAGGATGCTTTTCCCAAAACTGCTAAAAACACAAAGGGGTTTCTGGGTGCTGACATGGTTCGGGTATGAGGGAACAACCACTGCTAATGGCCATTACCCATAATGTTAACGTCCTGCTGGAGAGATGAGTAGGTCCAAGCATATTTGGAGAGTTGATAAATGATGCTGATCAATATTTGTTTAGTGACTAAAATTACATATCATAAATTATTAAGTGATTGCATTAATATTTAAGTGGCATTTTCGAGTCCTCACTGGTTGAGGTGGAGATAATTCCTTTTTTTTTGGTAGATTAATCAATAACAATGATAGAAGAGAGTTTCAAAAGATGATCATGTTAAATATTAATGTGTAAAATAAAGTAACTACAGCTGTAAGACAAATGTAATGGAGTAAAAAATACAGTATCAGACTCTGAAATGTTGTGAAGGAGAAGCAAAAAGTAATAAAACTACTCACAATAAATTTGAGGTAAAGTGCAGTACTTTTACAACTTTCCAGTATGTATATGTGTATATATGTGTGTGTATGTAGTGTATTCTGTCTGTGGTTGTATAAATGCATGTGTACAAGGCGTGATGTCATCATCGTGTCACAGCTTCAGCCTCATCACTGTAATCTGTTCTTGACACTGATTTATTATTTTGTGGCAGCGTAAGCATTTGTGTAATTCTGCTTTCAGCTTTTATCATTATTTATTTTCAAATAAATACAGAAATAAAGATCGATCAGCCCATCAAACATGTGCCAAGCGCGCATGTGTAGTGTTGCTGTAAGAAACAGCTCACAGGTTTGTCTCGAGCTTGTTCAGCTTTTGAAATATATCTTTTTCTGCTCTGCTGGGACGATATTTTGCTTTCAAGCCAGCTGCAACCCAAATGTTTTCTGAGAGTTTTAATGCGCCTCAGGCATATTTCTTCTAAATCACAAACACCCAAAGGACTGAATTAGCACAATTTAACAAATCTTAGCCATAATTACACATTTTTGCATTACGTATTGCCTTGAACGGTGTGAAACCATAGATCTAGTTGAAATAACACATGAGATTGTTCAGCCAAAACTGTGTGACACACACAGCAAACATTCGACTTGACATTACAAGTTCAGCAAGTGAGGGGGGCTGGGGGAAGCAAAAAGGATTCCACTGATGTTTGCGCCACTAAAAACATGCATCCTCTAGTGAATAACAACAGAACGCCGTCCAAATGGGCTGTTGTATCGAAACCTTAGATCACCGAAGGGAGAAAGAAAAACTTTGTGCGAGTTAATGTCTTCCTTTTGGAGCCGCTATCACACATGTATCCTCGCCTTGAGAAATCTAGTGCCATCCGACTCTGCTTGTATCCACAGTACCAGTTAAGGGAGATGAACTCGGATCAGGACAGGTCAGATAATTCTTTGTTTTTACGGTGGTCATCGAAAGGTGCTGCAGGATCCATCAGGGATAACGGTTCAGTGGACAAATAGAGCTGGGTGTCTCTGAGGTGCTGATTGAGCCGGCAGATGGAGTATAAATTATGATGAAAAGGCATCAGCAAGGTTGACCCCCCTCCATCTATGCTTAATCTGCAGCCAAGGGGAGATTTTATTTTCCTTTGCAAGATCGGGGGAAAAAAACGGCCGGGGAATCATTCTGCTAAGCCCTCGGTTGGCAGGCTCTGTCTCGGAGTGGTTCAGCATCTGTTGCTTTATTTTCCGATGGAACTCTCAGCTCTGTTTTTTTTTCTTTTGCCTAAATGATTTCTTGCACCATGTGAAATTGATCAATCTTTCATAATAGCAGGGCTAGCTTTAATTTTGAAAATGTCCCACATCTTGAGTCCAGTTTGCAAACTTTGGCAACAGTCAAAAAAATACCCCTGAGGTGGTATCAGTGTAATAGAGGTCAGAACATATTAAAAAGAATGAGTTTGTTTAAATAAACAGGGATAATGGCCGGTTCTGGTCTGAAATGGTCTGTTTTGCCATGTTTTGGTAGTAAAGTTTGGTTTAGTATCATAGCAATTAAACACGGGAATCGTAAAACAGAAAATGATAAAACCCAGTAATAAAATGCCAAGTGAGGAAACAAATTAATAGGGCATTAATATATCACAGCTGGCCTCTAGATCCATCTGAAGCTATTAAATACCGCTACCAAGGCTGCAAAATCCTCTAAATTTGTTATTTTAATAACACAATGTTTTTTAGGGATTTCTTAAAAAAAATGAGGCAGCTAACTTTAAGATAAATGAACAAAAAGGACCAGGAACACAGCTTCCCAGGCCGTGGTAACAGCACCGTTCAGCGATCGCAACGGGGGGATGACATAACTGCTTTCACTTCCACAACCTGAATCAGAAGAAAAAAATAAAAGAGCCGAAAATCCATCTCCAGTCGTGCACACTCAGTTGCAGTGAAGCCTGACCTCTTTCCCTGTGACTCCATCATGCACCTGTGCAGGCGAGGACCTCAGGGACGGTCCCTGTTCAAACCATGCATGGGGCCTCGGGCCTCCCTGTCGTGCCTGATGTATGTTGAAGTGTCCCGGGGTCCTCTCCCCGTAGGTGTGGGTCCCCCTCCAGAGGCCCGATTAAAACGGCCTGCTCTCTCAGCTGTGTTTGCCGCTTGTCAAACACTCTGGTTTACGGGCTTCATTAGCGGAGGAGGTGGGTTACATATGGGGAGTGTGTTTTACTGCCACTGGCTGTCTGTAAAGTCCAGAGATCACGACTTGTCTGACACTCAGTAAATCAGCCAAGCTTGTGCACATTTCAGTTCATTCGTGGAACACAAGTGCAAAGCGGATGAGAAAGAGAAGCTGTTATGCTTACAGAACAGTTTCAAGAAATGAGAGATGCTTAAAAGAATTGCCAGTTCAAAATCCAGTACTGTAAGACTTCATGACACATAATCAATACCTGACTGTGTTTACGGGAACGTCTTTTGGCTGTGTTAAGTGTGCATGTGCGGGTCAACATTAAGTTCAGACAGATTTTTCTCCATGCAGCTTTGTTCAGCTGAGTCCTGAGAGTGTGTGCTCTGTGCTATTATGTTGTTAATATTATTGTTATTATCAATATTATGCTATTATAGGATGTTTGCATGTGAGCGACCTTCATTAGTTGGATACTTTGACAACAATATTGTTGTTTTTGTTAAAAAAAGACAGAAAAAGACATCAAATATTCATTATGCACATAATGAAGGTGTCAGAGACAATGGGCATAAAATCTGTTGAAAGAGCCACAAAGAGGTCAAAACTAAGTATAAAGAACAACTTCACTGTGAAACAGCACGTTTCAGCTTGTGCTCTTCATCATTCAGCACAGTACAGGGAACATTTACATAAGATGGACATGAAAGAAAAAATATATAAGAAAATAGGAAAAAAAACAATCAAACATATTCAAAGGACCTGTGAGGAACACCATGAGATAACAGAAAGATGTGGGAAACCCTTCTGTTACCTGTGTGGTCGACACATTAAAGACATGATGCTTTCACAGGATGTTTAGAGAAACTGCTGATGACACCTGCTGACATTTGAAGACAAAGCTCAGTTAAGAGACTGAGGTGCTGTTATTTGCTAAGTTATGGCTGAAAAATGTCAGCCGTGTTTGCTCTAGATTCACTCCCACACAGTAATGAAACAGTGATTTAATAGTGTAAACTTGGGATACAACAGAGTTAAATCCAAAGGAATTTTTGCAGTGGGAGGTTACAGCAGATTTGTGACTGTGTTAACAATTGAAGAATAATTTAGCTCCCAATAAAGTCAAATGTAAACAGTTACGTTCAGGAGTACAACAGAGTCTTTCAATAACATAAACTGGCAACAGACAAGTTTTTTTCTTTAGCATATCATTATGAAGTAAATATTGATTGGACAATGTGATGGCTTTAGAATAATGGTGTTTAGATTGGTTCCCCATAAGGAAAATGAAATATGAATGGTGATCCAGTCTGGCTGACGTCACTTCTATCTGCTTACGTGTCTCAGTTATACATTAAATGAATGAGTGAAAACAGAAAGCGATCCAGTTTCTTTGTGTTGCCAACAATAACAAGAATACCACCAGGTGGAGTTGAAAAGTTGATGTTCCACTTTAAATATAACCCTGATTCCAACAAAGTTCTGTTTTACAAGGTGTTCCTGAGTCCATGCAGTATTCTCCTTTATCCAATCATGTGTTCACAAAGAGGTGAACCTCCGTCCATCCTCGCTTGTGATCGACTGAGCCTTTCCACGATGCCCCTTTCATGCCCAATCATGATACTATCACCTGTTACAATCAACCTGTTTACCTGTGGAATGATCCAAACAGGTGTTTTTGGAGCGTTCCACATCTTTCCCAGTCTTTAGCTGCTCCTGTCTTAACTTGATTGAAACATGATGCTGGTATCAAATTCTGAATAAGCAGATATTTACAACAATCAATGACTCTGATGAGGTCAAACATGAAATATATCGTCTTTGTATTATTTCAGTAGAGTATATGTTAAAAAGGATCAGCAAATTATCAAATCCTCTTTCACTTTGGTTTTACACAACTGCTTTGGAACTTGGATGGTAATTAAATAAAAAGATTACTGAGTTGAGTATGAGTTTTGAATTACAGAGGTCAATAGTTGGGTTTGACAATAATAAAATTACATATTGTACCTTTATTTTGGCCCTTTGTTTTGATTGGCCTCTCAGCTGGACCTGTTGTGATTGGTTGAAAAGAGACAAAGATGGCGGGGAGACGCCGTAACCGAAGAGGAGAGCAGAGCGGCAAGTGCTTGGATATTATTTGAGTAGCTGTTATTAAGACAAAGTGAAGTTCAGTTAAGACGCCGACACGGAACTATTCCTCCCTGATTTCAGCTAATTTAGCTGCACCTCAGTACGTGCGTGAGGTCCGTGTATGTTTGTTGTTAGCCGCTAAGCTAGCGGAAATCGGATGCTAATCGCGCAGCTAGTATGCTAATGACGCACTAACGGCTGGTTTAGCTAACCTCTTCAAGTTAGCTTGTGTGATAAGTAAACGCAGAGGAGTGGGGGCTTTGACCCGACGTGTTAAGGTCAGACAGACCCCGCAGTGACCGGGAAAACTGCAGGCCTTCTGATGAAGACGGTTGTTTGACTGTTTAGGTACCAGTGGTGACCTAGCGTGTCTCTGGTGAAGACTTCAAGCGGACAGAGCCGGATAACGTCGAACACCCAGCCACTTTGTCCCGGACTGACCGAGAACTGTAAGTTTGACATTTTATTTTGTGTACTTCCAGAGAAACTGCATTTTGGTTAAATGCTGTTCTGAGGATTTTCGTGATGATCTGCCAAAGTGAAGACCTTGGGACATTTTGTATTTTTGTGCAGTGGTGTGATGTAAAGTACTGTAGATAAGTACATTTACTCAGCTAATGTCACTGTACTTGTGTTCAAGGTATGTGTTCTTAACTTGGCTATTGGATCTGAAATAATTTGTTGACTAACAAATTGCTCGATTGACTGGAAATTAACAATATTTTGCTAACTGATAATCAAGTCAGTTTATGGCATTTCATGGTTCCAGCTTCTCAAAAGTGAGGCCTTGCTGCTTCTTTTTGTTTCTATTACAGTAAATTGAATATTTTTGAGGTCTGAGTATTGGTTGGAAAAATGAGCAGTTTGAAGGCGTCACCTGGGCTCTGGCTATTTGTGATGGCACTATTTTCTCAAGAGCGAGGTCCTGTAGTTGGTCGTGGATGGTGTCGTTCTCTCAGCAGCAGTTAATATGCCGCCAAGGTGTTGTGTAGGAAATATTAGTGTTTTATTAGTACTTTTACTTAAGTGAAGGATCTGGGTACTTCCTGTACCACTGTTAAGTTGTAGAGCGGCAACAATCGGTCTGTCTATTAATTAATAAAATGATTTTCTGTTTAATGGGGTCTTATTTGTATTTTTTTTGTTTGTTTTTATTTTTGGTTAATTATAAATTAGGCCAGCAAAATATATTTGAAAATCATAGATGAGCCGTCAGCAGTCCCCAGCATTGTCTGGGGTTGGTTATTTAAAAATGAATTAACCTAAATATTGTTGTTGTTGTTTCTGTTTGCAAGCTGTGATCATTTCACCTAACTGGTAGCTACCTTGAGTAAGACTCCATCCTTGCAGTTTAACTTCAGTTTGTGGCGTCTGAGACACAGAATATGGTGTTGAATAAGGGTTTTGCTGAGTTGTTCAACCAGTGCAGTCCTCAGTCTTCTTGGATGAAATTATTGGACATTTACCAGAGTGCTTATTATATGAAGTCCAATGCCACAAATCTAATGCTTTGAATTATTTGGACTTATCTGCCAGAAATACTGTATGTGTTCCTACCACATTTGTCTGCTAATGCAGTGAGACATAAGAGCCCCTAATGCCAGTGAGTGAACACATATGGGAGAAAATTTGTTCCATTTCTTAGAGATTTATTTGGAGGTAACTTTATATTTTCTGAGCTTTTAATATCAGGGAGTCGACTGACTGAGGAGACAGGACCAAGCAGTCACGACAGAAGCCCTCGTCTGTTCTGCTTAAAGCGGACTCAGTATTGGCTGTGACTGTCATTTTAATTCTCACCCAATCAGGCTACTTTCACTATTGATGTGCTGGAAAATAGTGATGCACACTTTATGGCCTGTGCCAGACATGGCAGACGCGCCGCTCTGTGGTGGTGACAGCATTTATGTTTCCCAGGACGTATTTCAATTTAATGATGCAAGTAAAACGAGGGCTTTCCCTCGAGCTTACTTTTTGACTATTCCTATTTTTCAAGCAATTTCACCTGTCCACAGCCGGCCTCAGAACGCAAACTGATGTTGTGCTGAAGCATGACATTGATGTCTTTTTGGGTTTCAAGACTTTGTTGTGGAAAACTGGGAAACAAATGACTTCAGAGTCAACTGAGGCATTGAAATACCTGTATGTGGGTGTGCTGTCACTATGGGTTTTTTAGTACTTTGGCAGTGAGCTGACAAGCCAGCAAATCTGGCAACTTTTGCGCTTCTTTTGCAGTTTTCATCATCCACTTTCCTGGTGGTCTTCAACCTACCAAGTCATAGCATTCAGCCATCTAAGTGCTCAGAGAAAGACCTGGCAGGGAGGCGAACCTGGCAAAGTGGTCTTTCATGCAGAAAAACAGCAGTGTGTGTGGCACATCGCACGCAGGTATGTGAGTGTGTGCATGTTGGTGTTGATGGCGTCTAGTGTGGGAGCAGGCAGCTCTGTCATGAATTTAAACAGCTCACTGAGGACAAGGCACTGGCAGCCGAACGCACATCTGAGGTGACGCATCATATAAAAAAGGCAACGAGCGTTTAATCTCTTTCTCCTTGAAAAAGAGCAGCTCCCTCTTTCGCAGAGTTCCCAAAAAAAACACTACATTCTCCAACAACGCAGATGGGGGTTGAATAATTCATGGCAACACAGGCAAAGTGTCCTCATGCTGCAGTTCTATAAAAATAATCCCATAACATCATCACACTCACCCCATAGCTCGCGGTGCTCATACAAGGCAGCTGGGAGAGGTTGACTGGCCTTTAAGCCTCATGACTCAGACTCCATTCACTGGGCCTCTTCTTGTCTTTGTGAAGAAAACTTTGCGAGAAAGAGAGAGGAATTTTATTAGAAAGGAGCACAGAACGAAAAGAGAAGTTATCAAGACCCTCCAGCTTTGTATTCAGACGCAGCAGCGCTTTGAGCTAACGTCAGCATGCTAACATGCTCATAATGCCAAAGTTTTTATGTTTGCTGTCTTCTTTCACTGTGTTAGCATGTTAGCATTTGCTTATTAGCTCTCAACACAAAGTACAGCTGAGGCTGATGGGACTGTCATTAGCTTTGCAGGTTCAGTGTATTTCATCCACAATCACAAATGTCAGCCTTATGGTGGCGCTAGAGGTAAAGTCAAGGAATCAGTAGATTCATTCAGATGAATTGCCTGGGAACCTTGAATATTCGTTCAAAATTTCATGGAAAACCATCCACTGGTTGTCAAGATACATCAGCCTCAGCCAAAGTGGTGGACCAACAGATGACATTCCTACATCAACGCCAGTAGTGCAACTGTGTGAGTACAAGGAGAGAAGAAAGATAAATGCTACGTGTCTGCGGAGAGGAGATGGACAGTGTGTTTCCTGAAGTGAATGTGACTGAGCTCAGCTTCCAAGGGGCAGCCTACTTATTTTGGCCGTTTTTGTTCATCTTGGCAGACGCAGTATTAACAGTCATCCGCCCCTTCCTTTAATGTGCTTCCAAAGTCAAGTTGAACAATTTCATTAGAACGGCACTTTCCCGTCCTGGGAGACAGATTGGGAGACAGTTGACAGGGATGAAAAAAGCAGGAACTGACGATAAAAAGGATGAAAAAGAGGTCAGGAAGTGGAAAGAAGAAAAGGAGGTGAAGACTGAATTGCTCGGATATTTCACCCAACTTGACAGGACAGTTGTGTTAAATGCAGTGAGCACAGTTAACTTGGCTTTGAGTTTTTCCCTCACACCTCCTTTCTGAGAGGTGAAGCTGTGACAAACGGACGTCTCGTGGCTCTTTGCCAAACTTCCCCCTCTCTGGAGTGATGCGATCTCCCCCACAGAGGATATTAACAGTGACCCCTTATGTTCATACTGTGACCTGTGGACAACCTCGCTTCTCCGTCTGCTCAGTTTGTTCCAACTCTGAACGCTGTTGTCAATTTATTCAAGGTTTCCGTGTGTGGTTATGATAACATGAACCCTGAAAAGACATTTACATTGTGATAATGTGTGCCTGGGAGCAAGTCTATTTACATGTAAGTGCAGTCAAAAGCATTAACATGGAATCACAGGCTACAGTCAGTGTTTAATCCTGTTTATATGCAGCGTGGAAATACTGGTGTAATGCTCATAATCCTGTGTTACCCTGAAACACAATGTAAGAAAAAGACTTGACGGCCCATTACTTTTAATTTTTACTGTAATCTGCATTTGTGTAAAACAGTCTAAACAGATCACATCCCCTTTAAAAGTAACTATCATTCACAAAATAAATGATTATTTCCTCAGACGTGCATTCCTGTAAGTACCACTTGTAATTAAACTCTTCATCTGTTGATAGAAATACTTCAAAAGCTTCTCTGTTGCCTGTGTTTTCACAAACAGGCAGCGCAGTGGTGTGAAAAAGGGACTTTACGAGCACATAAAAGCGGATACTGTTACAGCATACTGGCTTGTGGTCAAAATCTCTTAAATGGTTAAAACAACAGTTGGGTTTTGTGGGTTTTTTTAAATCACCCGTTTCTCTGGCTTGAACTCGGGTCAGATGAAAACTGTGGCACACTATGGTTGAACCTCAGTCCATAAAAGGAGTGCAGCTCAAAGCGAGGCAATTTATGCAAACTGGCTGCGGTTGAACATGATATTTTATATTTCATTAGGCCAGTTTAGTCATGTAAACCTGCAGAGAGGTCCTTATGGACAACTTAACAACAACCGTGACCATGATATTTAGTCATACTTCAAGTGGAATCTGCAGACATTTAATAAAAACCATATTTATCCTCAGAATTGTAATTATTGTTGGGAAAAACAGGGACTCACTGGGGAGTGATGTTGTATATCTGTACAAACAGAGTGATTGAACTAATTTTCTTTATTTCGGTAAGGGACTGGGGCTCATCCAGATTTCACGTGCATATAAACACACACTCATACCCATGGTCACATCCGCGCATTCTTGCCCCATGGGCCAGGGTGAGTCTTTCTCTTTGTTCTCGCCGAGCGCCTGATTAGAAACATCAAGCATAATTTCCTAATTGGGCTGTCCTAACCACTTTCATCTGCGGGATGCAAGACGAGCAGGTACAGCCGTAATCTAATAACCATGAGCGTACGGCCCACTCCAACAGACACATATAACAGAGGATGTTCACCCTGTGACTCAGGCTTTTCCATGGAAGAATTGAGTTATCATCGCCACCGTCATTCCTCCCCCTCCAGCGCTGCATGGCCTACAGCCGATCCACTGGCCTGTGCGTTACCTACTGCAGACACCTGCGTCATGAGCATGTGACGATGAGGTTCTTGTGCAGCTTTTCCTGGAAGCACATTTGGGATGTTATATGTGTCCTGCAGAGGCTGCACTGATCAGTATTTTGATATTAAAGTTTGAGTGTAATGTGAAAGAGGTCACTGGTGGTGACAAACCATCAGCCCTAAGAGGCCTTTTAGTGTTGTTCAGCTCATTTTTTTGCCTCCCACAACCGTTTGGTTCAGGCTCACCGCTTTCATCTGCTTCGTTTTTAGACACAGCAGGCAGATGTTTTCAGTGTAAAGCTCTGATAAACCTATTGAACGCGACCTGCCCAGCACCAAACAGCAGACAAAGTTAGTGACTGTAGTGACCAAAGTGAGCATTTGGCAGCTAAGAGCCAAATACCTCCTCAGGAGTTAGTTAATGGACAGAAACACAAGGTTGGTCGATCGCGCTCCATGTCTGCTCAATGTTTAGATGACAGCCTGTCACAGCTTGTTGTACTGCTGCTTTTTGTATTTTGATAACATGGAACTTTCTTGACACAAGAAGGCAAACAAAGATGTCTGAGTTTATTGACGGACACCATGAGTCTTTGAAAATGTACAGAGAGTAAAAAGGAGAGAGGCTGCTTACTTTGCAAGCTTACCCTAGAGCTAACATCTCTAAAGTACTCAGATCTTTTACTTAAATAAAAGTAACAATACCACAGTCTAGAAATTATGTTAGAAGTAATAGTCCTGCAGTCAATTTATACTAGAAGTAGAAAAGAAAATCGAAATTCTCAAGTCAAATACAAGTACCTTGAAATTGTACTTATACACACTTGAGTAAATTTACTTTGTTACTTTCCACCGCTGATCTTTGTGCACTGGCAGTTTGGGTGAGTAAACACAGACTGCAGTCAAATATGTGAATATTTGCAAAAATCACTGAACTTTCTGTCTGAACACACAGCTGCAGCATTCGTGAATGGGTTTGTCCGTTCACTGCGGCTGTTTGAGTCCATGATTTATGGATTGGAGAAGATGTTAGCGTGTATAATAAAACTGATATATGGACCTCTAGTTGCCTGAGATATGGGAAATAACAGATTTTTACAATATCACCAGTCTTCCTTTTCCTGTGTGTAAGGATCAGGCTAAATGATTCCAGCTCTAATCTGCTCATGACAACACGCTTTGTTAATTAGCTCGATTTCTCCAAGGAGGTACAGTATGGAGTATTCTCATATGTGTGGTTTCTAAGTGAGTTATGGTGAATATCGTTACTTTTGCAGTCAGCAAACACCATCTCATTACTTAACTGATACCATGTTTAGTGCTACTCTTTGATGAGTCTGTTTGCAGTATTTTTTGCAGTCATTTGTCGAATTTACTGAGAATCAATAAGTTCCTGGTTGTGATAATCTGGAGGTCATTATTGCAACCTTCAACAAATACTATTTTTTGTGTCAAATTACAGCAGATTAGGAAAGCCATTACTTAAAAACGATCCAGAAAAAGTTTTAAAAGCACTTTAGATTAATACCGCTGACAAACCAATGCAGTATTTTCTACCAGCCTCTGTGAACATCTCGTATAAATGTTGTTTGGCTTAAGTATTTCTTGATGAACTCCAAACTTTCAGTTCAAAACCTCCTCTGGGACAAACAAAAATGCTCATGCAAATAAATCAGGCTACATCAAATGCTTTGATAAATGAATGTAAACAAATGCAAGTCAGATGTGGGGAAGTGCATCACGGCCGTCTGCAGAGGGCCCAAAGCTCTTCACTCCAGTAAAAAGCTGATGTCAGATGGCTATACTAAATGGACAGTGAGTTTAGAATTGTCAACATATACTCAACAAGTGATTGAGTCATCTCTCTTTGGGGCCATAGCTTCATATGGCACACATGTTATCCGCTTACAGAGGGCCTCATGCATCTATCAAATGTGAGATCAGAGTGTGATTGTGCCTGCAGGTTCGTGCTTGTGCGTGTGTCAAGGTGTCTGTGTGTACTGAGCTGTGCAGCATACATGTGTGAAACATACGCAACCGTATGAGAAAAAGTGGGCCATCCCGTGGGCATTGGAGGAATGCAGATGGTGTGGTTTGGAGAGGAGGAGGTGTAGAGTGTGTGCCCCTTTTTACCCCCCTCGTGGTGGTTAATAGATGAAGATGGCGGGAAAGGTGGAGTCTCCGTGGCCTTATCACAAGGCTCCATCTGTGGGGTTTGCAGCGCCGACATCCCCTGGGACAGTCTTGCGACGCGGGAAAGCCCTGAGGTCAAGGCCGAACCAATAAACCTTCACTATCTCTACCTCCCTCGTACCCCGGTCCCACCGTTCACCATCCCTCCATCCCTCCATCACCCTGTCTCACACACTCATCATCCCCCGGCTCTCTAAATAAGGGCATGTTGAGTCTATCAGCACTGGGGAGCACAGAGGAGACCTACTTGCAGATCAGGAGGGAGTGAAGTTTAGGGAAAAGAAAGCTTTCATCTGATAAAAGCAGAATGTAGCAGAAATTCCTCAAATGGTTGTTTTTAGATTTGGAGTCTTGGGAGATCCTCGCTGATTTTGCTGCCCGTGTCAGTTGGAGGGGTGTTTTCAAAAAAACATGCAGACCCCTACAGATGAAACCCTGCTTCTCATAGTCAACCACTTCTGTGCTCATTATATCAGGTTTTGGCCTCTTTGAGCCTGTTTGACCTTACCCACAACAGCCATCGCTGTGTAGATGTATCTTTTCTGAAATATAATTCCATCTTAATTGATAAACCAACTAATAATGTTCTTTTTTTTCAGTTTTCATCAGTATCCAGATGAGGAACAATGGCGCACATCCATCTCCCAGCGCTCTGGACGGTAGCACAGGAGGTGTTCGTGGGGGACAGCTTGGGAGTTTGAGGTTTGTGGTTTTGACATTTGATTGATGGATGGTGAGAAAGATGAGAGAGCAAGCGAGGCAGATGAATGTTGTGGCCGAATGCTTCAGCTGCCACTCTGTGCTGGCATGGCAACATGGGAGTGACCCACATGGCCCGACAAGCATAAAACACAGATGGACACACACACTCACAGACACACTCACAGACACAGGCATGTTTTTAAACGGACATGCATAGATAAAGCACATACTTTACCTACAGTACAGATTACAGTGTAAAGACGTTCAGTCTAAATATTTGGAGTGGCTGTCACTGGTCCCTGGCTGTTCGAATGTACCTGTAGGGTTTATGCGTGTTGGGAATTGTTCCCTTCTGACAGATGGAGCTTTTAGTTCCGTTTTTAAGGTGCTCTGGGTTAATAAATTCAAGCTGCGTTACGAAGCTTTACCGTCTGTCCCTTGTGTATGCCAGTATGCACTCTGTCCTCATCCATGCATCAGCTTAATGCACTGCTTTATGTTTGAATGAATATGACGCTTAGCCCCCTGCATATAGGAGCCTTAGGTTGATTCTCTGTTGTTCTGAGGCTTGATGTCAGAAAACATAGTAAATGCTTGGCCAAATCAAAACCAGGGCCTTTTGTCAGGGTGCATTACATGTCAGCCTTCTGCTTCACCTCTCCCATTGGTCACAGAGAGCCAGTAAGCTGCCCAGAGACCAAGGGCCCTTCCTAGAAATGCTGTTGAACCATCACAATCCTCCTAAAGTGTTTGCATTCAAAGTATTACTGGTCAGCCCCCATCAATTACATTCTTGGCAGTCGCCGGCAGTGGAGCCAAATTTATTAAAGGGTGGTGCCCAGTTGAGATGCTTGCATGGGCTTTGAGGAGGGCTTTTAAAGATTTCAAGGTACGGGGGAGGGGGGTTTGCTTTGAACTAGCCCCTTTATCATCTCAGCTTAACATCTATTAGAATTCTGCAGACATCAATTGTGATAGATAACTCTGCCCAGAAAAGCCGTGTTCTTTTTTGACATCTTAAAATGATTACCAGTTTTAAAGAGGCCCTTTAACGTTAGAAGGAGGACCGGTGGGGTGGGGGTGGAGTGGAGGGGTGTGTGTGGAAGGCCTCTCAGGAAAATGGCACATGGCTTGCTGCTGTGGGAGTCTGGCACATCAGATGATGCTGCTCACGCTCTGTGTTAATTTTTGTAATCAGGGTTGCAGAAGGCTAGCTTTTACAGACGCAGCTGATGTCATGCCACACAACACTGCACATAAACAATGTCACTTCACACTCACTGATGTCGAATAAATGCCCTAACAACGTCTCTGGCCTGCGCAAAAAACTCTACAACCGACTTTTACAGTACATTGAAGGAGACAACAGCAGCCATCTCTGAGCATCTGTTGACCGTGAAGGGTGACCCGGTGGCCTCCTGAAAGTATAAATGCCATTTGATCCTCTTCTATTCTGTTTCTCTTCACCCTCCAAGACAACACCCAGGACACAAAGCTTGATTTGTGTCTTTCTCACCCACTCAGAATAAGAAATGTTCCCACAGCTCAGTTCATATGCCTGTTGCGCTGCGCTGTGTATACCTTCACTTCCCACACACCTGAATCACATTTTCCTGTGTTTGAGGCTGCTTTTGTTCTCCTCGACCTGCCCCGGTGATGAATAAACAGTCTACCGTCCCTGCCCTGCATTAGGCGTCCTTGCCTGGATGGTTCCCTCCTTCCTTTCACCTGTGTGTGAACACATGTTTGAATATGTGTTGTCATGTGTGCTGTCTGTCACTGCTGAGTGGCTTTGGAAATGTGTTCTGTTCAAAAAAGGTTACAGACCCACTGCAGCCATGTGGAAGGTGTGGTTACAGGGTGATTGTGAAGTTATCATCAGTGTAGTGGAGCTTCACAGCCTCAACTTTTAAGACCTGTGTGCAGCATTTGTGCAAGTTTCTCTGTGTGTTTCTACTGTATTTTACAAACCACAGTGTTTTGGATGTATGTCATTAAAACAGCCCCAGATGCACAGGCGGTGTCATTTTTCTGTGCTGTTGTACTAAGTGGCTGTGGACAGACAGCAAGGGAAGAAGTGATGCAGTTGTTCAGGCTGAATCCAGACTGCTGCTGGGGTGGCATAAGCTGGGCAGCATCCAGCTCCTCAAACCACTTCTGAGTGTTTTTGGTTCTGTGTTGTGATCCTTTATTTTTCTGTAATCTTGTTCCTGCTGTTTCGATCTGTGTTATGTCCTCATTCTGCTAAGAAATCTTCTCCTCTGCCTTTTGGTTTTTAGCCATGCTCGCAGCATGACAATCTGTTCTGCATGACAAGCTGCTTTGGTTCAGACTGAAATATCTCAACACCTCTTTGATGGATTGCAGTTAAAGTGGATGAAATATAATAACTTTTATGATCACTTGACTTTCCATCAAGTTCCATCATCAGGTCAACATTTTAGTTTGTTCTTTTTTCAAATTTTAGCTTGTTTATGACCCAAATACCTTTAAAACGGATGTTGAAAATGTTATGGTAAACATCAGTATGTTGGTATTGTCATTGCGAGTCCATTGCTGACTCCAGTTCTCTCTGAACGGCCTCCTCTCCCAGCAGTAACAACGGCCTAAATGTGCACATGTCTCTGTGTGTATGTAGATAGAGGAGGTCGCTGGTGGTCTGCATAAGATGTACTGAGAAAAGAGGATTTAGATCGCTCTGCTTTCGAGTGGAACCTAGCCATGAACAATAGCCAAAACAAACCCACATGCAGGTCACACACTGGAAGTTCTTCTGTCACGGATCTGTGATCAGTTTTTCATCAAGCCAGTGTTGACGTTGGTGCAACTCCAGCCTCTAATTGAGTATATGGTACAATAATTTTCACCCTACCTTTTCAGTCACTCAGCAGATCCCTGATGATGTTTCGCCTCATTTGAAATGCTGGATGTGAGCACTACTAAATCTTCATCCACTTTCCATCTCATAGAAAAAAACAATAATAATAATGATAATCCACACCTGCAGTTTCACCTTCGGACTAAACCTCTCAAGTGATTTCCTGTGAAATCTGTTTGCAAATGCCAAGAGTGAGTGAGTTTTACTCTTGCTTTTTTTTGTAAACAGATTTAATTGATGATCATGTCATGATTTTTCACACACACACACACACACACACACACACACACACACACACACACACACACACACACACACACACACACACACACACTACTGAGATCAGCTCAAGAACAAAATATCACTGTAATGATGAAATGATTGAATTCCAGAAAAGAGACTTTCTCATATTGCACCATAGAGGAGTCATTATTCTCAACATCACAGATGTCTTGGTCTAAGAAGGGAGAGTATTTCATCCTTTTATTTTCTACTGACAGATCTCTCTGTTGACTCACTTAAGAGGTCATCCAAAGCTTTCTGTCCATAAATCTTAAGTGATGGCCGCGTCTCTCAGAAGCTCAGTAATGTCAAGACACTGAGCCCCTGTTAAAGCAAGATTAAAGGGAAAAACTAACCCCTCTCCCATTGTGTTTATTAACCAAACAAACCACACGGCTTAAGTCAGCCTTGCTCTGCTCTTAGATACACGGCCAAATTAAGGAACTCAGATTATTAATGATTCAACAACACAGCAGCCCCAGCAGATAATGGTCTCGCCCACGCTTTGAAAGACTTGTAAATATTTTGTTTGCTGAGGCAAAGATGGAATTGCATTCCAGCTTCTTATCGACACTTTCTGTGGGAAAACGAACTCGAAGGGATGGATTTGGTTCTCCCAAATGCTCCCCCTATCCCAGCACTATCCCAGCTAAAGGAATGTGATTCTGTTTAATTAGGGACCACAAGTGGGCTCATGGGAAGCCCCCCATTTTTAATTACTGATCCCCTCAGCTCCCTGGGCTGTCTCTGGCTGGTTGGAGGTCAATGCTGCAAGGCCCAAGTCATAGTGCCATGCTGCCAGAGGTTACCAGGGCCAGCTGGTTCTCAGACAGGGTGTGTGTGTGCGAGTGTGTGCCAAGTCCAGCATTCTCCTTCCCCAGTCGAGGCTCTTTCAGTGGATGGCATGCTACAGGCCCGCTCTGAACATGTTTCAAAATATTTGTAAACCTAAGTGGCTTCAAGTATTTGAACAAGCAGACATGAAAGGTTGACTACCAAATCAGCCGAGGAGCCCAAAAGCTGTGCGAGCCCCTGCAAGATGAGTTCAATGAGCGATTCCACATGAATTTCCAAATATGTTCAAATGTATTTTTCTAATATGGTCCAGCTCTTGTGTGTTTATGCCACCGCCCAAGTAAACACCAGAAACTATTTGGCCATGTCACAGATTAGAAGTCATTACTCGGATTCAAATACTAACTTTGATCTAATTGGAGAGAAAGGCTTTGGTTTAGTGCGGTCTCTAATCCAACAGTTATATTTTACAAGAACAGATATAACCACAAACACATATGGCAAGGAACTGCCCATTGTGCAAGAAAACCCGCGGGGCTTTCAGTTAATGTCTCATGTCTCTGACCCATGGACTCAACTAGTTAAGTATAATGATGTTGAAGTGGGAAAATAAAAACAAATTGACCGTTTCACAGTATTAAGTACAGTCAGGAGCAGATTCTACCTATTTCTACCACTACCACAGCTGCTTAAAGGTTAGAAAGCAGGACGCACATCAGAGCCCCTGGATATGTTGATAAAATTTAAGTGGAGTACACATTAATTACTGTCTTCTTCTCTGCCTTTGGTCGAGGAACATAAACCCAGTTCCCTCCAAATAGGAGCCGAGGCATGATCGTATCAGTTTAGCCTGTAATCAGGAAGGTTTTCAGTTTGTCAAACCCAGTTTTTGAGACTGTTTATGGCTTTTTCTCAGCAGAAGTCATTCACAGCATTAGCAAGACTGGGAAGTCACAGGCTGTAAAAACCAAATCAATGAGCTGAAAGACTGTAAAACGGTCCCAGAGGTGAGGAGAAACTGCAAAGTAGAGTGATAATTTTTTGTTGATTTGTCTAGGGATGCCAACTTTGGATCATTTTGGTTTCAATAGTTCAATGCCCATTAACTTCTGAGAGACTTGTTAATTTTGAGCTAGAAACCCCACTGGACTGGATCTCCCAGTCAGCACTGATGAAGCGACAGATAGTTTGTCTGTCCCGGCTGGCTTCACTTTTAGCTCATCCATCGTCTTTTTAGAGTGTTTTTCACAGCATTTAGTTCCAGTAACACACTCACCATCCACCACACTGCAGATCATTCTCAATCTTTTGCCACATCTGCTGGGTGATGGCCTCAGGTGCGCATCACACTCTTCCCCTGACCAGCAATGATGTGATCTTTGGCAACGAGCCATCCTCGTAAATGGAAGCTGGGTGCTTGCTCTCAATGTGGTGAAGCATATGCTCAACTTTGTTGCCACACTGAGCTTCATTTAATGCGCCTCAGTTTTTGCCTCACAGGCTTTTTGCACTGCACTTAGCCCCAGGCTAACGGAGCTGTGAGCCCCGGGCTAAGGGAGCTGTTAGTGGAGTGTGTGCATGAGTGTGTGCATTTATGCAAATTAATCTATAAACTGGCATGCAGAACTGGTCAGAAATATTTTCCGTGGTTAACTGATTCATGGTTAACTGTTGTAATGCTGAGGTTTGCCACTATAAGCAGCCTCTTTCACATAAATGTCATCCTTTGATCTTTTGCTAATAGAAACGTATCATATTAGATATGGTCAGTAAAATCCTTACCAGAACAACTAATGGTCAAACTTCTCCAAGATGCCCTTTAAATTTGTGCGATTTGTTCATCATCCTTTCAGATATGACATGATGCATTTGAGGCCAGTTAAGCACAGCTTAGCGTGAGTGACACCCGTAGCAGTAGGTTGGTGGGAACAGATGATCAGAGGTCAAAGGTCTCAGTGTTCAAACATATTGACGATGCAGCTATTTGACCTGACAATCCACCCATCAGTCACCTCCTCACTCCTCAACAAGCGCTCTGTCAAAGGCTTTTAATGACATGGTTACGCTTAATGAACCTTCTTAGAAAAGTTCACACGTACTCACAATAGAAGTTTGATTGATAGCGATGTAATGAGGTACAAATTCTTAAAACTAGCGGTCTCAACGATCGTGGAAAAATGTTTCATTTTCACATCAAGCAACAAATTTCTGAAAGTATCCCGTTTATCCTCCAGAAGTGTGTATTCTTTGTATTAGTGAAAAGAATTCTAGCTGAAATAAGCCCTGCAAGTTTCTGCGTTGCAGACAAAAACACCATCTTCCCACAGGCTGACAGGAAAAACAAAGGAGCTAAAAGAGGAATGAGCAAAAGGATAAAGGTGAAAAGCTGACTAGATCCTATGTTTCTGTAGAATTTCCTCCCTTCACACACTTTCTCACAGACACACACACCGGACAACCTGTTCCAAAAGAACCATTGACCTTCTTCATGAAAGCCTCCAATAACAAAACGAGACATCAATAAGCTGAAAAATGATACTTTGCAAGCGGAAATCACCTCGGCGCATGGAATAGCCCTGGAATGGCTGGTTAGAGCACAATTGCCATAATACTGTAAAGGAGGGGATGTGCTTCTCTATTGTGTTGGCCAACAAAGGCTGACTGTAAACTCACAGCCACACCACCCTATGGATTTAGCAGTTCAAGCTATTGTCCTGGTCCCGAAAAGCAGCGCTTTGTGGCTGAAGGCCAGTGTGTGTCAGGTAACAGGTGGTGAAGATCAGTGGAGATAACAGAGAAAAGAGAGACAGAAAGACAGCGCTAGAGAATGAAAGACAGAGGGAAAGAGAGAGTGAGAAGGAGACAGAGGAGTAAACCTGTTTCTTTTTTTCGTCCTTGTTTGAAAAAATTATTTTGATTGCTCTTCAACTTGGGCGGAGCAGGCTTTAATCTGTTCCACTAGTTCACAAAAGGGCTGTCACAATGGTATGATACCTCCATACACAGAGCTGCAATGAAGCATTCAAGAGCTCGGAAACAATCCCACAATCCCAAGAAACAACACCACACCATGGGCTGTACACACAACAGCAAACCTCTCTCCTCCACTTCAGCTCCTTCTAAATAAATGGGTTAACCTTACTACATTTAAAGATTATAGCTTTGAATGCCAACTTCAATGCTAAATTTGCACTGCTCTTCTACATTAAAGCTGCATTTATCTTCATATTAATAATGGATCAGATGGCTTGGTGTAATGAGAAAGGTGTCAAATCTGAAGTCATGCTCAGCTCTGTGGTGCTTTATAGCCACGTTTAACTTTATATTGGTTTTCGGCCCACAAACTCAGCTGTCATCAACTTTGTTTCCAGGCGCAGCTGGTTCTGATAAACACGTTGTACACAACCTGGCCAGCACCAAACGTCACACAGCCAAAGGGAGCAATGAGCTGGTTAAGAGAATGGGGGAAATTTAACCTCTAAAAAGCTAGACAATATCAAAGCAGAGTAAATACTGGACTTGCATTCATCTGGTGGCCAGAAATGTGAACGAATGCTAATACTGTTCTTCTGGATGTGTAAATATGTTATTGTTCACTAATGCATTAACTTAATGAAGTGGTGACATTGTATTTCCAGCTCTGTCTGCTGCCCAATAGTTTTATAACACTCAAATATTTTGCTTACATAATGAGATCCATAGTGTTCAGTACATTGCTGGTGAGAGGTAGCTGAAATTATGTTGCAGCTGCAGTGAAGCTCAATCATCAGAGTGTATTGCTTCTAGCCCTGTCTCACATTGTTGTATATAAAAATCTATCTAGCCCTCAACCAACCAGGTAATATCTTTGATAATTTGTTAGTCTAAAGTAATGAAATTGTGCACTACTTTATGATATAAAAGAAATAAATCATGTTTATGTCACTACCAGAGTACATCTACTCGGAAAGACTTAATTAGCGCCATCAGTCACAGAACAATGAGACCATGACAATGATACATGTACCAGTCCAGCAACACTCCACCATCGGCCTCTACGGACCTTTTACCAAACCACCTGGCCCAAAACAGATCTCTCATCCAGGGACAGAGGAGAGCCTGGTCTGGTCCAGAGTGGTCAGGTCTGGTTTAGACTGGACTGGAAAGAAGAAGGTGCAGGTAACATAAATAGTCCTGTCGGCATCTGGACAATGATGTGCAGAACATTCACGGACCTGCCCGTTCAGATCACACCCTATCATTCAGCCCTGAGTGGTTGGTCAGCATCCAGGAGGGTACGTCCAGTGGGATGCCATGGAGGAAATGAGGTCATCGGAACAGATTGTGTGGCTTAAATGAAGTAAACCATGCCGATCCAAGTCTTTCGCCTCTGCATTTGACCTGTTATTACTGTCAACTAGAACTCAATTTTTACTGTTCGTGATGACTTCATTGATATACCTCCTGGTTGTCTTTGAACGCCTACACCACCATGGACGCACCCTGCCAGAGGTCTCCTGCTCAAACAAAGCTCCTACACATATGTCCAGTTTAAGACGCTCTAAGGTCCAGTGAGCACGCTCCCATCATCCTCAGTCCCGTTCAGCTTCCAAACAACAAGCTCAGTGAAGACGGATGACTGGGAGGAAAGAAGAACAAGCGAGGTTTATATGCTCTTTGTTGTTTTTATTACTCAGTATACAGCGGAGAGCATCAGGGAAGAGAAAAAGAAAAATAAGGAAAAAAGCTCATGAGCCAAGGTCCAATGTTTCACATCACCCAAAAACAGTTTGCACCTTAGCCTGTTGATCCTCCAGCACACCCCAAAGTGAGGGAATTTGGAGGAAGGGTAAAAAGAGCTTGTCTTCATGCCAAGCATTACGTCTTGCCTTAGTCACCAACCCCTGAGCCCTCAGTCTTGGCTAAGTTTGGCTCAAAGGGGGACAGCCACTTCAACAGATGATGGTTTTCTTTCAGCACAACCACAGAAACTGCAAGGGAAAAACAATCAAATGGCATGAGGATGTCAGATTTCCGATCAGAAACTTCTGAGAAAAGCCTCGTACTCAAGGATTTCCTGTTTCATCATTTATTTGTGTGTTTGTTTTCCAAGTCGCCATCAGCAGTATTGTTTCACTATCATGGCGCTTTGATGTTTTTGCCAGTTTTTTCAATATGCATTATGATCTGGATATGAGTAATGAATTACAACGGAGACGGAAATGTTTTCTTTAATTAGAACTGGCAGTGAAAGCGTGTGGTTTGAGCTGTCCCACTGAGAGGATGTGATGCATGCACTTATTTAAGGGACAGTTCACCCCAAAATCCAAAACGCAGTTTGTCCTCTTACCTGTAGTTGTATTGATCCTTCTAGATTGTTTTGCTGTGAGTTCTGGAGATATCAGCTGAGGTTGCTAAAGATAATCCACACACCTTGTTGTGAGCAGAAAACAGTAAAAAAAAAAAAGTGTTCACTCAGTGGGATTGGCAGTACTGGAGATCCATTCACATTGCAGGCACTAATTTAATTGAAAATATCAGTTTTAAAGAATACACAATCGTTTAAAATGTGGAAAAACGACAGACATGGATACAGTGCAGCTACACTTTGTGTTGCTGATAGAACTCTTGTAGAGTGGAGTGTGGTTGAGAAAGTCAAGCAAGCTTTTCATCACATATGTTTTGCAGAGTCCCTCATTGGCTTTGTAGAAGTAACAAAGCAAAATTGCTCTTGACATAGATAGGGCCCACTTTGGAGTGCGTTCAAAACATGCTATATCTAACAAATATGTTTGCCTGCAGTGTGTGAGCGAGTTTGTGGTATGGGAACAATTGCTCTGAGAAAATCCCAGGAATATGTTTACTGTCATGCGAGGCGAGCTGCATTGAAATAACAAAATACCCTAAATTAATGTAACCCCAGCATGTAAAGGTTTTAGCTTTTTGGAGCAAATGGCAAACGAAAGTAATATGATAATAGCAGGCCACATGTGCAGTTAGAGCACTGTAGCTGCAAGCGAGGATGACTGTTTAGACACAGTGTGACTGCTTCAAGTGAACATACAGTATATAGTTTCTTAAAAGGGTTCTGTGTTTGTAGGAAGTGTGTGAAAGAGTATACTTTAGCTCCTTTATATGCACAGGCACAAAGAAAAGCCGTCGCTTCGGCAAAATATGTCATGAAACGGAAGGTCCCACCCATGTTTTACCTGAGTCCCATTGAAAGAAAGTGTGCAGAGCAGGATATCATTACTATTAAAGAGGAAACAAGGCTTAACCAGTGCCAACAACCTGCTATTAGAAATGTGAATACCTTATTGTGTTGGTGGTCTAAGGCTGAATCTTAAAATAACAGGGTTTTACATGGTTCTCGCTCCCCTAGGCTGTGAGCTGTAGCCACAGTTGCCTTTCAAAGATTTTCGCTTTCCTTGTAATCGACACGCTCATTCACATGCTTCTTCGCAGAAACCTAAAAAAAGGAGGGTTGGCACTCTCTTACTCCTCCATTAGTATTCTGAGAGAACAGGGCCGCAGCAGAATTAATAGCCTTTGACACGTTCAACTTCCTTTCCAGAATCCAGTTTGATTGGTGGGGAGGTTTCGTGTGGGTGATGATAAGAATGCCGGAAGGCAGGCTGACATTGCAAGTCCCCAGACAACTGATTTCATTAGTAATGTCTGGTGAGATAGGTCTTAACCTGAGTCCTCTTCTCTTAAAGTCCCCATCTTTTTCTCTCTGGGGCAGAAGAGTACGAATTCCAACACATTTATCACCTAGAAGTAAAAGCCAAGAAAATAAATTGGGAGGAATGGGGGTTTTGGTAAAGGGGGCCAAGCTTGATGAATCGAGCACTTTCCTGTGCTCTGTGCATCAGGTTGGTTATTTCTCCAGGCCGTCTGAGCCATGAATATGATCTTGTCCCTGCGGATGTTGTATGTGACTTGCAGTATTTCATCACAGTCTGAACTGCGAATTGATCGAGGCTGATCAGAGGTGATGTATGGGAAAGATAAGCAGGCAAGATGAGTTGTTTGACTCCCATCTACTGATAAATAACAGCTGCAGGGAAAAACAAATACCGTACATCTGTGAAGGAGTTGTTTCAAGCATTTCTACTTGTGGGAAATTGTCACAGCTTACATGTTTTGAGTATTTTCTTGGCTGATTCCACATTTTTACACACAATATATTCAGGTTTGACTACTTTTAGGGCAACAAAAGGAACTACACAGCTGTTATCAATGAATGTAATGATGCTTTTGAATGCTGTAATTATTTTTGAACATTATTCGTCAAATAGTTGCATCATTAATGGAATCTTACAAAATGTGAACCCCAGTGGTATTTTTTCTTGTGCTTATAATTTGACTGCAATGTGACTTTTTACTGACCCTGAGAGGACAAAAAAACAAGTAACAGCATAATTTTATCTGATTTTTTGAATGTAAGATAAAATCATGATAGTTTAAAGAGAACTGTTTAATTTAAACATTTTAATTTCAGTCGGCACCGAAGTCGTTCAGCTCTTGTAAATATTAAAAGAAAAAAGCTTCTGATGTCTGATCAGTGATGCTTTGAGGAGCTTGGTCTCATGATCTCAGTATTTCCAAAGTTTGGGCTGAATTGTTGAAAGTGCGCTGATTCAATTGTGATGCATTTCATTTTGCTGACATTTCAAAACATTAGCTTGTGCAGCATTTTAGTGTAAACACAACTTTTGTCTGCTTTGGTGGCCTCTCTGCTCGCAGACCTTCGCAGCTCCCAGCCTGCTTCACTGTTTGCAAACCTTACACCTGCTGTCCTGCTCACCCTCACAGGCAAACCTCACTAATCCAAATGACCTCATGAAGTTTCTCTCTTCTCCTCCAGACTTCTCACACCCTTCTCTCCCCTCTCTGCCAGTCAGCCGTTTATAAACACTCCTTCTGCTCAGCCGTCGAATGCAGCCCGAGCCAAATCACGGCACATATAAACAGGAAAGTCAGTGAATAGACCTGACCTCCCTCCGTTTTACATGCCAGCCACCATGCAGCCTGTCAGTCAAGAGCTGCTGGCCCGTAAAGAGCCCGTCGCATGCGTGTGATGTTTATAGTGTTATATTCCTGTGTTTGATCCTCACATGTCCTGGCTTTTTTTTTTTTTCTTTCCTTCAGAGAGTTTTCTCCCACTGCATTTGTGAGGCGAGGAGCGTGTGAGAATGACTGTGGGAGAGCGTAATCGTTCCTGACGGAGGAATATCTGTCACAAGGGAGTAATGGCTCTGTGGTCAGATTCACAGAGAGAGGAAAGTTCTCTGTCGATGGAAGGATTTGCTTGGGAGTTTGTAGTTTCCACCGAAAGATGCTGACTTTGAGGGTACACAGGCGGCACAGTTTGATTCATCCTTTAATTCCAGCCATTATTTTCACTGCCAAACACCGTGGCCAAACAAAGATTCGTAATTTTGATCAGAATTTCCATACTTCCACTGAAGGCGCAACAAACACGGACCTCATCCACGATACGTTATTTAAAATGCAGAACAGCATTTGCAGAATTTCCAATCACTCTCATAACATAATGATTTTCCAAATGTGTGGCTGCCCTCATGTAAAGGGCGGATCCTCTGAATGGTGCGCATAAATCTGAGGTAATGTTCACCATGAAGGCTGGACCCAGACGAATCTTCGTCACATCCACAAAATACAATCGTCTGACAGCTTGTTTGCTTATTTTTGATTTTCATACGATTTGTCATATTTCTGTGGTGGCAAGGAAATGGATTATTATTATTCTGGCCAAATATTTAATGTTCCTATTATTTGAGCGAGCGCATAAACAAATGCGTCATCAGCAATTCATTGCGCATACAATAACAGAGGCTGTTTCCCACAGTGGGGCCAGGCCTGGCAGCGGGGCTAGCCTCTGCCTCGGAGCTGCTGGGAGGAAGCCAGCTCAGGGTTAAGACCACCGCGGCACTGACACACACGCACACACACACAGACCACCACTGCAGAGTTATATTCTGTACTACACATTCGCACAACAATGCATCTGTGGTCACCGAAGACGCAGATGCCACCACTGCTTTGCATCATGGGTACAGGATATTTGGTACGACAGTCTTTGATAACTGAAAAATAAATCTGTTTTTCAAGTTAGAACTGTCTTGAAGAGGTTCTTAATAACTGTTGAAATTGCTTTTTGTCTGCGTACACAATGCAGGAAAAACTACATTTGAAAAAAATAAAAAGTTAGCCAACAGAAGACTAAGAGGACATTTGTAAAGGTGATAGTAATGATTTAGATACAGTAGTAGTAGCTCAAACTTGAACCGACGTTTATGGGCCAGAGGATGAACCCTGCTGACTTTTCATTTAGCGCCACCCGCTGGTCAAAATCTTCAGTTATTCAGTAAAACTGTACAGCACCAGGAAATGACTCCCTCCAAAGGCTTTTTATGATTTGATAACGGTTGAAAATTAAAAAATTGTGATGCATCCCTAATTCTTGTTGCTGCTGATGAGTCAGTGTTTGCATAGCACACTAAGTTGGTGACCATGATAAACATTACACCCGTCAAACGTGAGAATTTTAGCACACTGGCATTAGCATTTAGGTCAAAGTATTGCTGTGCTCACAGAGTCGCTAGCATGGCTGCAGACTCTTTGTCTTATTATGTGCTATAGCTCGAGGACGAGGTTTCTTTATAACCTTTGTGTGGTTCGTTTAAGATTGGTAACATCTTGAAAATGAAACGGACAAGAGGAAAGTGGCCAGTGCGATCTGAAAGCGAAACAAGTGAAGTGACTGGTGTTGATCAATAAGCCACGTTTACATTGGTCGCTCTTATTATGGGAAACCTGTTCCCACTTGTGCTTTAAGTCGTTGCCACTGGTTGAAACTAGTTGCATCATTGTGTGTTTGAGCTTTTCAATGACAGACCAAAAGGTCGTGACCAAAATGCTCGGTCTCGGTCATCACTGCAGCTCCAGGGAGTCACACAGAGGAGGGTGATGTCACTATGTGGAGCCTCTGAAACATTCCTGGATCCGACCAAAACCTCCAGCAAAGTCAAATGACATATGACTGCGCTCTCAATGCACGCAAATGTGGCCGGCTACATTTACACACTCAGCATAAACCTGTTACACATAGGGCTCAGGCTGTATTGACATGGTGACACACATCTGTTTTTAAGCATTTTGTGGCACAAATGTGGTCTCTCAATAACATCCTAAATTTTGGGGGGGGGGGGAATCATTTTCATGTTGTTTCCCATTTGTTTTCTCAGCAAGGAGAAGCTCATGATCATGCCCTTTGTTTTTGTCAAATAAATCCAATAAAAATCTGTAAACCTGGGTGCTCATCAGATCTGAGTGAGTAAAAAAATCCATGAAATCTGATGTTCTACCATTTAGACAGCCTAATTTCTAAACCCCAGTTAAGACAACAAATAAAACATCAGATGCATGTAACCTAAATGGAAGTCAGCAGAGCAGCCACAGCGGAGTCGTTGTATCCTGTGTCATCTAGATTAACAGCTACGCTGTGGTGTGGATGTAGCCTCTGGGACCGGGGGAAGTGTGTTGTGAAGTTATTGTAGTATCTCAATTCATTTCGTGGGAGCCTTTCCAGAGCGCAGGGGCTGCAGCGAGACCCCGTTGATCACGTCTTCATTCTAATGTTCTGACATGCCGGGCCCCTATAGAAGAAAATCTGTAATCTGAGCAAAGCGTATCGACCGCAGGGAATGCTGAGCAATGCCACAGCGCTGGTCATCTGCTACAGAATCTAAATCAAAAGTGTGAATGGGACACGTCAAGAGAGACTGCCATCAACCGGCAGCAAAGCAGTGTGGCGGTAATTTAAGATGTTCTTATAACCTGATACCAACAAAGCTGGGACGCTGTATAAAACGTAGATAAAAACATAGTTCAGTCATTTGCAGACAAATTGTGTTTACTGACAACGGCTTGATGACGTGTCCCTGAGCCCATGTATTCATCTCCTTCATCCAATCATGTTTTCTCAAAGTGGTGAACCTCGCTCCATCCCCGCTTGTGTACGACTGAGCCTTTCCAGGATGCCTCTTTCATACCCAGTCATGATACTCTCACCTGTTACCAGTGAACCTGTTTACCTGTGGAATGTTCTAAACAGGTGTTTTGGTGTCCCAACTTGTTTGAAATGTGTAGCTGTATGAAATTCAGAAGAAGCAGATATTTACAAAAATCCATGAGGTAAATCATTAAATATTTTGTCTTTGTGCTGTGTTCATCTGAGCATATGTCAAGAATGATTAGCAAATGATCACATTCTGTTTTACGCGGTGTCCCACCTGTTTTTGGAATAAGGGCTGTAATAGCTTGTTAACATGATCCAAGCAAAGGTGTGGTTGAGTCCTCTTTTCTGCAGCCCTTTAATCCCACAAAGACAAGACAGAGAGCATCAAAAAAACTCTCTGTAATATGAGCGCGCACAAACAGCATTCATGTGGTTATTTCTGTGTGTGTGCGGTGGCTGGGGTAAAATACTCATGTTCTGATTTGATCTGAGATATTTCCTTTAGCTGGGTTGCTATTTACAGAACTACTGTAATGACTCAGAGTGCAAACGCCAGCAAACGTGCTGATACCCATCGCCAGAGCCTGGCACACGGCCAAGTCTGAGCGTTTGACGGGGTTCACAGACATGCAGCATGACCTCCAAGTAACATAGCAGTGTTATTGTCTGGATTACAAGCAATAAGGAGGAGGAACACAAAGAGGATTTGTATGATTTTAGTACTGTTTGTAGTGTGCGATGTGAATTATGCATATGTGCTAGGCTGTGAGTACACGAGGCTGGGGTGGGTTGTACAGTGACAGTTTTGCAGTTAGATCTACTGGCTTACTTTTACGCAATAGTTCAAAATTTTGGGAAACTTGATGAGCTGATGAACACCACTCTCGTGTCTCTATGGTAAATATTGAAACTGCAGCTGGTTAGCTAGCTTAGCCCTGTCCAAAGGTAACAGAAACCCCTTACCAGCAACTCCAAAACTCCTTTAAACACATTACATCTTGTTTGTTTAATCCATGAAACCCTGAAGTGTAAACATAACAGTTTGCTGGTTTTGTGGGGGCTCATGGGGGACCTTTAGGGGTGCTGGTAGGAAGATTATTATTATTTTTATGTTATTTTTTTTTTAGGCTAGCTGTTTCCTTGTTGGCTGCACGGTGGCGCAGCAGGTAGTGCGCGTGCCTCACAGCAAGAAGGTTGCCGGTTCGATCCCCGGGTCAGGCGGGGCCTTTCTGTGTGAAGTTTGCATGTTCTTCCCGTGCATGCGTGGGTTCTCTCCGGGTACTCCGGCTTCCTCCCACAGACCAAAAACATGCTCATTAGGTTAATTGATGACTCTAAAATTGTCCGTAGGTGTGAGTGTGAGTGTGAATGCGTGTTTGTCATTACATGTGGCCCTGCAATTGGCTGGCGACCGGTTCAGGGTGTACCCCGCCTCTCGCCCATTGTAGCTGGGATAGGCTCCAGCCCCCCGCAACCCCGAAAGGGATAGGCGGTATAGATAATGGATGGATGGATGGATGTTTCCTTGTTTCACGTCTAAATGCTAAGATAAGCTAACTTGGTGCTAGCTGTAGCCTAATAATTACTATACATACAGCGGATTATCAGTCTTCTCATCTAACTCTCAGCAAGAAAGTGTATTTCCTAAAACGTCAGAACTATTCCTTTAATCCTCGCTCAACCCACAAATAATTTATTTGGCTCTTCTTGAAGCAACAGTGAGCGACCACAGCACTTTACTTTGCACAGAAGGAGGTTTTAGATCAATTCTTCCAAACCTACTCCTTAAAAATAGCATCCAACTGTACTCACACAGTGACACACACATTGTACACACACATTGTGTACACACACACACACACACACACACACACACACACACACACACACACACACACACACACACACACACCTTACTTTGCGCTCATCAATCATCCTTTTTCCACAGGAGTGTCCTCCAGGATTGAGTCTCAATGTCTGTTATGAAATCTGGACCATGTGTTGTAAACCAATATTAGTTTACAGTCCCTGGGCCTTTCAGCCTAGTTTGGTCCGGTGCCTAAGTACTTCTCAAAATCAAATCCATTTATAATGCAGCGGTGCATGAACATTTGCTTTCCCTTAAAGGCCCGAGCTGGATTCGAAACAGCATCATTAAAATCACCCTGCCGGCTTTGTTACCGCATGCGTCATTGTGCTGAAGACATTCTTTGACTGACTGACTGACCCAGACTTTGAGTTTTACATGCATTTTGGAGCTGTTTACAAACACAGGAATAAAACACACTTTTCTTTAAAGTTACCACTGGAAGCTTAAAGTTGCACAGGGCTCATTTTCCACCATGAAATAATCCATCATAAAATGTTTCTAAGACTCAAAATAAAACCCATACTGGGAATTTAATGCAAGAAATATTTATATGAAGATGCAATGTCATTTTCTCACCACTCCCTTCATCTTTTTGATTTTTCTCAACCGCAGCAGAGGGACCAGTGGTTCCTTCCCTCAAACCAAAATCCAGATACTGTGAGACTGATGAGGGAGAAGGTGTGGGAGACATGAGGGCCTCCGCTGGGTGTGAAGACGTGGTCGACTGGGCGGAGAGAAGGGAGAATTTTCCCTCAAATTTGCATTATTTAGCTGGATGTCTGCATCATTAACACATGCTCCAGCAGCTGTATGACAGGTTTTTTAGGTAGGGATGGAGGGTTAGATGAGTGAGAGGCCACTACATCCCTTATCGTACTGTGTGGTTATATGGTAGGTTCTGTAGCAGTGAACAGAAGTGAAAGTGAAAAGGCGGAATAGAAAATTCAGGAACAAATAGAGCATTTGAAATCGAACAGATGCATCAGTATAATCATTACTTTGAAAGCCTGCCAGTGTCTTTAACACGTGTACATGTGCAGGGCCTGTAATCACAAGGAAGGGTGTCGTCATGTTTCTGCATTCAGGTATGCAAGAGTATGCATATGTACGTGCTGTGTGTTTCTACCCCACTTCGAGGCCATGTTCGCATCAACCCCTTGGCGTTTCCTGCACAGACCCCTCCCTGACGCCGCACCCAGGAGAAAAGACAAGAGAGCAAAGGAGGGTCCCTGCCTGACAGCACCAGGGAATGACTCCCTCCAAATGCTATGCAGGGTGACATCTGCAAACCATAACAACCCCCTAAAACCCCCCGAAAATGTGATACAAAGAACAGGGCCATGGCCTTTTTCTGCTCACATAATGAGGCCACGGGATAAGCATCTTCACAGAGAGGAGGAGGAGGAGAGAGGAAGAGAAATAAGAGAGGCTCCTTGAGGTTCAGCTTGGTTTTACGCAGATGAATTAATAAGATGTCACTTTTTTGCTAAACATTTATATTCCAACTCAGTGCATGTAATTACAATTCGTGACATACACCATAAGCATCACCGCGTTGAGCGATTCAGTATGCCGGTACTGAATTATCCCAATTGTCACCTTTAACCGGGATGTTATTTATCAAAATTATTTCAAACTGTTGCTCTTTTGCACTCTCGTTGAGCTCCACTCAGCTCGGAGGTAATTCACCCTGCTCTATGATCCCCCACCTCTTTCCTTAGCAATTGTTCTTTTGTGTGGATGTGTCGAGTCATGGCAGATTTGGGGCCGGGGCAGTCTTTAAGTAGTGGCTGGCTCATTCAAGGATCAACTCCATCAGACGCCAAAACAGCCCGAGGACTTACTGGTTCACAGCCACAACATTTGAACATGGAGACCAGTTGAACTCCGTCCTCTGTTTACTGTAAAATAGCTGATGAAATCCAGTGGACCTGGTTTCATCTGACATAAAATCTGAATACGTGAATCTAGAATTATTTGTTTTGAGAAATTTTAGAGGTGTGACTAATATTCAGAGCTGCTGGGACACTTGGTATCAGCTTGCACAAAGTGTCTGAGAGAAAGTCCATAGGAGATCTAGAATATCTGATATTAAAGGGGAAAAAGGAGTGCAGATCTCAATCTGTGCAAACTAACCCTGCATATCAGGGCTTAGAAAAGCACTCGGGCTGTCATCTGCTGTCAGAGACAAAGTGACATTCAATCAGACTGAACTTGGATAAAGTTTGCTCGTCTGAGCCAGAGAGGGAGTCAACCAGATGTCCTTATCTCCGTTAAGTCAGTTGAGGATCGGTGTCAGAAATGCCAGCACGCTCCACCAAAGCCCCCTGGCGATTCCCGACGCAACCCTACCTCGATGGCCGACTTACAGACAGCCGAGGAGAAGCTCTGCTGCTCACAATTCACCTTGGCTTCCTCTCTCATTTCCTCCGCTGTTGCCGTTTTTGCTGAACACATGTGATTGCGGTGGACTTTTCCCCTTTTCCTTCTCTGGCAAACAGGGAATGCCCTGTGGATTCATAGGCATTGAACCCTAATTGGGCTAATGGCGGTGGTGTATCTAAATTACCTCCCTCCATCCATGAGGGTTACTGTGTTTATGTCTGCTGCCTTGGGTAAACCCCCACCCCGTCCTGTCATTTATCGGGGAACTTGTTTGTTGTAGAATGCAGCTCCACAGCAGATCTTTATCAGCATGGCCAACTGACCTGTCTGGCCCATGCAGACAGTAACAGAGCCTGTATTTTGTTTTCCCTGAAAAGTTTTGAAAGGTTTTAAATTGCCAGTATGATTACAAATATGCAACCATTTAATATCATTTGGACAATGAATGTCAAATGTGATTGAAAGACACAGCCTGGAACATCTTAAGTATGAAACCAGGAAACAAAAAATTAAGAAATTGCCGCTCTGGAGGCTTAAAGGAATAGTTAGGGATTGTGGAAAAATTTGCTAATTTCTTTGTGAGTGAAACAAGAAGCTCGATATTCATTTGTCTCTGCATTTGTACAAAGCTGAAGCCAACAGGTGATAAGCTTAGCTTAGCTTCAAGCCTGGTTCACTCCAAAGTTAGAAAATTCATATTCCCGCATTTGGTTCAGACATTAACCTTTAGAAGAATCGTAAAAATTTTGCTGATCCCTTAACTTTTCGTCCACCACTAGCATGTGGTCAGACGTTTAATTTGCCCAGTACTTTGGCTATAGCTGGCATTTCCCATCAGCCGCAGCTATGTGTGTTGTGTTGTGTTTAGTACTAGTTAGCACACCTTAACATGCTATCACGCTAAACTAAGACAATGAACACAGTAAACATTAAACCTGCTAATAGTCAGCATGTTAGCATGGTCATTGTGAGCATGTTGGCACTTAGATCATGGTGTTATTTGTACCAACAGTGGCTGTAACTATGACACAGAGATCCAAAATGCTGCAGTATTCCTTTAAAATGAACTTACATGGTTCTTTGTCTTGAGGCAAATTTATTAAAGTTTTTAACACCTGGCAAGAAAGACTGCAGTTTATGTGATGTATTATTTCGTTTATGCAGAGCTGCTTTTCCCAAGTGTGATTAGATCATATTTGTTAAACAGAAAGCCAAATGACAAAGACGGACTAAATGCCAAGATCTTGTTGAAAAACAGGCCGTTCAGGCCGTCATGGTACAGTATTTATCTACTCTGACATCCACCTTACATTTTATGACATGTTATTGTTCTCTTCCACAGTAAATTAAGCAGAACAATAAGTGAAAGGGCAAAAATGTGTCTACCAGACTCCTAGTTCCCATCCAACAGAAGTCATGTTTATGAACCAGCACTCTGAACACTAACCCAAATAGCACTTCCGACCCCAACGGGAATGAAAACAAACCCAGGAGAAGGCATCGCAGCTCGGTTCCTCGTCGGCCATCATGCCGTTTCCTTCCACCGCCACTCGTTCTCCCTCATAACTTCGCTGTTGCACGTAGCTTAGTCCTGGAATAGTTGCACTGACAGATGGGATGTGTAGGCCCGCATCAGCAGACCCTCGTTAGGCTGCAGAGTGCCTGCCGGTGACCTGAGGTGACCCCTGGCCAGCCCTCCTCCCCACAGGATCCATGTGACTATGCTCTGCCTCTATGAACCCTGCTGTTGACACCAGGAGTGTTGAGGGAGATCCTTCAGAATAGAGCATGTTCAAACAAACCGAGAAGAGGAGAAAAGGGCCTCTTGTTTAACTTTTTCTCTCCTTTTTTCACCAAAACAGTTCTTCTTCTTCTCTCACGGCTACTTTTTCCTGCATGTGTCCTGTCTGTCTAGAGACTGTCTGTCTTTCCTTAACAGTATTCATTCATAAGATTCATTGAACGCCACTTGGATAATGCATGAGATTTTGCTGGCAGCGGAGGTTTCAACAGATGATTCAGCTTGTCATCATGACCTGATAAAGAGGAGAGGATACAAGATGAGATGAAAGGAGATAAGTCAGCAGGAGGCAAGATGAGGAGGGGGAGAGGATGAAAGAACAGGGGTGATGAAAAGAGACAAGGTAAGACTTAAGACCAGGACGCAAAAGAAGATGAGAGGAGACAAGAGGAGAGGAGATGAGACAAAAGGAGACGAGAGAAGAAATGAGAGGATAGGAGAGATGAGGAGTGATGAGAGGAGATTAGAGAAGATGAGAAGTAACAAGTGTGAATGAGATGAGACAAGAGAATAGGAAAGGAGACCAGAGAACAGTTGATGAGACAAAGAGAGGAGGAGAGGAGACGAAATGAGACAAGAGGAGAAGAAAGCAGAAGGAGAGGAAATGACAGAGGAGGGGGGAAGTGGAGATGAGAGAACAGCATTAAAGACAAGAGAACTGATGAGATGAAAGGAGGACAAGATGAGAGGAGAGGAGACAAAATGACATGATGTAATAGAGAGTAGGAGATGAGAGGAGACAAGATAAACATAAAGATGAGAAGAGGAGAATACACAAGAGGAGACCATGAGATGCTACAGGAGGAGACGAGATGGGACAAAAGGGAAGCAGACTGAAGCAGATGAGACTAGATGAGAGGAAAGGAAAGGAGCACTGAAAATTGCTTCCCTCCTCTGCTTTCTCCTCTCCTCTCCCCCTCCTTTGCTTGCTCCCTGTGCTCCCCCCGGTCCAGGTTGAGGAGTCCTGGAGCGAAGGTCTGCCTCAGAAACCTGTAAGGTCTGCAGGAAAAAGGTGATTGAAACCATGTGAGATGAAGCAAGCTCTGGAATCAACTTTCCGTATGAGCTAACCCCTCGAAACCTTAGCTGACAAAAATCTGGAGAGAATGAAGAGGTCCCAGAGCATAAATAGAGACACAAACAAAAAAAAAGAAAAACAATAACCCTGTATGTACACTGCTGGAGCGGATTTGCTTATATACTGAAAGCAGGTGCCAGTACACAAAATATATACACACAAACCTGACTCAAAGAAAAGACGATCACAGAGAAATGTGATCAAAGTGACATGACTAACACACTCTGCTATCAATTTTACTGTCACATCAACACACCTTTCCCTCGGCGACTTCGTACCTGGGTTTCTAAAACATGACAGACAGGCATCTGCTGCTGTGTTTGCACGTGTGGAAGCCGTGATGTTGAGTGTTTGGAATGAGATGAACGTGTTTCCAGGAGATTCTCAACGAACTGAAACGCTGCGAGATTTCTCGACGCCCTGTGCCATTGTTACCTTCGGAGGGAAATCCTGAAGTATGTGTCATTACACATAAGTGTTTGTGAGATTCATGGAGGTTTCAGATCTCTCTCTCTCTCTCACACACACACACACACACACACACACACATACACACACGTGCTGCCCGGACTCTTTTGTTTATTTGTTTTGGGTGTAGCTCTGAAACCATGGTGCTGGGACACACATCGCTTCAGTTTCAGATGGCAGTTAGAAATACCAATCCGGCATAGTTGTCTTAAAGTATTTCCCTCCTCTTTTTCTACTGTCTGTTTCTTTTTTCCCCCCTCACACACCCACATATACAAACACACACACACACACACACACACACACACACACACACACACTGCACTGACAAATGAGAACTGGCTTCACTGGAGCTGGCGAGGCACCACAGCAGCGCAGCTAATCACACTCAGACACCGTTCGCTGTGAACTCAACTGTTCCAGTGGTGTAGCCAAACTCCCATCTCCATCGCCACCTTCTTTCTTCTGCTGCGTCATGTTAAAAAAAAAAACACACGCCCTGCCATCGATACCAAGAGTTGAGGCGAAGCAGGGGATGCAACGCCAGCAGGCAGTCATGCTTCTCTGGGTGGCCTGAGCTTATCAGTTCGACTTGTCTTATGTCACAGTGTCCTTTGTCTTGAGTTACTTGAATCAGTTACTTATTCAACATTGTTAAAGTAAAAACATGACGAAGCAGAAGTGCACAGACCTTTGCCAAAGGCCAATAGTCCACTCTTTTATGATAAGCAAATGTGCAAGCACAACCACTCTACTCTATACATCTGGATATATTTCCAAAACTATTAGAATTTCACATTTAAATGTGAATAAGAGTATGATTAGTTACATGATACACGTGTGCCTTTGTTTTGTCAGGATTCAACTTTTCCATCATCAACTGGATTTTAAGACAATGGCGTTTATTCTGCCGTGACACAGTGTTGGATTTTTTTGTACCACTTGGTGGCAGCACAACAAGCTGTAAACAAGACTGACATGTTATCACCCTATAAAGTTGATTTGGTAAATATGTTAGCAAACAGTTACTCACACAACAACCCAGAGGTCCAATATTCAGTCTCCTTATACAACCCTGATTCTAATAAAGTTGGGACTCTGTAAAACGTAAATGGAAACTGGATTCAGTCATTTGTAAACAAACTGCCCTTAACAGTTTTACGAAGTGTTCCTGAGCCTGTGTGCTAACATCCTTTATCCAGAGGAATTAGGACTGTAGCTCTGCTTCTGGTCGACAGCAGCTCTGCGAGATGCTCCACTGTGTTCACCAGCTAGCTGCTGACTGTCTGTCTGCCTTTCAGTGCTGGGTGAGTAGTGTACAGTGTGTTTTTCCGTAAGCTTTTTTGTTGAAAATAGTGGCCAGAACATCCAAACAATGAGCTCAAGAAATGCCAAACATGTCGAGCTGAGGAAAGCTGCAGTGCCAGGTGATAATTTTCTGTGGGTTCGTCACTATGAGGCCTTGTGGTTTAGCAAGCAGCCAGCCCACTGTTTGGAGATATTGACCGGCCATTAACAGCTATCTTAGCCCTGGTGGCTGCACGCAGTCCCAGTGAGTCCCAACCTCACAGTGAAGCTGTGATTCTAGTGGCTAGCTAGCCAGCTTGAAGAACACATATATGAAGAAGACCACTTACTTACTTTCTGGGATATTGCCCCGTCTGCAGTCCCTGTGGCAAGATAGCATGTACATCCTACATCAGTCTCTCCACATTACTCTAACTGTCTGCTCTTAATGAGCTACTCTTCAACACTGATCTGTGATACCACAAACCATTTAACGGACAGTGTCATATTGCATTGCTTTCAAGTGCCTAATGTCTAACTCTTCAGTGTGTTTGTTTGCTTGTTATTGTGAAGTCTGCCTTTTCTAACAGAACAAAGCTGTCAGAAACTGACCACTTCCAACAGACACTAACAGATACTTGGGTGGCGTCTTGTCATTGTGGTCTGCTGCCATGTATCCAGCCCAGGTTACACAGACCGTAACTGTGGTGAAGTAATCAATCCACCAGGTTATCCCGGCTCTCTCATCCTCAACCAGAGGATTAGTTCAAGATGGGTTACATCTATTTAGGCTCTTCTAAAGTGGTCGGCCCCTGGTTAACCGCGACACAACATGTGGTGCAGAGCTGTGGCTGTGTGTTACTGGGAGAAAGAGGGGAAACTGACACATTGGCTGATGTTTCACAGAGGGTGTGTACGTGGTGTTTTCTGCATCAAGGTCATGGTAAGCAAACAACATGATGCATTTGTATACAAGGCGAAAACATGTTTTTATTTTTAAGGATGAGTCATTTCTTCAGAGACGCTGACAACGAGCCATATAAATATACACTAAGATTCCTTCTCCAAAAGTGTTCACAAGTCTGAATTACAGTGTCTCACACTGCCGAGAACACATCACCACTTTGTTTGCGTCACCTTTAGGCTTTAAGCAAAGACAAAGCTGAACTATTCAACTGTTCCAGATTGCATCCACTTAATGATGCACATGCCAAGAAACTTAATGTAGCAAGCCTCCTGCTGATACTCTGAAGGTTGTAATACTTTTAACATACAGTACAGAGTATAATGAGCACTCTGCAGTCCCCCTGGGACTTACTGTGTCCTGTAATGGGTTCAGTAGAAGGCAGCGATTTCCCCCTCGGCCTTGGCATGAACAGAGGGCATACGGGAATGTGTCTGACTCTGTCTATGCGTGTTCGTGTATTCCTTTGGGTATTTCTTGTGTGTCAATGTGGAGGTGGAGCCGTTCCAAGTTGGGAAGGGAAGTCAGAGCGAACTCACTGCAAAGAAGGAAAAGTCTCCCTATCGGAGGAAAACAAGCGTGATTGGAAGTCAGCAATTACCCTGTTGGAGATAACGAAATGGGAGAGATAAGAGTGCCACGATTTAGCTCAATAGGCAAATCCCCCGTAGGCTTCTGTGAATGCAGCTCCACACGCACAGCACACGCAGACTGCATGAGGAGCCGCGAGTCCTTTCTCTCACGTTCTCTCACTCAGAGAAATGTCAAGCTGTGCTAACATAAGCTAGCTCTCCTTATTCAGTGGGAACTCATGTGAACATGACTTCAGACTAACTTTGTCAGAAGAAAATCTTTGATCAAAAATAGCAACTTCCAATTCAGTCACGCAGTCCAGGAAGCACAGTCAGTCTACAGCTGGGAAGCCGGTGAGGGATCATGTCCTTGTTATAGCGTTGCTGACTCCTACTGGTCGGTCAGAATAGGGAACAGATAGCAGATGATGACAAGAATAGAAAAAACTAATGACACTGATAGTTTATGTCATTATCACTGGATTGTAGAACAGTGCTCTGGCCGCACTGCCAGACAGGCTTGTGTTCGGCTAATATAAATAAAATCCAGCAATAACGTTTCACTCAGTTGCCAAAATTTGGGAGCATTTGCTCGTCATAGGCGTGTAAGTTTGACTCTGTTAAAGGTCTATCAAGCTCAATGCCTGAGGGAGCAAATGTGATGCGATTTCAGCTTTTCTAAACACTTGTTTGTCAGCTGTAAGGAATAGTGCTACTCAACAACGTGTGTCGACATGCAGCCGCTGTGTGCTGTCCTTAAACAGCCGACCACATCCACACATGGATGATTTAATCACCTTCGATCAAATAACTATGCCTGATATGCCGTTGAAAAATCCAGCTATTAGTGTGTTATTAGTGTTTCTTATTAATTTGTGTGCCAGCTGGTAAGGTGCTTTTGTACAAAGCAAATATTGTATAATGTGGGCTTCAGTGAAGCCATGAAAAGCTGACCGTAATGATGCTGTCGTGGGTCAGAAAGCAACTTTTCTGTGAAGTGCCAATTTTCTCCGTAATTGTGTTTGCTGTACAAATACAGACATACTCAGGAAGGGCTGTTTATGGGTGTTTCAATGGCAAACTTAACTCTGCTGTGAAATCAGATTTTTATCTCGAAGCTTGTTTTAAATGTCCCCACAATTGTTCAAACATTATTTTTGATATTAATCGCTTCTTAACATAATATTGTCAAGCCCGGTGAAAGTACGTCACCTATTGTGCAACAGTTAGTTTTGAAAATGTGCCATACACATGCTTCCAAATATTTAGGCTCGTGTATTAAATTGTTTGTATTACGTTGTGTATTATTTAATAAGACGTTTCTGCAAACACATGCCCATTTATACAATTAGAGAGCAAAGATCTGTGTCTGATGTGTGCTTTTGAATCTAAGCTGTTTCTGTGTGCAGTGCATCTTTGTGTGTGTCCGTGCCTTTACATGCATGTGTGTGCGTGTGCATGTGAGTATGAACACAGTTGTGCAGAACGTTTGTGTATCTGTGTCACAAAAACAGTTTCTGTTGGCATCCCGCCGCCGCTCGCTGCCAGAATAACCACACGTTTAATCTCTTGCTCTTCTTCTGCGCTCCCTCACTCCTTTCTTCTTTCTGTCTCTGCCTCGGATGCCAGCCCCTTCATCAAAGTCTCCAAGCCTTCAGTAAAAAAAATACTCTTCAGCAGCACACAAACAAACAGGAGTTGCTGTCATTATTTTTCACTCTCTGGCAGCGCCCCAAAGTCACAAAGTTACTTCTTTACTAATCCACGATTTTATTGTTTCTCTTCATGTTTACGTCTCCACTGAGGTCAAGCCCAGGGTGAAGGTTCTGATCGGCTTTTTATGACGAGCTCTGGCCTTGCTTTTTGGCCAGCAAGTGTGCTAGTGAGGAACGCAGACAAGCTTTGAAACGGTTTGCCATTTTCTTCCAAGCAACGACGCAGCCGACGAGCACAGCGTAATTCAAAGAACAGTAAATCAATGCAGATTTTAATGGGATTACGATAAGAGGAAAGAAATGACTAAAAGCTTGATTCTCAGGCCCGCTGAGTTATGGACTGTCTGCTTTCACCAAGAGCAACGATCTCGATCCTGAATCTGTATAAATAATCATCGGGAAAATTAGGACTACTTGAGCATATAAGGTATCGGTCAAGGCTGTGAGCACCATATGTTTTCGAGCGATGCTGAATAGCAGCAGTGTTACGACCCAAGTCAAAATGTAAAGAAGTGTGCTTTTGACATAACGCAGCTGCAACAGATTCACAAAGCAGACAAACACCTGTTAATATCTTCCGTGAGCCAGCGGAGGCTTTTCATTGCACACAAATAGCAATAAAGGGATTCGCAGCCCTGCAAAATCATGACACATGTCAAGCAGACATCTGAGTATCTGAAACATGATTGGGCCATAATTTCTTTACAGCCAGCAGAGGCTGTTACTATGTTCAGACACCTTCTGCTGCTTTTCTGCAGATCCATGCGGGCTTTGTTGTGCTTCCATCACTGTGATGGATTTGGGACTGCAGTCCATAGTGGTAATCCACACTGATCCGGCCAGCAAAGACTATATAGTGCTGTGAGGTACACCTGTCTCACAGAATGATGAATTTCTGCAATAAGATTTTAAAGGAGAACTCTGTAGAAATCATACCGGGGCAAGAAAGCTGATATTTCCTTTTCCCTCTTATCTCTGTCTTTCCATCTATGAGCAGTGGGCTATATGATGATTTAACAGGGAGGGATCAAAAGCTATGATCTTACCAAACACTGCAGAACCAAACATGTCAGTATGTTCAATAAAGCTACAAAACATCCAGTAAAAGTATAACTTTAACTCCTGTTTGTTCCATCCCTCATCCTCATCTGTGGATCCTATATGATCACCCCATATTTGACTCTCTCTTTCTTAGCATGATTGCATAAACAGACAACAACATAAACAGCCCAACACACAGGAAATACAGGGCATCCGCCTGACAACTAATCACCCTTAATTGTGTGCTAATAGTGAAAGCAATGCATGTGGAGGGGAAAGGAGGAGCACAGCGAGAGGGGAGGGGGAAGAAAATAAACAATAGCAATAGGAAGGGGAAAAGGGCAATTTCACCCGAAAAAATATTAATGTAATCAAGGCAAATTACTAAGTTTGGGATAACATTCCTGTGGCTCGGTGTGTTATTTTGCAAGCAAGTAATGGAAAGTCAGTAGAACAGAAAAGGGCACAAGTAAACTCACCTACAACACTGCATGAATGCTGGCAGTGTAACCGCCACTGTTTTCTTAACTCTGCACCCTGCTGTTAACTGGAGCTGAGTGCACATTATGTAAAAACTGGAAAGAAATTCCTAACGATGCATATGCAGGAATGAGGCTTTGAAGAAATGAACTCTATGTAAATCTCACGTGAAGCTTCACTTAAATGTAATTTTGAAATAAACTCATTTGTTCCTATCAGGACAGAACATCTGCAGAATTTGTCAAATTCAGGACAAACAGTGGATGCTTCATTGAGACTTGTTTAGTTAATGTGACTGCCGTGCCCATTCAAATTCAATGGTGTAGAGGATGGTGATTTAGCTGTCATGATAGACTTGAGCACATCCTGTTTTGTGTGTGTGTGTGTGTGTGTGTGTGTGTGTGTGTGTGTGTGTGTGTGTGTGTGTGTGTGTGTGTGTGTGTGTGTGTGTGTGTGTGTGTGTGTGTGTGTGTGTGTGTGTGTGTGTGTGTGCACGTGCCTGTCTGCGTACAGGCAAAGCTTTCTTTGACTTCTTGTACAGAACTGCCTGATTCCAAAGAAGCTGGGACGCTGTTTAAAACATAGAAAACGGACCTCTCTGCATCCTCTCTTGTGACTGACTGAGCCTTTGCTGGATGCCCCTTTCATACTCGATCATGATGCTCTCACCTGTTACCAATGAACCTGTTTACCTAACTTTCCCAGTCTTTTGTTGCTCCTGTCCTTTATTGTCTTCGTGCTGTTTTCAGTTCAGCCAATGTCAAAAAGGATTAGCAAGTTATCACATTCTGTTTTACGAATGTTTTACACAGCGTCCCAACTTTTTTGCAAACAAGTTTGTACAGTATGGCTGACAGAGTGACTGGTGTGTGTGTGTGTGTGTGTGTGTGTGGGTGTGGGCGTGTCCGTCAGTTTTATTTCTCCCCTGTTAGCAGCCGCTGAGTGATGAGCAGAGTAGCGGGGAGGGAGGATGGAGACAGCAGCGCAGAAACACTGTGATGCTTAACCGAACAAGATGTGCTTCAGGGCTTGAACTGTGCGCCGTCCCTCATCTGAAACACAAGCGCACAAAGCTGTCAGACACACACATAACGCACACTTGCCGCTCCTCAATTACATATGCACACCAGTGACTCCTGTTTATTGAGTCGGATGTTAAATTGTCCTCCAGCGAGGAGCACAGAGGTTCCCGAGTGTTGAAACAGACTGTGCCTTGTGTGAAAGATATCCAAACACACGTCCAAGTTCGCTCTGGAGTCCGTCCTGTAAGAGCTTGACCAGGCCGCATCAGCCCTTTTCTCTAAATCGATTCAAGCCCCCTCTTTCCAAGAAGTCCAACAATCAATCTGTGTTCTGTGTCATGTGAAAAAGGCACTGACCAGCTGAAGTCCTCTTTGAAATTCAATGGATTTATCTTTGTACTTAAGTCCAAGAGGCACCTGTGGAGCTTTGTTGGAGATTTGTTCCCCAAATAATGAATTGATTCATTCTGTGTCTTAAAAATGGCTGGATTCTGTAAATATAGTTATCTTTGACATCTGTGGAAATATACGATTGATGAGTTGGACTTCAGCAGAAAATCTAACTCCTGTTTTCTCTGTAGGTAGCAGTGACGGTGGTTCAGGTTAGATGGCTGAAGATGAGGAGGAGTACGCAGTCACACAGCTCCCACTTGTGGTTAGACAGAATACAGCCTTCCCTGTCCAGATCACACCGGCCTTCACTGAGGAGATGCAGTAAAACCTCTGTTGCCCGTCAGCACAACAAACCCCAAAACAAATGACAATGATCTAACAAAATCACACTTGCCATTACTCTTTGTAAATCAGGACTCAAGAGGGAGCCCATTTTGGGAAATAAACCCCAATAAATGTTTCACAGTGCAGCCTTTTCAGTCGGCAGGGGCTCGTTGTCAAACAGCATAAACAAATATGACGTAACTGGCCTGCTGTAAAGCACGAAAAGTAACTCATCTATGAATAATGAGTGGTCATGGTCTCGGTTGGTTTGCCGTCGATTGGAGGCAGATGTGGGAGAGAAAGCAATGCATGGGTGGCGTTATCTGGGTCAGCCTCACAGGGGGAGAGACAAGCAAATCCAAACAGAGGGGTCCTCTCCGAGCATCGCGTGACCGTCTTCTGGTGGCCCTTGAGTCATGGTTCGTCACTGTGGCTGCTCCCAATGGCAAAAACAGAGAATATTGTGTGTCGTGAAGAACACATTGAGGTCAAGGCTGAGACTTTATTTAGACAGTTTATTTCTTTTTCATGAAACGCTGTTGCAGCTTTGCGAAAGTATACTTTTGTTGAGTTTGATTAATATACCCTGAGCAAGATCAAAATAAACATTCTTAGGGAAAATTTGAGGGTTTGGTGACATCAGAACAACCCAACTGCAGTTTGAGTGATATTTCTTGGATTGAGATTTGGGAAAATAAATTAAAAAGGTGATATATGTTTTGCAAATAAACCCCTCATTTATATATTGTACAGCAGGTTAATGCAACTTTTTATATGTTTAATTGTTTTACGTTTTGAAAATAACATAAATAAAAAAAATTTAAAATAAACTATTACAAGTTCACACTCTCGCTGAAACCATACCACCATAAATATTTTAAGAATTTCTTTTTATATATATACTTTCCAAGGGTCAGTCAAAGGCCAGTTTAAAATCTCTGTTCGTACTCAAAGACTGTATAAAGAAGTGGACTTGGCCATTGGTTTGTGCTTTAAAGCCTCACATTGGACATGCATTGCTATGCCTCCGTCCTGATTGACAGATCGCTCTGGTAGCGACTTGTCAATGTTAGCCACGCCCTAAAACATACCCTGCTTTATCGTCTATTTTACTCTAAACGGAGCCGTAATTTACAAAATGAAAATCATGCTGTGTGACGAAGACTTAAAACTAGTGATTGAGACCATAAACATATTTCTCATAGACTCCTATGCAGTTATACTTATTTTTGCAACCAGGCCCCCTGCTGGCCATTAGAAAGAGTGCAGGTTTAAGGCTTATTTCAGACCTGGTGGACGGTCCTCTTCCATATATGCAGTCTCTGCTTGTCCTCAGATTTTTATATGAATAAGACACCAAACATTTGTTGTACTCGGAATAGCTTTTAATGTGCCAACACCTGCCGAACAGATGTGGGTGTGGTTAATGAAAATGTAGGGTGAGTATAAACAGATGGAATGATAATGATCAGCAGTAAATCATATCTGTACGCCGTAAACCCCTCTTCACCACCTCACACTGGTTAGTCTGTTGCAGCCTGGCTTCACGTCCTCACAGGGTGGTGGGCTTCAGGACAAAGGCAGCTCATCTGGTCTGTTTTGTACCATGTTTGGAGCTTTTTGTGTTGCCAGTAACTGAAGTTATGACATGATATTCAATAATGAGAAAGCGTTCGAGGCCCTGATTCACTGTACTTAGAGCTGCATGAATCAATATTTTCTATAAACAGTGTCACGTACCCACAGGGAATTATCGCCCAGCTCTGCAGTTTCTGTCTGTCTGCAGGATGTTTTAGCATCTTTCAGCTCTTTTACAGCTTTGTTTGGATTCGCTCTCACCGGCCTCATCAGCTCTGTTTACTGACACAGCATGCAGCTGTTTCAAGCAGGAAAAACCGAAAACCGAAACCCGCTCTGCACTTCCTGTCCAACACCAAACAGCAGGCGGCGTTAGCATCTAGCTGAGCATTTAGCAGCTAATGAGCTAGCTCGATGTGTTTCTCAGGAGCTGGTTGAGACCAAAGCAGGAATATTAGATATGTATTCACCAGGAACTTCATATGTGCCAGTATAGTTATATCTTTCAAAGGCTCCCAAGTGGCCATTTTTTTTTTAAAATCTGTTTTTATTTTAGTAAAAGGTTCATTAATGTGAATGTGTTGCAGTTTCTGCAGTCCTTAAACGTAAAATAGGGTGTTGTAATGTTCTCCTAGGACAAAGGTTGAAGGTATTTGTCACTCAGAAAGATGATTTAACAGTTTTTATCTCCCCAAAAGTAAGAGTTTTAGCTTTTACGAGTGTATGGTTCACTGCACTGCAATCTGAAATTCATCCATTCTTATTAATCTATCATTTCTATTGCATGCTGCAAGAAGGCATTATTTTCTTCCCAAAAAGCTTCAAGCTGCATTCACACTGAAGAGCTGCTCAAATAGTGATGCATGATTACTTCTGCCAGTTTCAATTACAATCAGAGCAAAGCTTCAGCATCCAGCTGCGGACTGAGGGCTGGAGATCCACAGTAGAGCTCATTTGGCTGGAAAGAATTGTCGGTTGCTTTTCCGGTTTCATTTTGTTCTTCGCTTTGCTCGAAATGCTTTTTTGGAAAAATGTTCACGGGTCACTGTTCATGGCGTCAGTAAAAGCAGCTTTAAATGTTGCTATTGGCACGGACGAGCATGTCAACAGGAGTTTGGCAGAACAAGAAGACTCTGCACAATTCAGGCTCAACCTATGAATCTGCATACCCCAGGCTCCGCAGTGCACCTGACCTGCAGGAGTTGGAGACGGAGGAGAAGGAGTTCTAGGTTTAACTGCTCACTTTTTTCTCTCTTTGACATCCAGCCATCACTCTCGCTCCCTGTGGGGAGCAGAAAGGTCACACTGAAGCCTTTCTTCTGGCTCGGGTTTAGCAGCACGCAGTTCTGGCCTCCAGGAGAACTCCTATTCTCTCTGGCACATGTTAAGGCGCTCTATCATCTCTCTCTTTCTTATTCCCTCTCATGCTCTCTCTTCCCCACTCTCTCCTGTCAGATCTGTCTTCACAGGGACTTGTAAAATTACCTGGCAAGAACAACTCAAAGCACTGGACAGGACCAGTGTCTCCAGTGTCCCACAAACTTTTACAAACTTTTTTTGTTTCATTAAAATGAAGAGTTCACTGAAAAGAGGTCCACCTTTTTGTACTAAAGGGTCAAATTATTACAGAATTTGCTGCAAAGTTTCAAGGTGATTTAATAGAAATTTAGCCGATTCCAAACTCTTCTGAACACCGGGTATTAAATTTAATTTGCTAAACATGTTGAAGCGATTGCGGTCTAATGGGTGTGCTTTTTATTTCCTGTTCTTGGACAGGATTGCTGCCTCACCACGGATTCTGACAAAAAATAAAACAATAATAATCAGGTTTGCGCTGTACGGGTGATGTTTTCACCATGTTCCCTGGCAAGACAGTGTGCTAAGACACAAAAGGATGATGGTCATGGTCTGGTGCTTCAAGAAAACAGCTTCAGCAGTTATGCGAATGTGGATTAAATGGATGTGTAACACAGTCACAGTGCACTGTATATACTGTGTAATAAAGTAAACATTATTGGCTTACATGTTAGCAAACAGTTGCTTATTTCATCCAGCAGTTGCAGAGCCACGTTATCATTCACTGGGATTGGTTTGTGTCCAAGTGATGAATGAACACTCTGTTTTTTGGTCTCTAACATGTGAGACCGCAGACAATCTGTCACTTTTCTCTCTTCTTACTTTACGGCATGTTCTGCACCTAAAAGGATTAAATTCCCAAGGTGGCCTGGCTGCTTTCTCCCCTTAAATAACTGTAACACAGAAGGGAGTGACCAGCCATGATTTTAGCTAAAACTATAAAACGCTTCACAGACAAAAGACAACAGAATAAATCATGATGTTTAACATCTCTTTTGTTATATAGGCCTAACCTTAAAAGTGCACACACATACAGATGTGATGCATAGCTGTGGTGCACAGTCCATTGCATAAACGTCAATTTTATTATTTTGTGATTTTGTTAACATCAGCTGTATTGTAACAGATATCGATATCAGGGAAAAGATAATGTATCAGCATATAAGCAACATTTTAATGCACACACATTCTTGTGTACTCTTGGTCTGGGGCTGTGCTTCATGGTTTGTGCTCTGCACCTTTGTTCCAGCCAAGATAAATCTTAACTCCTGAGGGGAATGTGTGGCTCTTCAGCTGCTAAATGGTCACCGGCAAGTGACGAACTTCATCTGTCTGCTGTCTGTAGTGTACAGTGGGTCAGCTGCCTGCTGTGGCTGAAATTGATGCTCAGAACAGAGTTGAGAAAACCAGGTTAAACTGAGGTGTGCTGTCAAAGGCTATATTTCTTCACTGCTTCTTCTAAAGAAATACTGCATTGTGCTGAGTGGGATCAGAGCCAAAGATGCTTTTCCACATGTCGTTGAAGCTCCCTCAGCAGTAGATAGAGGGCAGTGTTGTATAAAATCTCTCAGAGCAGATGTGATGAGGCTCTCTGTGTATTAATAATCTTGTCCGCCGGCCATTGAGCTGCTGTCAGGTTCAAACAGGTAAAGGTTTGCAGTATCTATAGCATAGTGAGCGGGTCTTTCCTGGACTATAGAATTAGCCTGCAGACATTAGATCAATTGTGCATAGATGCAGGTGAATAAAACCACATGGACAAACTGAAGCTCCGTGGCAGCGCTGGTTATGCATGTGTAAATCTGCAATCTGTGGAACCTTGGCAGAAAAAAACTGAAAACAAATCACATGTTTTTGTAAACCTGATTAGAGGTTCAATATATACAGTAAAATATTGACTGAATAAGCAACAGATAACTTTAGATGTAAAGTTTGTTGTGAGCTTGTGCTTTTATGAAATACCAGAGAAATAAGTGGACTTGAAGTCTGGTGAGACTGCAGGTAATCTGTTTCATTTCTCTCTTCTTACCTTATGGCAAAAAGATGAACTGTCCAAGGTGGCCTGGCTGCTCTCTCCCCCTAAATATCTGTAACACAGAAGGGAGTGACCAGCCATGCTTTTAGCAGAAACTATAAAACGCTTCACAGATAAAGGACGGCAGAATATATCATGTTTAATGTCTCTTTTGTTATATAAGCCCAACCTTTCAAATATTCGTTTCAATAGGTGAAAACAGTTCAATTTAATGGCCGTCATTTGCTTGTCGTAACATTTTAACATCGCAGTCAATCATCAGTTTCAAATGTGTCAGTGTTGGCTTATTTTTTATTGTACTCATACATTATAATGCTAGCACTTCTAAAAATGTGAGGTTTTATTGAAGAGGCGTCATAAAATGTTTTATTTTATTGCAGCACTTTGTGTTTTTTATTTAAAAGAAGTGTTTTGAATTTCATGTCTTTGCATTGTCAAATTCTCACATTTCCACTATAAAATGTGATTTAGTTTTTTAATTTAAGAGATCTTTGTGGTATGTTATGAAGTAACACTGAACGCTACGCTCAAGGGCAAGTTTAAGGGAGCAAAAACAGTAAAGATCATTACCACTAATGCCTTTGGCAGTCGGTGCTGTAACAAGCCATGTACGTAGCATCGTATTTCGTCGGACTTGTTTGGCAGTTGTCTCTCATTTCGTGGTTGCAAAACATCTCTGAGAGAGCCCCCGAGGGAGCCCACGTTTGGATTAGATACATGAGAGAGCCACCCAGGCTTCATCATCACATTATACAACACTCAGCAAGCAACGTCTGGTTCAGCTCAATTCAAAGTGAAGCTGATGGAGACCATTTTCCCCCGTCTAGGAGGGATGTTGCAAAGAGGAGACGGGGCAGTGGGGGCGGACGGACGGGGTTGTGGTTAAAGCACGGCCATGGGAAGGAGAACATGGAAAAATCTTGGAAATGAAGCATGCCCATCTACAGAGGCGACAAGCAAACTAAACAGGACTTTGGAGGACAAGATGATGATTTTGGAAGCCACAGTCTGACCAACAGACGCACACACACAAAGAAAAATAACATGCAACAAACACACACATGCACAAAAACAGAGAACAAGTAGGAAGAAGACGTTTTCAGATCCTAGAGTAAAAGGAATACCACAACGTAAAGTCCTGCTTTCAAAATTAAAAAGTAAAAGTAAGAATTATATTTAACTGTACTGAAGTGTGAGCTAAATATATTAAACAACCAAAACTACTCATTATACAGAATAAATTATATTCCCCACTGAAGGATCCTGAGAAATGTTCAAGTGTGAACCACCAAACTGAGTTATTAAACTTCTTGAGTTTCTTGTTTGATGAAATAGTGAAACAGTGGCGCACGTTTAATTGCAAAAACATCAATTTGATTATTTTATGTTATTTTTGCAAGCATTTCCCTTATTGTGATGGATATGGATGTAAGGACAATAACAATGGATTAAAAAGCAAGCAGCATTTTAAAGTTGGACCTGGTAGACAACACATTACACACTACATGGCCAAAAATATGCGGACACTCAACAGCAGTTTGTGTTTCTCCCAAAGTGAGAAATGCTTTTTCAGTGTGGTGTGGAAGAGCTTGACTGTCATTCGGGTGAACACCGACTGTGAACCAGATCTTTGCTCTTGCGGCAGAATGGGAGCAAATCTGTGCAGCTGGGTTCAAAAACTGTTTGCAAACCTGAAATCAGAAGAGCGGAGGCTGTTAAATCTGCAGATTAATGCCCATGATTTTAGAATGAGATGTGCAGTGTTCAGGTGGGCAGCTGTGGCTCCGGAGGTGGACCAGGTCGTCTACTGATCACGAGGAAGGCGGTTTGAACCCCGCCTCCTCCACATGCCGAAATGTCGTTGGGCAAAATACTGAACCCCGGGTTGCTCCCCATCCACTGGGGATGCGCAAGCCAGTGTGTTCCTAATTGATGGCCCAAGCTCGGATAAATAGGAAGCATTGCATCAGGAAGGGCATCTGTCTTAAAATGTCAAATGTGCAGATCAGAAATCATGTAGTGGAGCAGAGATTGCATGAAGTGGAAAAAGTCAAGTAAAATACCTCAAGTTTGTACTACAGTGCTAGCAGCTATACTTTCCTGCACCCACACACACACACACACACACACACACACACACACAAGAAACACACATGCTCCAAGGAGGCAGGGAGACGCTCAAACATTACACAATACGGCAGGATCGGGACACACACCTTCATCTTCTTCCACACTGTCAAATTAACAGCGTGTCCTTAGGAGAGGGAGCAGCAGCAGCGTCGGGCCGACGTCGGAGAGCTTGATTGAAGGGCTTCCGAGAATTCTCTGGCTTTGTTGTGCAGCTTCCCCAGCGCAGCAGCCAGAGGTAATGGCTTTAGCAGGGGCAGGTACACAAAGCTCCAGTGGCCACAGACCGGAGCTGGACAAACTTTACTGTTGACATCTGGAATTTCTTTCCTCCCCTTCCTTTTTATTTTCTTCCTCCTCTTCTTCCCCTTTTTCCCCCCTTTTTGATTGAGGGCTGACTCACTCGGTACAGTATCCATCATCGTAAAAGCGTCAGCCAGCTAAATATAGACATTTGTTTTCTTGTGCCTGTTCTGGCACTGCATATTTTACCACACATGATATCATGCCCTCCACTGCTGTTGGCTTGACCGCACACTGAACCCCTATACGGTTTCACTGGTATATGTACACTCAGGGTAATTATCATAATGGAGGCTGTCACTGGCAATTCATCTCACATCACAGATACTTTGGGTCTTATCATACCGTCGTCTGCTGTGGCTTTGACGGGGCAGACGGTGCATTAACTCTGACTGAAACCCCCAAAACTGTAGTGCTCACACATTGTCATTACACTGTGGATAATGTCACTGGCAATCCATAACATGCTTTGGCTTGTCTCAGCTGAATATGCTGCTCTTATTATTTCCACTGCAGTGATCATGCCTGTAATTCAGCACGTCTCATATCTCAGAAAATGACGGTATTTTTCAGCTGAAATCATGTAAACTTGTATGTATCCTGCTGTTGTCAGCTGGAGTTTGACTTTGGGCCTTTCCGTCCTGTTGTTTGCTGTCTCTTTCTCATGTTCCTTAGCGCCCGTCACGATATATAGCATGACAACTCACTGATAATGCAAATAAAGCCTGTATCCATTTATACAAGGAGACAAACACAAGGAGAAAAGCAACACACTCAGTATACAACGCAGCATGCACTGTAGAAATCTGACACGGACGATATCGCACATGTCAAGCACCTCACCAGTAGCGCCAAGCATTTGCATACACACACATACACACACACTCGCATACAATAACAGAATCCTCCACAGAGAAGCAAACAGGATGCTGCCGCTCAGACAGGACACCATCCTCCTGCATCGCTCCTTTTACAGGAATCACACGAGGAAGGATTCAAAAAATGTAAACACAAATCACAACATCTTAACCTGCTGGTGAGATGCATCGCTGCAGGGAAGTGATGAGTGTGAGGTGGCGGTCTGTTCGCCATTTATGGTGATGTTCCTTTTATTTTTTTTACCTGTATGTGGGTGTGTGGTTGGAGGGTGTTCTTTGTGTGTGTTCCTGTACTTGAACGTGTCCTCTCACATGCTTAATGTTCATGCTTCAGAGCACGCCGTGCATGTGCTCACATGTTCTCGTATTCGCTTCCTTGCGTGTGAATGACTCTGTTCCTTGTGCAGCTGAAACTCCCCACTCTGAGCTTTAGGGAGTTGGTGCCCCTGTGCCTTGGGAGTCTAAACCCCAAAGAGTTTGTTCAGTGATTGAGGAAATGTTTGGCGCAGAGCGTTTGCTCCCTTTTGAGGTGTTTGTTGGCCAAGGCTGACCCTGACAACCCTCCGGGGAGCGCGCTCGGTAGGCCTCTTCAAAGAGTCCCAGCTCCCAAAGCAGGAAGTCCAGCCCTGTGCTGCTTGGAAACGAGATGAGGCAGACAGGAAGGAAGGTAATCCATGAACACGCAATAGCGCTACTGTCCACACAGCAACACACACTCACACACACACACACACACACACACACACACACGTACAGTCATATCCGATCAGGCCCTCCTGACACCCACAAAAACGGGGCTATTCCTTGGACCCCACAGACATTCTAGCTTGATTTATCCTGTGATTTGTGCTGTTAAATAGCCAAGGTGATCACGAGCAGCCCTGCGTAGATGACTCTGGTTTCCTGTAGTGCAGCTTTTTTGCTTGTGTGTGTGTGTGTGCAAATACTCTAAAGGTCACATCAGAAAGAGTCCTCCCTTCTAAAATAACCTGGAATCGGAAAGAAATTTGGTATGGACCTTTAGAATTGATGGATGGGAGGTTAGTATCTGGAACCAGATTGATTTATTTATCTCTGGCGAAAGCTCAGAAGTTGCACAGTACTGGAATCAAGTCAATGTGTCTGATTGTTCTTCATGGCAATAATGCTGCATCCCGCTGCTAAGCTGTTCTGCACAACACCTACCTTTCAGGAGAAGATTGATGACTGGCATCTCATGGACCTCTCGAATAAGACAAACAACTGGGAGTCAAGGTTAAAAACAGTGCTTCTGTATTGAATAAATGTTCATGGAAATTATGAAAGCCACTAATCCAATCACTGTCTGAGATAAAAAACTGCTCTACTGACAGTGTGTCCGTGAGGAGATGAGCTGACTCTTCAGTGATTTGAGTGTTTGGGCTTATTTCAGCTGTTCCAACTGAAAACCACTAGAGAGCAGTCTTCAATTGATTTTCCATGGATGAAGTATCGTGGCCCATAGCTGAGTGAGAATGTGGCTGGAACAGAAGTCTGATGTTGTTGCCAGTGAAATCAGTAGCCTGGCTTCCAGCGTCAGACTCGGCCTGGTCCTGCTCGTATTATGCAGCATGTGGTAATACTGTGGCAGTAGGGAAATTAGTTTTTGTGGTGTAGTGTCGGTGAGGCAAAGATTAGCTGTTTTCATTGTCGTAACATGACCTAACGTGGAAGCTGGAGACCTATAATATAAGACAAGACAGCATGTTTGGGGTCAGTTCACTGAGAATTGAGAAATTTCACTCATTCATTGCAGTAAAAGAAGAATTTATCCTTAAAACCGCCACATTTTCTCAAAAGTTCACTCTCAGTTCACGCGTTTCACATGAATTTTTCATTTTAAAAGTCTTGCCTTTAAAAAAGTTTATACCTTCCCATCTATTCATGTAAGAAAACACCAGGTGAAGGATTTAAATTATTATATTAGTGGACTATTTATTCGTACTTTGCTCTAACTCAGGTCAAGTTTCACTGGGAGACAAGAGGATCTTTTGATTTGGAATCCATTTTTCACCAACATTTTTTTGCTAATGCAACGCATTTGATTATTTTAATTTCCCAAAAATTCAATATGTTTCATACCTTTTCCCGGAGGCTAAGACTGAAAGAGGGATGAGAAATAGTCTATCAGAGAAATCTCCACACGATGCTCTCTTTCATAATTTTCCCACTGATACAGCTGCTACATATGGCTATAATCAGTGTTTTTATTTTAATAGTGGATCACATGCCTGCTTTATGTGACAGGTGTTGCTTGTGGTGATGAGCCCTCAGTATTATCACCCAGCTCTGCAGTTTCTCTCAGACTCACAGAGCGTTTTAGTGACTTTCAGCTCATTGTTTTGATTTCATGGCCTCAAACTGCTTTGTTTTACTCATCTCGGCTGCATTTAAGCCACTGTACACTGTCTGCAGTGCTGCTAACTGTGCCAGCAGGCAGTTCCACAGGCAGATATTTCACTTCTGTCTTAATTACGTTTCATTTTGTTCATTGTTTTTGTCAGTGACGTTTTTTCACTAGCGAAAACAAGAAGATAACTAAATAAAAACTACTTAATTACAGGAAAACTATAATGAAATCTGTTGAATAGAACTGATGCAAACTGTAACAGAAAAGTCAGCATATGGGAGAAAGAGAAACTTTCACATTTGAAATTTAACATTTGATGTCAAGAAAAAAAAGACCAGCTGTAAGCCGAGTGGAGCAACAAACCTCTTTGAGACTTGATGTGACATCTGCAGACAAGTCACCCCAAAACTGATGCAAAGGTGAGCACTATTACATTTTCTTTAAGCGCTTTTATGAGCTGACACCAAGTGACCAAAGAGTCATTTATTGCAGGTTTAAAGTAAATCTGAATCAGGGTAAAATGAATGTACAAGTGGTTTACATCTAAACACACTGAAGTCGTTTCGAATGAGCAGCTGACCAACTGCCTTAGACCTCCATGCACTCACTGGGGTTTACTCTGATGAGTGATCCACAGACTATAATTTCAGCCAGATATATTGTGGCACGAACTGGGTTTAACCTGTAGGACAGTCTCTGAAAATCTGACTGGAAAACTGGTAAACAACTTCACAATGTGAGATGATGAGAGGCCAAAGCCGTAGAGAGCTATAATATTCCCTCACAATAGCAAGAAACTGTTGCCAACACCTGATTCCAATCATATGTGATCATATGTGATTATTAGCACCTGTGGTCGCCCCCCTCCCTTCCAGCCTCACACACACACACACACACACACACACACACACACACACACACACACACACACACACACACACACACACACACACACACACACACACACACACACACACACTCACAGACACACGTATAAATGCTATAATACTCACAGACAATAGGTTTTCAGGAACAGTCAGCAGATATTCTGCAGAATATTCCTCGTATATAAAATTTTGGAAGAAAAATCGTTTCTGTGATGGATTGTTCAGTCAGTCAAACATCCAGACATTTTATATTCGTATCTGAGCCAAGTCTTTGCAACAGAACCATTAGTAAGAAATGCTGAGAGCGGTATTATTGTGGCCAGGCGTTACCCAAAGTGAGCCACAGTCACGTGCTGCGACTGTTGAACGCTCATTATGTGCTACCTCTTGTTGATTAATTAACACCAGTTTCGTTTGCTGCGCTTTGTGGTGATGTAATGGATCTTATAAGCTCCCAGGATTCAGGAGTCGTCCTGACCTCGAGTTGATCCTGCTGAAGTTCACGTTGCCACAGATCTGAGTGGTGTAAAGTAGGCCAACCAGAGCTCACACTGTGATTTCCAACAGTGCTGCATTAAATCCTGCTTTTGTTCAAAGAGATGTTGATTCGTTGTATGGTCGCTTCGGGGTCTCCAGTTTGACCACATGCTCCAAATGTTGCCCATCCTGTGACGTAGTCCAAATAGGTGGAAAACTGGGCACTTCAGCGGTAGTTTCAGTATATGGCAGCTCGTGCTGCTTTCAATTTAATGAACATAACCATACAAAATACTATTCTCTCAACTCAAAATCTGCATTATGTGCATTTTATTGTTTTTGGTGGCTGTTAATGGCATTAATAGAGATTCCTCAAGCAGAGATTGGATGCTTTAGTGTTATCGTTCCATATGGCACCTTCACCTGTACGTCAAGGTGTTCATCAGCAGTGGTGTTTCGGTAAGGTTGCAGCTTTAGCTGGAAGGCATTGGCTAAGGTCCATCAAATTAAAACTGTGGTTACAGTTGTGGGGGATGGTTAGGCAAATACTTTGGCCATTGTTTTGTAAGAAACCAATGAGTCAAAGTGGGTTAAGAAAAAGGTTTCTCAACATATTCTGCAGATTTAGAGCCTCTAGATGGCGCACTGCTGCAGCTTTGTCATGCTCATCACATGGGCTTTGTATCTGTACCTACCAAACAGCAAGACAGCCAACATAGCTGGTGAATGAAATGGAGCTTTTTCCAGCTAAAAGGCCGAATATGTCCCTCAGGAGTGGGTTGAGACCAAAACAGAGCTAAAACAAGAGTGAATATTGAACTTACATTTGCCAGGTAGCCAAAAACGTGCCTTCATATAAATGCTAATGTTGTCTTTAATCGCGAAAGAATAAAAAATCCACTGTTTCATGCATACGACCTAAACAATATTTGTACTTTTGAGAGGTTTTCGCTGACAGAAGTACTGGCAGCGTTCTTCTCTTTTGGCTAAGCAGCCTCAAAATCCAGTCCATTTGTCGGAGCAGCAGTCCATCACTGAGTCAACACAGCTAATGACTGGAGGTAATACTGTTGGCAAAGTGAAGAATGAAAAACACACCATCCATTTCACCCACATCTCTCAGTGCCTCGGGCTGTTTATACAGTCTATTATGCATGATACGGTGTTGTTGAAACAGGTTGGGAGTGAAAAACCACTTCCAGCTATTCCTCAGCTTTCATTGTTTACAGTAGACTCTAATGAAAGATCATTTATGCAGAAAATGAGGATTATGGCTCACTTCAGCTTAAAAACATTTCATTCTACAATTTATTTATTTGCACATCAGTTTTGTGTTTATAATAATACAGTCTGCGGTTCAAACGCATGAATACTATTTACTTTGCAAAATTAGGTTTTGCATGCCAAACCTACAGTGAACTCGTAAAACATGATGCAATGAGTACAAACTGGCCTGCAGGGAGGAAGAAAGCAGTAGTCTTGTTTATTGGCTCCTATCTGTCTGTCAGATGGGCTGTGGACACCATCCCAGTGGCACTGATGGTTACACAATTATTATTGTTATTATTATCATTATAAGACATGAGGTGACAGTGGAGGATTTCACTGATTCTTGGACGTTAATTTTAGCTCATTATGTTGCATTTAATGACATAAGCTTAGCTTCTCTGTCCTCCTTTTCCTTTCCCATCCCTCGCTCTCATGTTCACCTCCCGCTCCTCCCCAGGACAGTAGCAGAGACAAGGGGCTCCCACAGTCCAGTAAGAGCCAGGTGAACGGGGGGTCACAGGGGGTCACGCTGTCAGACACGGGAGACTGATGGAGGGCCCTAATCCTGCCGGTGTCATGAAGATGGATCAGATGAAAACACACACTGACTCAGTCACACACATTCATACACAGATATACAAAAGACATGTAGAGATGACAACAGAGCAACGTTTTGCTAAACTTCCATACTGTCTGTGTGCATACACCCACCCACTCACTTTTTCTGTGCTTCATACTCTCACTTTCTCTCACATACACATTGACACTCTCTCTCTCACACACACACACACACACACACACACACACACACACACAGTGGTAGACTGACAGAAACAGGTTGTCGGCAGGGTGAGGGGAGATGTGACTCATGTCCAGCTCATTTATCTGCAATCTGTGGTGTGTATGACTGAGCTAGAGCCCACATACTCCCCAGTTTCTCAAGCAAACACTCTTACTCTTTAGAGATACAGCTGCAGAAATGCTCTCTCTCACACACACACACACACACACACACACACACACACACACACACACACACACTACTACTGTGTGAAACATTTGCAGCTTCCTGTAAAAGATCTGCTTCATCATTTCAGAACATGAATCAAAATGAGAATATTGATCCCAGAGGGGAAACTGGGTCAGTTGCAGTAATAAAAACAGAAGAGGAAATAAGAACGCCGTAGAGAAAGTAAAAAAAAAGAAATATGTAAAATTATGTTTACTACACAACAATATAAATCACACATACATAGTAAACAATATGTAAACTGTGTAATGTGCAACAATAGCAGCCGAAGTTTGTCTGTTGTGCAACATTTTACATCAAGTAATAAGAAAAACTAGAGTACTACTTTCAATACTAATACTATAATTATACTCATAATAACAGTATTAACACTAATAATATATCAAATTATATATACTAGTGTATATATAGTGATAAAAGTAGAATAATGCCGTATGATAGAATATACATTGAGCTATTGCGCAGCCCAGTTAAATTATTGCACGTTAGTACAAAAATGCTCCTGGTGGGTGAAATAGAAAAACAAAAATACAGCTGAACTGCCTCTTAAAGGAAAAGCTGGTGTTAGTCTATGTTCTTCTTCTTGTCAACAAATCCCACGAGGAGACAAAACATTTGTTGGACCATCTCTTTGTGTTTTCTGGCTTCCCTGTTTGTGGCACTCAGTCCTAAACTCATCTGTTACTGCTGAGAGCATAATTAATTAAAAGTGTCACATATGTGCAGTTGTATTTATATGAAAGGCTCAGTTAACTTCTGAGCATTTGTCGTTTTTAGGAAATGTTACTCAGACGAGAGTAAACAGTGTGTTTGTCAGGGACTACTTTCAGCTGCGGATGAATCCACATTTGGTGCATTAGCAACTATTCACAGCAGCAGGATTGCCTCAAAATAAACTAGTGTCTGTGTTCATTATAATTAGGGCACATGTCAGCCTCTGTGAATTTTTTAATAGTTGTTGGACAACAATGGAGCTCTATGGCACAGAGGAAGAAGATATATCAGGCTCTGGATATGCAGACAATACGTGTCAGTCATTGTTGGGTTTGGTCTTCTCATGGGATTTGCTGATGATATAAAAAATAGAATATCAGTGGCCTTAACGGTCACATCAAGATCATGATTAAGTCTGATGGGTTTCCTTCCAGTGTAAATCAGTCATTATATAGTTTTCATATCAAGGGAAATTTGCCAATTTGCACTATTTAGCAACAGTAAGACCTCATGATACTGCTGAGCTTTGAGAGAAGCTAGCGTAGCTTGTTAGCTTTGATGCACCAACTCTTCAACCTCCGCTGTTATAAACCGTTTCACCAAAGATGAACAGCCTGCAGGACGTCATGGGACACGAGTCGATGGTACAAATATGCATTTTGAATTAACTGAGTGATCTTACTGTCCTGTTTGCAGCCATGCTAGTTTTTGCTAACTGCCTGTTAGCAAGCTTGTTAGCCCTGAAATCTTTTTTTCCTCCTCAGTAAAACTCTTTCTTGAACAGAATAATATACAATCCTGAGAACAAAGTGCCAGAGCAGAGTACAAAACACAGTCCAAAAAACATAAAGAGGGATCATGGCGAGTGTTAGCATATTCCCGGCTGGCTAGCATGTTAGCGGCCACCCTACCAGCTGCAGTAATTTACTCGCCCAGCACGTATTTGAACTCACAGGTTCATTTTTCAGTTCCACTTTCCGCTGTGATCCAGCAATAATGTCTAAAACCTGTTTGGGACTTTCTCCCACATATACATAAACACCTCTTATCTTTGAGACACATGCACACACACCCTCTCGCTGACGTATATTTTCACAGCACGCACACACACACACACACACACACACACACACACACACACACACACACACTAATTTATACTGACACACAGATGGCCTCTGCTCTGACCACAAATGTAGTGTAACCCCTGCTCCCTGCGGTGCGGCCAGGGCTCAGACTGCCAGTAAAAGCGAGGGATGCTTCATGGCTCAACAATTCGCTTGGTAAATGGAAAGGGTTCGGTGTGTGACCTCAAACACTCTCCTGTCTGTCTCTCTCAATCGGCCTTTTTCTTTTACTACGTTCACTCCTAGTTTGTTTGGCTTTCGCCTAATCTGATTTGTCTCTTGGCTTCTTTTTATGTTGCTTTCTTTCATTCACCTTCACCTTTTTGTCTGCTTTTTGCTATTTTATGGCAAATGAATGCATTTTGCACAGCAAAGTCAGAGCATTTTATACCATTGGGAGAGCGATACAGGCTAATTTTAGCGACTTTTTAGCCCATTTTTCTTTTACTCTTTGCCAGCAGATGTACAAAACCAGTTTTCCCTTTCTCAAATGTGCACTTTTTTTAAAATCTCATTATCCCCTTTCCTCTCTTGCCGAAGGAGGTGCGATCCACCTCCTCTCCTGTCTGAGAGGTCAGGAGCAAAGTGAGGACACACGAGGAAGGCAAACCTCAGCTCACAAATATGAGCAGTATGAAGAAAACTGTGCATTTCTGTAAAGTGCGGTTCAGTGGGTTTATTGGGTAACGGATACGCTGAAATTGAGTCCAATTTTTGGTTTAGCCAAAAAGGTTTTAATGGTATTAGAGACATTACTTCATGGGGAAGTGGCTTCTATCGTGAGTAGCCTGCAGAGATTAAAGATTAGTGATCAGAAAATTGAATAATTACATCTCTGTTGTTCCAAACGTGGTTAATCTACATGTGGCTGCTGTCACACGCCGTTGCTACTGCTGCTTAATGTCTGAGCTGTAAAAAACCAAAAAGGCTCTGCGCGAAAAGAACACACACACCACAAAAAAAACAGCACAGTCCCTCAGTCGCAGTGTTTGCTCAGAGAAAATAATAGCTTGTATTTTTGAAATATGGCTCTGAAATTTCATATTGCGTTTCACTAAAGTGAGAAAACCTCAAGAGGTGTGAGACCCTGCACGGCCAATATCAAATCCAGTCCTCCTATCACCTCAGAGTTAAAGAAAGTCCAGCCAGGTGGATTTGGGTGTGCAGCATTCATGCACACACACACACACACACACACACACACACACACGCACACACACACACACACACACACACACACACACACAGAGTCGTAAAAACAGGAAAAGAAAAAAGGACTTTTCAGATTGGAGAGGACAGGCAGGGATCAAGGGTGCAGAGGGAAATGGTTAGGGTTAACTTTCCTCTAAAGGGTGTCAAAAAAGGAACTAAATTGGGTGTCAGAAAGCGCTAAGGAGCTGAAATAAGTCAGGGTCTCCAGCTCTTATGTGGGTGGGTGCTCGCTTTATATTTTACAGACAATGTCCCTTTAAAACGCCCCACGTCTGGAAAGCCCATTAGATGTGCATATAAAATTTCCCCTGTGATTAATAGTTGATGAGGCAGGGTTGGTTGGAGGGTACTACCAACATGTGGCCGGCAGGGCTCCTCCTCTGCAATCTCACGTTACACTCCATAAACTTGCCACTCTTTCCCACCTATACGTTTAAAAAGGAGGAGGGCTCACTTGTCAAGAATGCCTTAGAAGAGTTGTGAAAACAGCCAGCCCGAGAAGGGGAGTCATGCAGTTGCGGATGCAGCACTCCCGCCGAGCCACAAGCCAGTCAGATCAGTCAGGGAGAGAGAGTGTGTGAGAGCACGGCAGAGGGAAAGTGTGTGAGAGTGTGTCAGGACCAGAGGCTCCAAAGGACGTCACACGGGCTCCCAGAGAGAGGGGGAAACACGCTGTCACAGGAAGGCGTCTATCCTCACGCGTCCTGGGCTGTGGAAGAGTCAACAGCCTCTGACAGAAGTGAGTATTCCTGAGGTGGATGCACCAAGACCATGATGTGCATTTAGTCAGCTGAGGTGGATTTTTCCCAAGACTGACAAAGACACAGATTTCCAGTCCTTACTGACTGTCTGGAGGGGGGTGCTTCAGCTCCTCTGCAAGGAAAAGACTCGTAATAAGACGCTAATCAAGATTGTGTGCAGTGTTATTGCATCACCATGGATCAGCCAGCCAGCAGCTGCATGCGGAGCGCCCACCCCAGCAGCCCAATCTGGGGTTGCATGAGGAACCCTCACTCAGGGGTCCCGGGAGCCAATCTGCAGTCAGCCTACCAGCAGGCCCCTTTCTCCCTGCACCAGAAGCCCGAGTTCCTGGCCTACACAGACTTCACCAGCTCCTGCCTGGTGCCGACTGCGCCGCATGCAGCCTACCCCCGAGACGACAGACTGTACCAAGACAGCCAGGGGGGCTACCAGAGAGCTGACTGGCAGTTCAACCCCTGTGAGACACGAGTGAGAGCGCCCGAGGCCTGCCCGCCCGTCGTCGCGCCTGTAGTCGTAGGCGGCGGTGGAGGTGGAGGGCCTGACCTGGACAGTGTAGGGGGAGACAGGCTGCCGGGGGCTGTGCCCGGGTGCCTGGAGGGAGAGTACTCACCGCAGAGCGTGGCGTCGGCTGACTCGGACAAGAAGAGCTCCACTAAGAGGAAGAGAGATGTCACAGGTGAGCCAGGGCGCGCTGGGATAGGTGGGAGTCAGCTGGGGTGTGTAGGTTTATAGGGAAAGAAAGAGCATCCAAAAAGCCACCACAGGAGGGTTTGATAGGGGAAACATGCAGTGATGAAAAGCACATTTGGGAGCATTAAAAAAAAGATAGTGAGCATTCCTCTTTTTCTACTGCACACTGGTGTATTTGGTGGTGGAAATAAAAAGAAAAGATGTGGAGGAAACATGGAGATGTGCCAGGGAAGCAGCACAGCTCTGGACCAGGCAGGGAAGGTAAAACTGATCACCATTCTTCATTTTTAGCTTTTCATTTTTGGCCAAACATCTGCACACAGGTGTAAAAAATACAAAGTTAAAGTTCAGCAAACGCTTCCTCCGTGCTCTGTGCCACAGCTGGCACTGACACAAATCCTCTTTCCTCACCAAGAAGGTCTTAAAACAACACTCTAAGCAGATTGTTATGCGAGAGGTGAGTAGGTGACAAGACTTTTGTGTTCGAGACACATACTTTAAGTAGCAGTTGTATCCTCTTATTGTTCAAGGCCTTTCAAAAGGCTGAAATGATTAATGGGACGTGAACGTTTGATTGCGCTGCTGTATCCGTTGGAAATGTATTGTTTTACAAGAGAGTGACCGCGGTGACGACGGTGGTAGAAAATGACATCAGAGGTTCAAGGCGTCACAGGTGCTTGTGGCTGCATTTACTATAATTCATTAGAGATTTATGAGCCCCAAAGTGAATTAGTGAAATGAATGAATTTGCATTGCTGTAGTTTTTGCAAGTTATTGTTCATTTTAGAACTTATTCACCTAAAAAAGGGAATCATAAAAATACTTTTCAGTCTTTATTTGTGAGTTTTTAAGCTGCTTCGTCAAGTGAGTCAAAATCTGATGACAATATTCATATTACTATTTCCAGCAGTGCCCTCACACATCCTTATATACGCTCAGGGTTGTGCTGTGAGCATTGAAATAGTATCCTTGTATGCTTTTGGATTACAGTGCAGTTTATTCCCTGGATCATATTTTACTCATGCTAATAGGAAGCAAAAGTAACCGATATCCATGACGAGCTAATTCCTAGAAGTTAACATTAGCAGAGAGCTGCAGACTAAAGGAAGTTTTTCTATTTAAAGTGAGGCTAAAGGTGTAAAATGTGCAGAAACGTGTCCTGGCAGAATGAGAATAAAAACCACGTCCAGCACATCTGGACGTTCACGTTTCGTCTGTGAAAATCCTGTTTACTGTGTTTCCCTCACAAGGGGATGATTTATGCAACGAGGCTGGCCTTCGACCAACTGCACCCAAGAAATAAAGAAGAGCTTTACGATCAATACTGCACATTTCCAGTTTTTAATTCCTTATAGCATCTAATGAAACTCTAAAGGCTTCAGGGAATTTTTTCGTGGATTTTATAAATGTTTTTTGTTGATGTTTACTATAATCCACTTTGAAGCAGATGGGTGGAGTTTGCTCCATCATACAGCAACACCTCAGATATCATCATCTGACTGGACTTCAGCCGCTTCGTGATTATGTGTTTGTCCAAATTGAACAAACATACGAGCACAAATAATTATTTGGAAAAACTACGACCGATGTCAGCAGCAGCTTAATTAAAGAGGCTGGTGGGGGAGTATGAGCGCCCCCCCCCCCCCCCTTACCTTATTGTAACCTCCAGCCACTACACTGAAAACATGCCAGACCACGTCTGGTAAAATCACTTTGCCTGTGAGCCCACTTTTTACATTCTTATCCATTGACATTTTCCTGTCGTTAAGCCGTAACACAATCTCCCACTGAGTGCATGCAACATGTCTGACCACTACATCAGTCCTTGGTTTCAGAAAAGAGCCATTCAGGCCCGTATCGACTCTCTGCTGGAGGAGCGTATGCAGCGTTAGGAAAATGTCCTGGAGGCATTCACATTACAGACGGAGCTGCTGCACAGTCTGATTGTGTCTGTGTTTTTACAGATATGGAAATGTGGTGCGCGAGAACTGATGTTTCCAAAACCATAAACTCCAACTGGTATCTGATATTGACTCTAATCCAACGTTTGACCAATAAATCTGTCAATAACAGAGTACAGAGTGTAACAGTCCTGGATTCTCCGTTCCATAAACTCTCTATTACAGCAAATGAGCTCCTTTAAGCGTTGTTATTATTACAGTGAAGTGTCTGTAATTTCTTGGAAATTGAAGAAAAAGCGCAAGAAAAAAGTTCATTATAGAATCAAATAATTAAAATACTTTAATGTTTATTAGCAGAATGAACAAATTCTTTATAACACGATAATTAATAAAGCAAATGTAAGGACTTTTTCAAATTCAGATAATTTTGCTGCATACTTTTTAACGTACTTACCACTATTTATAAGTCCTTGTGAAACATTTATAACTGTAAATAATTATTGAATGCATAGTAACAGCTGTGTAACTCGTTCACATGTGGGTTTAGAAATCTTGATAAATGTGTTGAAAACAGTTTATGTTGTCAGACACACATTACTCATCTATATAAAAATATCCTGATATCTGCTCACAAATGCACTACCAGGTGTTATTAGTGTAACCAGTTATTCTCTGATTTTTGCTTACAAATGATAAATATGGTTGATCTTTAATAAAGTGTAAAACATCCTGACTCGCTGTGAAATCCTGGCTCCACTTTAACACGTTATGCGATCAGTCGTGTAATTCCTGCACGCGGCGTTTGCTCTGAAACGACCGCTAATTTAAAGCAGCTTTAATTCAGTCCCGATGAAGACAAACTGCTTGTGCACCATCCACCAAAAAACAGCACCAAATGCTGTTTGTCTTTGGGAGCCTGCTGGGTGCAGAAGCCTTCTCCCTGCAAGTTTACGGTCTCTGGCTGTGCTGGATATTTATTGGGGGCCTGTTTAGTGAGAACTGGTTTGTGCCCCGCCAGGTGTTCAGTCTAACTAAACCTGCTTGACACAGTTCCAGACCAGAGCTGACAAGGCCAGGCAGTGCCGGCACACTCAGGCCAGCGCGCCATTAACCACACTTCAACAAAAAGAAGGTTTTTTGGCGTGACACAAAGGCACTCCGACACACACATAAGCAGGTATGCACAAGCCACACATGTACACCAGCACGCGCACACACATGTCCTGGTCTGCCCAGTCACATCTGGCACAGGTACCGCAGTCCATTTCACATTCTGGCCTGCTGCTCTGGCAAACACCGAGCAAAACTTCTCACTCTGACAAATTAGAGCCGTTTTCTGGAGATTACATCAGCTGCTAGTGTCGCTACCAATGCACAATTATTACCCAAAGCCTTTCCCGTTAATGCCCAGGAGGCGTTTTACTGAAAGTCAGATCAACTAGCTTTCATCTATATTTGCTCTTCTAAATGAGGTCTATAATCGACTGTTTCCTCAGAAATATGAAAGCAGGGAAATCTATAAATCTTAACAATGAACTGCACAGCTCTCACCTCATGAGAGCTTGGATGATGACGCTGTGTTTGCTCGCACTTTCGCAGTAATGGTGAACCTGATGGTCGGTGTAGTTTAGCGGTGAGCCCTCGCAGCTGACCGCCTCGTTCATAGAGATATCTCAGGCTGTTTTCCTGACGCATTTGCTGTCATGTAGAGATGAGTTAATGTGAGCGCTCCGGAGGGAAACCTCCTGACACACTCTCCCACGTAGCGCTCAGACCTGGACACATCCGCACCTTTGTTCTTTTGTTAGAGGCTTTAACGATGTTCCGCTGCATTCCTCTCCTAACTCAGTCCCTCTGTGGCTGGTTTGGTGGCCCCTGCCCTGTGCTGATGTGCTCTCACACACACCGTGAATCAGTGCTCAGATGCACTCATTTGTGCTTCAGTGTGCTTTCACAAACAGGCAGGTCAAAATAAAACATGCACACGAGCAGAAATGTGCGTGCGTGCTCACTGCACACACGCTGCAGGTGAACAGGGCTCATGGGCTCAGGTCAGGGTGGTCTCTTTTTAAAGTGCTGGTTTGGGTGTTTACTATATGGGGGGCCTCCCACTAAAGAGTCTTTGGAGTTGTGGTTTCATGGTCCTTGAGGTCTGTTTAATAGTCAAGCAGGCTGGTCACAAATGACTGCAGAGCTAATTCAAATCAGATTAGCTGTGAATAAAAAGAAAATAGAAGGGGTCAAGTGGTGGAATCACCACGTAAGACCCTCCTATAGAGAGAATAGAGGAGGAACTGTTGACTAGAATGAAAGATATCATCTATCTGCACCCTATTAAAACAAATGTGATGAGAAAATTACCTGTAAAATAATGCAAAGAATATGCACAAAACACCTCTCTGCTCCTCTCCAGATATCCAGGAGTCCAGTTTTAAGGTGGACTCCAGCTGCAAGGCCCGGAAGGAGCGCACAGCGTTCACCAAGGAGCAGCTGAGAGAGCTGGAAGCCGAGTTCACCCACCACAACTACCTGACCAGGCTCCGCCGCTACGAGATTGCCGTCAACCTGGACCTCACAGAGAGACAGGTACGCCGGCCTTTCCCCCACATGTGACCCCCAGCCGGCCAGGAAACACAATAATTCTATTCCCATCACTCCATATTAACTTCATTCAAATATCTTAAATATAAAAGAGATTTTCAGTCTTATTTCTGCAGAGTTCATGTGAAAATGTGACTGAATTATGTAAAATCAATCATCCCCCAAAAATACAAACATGGTAGAAAGGTTTAAAATACCAAAAGAAATGTAAAATGAAATACTGTGTTTTTGTCTGGAGTGCAGAAAGATAGTCTAACAGTGACTTTATTCCATTCATACTGTCACACTTTTCCAGCCGCAAATGATCATTTTACCAAAAAGTAGAAAAATAGCACCTTAATAACTCGAACACGTTGATCTCTGGGGACATAAAATATAAAAATGTGACAAAATAAATACAACAAATCCTTCAACTCGGTAATCTGAACACATTTGAAGTATGAAGTCTTGTAAATATCTCTCTTTCCGCTCTGTGATCATGATGCACACATAGTTGCATCTGAATTCTAATGAATGGTTTTTTCCACAACGCGTCTCGTCCTGTGGTTCAAGCAGGATGTCTTGCAGCTTTAATGAGTGGGCGGCAGCTCCAGACTTGATGAAATCGGGCGAGCATGTGTCAATGCTGCTGGATAAAACCCCGTCTGCCTGTCAGGCCCGGTGTCCCAGCTCCTCCTAATGAGGCCACGGTGCCATAGTGACCACACATACTGCCGTCTGCTCCCAAATCTGTTTCCCAGACCTCTGGAACACACACGCTTTCGCAGACGGACACACTCGCACAGCCAGGTTCCATCTTCACTCAGAGCTCCCACTGCAGCTCGCCGGCTTTTTCCAGCTCATCCTACATGCTTTGGCGCTCTGCCGTTCTCACAATCAGTCACGATGAGCAGAAAGAGTCGGAGAAGGAGAGGCTCCAGGATGTGGGAAGGGATTCATCTGAATCAGGCGGGAATGCTTGGTGGGATGTGCAGAGGTCACCCAGAGCTTCCCTGACCTGAGAAACAAGGGCGTGAATTCACTTTAACACTTCACATGATCTTTCTTATGACTCTCGGAGCTCAGTGTAATTTCATTTTGACATAATCCAGCTGGCTCATTTTAGCTTAAAACAGCTAAATCCCTTCAAAAGACCAAAACCAACAAACATTCATCAAACAAACAACCTGCGTATCCACAGCCTGTTGTGTCCTTGTCCTCTGTGTCTCCATTGTTGTCCACACTGTTACTCTGGCTGACATGTGCCGTCATTACCAGCATGTTTATTTTGACTCAGTGCCACATACGCACTCCTGCTGCTGCGATGCTCCCTACAGCAACAAATGTGTGTGAATCCAGAAAATATTGCAAATATTGCATTATTTACTGCTGTTTTAGAGAATTACAGCCTTTTTTTTTTTTTTAAATAAACCACACTTTAGTGACCCTTTGTTAAAGGGAGAGTCAGGAGCTGGAGACAAGCAGCCTGACAGCTAATTAATTCACAGTAATATTTGAAATATGGCTCAAACACCAAATTGAATGTATTTGGTCTTGTCCAGGTGTTGCAGAGGAGTGAATGTTGTCAGTCTGCTCACCCCTCAGTTGTTATCCTGCCTCATTTTTTCCAATTTGTAATCCTGCGGACTCTCAGGAAGTGTATGTTTTCGCTGCTATTCCTGGCCGGACAGTTGCAGCATGATATCATTCTCATTTCAGTGCAGTGGCACAGATGAGCACGATCCACAGCGCAAGTACATCCTGTGTAGGCTGACATCCTGACAGCTGACTCTGTTGACCTGCAGTCTATACGATACTCTCCGCCTGCATTTGCAGAGATTTTAGAGCCAGAATCGGGCGCTTTGTACTCACAATTCATGCTCCGTGCAAGGCCAACGCAAACCGAGCCAGTTTATACACTGCACTGGGAGATTTGTGGTGGATTATTTGTCTATTTCTCTGCTGACCATGTTGTAAATTTTGCTAAAAATGGCAAAACAGTGAAAAGCCGCAGTGATCGTGTTACAAGCTCAGATTCGGCTTGAAATACATTCTGCACGGAACCTGTGAGCGTTATCTAGCATTGATATTTATTCTTTTAACTCCTCAGGCTGAGGCTTCATTTGCAGTATTCATTGTTTTATACTAACAAGGCTGCAACTAATTATTATTTGTCATTTATTGGTTCTTTATTTTGTCAATAAATTGTTTAATGGTTTAGTCCATAAAATGTCAGAATTTCTCAGAATCCAAAGTGATGTCTTCAAAATGTGAGTTTTATCTTACCCAAACCCAAAGATATTTCATTTACCATCATAAAAAACCAGCAAATACTCATATTTGACAGGTGAGAATAAGTGGGTTTTTGTCATTTTTTGCTTATAATTTAAATTAAGAGATTATCAGAATAGCTGCAGATAGATAGTCAATCCACTAATCAATTAATCCACATTCATCTTAGATTATTAGGGGAAAACACCAAGAGAGACAATTTTTTTCTCCATGTACGCTGATGACATTGCATAAAACCTTCGCACTTTTCATTTAGCTTTACCGGCATTGATGCATATTCTAATGTCACATCTCCTTCATGTCTGTGCAACAGGTCAAAGTGTGGTTTCAGAACAGGAGGATGAAGTGGAAGAGGGTGAAGGGAGGACAGTCGTCCTCGCCCAACGACCTGGAAAACGACGACATGGACTCCGCGGCCTCGCCCAGCTCCGAATGAACGACGGGGTCGACGTTATGAGAAGGAGATGCAGATAACCCGGTGACTGCGAGGGGCTGGGGTCAGCCGGACGCCGACGCAGCCTTCGCTCATCTCGTTGGAAAGCTGCAGACTCTGGAAGAAATCACTGAGCATCTCCTTTGCTGTTGTAAATAGTTGATTTATGTCCATAATGAACTGCATTTTGATCCACCATTGATAAATTCTGTGCTCGAGAGGCTGCCTCTGTTTGAATATTAGGTGATACTCGTAGGTCATTGTAGATCAGTGACGGCGTCCAGACAGCAGCTTTAAGGCCGGTGATGACAGATCAGACGGTGATGTGATTGTGTTTGAGTGCATCCCCTTTGGTTCCAGTGTTGTAATCATGGCCTTTGACGCTTGACTACAACCACCTGGGAAAACTCAGACTGCACAAGTGTTGCCAAGCCATAAGTGCCTCCGAATCAGATGGGTTTTTTTTTTTCATTTGTCAGTTTCTTTTTCCTAGAATATTGTTTTTTTTTTCTGTCAAGCATTTTTCTACTATTCTTTTTTTTATACATGTTGAATGTTATTGATAAAACACAGATGTTGCCTGTTTCTGCAAATAGAATAAATCATCTGCTGCAAAATGGGGAAAATATCTCGATAATTTCTTCCAACCGCAACAATTGAGTTATGATTGGACAGTCGGTCGATCTGTATTCTTGGCTGATGGTTGTATCACGTGTGGATCTTCTGGTCAGACTTGACAAGTGCTAAGACTTGAGAACACAGTGATAACTGAGGTGAAGTTTGCTCGCATTTACTTTTGATGTTGGCAGTTAACATCAAAGGTAATAAATCGTGTGTGTGTGTGTGTGTGTGTGTGTACTTGCATATCCCCTTAAGCATGCAGAAGTATTTCCGCCTGTTTCCACAGATATGCCGCCCATATCTCACGTCAGGTCTGCTGTAGTGCTCGTTGATGGCTGTTTCCCTTGTTTGGAAAAACAACCAACCAATCAGAGGTGTGTATGTGTGATTAAGAATGGTGACATCATCAGAAATTCCCATAAAAAAGACAACAGGAGAGGACAAGATTGATTTGTGTAAACAGGTTGTTGTGAGTCTACATACAGAAGTAACAAAACTTAAAGGGCCAGATTTCTTTAATCATTAAAGCTGCACTAATCAATATTTTTATCTGAACCATGGATGAAATGATGATGTGAAAAGGGTCTGCAGTTCCTCTATACCGAGCATTTTAGCATCTTTCAGCTCATTGTTTTGGTTTTGCGACTCTTGCTGCTCTCACCCACCTGGTTTGGAGCAGATGCTAGCACCTAGCTGGTGAGCATAGCGCAGCAGTTAGCAGCTAAAGAGCCAAATATTTGAAGCCCAAAACAGAATGAATGCTAATGTTGTTCTGTGTCTGCTGGATGCATAAACAAGCAACTGTTTGCCAAGATGTTTGCAGCGTCGATTTTATGATGTGATAACATGTCAACGTGTTTACAGCTTGGCCCGCCACCTCCAAATGGCTCCAAATAATACTGCTTTAGCCTAGCAGCTACAACCACAGCTTCCATGCTGACTGAAAACAACCTGGATATCAGCCGTGAACTGTCGGTTTAGGCTAAAGCATCTATGCTCATGTGCACGTGTGTGTGTTCAGTTATATTGTTCCACATCACACACTTCAGTGAAGTCTTCCTGTATGGGGGCCGCAGTGACAAAATCTTATCAGGAGGGATTACGCAGCCCTAGTGTGTAATATGGGTGTTTGGTGAGCGCCCCTGCGACAGCAAGCTTTACACAAAATCCCTTCCGATGACGGCGTAATTATCTTCATTAATATCTCGCATGGAGGTCGGATTTCCCTGAGGTCAGATCGGAATCGGCGCTCATCAACGCCCACCTAGATCCTGTCTGTAGCACCTTAATCCTTAAGAATGTTTTCATAGTGGCAAGTGGTCTCCTCCAGACCCGACCCGGATCACTCTGATTGGTCTGAGGTGACCTGACAGGCACTGACAGAGCTATAAGTAGATGTGAGCGTGTGTGTTTGAGTGGGAACGTTGGTTCTTGCACACCATCGCTGTCATTCCAGTCAGCTCACAAAGGGCCATTAACCTGACAAGGTGGAGCCGGGCTCCAAAAGCTGAAGTATTTGGCCCCCGCACACTATTTTCAACGGAAGCATCTGGATGGGGCCAATTTGATCTCAACCTGAGTGGAACCTAGACAAACCCACGCACGGGGCCCCCAGGACCAGAGGGGAAAAAAAAAGAAAAGAGCTTGCTGGCTGACCACTTGCGTACGATGGAAAAGGGAAATAATAGGTGGGTATGGGTGAAAAGACGGCTTCTCAAGTACAGGATGTTGTTGTAGCAGGTAGCCAGTCATCCAATTTCCTGCTTCCCAAAGAAAACAAGAGCTCGAGCATTGGAGTCCCCAGACTTACAATGGTGGGCCTATGCTCAGACTCCGGCCAACCAAACAAAGCCTTCAGAGGTTACTGCCCTTTCTGCTGGTCTGCAGGGACTGGGGTTTGCGGGAGGGTGGGATGGTTGTTCCACACACACACACGGCGTCGGGGTCAAGTGTTACTGTACGTCTGACCTCTCCGGGCCCCCGCTGCAGCTGCTGGTGGTGGAATAACTCCAAGTCAATCCTGTGCTCGCCCCCCCTCCACTCAGCCTCTATTAGGGTCTATTATTGTATTAGTGGTAATAGTAGTCAAAATAAACCATGTCCAATTGTAATGATAGTATTAATATCAGCAGTGTAAACTAATGAAACTGGAATGTTGTTCTTTCACCATAGAGGTTCCTTTTAAAGGCACAAGGGTGGTCAAATTTATGGATTAGATTTAATTGATGGTGTTGTGATTGTGGGATGTTCAGCCGTGCCAAAACACCCAAGAAGGGAGAAAATGTAGGTTTCCCTTTCACGTCTCTCACTTACAAAAGCTCGTTCTGTTTTTTTATTGATTTAGGATAAATCTCTAAGAATACCTCTCCGCCGCTGAATCGGAGTTGACAGTGGCACAGACTTGAAGGCTGTGGCGGACACCAGGAATAAGGATGGACTCGGTCCCAGCGATATCTCCTGAGCTGTGATTATAAAAGCAGATTCAGCTGCGGGAAACATTCTTGAAATAACTCCTTGCCTTTGAATGCAAGCGTCTCTGCGGGCAAAGAGCAATAAGAAAACATTCGTCAGAGCTCCGAAGCAGCCGGTGACTTCACCCTCAGAACTGCTCCTAAAACAGGCTTTCAACATGCGGAAGGTATTGCCACTGAAAGCGCAGATTACCAGAGGATTCGGCCAAACGCTGGATTTAAGTGAGCAGGCTCTGAGGCGGACCACGTCACCAACGCTAAAAATGCTGCATTTATGGACCGATGGCAAATCGTGGTTACACGAGCAGCTGCGCTACGGCGTTTCCATTTTTAAAACATTTCCAGTTGTGAATCATTCATCTGGATAGAACAGCATTAATGAAAAGTGTGGTATGTCTACAGTTAACCTCAAAGCGTTCAGAAATATTGCAGCTGACACCATGGCCTATATGATTCATGGCACTATATATAAGAGCAAATTTTCATGCATTTTGCCACTTTCCCATCTTGCTTTGAGTGATACATTATTCTCACCATGATAACAGTAAGAGTAATGTTGCAGTGAAGTTGCCTTTAACTGTTGAGTGTGGGGACCGAAAGTAAACCTACAAAGAGAAAGTGAAGGTTTGACGCGCTGCAGGTATCCTCAGCTTTATTATGAATGAACATGTGCACCTTCACCTTCTCTCCCACCACCACAGTCCACCACACATTTATTTTGAAAACCCAGCATTCTGCTTTCGGCTCCTGCAGCTCTTGGCGGGAAAGATCTTGATGGATCGCCGGAGGTGTGAAGGTCAGCACTACAAGAGGCGACCGCAGAAATTAAAGCATGTCCTTCTCCTACTGGGCTCTGCTGCGTGAGCTCCATCTGCACATTGTTATTGTGTACTGAGACGGCAGCTTGTTGGTCACATCAAAGACTCTCTGCAGAATCTGTCAGGCTGATATGAAGGACGCTGCTGTGAAAACGTGAGACAGTGAGAGTTAAGATAACATCATAATGGGCTAATATTGTGAGGTTTGGAGGGGAAAGGGCAGAGTTGGGCAGGTTTGGCCTCACTCTCGCGCTGCAGAAACGTCTTTCGACTCTGCCTCTTGTTAATTCTCATCTTTTAAATCTGACAGTATGAATCTGTCACGAGCATGTCTGCCTCACCTCGCCGATGGCAGCAGAAGACCAGAGCCTACTGGTTTTTGTCAAAAGAAATGGGCCCAGGAGAAAGTTAATGTAACAAGACTGTTTTCCTGTCGTCCTCTGCTCTGCCCTCCGCTCTGTGATCCTTCATCCAGTTACTCGCGAAGGGACCAGTGGACGCACATCCTCTCTTTCTTTTCATCCTTATTGTTATTTTAGGCCGCCTGCAAATCTATTTCTCCGTTTCAGCCTGTTTTGCGTGTCTGTTTTCAGCCTCTCACACATGCAAGACAGAAACGGCAAGAAAGGGAGGAGGAAGCATGTGATCTCTTCCGCACATCCTCCCAAGACGGCCGTTGAGTTGAAGGAGGCGTTCAAGGAGCTCGTGTTTGCATGTTGGTCATGTCAGAGGGAACATGTTTGCATGTATGTTAGCTTGCGTGTCGGCCTGTGTACCTGTGGGTAAGTGAAGAAGCCTGGCGAGTGAGCCTGTGTGCAGTCAGTCAGAGGTTGTCTGCGCTGGACACTCCTGCAGCCCACCTCTGCTCATCCTTCCCCCCAAAAGCCTCTCGTCTCCGGTGATTAGCGACTCCTGCAGGAGTCATAAATCTTCAGTTTCCATTGCACAATCAGTCAGGCCAAAGTTGAGGAGCCGCACAACATTAAATTATCTGAGACTTCCTACAAAGGCTCCTTTGGTTGTTGCGTTTTAAGCGACGGGGATACCAGAACCTCGGACCATGGGACCGAGCTCGATGGCTCCCTCTGGTTGGTACTTCTGACCTGCTGTGTTCTGCCTAATGTGCAGCCAGGAAATCCAGCAGCCGTTTGACTCTGCAAATCATCACACAGAGGACCACTCAATCACACTGTTTGCTGAGCAAAGTGAACATAGAAGGCCTTGTTCACCAGAAAGCACACACAGCATGAAAGCTGGAGAGCGAGGCTTCGCTGTCTGGCGCAAAGACGTCAACAAAACCCGCGAGGAACAATAACCCATCAGAACGTCCACATTAGCTGTTCTGACGCTGCAGGACATCTTTGGTCTTCTGCTAAGAAGTCCTGAAAAATAGCTAATTTGTCAGTGACAGTGGAGCTTCTTTAGTTTATTCAGGTAAAACCGTCTGCTTCTGCTCCGACGCCTTCAGTGTGGAGGTCACATGCTTCGTCTGGCCTACGACCCTCCCTAACTTCAGCCCAGACTGAATGAGAAGAGGCTATGCGACTGCATGTAAAGTCAATGCAAAGATGTGCGTGGGCGCTAACAGACATGCGCTTGCCATGGGTGGTGTGAACAAGGCAACGTCAGGAATGTTTTTTAACTCGAGTGAAACTCTGCATTTATCTTGAGGCTGCGTGACTTCATAAACATACAGAGACCAGAACAAAAGAAACTGGAGGAAATAGAAAAGGGAAACTGAGCGCACGATCAAATGTGAGACTGAATTTATGAAATATTGAGAATATTACACAGCGGCCGTCAGCTGAGCATGTAGCTAAGCTGTGTTGGGTGATACCATGGATGTAGCAGGTTCTAATTAGCGCTGCATTAAGCAATCAAAGCAAATGAACATGAGTAGTTTGTGTTTTGAACGACTTCATTGTTTGTGCCGAGCAGATGAAGCTGCATTCGAAACATCTGTTCTGAGCAAAAGTTGCAGTGCAGGTCGAGCTCATCCAACAGGCTTTGAAAATGTTGCTAAGCTAACTTTCTTCTCCTGCAGGCGTTGAGGATTTTTAAAAGACTGGCTTTCTGTAATGTTTCTCAGCAAATGCATCACAAATAAAGAAACCATCAGAAGAGTGAGTGATGAACGAAAGGTTGTTTTGCTGCTTTTTCGTCTTTGCTAGTTAATGTTAGCTAGCAATAAACTACAAACGTGAATTTCAACTTGATTATTTGAACTGTGAATATTCTGTTTCCTCACAGCTAACATCTGTACGGTCAGTGCGCTGGCTGTTTGGACATGGAAGTATGCGACAAACTGGATGAAGCTTTAGGACGGCATCCCATTCATTACATGAAAGCTCGTCACTGCTCACACATCAGGAAAGGACAGTGAACGGAGGTCATTTTTAACAAAACGGGTCGGATTCTGATCATATAAATGGTAGTTGAGGGTTTTTTGTGATTGTCAGCTACAGGGGGCGCTGGTTTCAGGATTTGAACAAATGACCAGTGTTGTCAATGAGAAGATAACAGCATCTGTGCTGTTTGAAGAATCTGTCCATCATACATTGTGTCACAGACACCCTCATAATTCAGTGCTTCACCTCTTAGGAACAATTGTTTTCACATTTTTAAAGACTTGTTTTACCAGTTGTCTGCCAGTTATCGTCATTATGATGAACTTTGCTCTGTGCACTGTTTAAGAAAAGGTGAACATCCAACTGAAACATTCCTAATAGTTGATGGGGTGTGATGTTTGTAAGTAAAGGATTCATATTTCCAACGGCAAGAAAGCCTCCCAGAACCTGGACTGGGACATTATGTGAAGTTTCAGAAAGTTCACAATGTGACATTTAAGACCGTAAACTTGATCTCCTGTTGAGTCTTATTTATGTCTCAGCATTGCAACGAAGTCCTTACCTGAAAACGGCGTAACAGTAAAACATGTCTACAGAAAAACATATCAATCAAAACCATCAACAGCTTCTCAGTCTCAGCGTTGAACAGTAGACTTTGTCCTCGCGGTAAGCCAATCCCACCTCCACCCTCCACCCTACCCATTCATCCCGCTGCCTCGCTGGTCCCCTGTCCAAACAGCCCAGCTTGAGCAGAGCTGGGGAAATGGTCCTGGAGGCCATGGCATCAGGCAGCAGAGGAATCATCCATCAACGCGAGGGGTACCTGGGGCCACTGGGATCAGGCTGCTGTCATAAAGGTGTCATGGCTGCCAGACGGCCGAACCTAGGACAACAAAGACACCCATGTCTCTTGACTATAGGGATCCAATGGCTTCTGGAGTCTGGTTTCACAGAAGCTTCTGAAGATGAAGGCCACTGGGAAATGCAGATGCAAGCAAGCTTTTCCAAATAGTTGTAGGTGACACAAAGTCTATTTTCCAACCACTTTGATCCAGTTGTATTGATATGACTGCAGACATTTGTTTTTCTGGCCTGCAGCTTCAATGTTTTGCTCCAGTCTTCCTGCTCTTTAATGGCAAAATTCAAAAGACTTCCTTGATTTGGCAAAAAAAAAAAGTTGCTCCGTTTGCTTGAGGTGGTTTTTGCCTCTTTTGAAAAAATAGTTAATGCACTTTTCTAATAAGTTCTGACTACAGAAGCATTTAACTCACATGGCTGATCAGCTGTTTCTGCTCCAAGTGAAGATGCTGCTGTTTCATCTTCTGCAACGATATGATGGTTTTCCGACCAGAGAATTTGCACCTTCTGCTGCTTATCGCAGTGAACCAACACATAACAGTAATGGATGGAAACAAGCATTTTCTTTGGCAGATTTTCTCAAAATTCGGTTAAAATTTGAAATATATTTAGATGGAAACTCAGCTACTAAAGAGCCAGAATTCTCCATCAGGAGAAGCTGAAGATAACAGAGCTAAAAGGAGACACACGACTTCTGTTGTCACTCCATGTCTGTCAGATATTTAACATTTAACAAGACATTTAATGCATCCAACAACTGAAACAAAGGGTTAAGGGGAGGTTAATGCAGGTCTTATCTAACTTGCTATCATATTGCTCCCATGGTCGTCAAAAGTAATATTTTTTTATATTAACGTTTGATAAATTGAACATAATAAGAGTTAACTTTTTTCTTCTTTTTTTGTCTTTTCAGAAATTTGATGGATTTCATGAAAGAAGTATTAATGATACCGCATAAAGTTGGAAAATGACTGCTCCACTGTTGAAATATACATACATGCATGCAGATGAACAATAGGAGCCCGTGGGGGTTTTATACTATTACTGTAAAGATGAATCTGTGATTTCTCGCATTGTTCATACTTTATGTCAGAAAAAGGACTTGATTTCCAAAGAGCCTTTTGTGTTGGTATGAAAGAGTAGACGTTTAACACTCACGGGCTGATCAATAAATAGCAGGGTTACTGACCGTCAGCCGCACGTTTACTGGCCGCAGTAAATTCCAGGGATTTGGGTTTCCATAAAGAAGTTTTAGACGTGAGATGGCAGAGCTTTTCAAGTACAGGTGCTGTCATAAAAAAGATGACCAAGATCCAACAATGAGGAGCCTGTATGAGGTAATGCCATCAAAAAGGGCATGGCAACACCAGCAGGTCACAGTTTGTGTTTCAACAAGGTGTTATTTTGATGTGTTTGAGGTAAAATGTAAAAGGCTGTTCTCCTGATTTTCCATGTATAGTAAACACACTTTAGTCATGGGAACAGTTTCACACACGGCTGCTTTATAATGTACTAAACTAGATTCACATCGCGGCCCGTTTCTTAATAAATCACAGCGCTGTGAAATCTTTAAAATGTAAACGTTAAAGCTAACTGCGGCCTAAAGTCGCAGAAAACATCTGCTAGCATCGGTTACATCGGTGACCACATGTTGATGCTAAATTCATTTTCAAATAGTGTAAAATTTCCCAACCATCTGGTCGTCCAGCAGAGTAAAAAAAAATAAAAATCTACACAAATATTTGCAAATAGTATTTCATCGAGGTCTGCAGATGATTTCAGTAAATGCAGATGGAGCCACACAGTGAGCGCAGCTCCACTTGAAGATATACAGACTCCCCGGTTCTGTCCTCTCTGTATTTTAATGATCTGTGGAGGGACTGAGAGCCAAGAGTGTGACTGTGTTCACCTGTGCCAGCACACTTAGTCTGGCCTGCATCCAGACCAGCTTTGAGCAGAACCAGAAGTGGGCTCAGCCATTGTGAACCAGGACTCTTTAAATCTCCTCATCCATCCAGTCCTCCAACATCCATCCATCTATCCTGCTACCCATCCCTCCACCCACCCCCACACTCCACGTCCCACTGGCCCTTAAGTCTGAGCTGTATGAGCCTGTAGCGTGACAATGTGTGTATGTGTTTGTCTACCTGTATGTATGGATATCTGTGTGTGTGTGTGTGTGTGTGTGCAGTGTGCAGTGTCCAGGAGCCTGGCGTTTGTTTTTCTCTCTGCAGTCACACTGTCTTTCATCAGGGCCTGTCCTGCAGCCCACAGACTCTCAGTATACAGTTTCATAGTCTAGGGCCTCTGTCTGCTGCAGCACGTGGGTGGATGATTTCTAACACATGGGAACCTTGGGAGCCCACGCAATGCTGGAACAATAGAAGACCTGTCAGTATCAGGGCACTGGAAGAGGACGAGACGGCAGGCGGTGATGATGTCAGAATCATTCACACCCACCCACGCTTCATCCGCCCCTCTTGGCTCTCAGTCACGGGGGGACGCATGCACTCGTACAGACATATCCACAAGTGCAAAGAAAATAAGTTAGTGAATGATACAGACATACAAATATCCCTCATATTGTACATGTGCATGATCATGCAGATATACAGAAAAACACCCATGAACCTCAGTCTCAATTAAAAAAAACTGCAGTTTTATCAGATGTTGGGTCCTTTTTTTAGCCTTGTTGTCCAGTCAGCTATCTATCAGTGCTAATTAACAAATCATAACATGCTAACATGCTAAACTAAGGTTGTAAACCTGTTAATCATTCAGCATGTTAGCTTTGTATATTGTTAGCATGTTAGCCTTTAGCTCACAGCACTTAAACATCCTCACAGAGCTGCTAGCACAGCTGCTGTGATATGAACTGTACTCACCAAAAGTAACTGCTGATATTTGGGAAATTATTGCTTCGAGTGGCAAAAAATGATCAGATTACATAGAAATGATTTCCAAAACTATCTAGCTGTGTGATAGCAGAATTTCCCATTAAATCCAATTTTCAGGGTCTTCCACATCTGCCAGAATGATTTGTGTTTATGTCTGTATACATGTGTATGCGCTCATTTGTGTGTGGGTATGTGTGTCCACCATGCATGTACAAAATCCCACTCAAAGCCCCGAGGATTAGTCCTCTCAGAGCAGCCGTTCTCCAGCTGCAGACCTCTTGCACGCCCAGTGGATAGCAGTCTGACTTCCTGTGACACCTCCACCTCCCTGAAAGTGAGAACCAGCATCCAGCCCCATGTGGGCAGTGGATAGTCCGCATGTTAGCAAGTTGGCCGAATGAGCTCCACCAAGCCGGCAAATGCCTGCAGGATTATGTTGATTTTAGCTTGAACATTATTTGTCAAGTCTTGCTGGGCTGGGTGTGTGTTCGTGTAGCGTGCAGGCACATGTGGCGCATCTGCAGAACGTGAGAAGGTTTTTGTTGGACAAAGAGCGAGACGATAGCCAGTCACTGTATATTCCTCCTGTTACATTTGCTGCTTCTTTCTCCGCCTCTTGAACGGGAACCAAAGGACAAACATTGGCGTAATTTCTCTGTATTGTCTGGAAGCAGATTCAGAAGCATCGGCAGAATCCACCCTGCTCGTCTGCCAGCGTTGGAAAAATAAGAGGCAACACAATATGGCAGAAAGGCAGGGAGGGCAGCTTGGGTAATGAGCGAGCTGCTGACTGTTTGGTGGTTTAAAGTCAGGGAGAGGGAAAACAGGGCAGTTCCCAGTGGTCGTCTGGAGTCCTGCGAGGCCACAGCACACGCCAAGCAGCGAGAGTGAGGAAAGCAATCCATCAGTGGAGGTCCGCAGGAGGAAGAGGAGGGGGGGACGCAACACTGGGCCAAAGCATAACAATATATGTGTGTGGCCATTGTTAGCTGCCCAGGGTCATTGTGTGGTGCTGGTAGCCTCCACGCCCTCTGATTCCAGTGGGAGTCAATACCATCAGATTCTCCCAGGAGGGGGGCAGCAGGCAGGACCTGTGGGAATGAACAGCAACCTTTCCACTCAACAACAACACGCCGAGCGATGGGAATGCCCTGTTTAAAGGAAAAACAGTGTAGTAGTAGTGTGAACCACATTCACACTCTTATGATTCTGAATAATCTTTTTTTTTTTGTCTTTCAGGACTAAGCGCTACCTCTGACCCCACAGACATCAAAGCTGTGATTCGCCATCTTGAAAAGGGTGCAGGCCTCTGTGTGTAAGTGTGGTTGTTTCTCTTCATCTGCTCGAGCTCTCTGCTCATTGATAATCGTGATTCCCAATGCGTACGTGTACATTTTGGCGCTCCTCAGGGCAGCATCCTGGGCCTCATCCCCTTTCCCTCATACAGTTTAACTGATGCGTACTGTGTTGATTGACGCATTGATTACCGTAAACAGTTTAACATCCAATCCTACCCTCACTAAAATATGGTGATAAGAGAAAACTTGAGGAAATTATGTTGTTACAGACAGCAAGAATAAAATAAAAAAGAACAATTAGATAATTAAAAAAGGATACAGAATAAAATCAACTACTTATACGTGCATTATATCCAAAAGGAGCATAAAAATATTGCTTTGAGAAGAATGGTTCAGTTTCACAATGGAAGATTTTGAATTGCACATGAGTCAAATATGGATGGTAAAATTGTGTTTTTGTACTACTGCACAGTAGAAAATATGTAACACAGGAAAAAATATGTACTATTGCACATGCTAGTTGCACAGATGTGGTGGATATTAGCAAATAAATAATGGAGTTATGATGATAAATATTATTATTATCATCAGATCTGGATCAGTCAAAGCGACAGAGGCTGACGGTTGATGATCTGAAACATCATGTGAGTCTTGTCTTGGTGAACTCACTGGTTGTTATGCCAGCCTGCAGGCTATCAGGGTCTAACTTAAACAACTCTGGGATTACCCCGATGTTTGTTTGACTGTTTACTCTGGGCGAGGCGGCCCCCCTCCCCGCTGAAGGCAACACGAGCCATTACTGCAGACCATCTGTGGACACGGGTCAACGTCGACCTACCGCCCTCCAAACACCATCCAGCTCCATCCAGAGGGAATCCATCACACCAGCAGCAACACAAATATGGCCAGTAAGGAAATCTGCTGCCTGTCTGCACCGTTTACGGCCGAGTTCCACCTACAGTCCTGCTCTACAGAGCTGCATTTGAAGATGTCGTGACATATTCTGATTAGTATTCTACAGATGAAACTAACCTCTCAGAGGGGCTTACTCTGTGCACAAAGCTTCAAATCATCAGCAAAGCAGCCTGTCACTTTCAGGCAGGTTTAAAGTTGCATCATTGGTCGGACACATTCTTATTTCCTGCATTCTGCAACTCAGGTATCCACAGTGAGCCATCTCAAAGGGACAGAAAGCAGGTGTTCAGGCTGAAAACAGCGCTGCATTCAAAAAAGGGGGCTTCATTAGCGGGAGCATGTTTTTTAATGTGCCGGTGAGACGATGAAATATGATCCAGGAAGTCCACTTTGAGTAATAGATCCAGAATTTTGGCTCATCAGAGGGCAAAACACAGCACAGCACTTTATCATAATCTGACACAGGATTTAACCTCTGTGGAAAGTTTTTACGGAAGCTGTCATTTATTTTTGTCGCCATGATTTCCAGGTAAGCAGTAACGCAGCATTTCACGTAACCTATTAGGAATGCACATATTTGATTGGACAATGCAGGAGGTTGAGTCCACTGAGGCTCTGGCTCAGACGACATGCCAGGACGGTCCTGCACTTTGGCTCCTGGTCCATTTCTTTAGAAACCGGGCGCTACACAATCATCTCTTTGAAGGAAATCTGCTGGGGATGTGAGCGCTGTAAAATAAGAAATGTATCTGAGGAAGTCTTCAGGAAAGTGTGTCCGTTTTGTAGTTACGGCTTGGAATTAATCTCTTGAGGTCTCAACACTTCCTACTGTCAGACTGCCCAATTGTTATGGCCATTTAACACCACATCAAAAAGAGTGGCAAATAAACCAAATACACGCTACGATCTCGGGCTCCAGCTGGTGTGAAACCAGCGGCCTGTATCCTATTCCTTAATCCCATCCCACAGCGGACAGGAACTCTCCCAGAGACCGCCCGAAACCCCTCGCCTCTCAGCGGAACACCTGGTGAAGCCACTGGCCAGAAATGCCACCTCTCTGCTATACATCATCATCACCGGCGCTCATAACCCCATAGTTAGTCTTCATCACTTTGTCCTCTCCCATCATTTCCATTGGCCGACTCGCCGCAGGTCTGTGCACACAAACATTCGTAGACAGGAAAACTGCCCTCACACCGATTACATTCAAGTCCGCCTCGTCTGAGGGGGAAGTCTCAGCATCCACAAGTGTCGGCCACCTCGGCTGTAAACCAACTCCTGCCAGGCTATCACCTTTCAGCCCCCCCAGCCCCTGAGTTATTGCAGCGCGGCTGTTTGCGGCAGCACCGGCCCAGCGTGGTCTGGTCTGGTCCGGCCCGGCGCTGAGCTCCGCAGTGGGCCGCCTCGCCCCTCGTCCCCCGCCCCCTCCAAACAGAGCGGCGTGCTGAGGGCTTCCGCCGCAGGTGTCTGAAACTTTCTTCTCCTGCTCCTGTCAATCCCTCTCCTCTTTGACGAGGGCTTTAATTCCCCGTCCTCTCGCTGCTTCGCTCCCTCCCACGCTCCGTCTCTCACTCCCTCCTTCTCTCTGGGTTAGCCGGCTCTCACAGGCAGTCCAGATTGTTCTCATTTAGTCTGGTGAGTTCAGGGCTCACTATCTGACTGCAGACCCCGAAGCTCGCATGCCGTCCATCTCTGTCACACACACACACACACATACAGTACACACTCCTTTCTTCATCAGTCCTTCTCGTGGTTTTACAAGTCTGAGCAGCTGGTTTGGCTGCTAAATCTCCGGGGATTTGGGATAGTTAAAAAGATAAAGCTTGAGGAAGGTGACAGAGGGAAAGTTCAAGGCTCAACAAAAAAGGCACATTTCAAAGGTCAGCTTTGGTGTGTGCTGTTTGGTGGAAGTGTTGAGCAAAGTGAGACTTGTTCCCACCTCCTCCGCCATAAGTGACCCTCTCCTCCCTTCACGGCAAGTCTGCATCCACGAGAAGTATTCTGAAAACACTAGTTACATGTAAAAACTGCACGCGTCCACACTGTTTGCAGTAAAATCCCTGAACAAGAGAAAAAGCTAAATGTCTTTGTACTCATCCTCTAAAACGATGTTTGCATGAAAAATGCATTCACTTCAATAAGACCTCTGCAAAGTTACTAGTGAAATTAAAACTAGGTGTGAAAAACGTTTTGGTTTTCATTTCAAACTAAAACTAGACTTTAGAAAACTTTAGTTTTTGTATTTGTCGATTTAGTTCAGCACAAGCTTGAGGAAGCAGTGCATGAGCCTTTGCACAAAGTGTTTGTATGATAGTACATATACTGAACTCGCCCCTGACAAATATCCCCAGATTATAATAAAACACCTAAACTGAAACCAATAAAAACTAAACATTTTTAAACAATAAGAGCTCAGTTGAAATGAGCAAACCCATGAAAACTGCACTGAATTGAAAACAAAAAATAAAAATGGAGTAAAGATACTAATTGAAAATGTAAAACCAAAATAACTCCACCGCGTTGGACGGCGGAGGTGCTGACGCAGTAAGCTCCGGCAAAAACATTTGAAGTCATTGTACAAATCACCACTTGACAAACCTACTCAAGTAAAAGTATAAAAGTCAATAAACTACTCAAAGTACACGTTACTTTGTGTTTTTATATTGTTTCTTGTGTGAGAGCCAGAAATCTTCACAGGTCATTTTCACGTCTCTTTGAGGAATAATGAGGATCACAGCAGCTGTTCACCGTGGTTATTTCTGCTGAATGCACCTTATTTATTACTGTTTAATACAAATACTGCACTTAATTTTTCCCACATGCAGATACTGATAAGATCACTTTTACTGATCTGTTGTTATCTCGACCTGATTATTCTGAAAGCATCGATGAACACGAGCTGTGCAAAGCAAAGCAGCTAACTGTTGAATGAAGTGATCCAACAGGACTGTTCAGCAACCATGCTGCTGTCTGTCTTCTCAAAAATCACTTTCTGTTCGATGAATTCATCGCTGTGAAACAAACGGCCACGACACGATTCAGAGAAAACAGTCTGTTCATACACTCAGTGATGACGTGGATGTTTGCACAGTGTCTAGCCTACATTTGTTTTGCGTCGACTAAAGACGCTTAATGCGCCACCACGTCACGAACGGACGTCATTCGACCTTTTGAATTTCATTTTACACACAGCTGAATGAGAGCTCATTTTCATTAATGTAGCAAAATGCATTGTAGAAAACACACTCGTTATAACAAAGTTAATAAATGGCAAAATGTTAAAAGTTACAAGAAGTTAAAAGTAAAAATACAGTTTTAAAATACAGCTTTTACTTCCCTCCCTGACTGTCGTTATGAGCAGATATTGGAGAAATAAATCATTTTTAAAAACTTTGATTGAATGTTAAAAAAATTCCTGCATCAGTCTTTTACCCAGCGGTCCAGTCAGGACAGCTCAGGTCTTTTGGTTTGCAGGATGTGACATACTGCAATGCGAAGGAGCAACAGACAGGTCAATAAAATGAGTTTTATGTGTGCGCAGCTTTAATGCCAGTTTCTCTCTTATTTTCTAAACACCAGCTGTGGCACCGCAAGCGGCCATAAAGTCACTTAAGCGCTGTGTAATTTCCCTCCGACACAATCCACAGAAAGTGAGAAAGTGAGAAGCTGTCCAACACGGTAGCACCACCTCTCCCTCAGCTGCCCCGCCGGGTGGGAGGCCATGTTGTTTGCGTTGTGTAACTACCACTGGTGGACCAAAGCACCAGCGGTAATAAAGCCCAAAAATCACAGCCTTTAGTTGAATATTTACCTTAGACTAATCTGACCATGGTTTATATCATCCGAGCCCTTTGAGTGGATGGGAGCAGACATGAATGGGTGGGGGTGGGGGGGCTGCGCCCCGGCACCTCGTCTTGACCCTTTGCGAAAACCAGGAGACACTTTTGAGGAAACCTGATCAGCAACGAAAACAAGAACGTAGTCAGATCTTTATTTAAGGTAGTCAGCAGGAGCACAGATCTGCGATATCCAGAGGAGAGGAGACAAGGGGGGGGGGGGGGCGAAGGGGGTGTGGGAGGGTGGAGTGCCCCCCCTCGCACCCCCCCTCCTCCATCCTTCTCTCTTCTGAGTTGTTTTCTGAATGCCTGCCAGGAAAGTTTAATGGCTGTGGAATTTGGACAGGAAAAAAGCGGCGCTGGAAGTTTCAGAGGAAGTGGGGATTTGTGCCTCACGAAGGCAGCACCTCTGTTTGTGTTCTCCCAGCCCGAGAGAGAGAGACAGACACAGAAAGAGAGACAGAGGAAGAGCGTCAGAGAGCTTTTCCAACCAACAGCACGGGCCTCAGGGGGAGCCAGACCTCAGACGGGCCGTGATCATTTAACCTTGCGTATACATGACCACGCATAGAACAATACCGAGACAGCCTGCCAGACGCACACACCCACACACACACAAATATTTTCACGAACCAAGATGCTAAACACATGTACATGTAAAAATATTCAGATGCACACACAGGCTATCTGCAGCCACGACACGCACACACACGCACACACACTGCTACAACCGCAAAACATTCGCATTACACTCGGCCACACACACCATCACACGCCATTTACATCTTCTCCCGAACTGAGAGGAGATCTGCAGCTCAGCACACGCTCAGGTCGAACCCCGGCCCAGCTGTTTCTCACTGCCACTTCAGACAGTAGTAGACAGATGCTGCACCCTCAGATCCTTCACATATTTAGACCTACAAATGAACAACAGCGAGGGTTCGCCTCGACATGGCTTCAAGATGCGTTTCCGAGCAGTGTCTTCGGTTTGGAGATCCTCGCTCTGTTTCAGTCCAGTCCAGCAGAGGCAAACAGTGTTTTTGTGAAAAATGAAGGGTTCATTCGCAAAGAATAGATTTATTTTCCCAAATCATGTGTTTTTTTTTCTGCTCTCGGGGGAATATCAGTCAAACTGGTGATGGTTTATTTATTTTAAGACTGGCTTTGGTCTGCTTTTGCAAATGATCTCTTCAAATTACACTGAAATATTTGCAGACACAATGTTCTCCTTTCTGGATAGTCCACAAACTTCACTGTGAACAGTTTTTATTGGAACTTCTTTCTACTGAAGACAGTACGAATCAGGCTGAAGTGACCCTTTAAACTACCTGGCAGCATCGTGTTAGTCAGACCTCAACATTTGCTTTTTGATGACTATAAAAACACCAACACATTAGATATATAATACACATGCAGAACAATTATAAGGGTCTTTTTAGGCATCAGTGTCCACCAGGTTGACTAACTCTATGTAATCCATGGCTCTACCTTCCCACAAGCCCCTCACCCATGTCACCACTTAATGGCTGCACATCTGCCTGGCTCCCCATCCTTCACCCCACACCTCTCCAAGCTGAGCCCAGAGACAGATGGGCAGACATGGGGACAGACAGGCCAGGCGCCCCCAGCCAGCCAGCCAACCAACCGACCAACCAACCAGCCCGTCCGTCACTGCAGAGAAGGCCCTGACGCTGGAGACCACCGTATCCATTACACACACATTAAAAACACTCGTGGGTTCGCTGAGCCTGCGCTGCGGCATTAGCTACCAGGGGATTCCTTAACACTCACACGGATGCACAGACGCACACACAAACACGTACTCACACATGTGCGTCTCACATCCTCTAAACAGCCGTGAGGCAGCGGAAGAACTGATGGGGACACATCCACCTCTCATCACCCCTTCACAAAGCCACCGGTGCACAGAGAGGCCTTCAGTCAGTGGATGAACTGCAGCACGTCAGTCATAAAGGTGCTTTAATGGCTGCGATGAAAGGCGCCGTGTCTTCATCCTCAAGAAGTTCAGTTTAATCATCGTGAGCAGAAACTCTGAGCCTGACAGCCGTCGCCTCATTTCTGTCTTTGAAGGCAGCAAATCTGAGGAAAGAACCCCTGTGATGTCATCGGGGTTACCTGGAGCTGGGTTTGACATGTGGGCAGTCGCCAGGCAGGAAAAGTCTGACAACAGATGGTATCGAGTTGCATCGTGGGAAATGTAGGCTCCAGCATTTCTGGAACTTGACCCATACTGGAGATGAAAAGATATCGAATGTGTCTCTGACAAGTGTCCCAACTCTCTGCAATACTCAATCACTGGACTTCCCCTTTAAGGGATCATTCCAGGATTATTTTCACAGTTCTGGTCCATCATTCATCATCAGCACCAACATTTGATAAAAACACGTTACATGCTGAGATTTTGAAACTGAGCAGCATGAATGAAGTCTGACCAGACAAACAAAGAAGCTCTCAAACATCCATCAGAGGCTACAGACAGACTACCTGCGTCATCTTTGACCCATCGTCTTTCCCATCATTCATAGCTGGTGCTCAGGTGGGGCTGGGTGGGGCTACAGATCACCTGTAACAAGCCACAGGAGCTCCTGCTCCTGCTGCTGTGAGCGATGCTAGAGAAGATTTCTCAGCCAGTCTCACACTAAAGCATGTAAGAGACCCACCGGTCCACCAGGGGGCAGCGTGTCAGGGTCGTGTTTTGTCTCACCTCAGTGTATGAATCTGCAGAGCCAGCAGGGGGCGAGTGCGTACGTAAGTTAACTCGACATGCTTAAATTAAGTCACGCACATAACGTCACCTTATTTCAACACAAACTGACCAAACTGTGACTGTTTCCCAACAAGCTTTATTTTGAAAGGGTAACCAGACATATTTATTACTGCTAGCTTGACCACAGAAGGACAACGTGTTCTTTTCAGGTCTTTGTGAGGCGTGAGACGTGGCACAGACTCGGTGGGTCGGCGGGTCTGTTACACGGTTTGTTTTGCTGATGCGGCTTTGCGACCAAACGTTTTCTTTGGGCCTGTGCGTCTCTGGTGCTCATGTGTTGAAATGTGAGCTGTGGAGTTTGTGATTTTTCTGCAGTTGACTGTTGTCTTCTGCGTTTTCCTGCCTTCTGTCTGCAGAGATTTGAATTCTGCCTGTTTTTCAAGCTTTTCTTACTTTTCCACCTGGAGTATGAGACTCAAAACTGACTTTCAAATACAACAAATTCACGACTACTTTGTTTATTCTTGTATTTACTGTACTACAAATTCCGCAGCTCGACTGGTTTCCTTTCACCTCCAAATTAAGTGTTTTTTAGATAATCTGTCTGAGCTGTTGATTTGCATTAACTGCTTGTGTTTCTGTCCCTCTGAGCTGTAGCGACGTCGCCGTGTTCGCAGATCTCAGTACAGTTTTATCATTACTAATATAAATGATGGGCAAAGCTACTGCGTGTATATCAACTGAAATTGTCCTTTTGTACTAGAGGCTGTTTCTGCTGTGACATGAAATGTTGTCAAAAGGTGTCATAAAGCTGCCACGATTCAACTGCAGCTCTGTTGCAGGCTGCAGGGTGTCGCATTCGACACTGCCAAAGACAAACACACCCAAAAGAGGAAATGCCTATCAACAAATGGCCCCAAAAGTGACGTGACTGCCTCATTGCACGCCACTGTCACATCAGCTGTGAAGAGGTGGACGACGGTGGGCGTCAGAGCTGTTAAATCCAGTCCGGGGTTGTTGGTGGAGAAAGCTCCCCCGCTGGGTCTGGAACATAACATTTGACACCGCGGCCTGACATGAGAAACAAACTTTTGGCACCGGAGTCAGCCCTAAACAAACTGGGAGCTCTGCTGGACACAAGTGGAGGCAAATCTTGATAAGTAACAGAAACGGTATAGAAGTCAGCAGAGATTTGTCCCGATCACAGATTATTCTTGACACGTGCTATCCCCAGACGTGGAAAGTATTTTGTGTTCTTGTGTTCTGGGAGCGACTGCAGCAAAATAAAGCTGCTTTAAAATTCCATATGCTGCTGGCAATTATGTTGTTTTCTGCCCACAAGTAATGCCTTTGTCGTCTAGGTATCTGTTTTGATTAGCCGTCCTGTCAGTGCGCGGGGATCAACGGATCAATCTGGAAACCCGCTGCCAAAAGAAAATCTTTGCGAGAATCTGGTATTACTCACGGTGGATATCTTCGCAAACAGGCAGACAATATTCATCCCAGAAAAATTCATATGGTTCATATAAACCTCCTCGTGAATTTTATGAGATTTATAGAATATTTTTAAGAGAAAGTTATTTATGGTTGGTGCTTATTACTTCTAATTACAAAATCCTTTTGTCTGAGGAGGAAATATATTTTTAATTGCAATAAATCTGGGCTGAGACAAAGCACCTGACAGCTGAAACGCTCTGCACAGCTGGATGCTAAATGTCCCGCTCTCACGCTGCAGACAAACGCATTCATGTATTTGTCAATGATGCAAATGCTCTCTGCAGGTTACACTTTAAAGAACATGTAAGAAAGTCATAAATCTGCAGCCGCAGCATGTTTCTCTCATGACCTGCTTCACCACGAGGAGCCACTGTGTGTGCGTGTGCCACACATGTTCAGGGGGAGCTTCTACGCGACGACGCGCAGACGGCTTTTTGTTGGATCTCTTACACGAGTCGGGCATCGTGATATATGTGGACTTTCAGCGATCAGGCAGCTCAGCAAAGTCCTGACAGATCTTGTGAGTTTCTACCTGCAGTGGGGGGTTCCCTGTCGGCCCACCTCGGGCCCAGGATCGTGGCTGCGGGGTGGAACGGCGGCTGAGCCTGTTTACTCAGCTGTGGGGCTCCCCGGGTCCAGGGGAAAGAGAGGATGTGTTCAGGGCCTCATTAATCATGGCTGCTTCGGAAGAGATAAACAGGCAAGGCCCAGCAGGGATGCTGCAGCTCCTGCTGCTGGGGGGGGGGTGGGACAGAGGAGAGGAGACGGTGGACTCGCACACCAGGGGATACACCATAACACTTGCTCTTTGGTTCCACATCTGCATGGCTGCACGGGCTTGTAAATCTACATTCCTCGTCTGGCCGGATGCAAACAGAGCGCCCGACGCATGTGCATGAACCTGGGGACGTTTCTTGTTGTGCTTTTCGAGCGTGATGCCAAGTGTTGTGTGTGGATGCATGAGCTCAGAACAAAAGTTTTTTTGAGAGGAACGTGTTAATTGAAAGATTATCAGGCCAGAACGCTCTCCAATTATACACACCACAGGCGAGCAGATGAAAGTTTATTTTTAGAGACGAAGAAGAGGCAGCATGGACACATCAGCCTCTTAGCATAGTTTAGAGATAGACCTGAAAACATGTGAACTTTTCCTTTAATGCATACACATGAATATAAGCACTAACAACCTGCAGCCTGCTGGTCCGATTACAGACAATGAGCCTTTATTTAAACTCTAAATTTGATTTATTTATATAAACTTTTTCAACAGAAAGCTGCAAACATCTGAGGGCTGCGATGATGTTTAATAAGAACACAGTAACAGTGATAAATCAGATACGCCTCTCTCTCTTTCACTGCCTTTGCTGTCTGCATACAGCAGCTATCAAATAAAGGCAAACATGCCAAAAATGTCTAAAAAGCTCGTCTACATTGTGGAGAAGCATTCCAGTGGTGAGACCGTAAGAAACGAAAGCGGCTGAGTTTATTTTGGAACAAGGAGCCCGGCGATGGAGGAGAGTGGGATCGTATTTGATAAGCAGCTCAGGGCTTTGTGGACGAGGAGCGAACTAACAGGAAGTCAGAGCAGAGATCTGTGAACAGGTGTGATGTGACTGTTGGCGGTGGAGTTAAACTGGAGGGACGTTTTCAGGGCATGAGAGATAAAAGCGTGCTTTGTTTTCACATCTAAGTGAGGAGCGTTGCATTGTGGGATTGTTTGCAGTAAGAACTGTACCTGCCATGGACACTTCCTCTGGTTAAGTGCATCACATGATGGATTGAAATGATGATTTTCAGTGTTATTGTATATAACTTGACGTTCACTTCTGCTTAGCATTGAATGTTATGTGTTGCAGACTAAGCATTTAGTCTGGTTTATTTCTTAATGGGAGTTTCTGGGCTCCAAATCTCTAACCACAAACATTGGCCCCATTTGATATGAAGTCAACGTTCCCCGTTAACTTGACTCTGCTGGCTTGAATCCCACCAGATCTTTCCCTGTCTGGATCCCCCTCTTACTTCTCACTTTCTCATTAAAAGAGAAGAATGCTTGAGAGATTTGAACTCAACTGTAAGAAAAAGACGCAGAGAAATAGTGTTTCTGTCAATCTGTCAGGCGGACGAGGCACCGGGTCACGGCGCTGTGTTATTCTACACCCGCGGACCCTGAGAAGAGGACTTTGGTGAAACCTGCTCCGGCTGGGGTCCGCTCCAAACAGCCCACCATTATTACCTGCTCCTCCTCTGCTCGGCCTGTGCGCCTCCTTCCAGACCTCGCTCCAGCAGCCTCCATGTGTCAGGGCAGGAAAGATTTCACTCATCTCCTGTGCAGTATTTCATCAGCGTGCAGGAAAAAGAAGAAACCTCTGAGACGGACCAATCAGCTCGAAGGACCTGACAAATGCAATAAGCCAAAGGTTTATTTCAGTGCTCCCTCTAAATGGGTTTTAAGATATTGTATTTCTCTGTTTATGTAAGGCTATTTCTTAATTATAGTGTGTGTACGTGCACGTGTTTGTGTGTGAACGTGCGTCTGTCTGCGCCCGTGTGCACGTGTCCTTGTGTTGTACTCTAATTGGTCTTGATAGGCTCGGAAAAGTGACATCATTACCAGATTGTCTGGATTTCCCCCAGAAGGTCAAACAAGTGGGCAGGACTGAAATGCTGCTCCGCGGTGTGGCGAAGGAAAAGCAGCCATGGAGCAAAGATATGCTCAGCCACCATGATACCTCCATCGCTGCTGAGGGTAACTGAGTCAGACACCGAAGGGGACCGGCAGAATATTTATGCTCTTCAGCGTCTGATGGAGTGCGCTTGATCTCTTTCTTATATCTCTGAAACATCAGAAAGAGGAGAAATAAAGAGAGACAGCAAACCCATCCAGACGCTACCTCAGCTTCCATTTGCTCCGAGCTGAACGTTGGGACATCATCTTGATATGATAACTTTATGGGATATTATGTGTCGTGTAACTGGATAAAAGCACCTAGAAAAGAAGTGCAAAAGGCTGCAGCAGCTTTCAGACCGGGCTGCAGGAGGATGCTTATTTATTGTAATAAGAATTCAAGCAAAATCCCAGCGATGCTACAATATAAATCAAAACACGAACTGTTGCTAGAGTCCTCACTAAGACCAGGAGAGTGGATCACATGGCTCCAGGTCTCAGATGTGTGCACTGGCTTCCTGTGTGTCAAATGAATGTAAACTCAGAGGCAGCATTCAGCTTTTATTCGCCTCATATCTGGAGCTTGAAGTCTCTCCTTTAACTCCTGATGAAGACTTTCCTGTTGCTTCTTAGTCTTCTTCTGCGGTGCTGTAAATATGAATCACCTTGGTTTTTCATCAATGGCGTCATTACTATGACCATCCAGAGGTAAATTGGTGAGAAACACTAACTGAAAATCATGTCTTAATGTTTTATACACGCTGAAAATCAATGGTTTTGACCCAGTGTTAAAACCTAAAACTAACATGTCAGTATTTGTATTTCAGTGGTTGTCTCAGACGTTCTTAATGTCTGATATGAAATGTGGCTGCACATCAAATCCACCTCGTGTGGAGGAGCAGATATAGACGAGAGCTGACATGTTATTAGCCTGGAACACCAACACAAAGACTCTGCCGGCACTTTTTAAATCGGATTCAGTCACAGAAACTTTGAACTTGATGATTTTTGCTTCTTTTCTTTTTCACAATTTAATTCTGCCAAATATTTAAATTCTTGCTGTGATTGACTGATAACCTTTAAAATGGTTTGGTTCGACCAGGCTTCATAGTTTCCCTCTGTGCTACCTGACAGCTGACATGGAAAATATAATAGTGAGTTACTGACGCCACCTAGTGTTCAGACACGGCACTGTCTTCACATGTCTGGAACAACTGGACGCCAACAATGAGAACAATCTGTGGTTTAATTGTTCGTCTCTGATCCAAATGTATTAACTTATGTTGAGCTGTTGATTAGTAATTTTCCTTTTGGTTTTCATCTGTTTAGAGTAGAACGATCTTTTCGGCCCAAAGACAAAGATGGCTGCTAGTAGGATCATCTGAACTGATTATGATTCACATATGGCAATACAAACATGTTATAGAACATTATCAAAATAAAAAATCCAAGCAATATTTTATCTACAAAAAGCCTTTTTTGATAAAAGACATTTTGAACACAGGAGTCACAAGTACATTTACTTAAATAATGGTACTTCTACTCCATCTAGCTACATCTCAGAGAGAAATATTGTACTTCACCACATTTATTCAGCACGTGTCATTAGTTTGGTTTACTTTGATTAAACACACATAACACATGATCCTCCTATAGAATATGACGCATCAGTATAGATTAAAGCGCTGCATGTCCCCACAGGGGGCCAGGAGCCTCCTGTGGCTTTGAGCCGGTCGAGGGGCCGAGTTGACAGTTCCTGCACAGTTTACCTTTAAGGCAGCCAATAAGAATGAGAAAGCTGTTAAACAGGAGAGGCCTCAAAAAACATTGCTTTCCATCTGTGTGTGCCAAAGTTTAAAAAAAATCACCTTTAAAGACCTTTAAGCTCCATAATTTAAGTACTTTTACTTGGGCCACTTTAAGTATATTTTGCCAGTAGGTAATACATATCCACTCTTGAATTTGGACTTTGAATGCATGACTTTTACTTATAAAAAACAGCTACATTTACCCGCTGCACTGGGCCAGCGTGAAAAACACCAGGACCCTGAATCTGACGCAGCTAAATGGAACACGGCCGTCATTCGTTTCATTATTTACACCTGTGCTTTTCATCCAGCACGCGACATGGTCCACGCACAAAGAGCAAACACACGCCAGAAGTTATAACTCTTATATTCCATTACAGTCGTGTAGCTGAAGCTTTTTGCACGCGAGAGCTGCTTGTTTTTGCTGCTCAGTCACAGAAGCGCAAACACAACTGCGTGTCAGCAAACAGCAAAACACACAAACAGGCCGCTTTATAACTGTGACTCACAGCTCTGCTGCCCCAAAGCAGCCTGAGTGGCAGCTTCGCCTCCCGCCTGTGAGAGCACGTCCAGGGCTTTCAGGGCCAAAGCAAAGGCTTTTGGGATTTACATGTATGTGAAGTTTTACTCTGTTTCCCTGTTAAGCTGGAAAAGGTGTGACAGCTACTCTGCAATAAAGAGAGATTACTTCATATTTATTTAGTTTCAAAGGAGAAACACTGCATGCTGTGCTCTACCAGAAGTGACCTCATGGTGGCGTGTGTGACTACAACATGACCGAGGTTTCTCAGGCTCACATCTTCAGGTCTTAACCCCTCCTTTCCTTTCAAGGGATCATTACTGGAAACAGTAAGCACAATAAAACCCTGCAGAGGTGCTGCACACGTACTGTTCCGCCCTGCGCTCCTCGTTCATGACTGGTGGCGCTGAATGTGACACGGTTTCCTCCGTCCACCCTCCGAAGTATTGACTCAAATCAAACACAGCAGCAGAGTTTTATCTCACTCGTAGTGTGTTGCCCGGGGACGTCACCATAAACCTTATCGTCACGTCCTCGTTCATCACCGCCACCATCTGCTCTCACTTCAGTTCAGCAGCACCGGCCGCAGGTAGTTACGAGGTCAGAGGGTGGACTGAAGTCGTCATCATGTTTTTATCCCTCATGTTTTCCATTTCCCTCTGTCACACTGTCCAACAGACGGTTAACGCAGATAAACAAAAAGAAAAGTTCCCAGGATGGTTTCTATGAATGAGCCTTTATATAACGAAATGGGATTATATTCAAGCTCTTGCATCAAGGAAAATGAAAAGTGTTTTTTGTTTTTTTTAAGGGAATCCTTCCAGTTTTGTAAATATGCTTATGTGCTTTCTTGTCAGGAGTTAGATCAGATCGATACCACTCTCACGTCTGCCCATTAAATATGAAGCTACAGGGGAGGTTAGCTTAGCTTGGCAAAAAGACATCTTGTTGTCACAGTCCAGAACATCACCCCCAGTAAAACTACAACATTTATACTTTTGTGCAGGATAAAAAATCTTTAATGGTTTCCAATAGATAGATTCTCCTTTGGACAGATTCAGGCCTGCTGTTTCCCCTCGTTTTGACTCTTTGTGCTAAGCTATGCTAACCATCTGTCAGCTTTAGCTCCATATTTAACAATGAGTGAGTATGAGTGGTGTTGATCTTCCCACACAAGCCTCACCAGCATCTCTTTAAAGTGAACACACGTCACTTTTGCTCAACAGTAACCACAACTGACAATTATAAGGTATTAGTACATGCTATTATATAAGAGAAGTACACGGTGGGTTGTAGTGAGGCGCTCATCATTGGACGCAGACAGTAAAAAAAAGGCATTTCTCTTTTATTAGGATGATGTTTCAGCCTTCAGGTTGCCTTCAAGATGAACAGTGAGAAGTCTCATCAATACATGTTAGAACATGTCGGAACATGTTAGTGTGACAGTTATAGAAGAATGACTCAGTTATGTCGGTTACACCGCGATATCGACTGAAATGACAGCTAACATTAGCCGCCATAAGCTAAAGGTCATGATGATAAATGTTGTCAGTTGAAGAAAGTCCAGTTCTTCTGCTGTTAAATCTAACGTAAAGCTTCCAACCAATTAAGAGTAACTAAGAGTTAGCCAGCTGTTTTTTCACGTTTTTTTTTTTGTGGAATTTTGTAGCACTAACACGGTTAGCATTAGCTCTGCTGTTACAGGAAAGCCTGTTCTGCTCCTTGCCGATGTGTGTGCGTAAATTTGCTTGATAGCTATCCCCTGAAAGTAATCATATCATCATAGCAGATTAAACCACTGCATTTGAAATTATTCAGACTTTTATTTACTGCAAATTAAGCTCTATTAAAGACCTCATAAGTACAACTCTTAAGCTAGTTTTATAATGAAGGTATAAAGTCCAATAAGGCCTCTGTAGTTGAGTTGTCTGTTGCATATAATGCTTTTCGAATTAAGTCATTCAATCATTCTATCTTTATCACCCAATCAATTCCCAAGTGAAACTGGACTCCAAACCAGATCAATGGGCTTGACTGTCAAAACAGGTCCTCCAAAGATCTTAAATAACAAGTGCATGAATGACCTATTTAGAATCACTTGTGATTATGCAATGGTATGTGTAACAGAATATCACAGGGAAAATGTTTTCCCTGAACCAGACCCACCCGGATCAGATGTGCTCTGTGGCATAATACGCCATCGTTAGCTTCAGGGGTATAGCAAGGGTTTTTTTTTTCCACATGCAGCACACTGGAGTTTAGCAAGGTCGATACTGCTAATTCGCAAAGGTGTCTGATGCAACACCTGGTTTTGGTCGTTAAGCATCTGTGTGTTTGTGTGTTTTAACAGAGAGTTGAGAGCTATGCTAGTGGCCCTGTGAGACCGTCCTTAGGCACAGTGGTGCTTTGAGCTACATGCTAACATCAGCGTGCTAACATCATGACAATGCTAACATTCTGATGGAGTGTTTACTAGCTTAGTCTAGTTTGTTAGCATGATAATGTTTGCTAATTAGCAGTAAAAAAAACAGCACACATTGCCATCAATAGAGCCACTATTACAGTTAAAAAAAATCTCAATGTCTTTATCTTTAGATAAAAACATGAACAGGCTGCACACACAGCCAAACACAATATATATATATATATATTTTTTTTTTTTATATATATATATTTTTTTTTTTTTTTTACTCTAACACAGCTTAACAAACAATGAATCAGAGCTACAGTAAAACTGAGGCTGTGAACGATCGTTAGCCTTTGCTTTACCTCCTTTTACATCTCGAGCACATCTCCCATGAGAAAGAAACGCGAGGGACACATGATACACCTGCTCTCGCCTCTGGGAAATGCTCTTATATAATAAGTATATGACAGGAATGTGTGGGAAACATGCGAGTACCAAACATGTGGATCACCTGCCAAGAAAGAAACTGGTTGTAAAAGCGAACGTGATTCATTAATTCTGATGTACAAACTGATGAGATACCACATCTGCTCAGCTGAAGGTGAATTTGTCAACATGTTCTAGTCTGTTCTGCATCTCTGTGTGAGACCCCTGTGCATTCCTTCCCCAGTGTTGCCAGTAAGGTGATTACTGAGTATCATTTCCTCTAGCTGTGGAAACCCATTTTCTGGGTCAGTGGGCCCCACCAAAGGACTGATTGAGTCTTAAAAGGGGCTCCCTCAAGCATACGTTTGCTCCCCTTGTATCCAAGACAATGGGCCCAACTGCAGCAAAGCAAAGCAGCAACGCCCTCGCAGCATTCTGGGAAATGCTGTAACATCAGAGGAATAGGGCGCTTAAGTCAACAACACATCCGTCTCATGCAGCCTGAGTCTGATTTACAGTCTATACATTATCACCGAGGTTGATTGGTAATAAAAGGAAGCACTGTTGTTGAATTTAGAGGTTTTTTTTTTGTGATTTCTGATAAATCTCTTCTGTGTCTTTCACAGTATTTCATTATTAAAATGAATTTAATTTAGATTGATGAATGGAAACTTTGACCTGCTGGTGGCTCAGGATTGAAAGTCAGAGGATCACCAGCGTCAGTCAGATTCATCCTCTGGAGATCATGAATATTAGAATTTCATGGAAATCCATTAATAGTTATCAATTATCTCACTCACTGACATCCTTAGAAACCACTGCCGAACAGCTGCTTTAAGTATGTTTGCAGTCCACCGTTTTCTTACGTTAGCTTCATCTGCTCATCATTTGGCTCATCCTGCTCCTCAGAACTGTTCGTGCGTGGCATCAGTGATGGAGAAGAGGAGCTGAGGAGGAGGAGGAGGAGGAGGTGGAGGAAGGGAGGGATCCGTTGCTCCCTGTGTAACGAGATTCCCGGCTAATCAGTGACTTTCCTGCCTTATCTCTGCCATCAGGACACTCGGGAGGCCGAGTAACCCAGGACGAGCTGATGTCATGCCGAGATGGGTAATGGGGGCAGGGGGAGAGGTGTGTGTGTGTGTGCGTGCGTGTGTGTGTAGTGCTGTTTGTTTGTGGGCACCAGTGTTTTGTTTCATGTTGTTTGTTACAGTGTGTTCTCACAGGTGTAATGTGCCTGTAACCCCTCTGAGCTCCAGTTAGAGTATGTCTGTTACTGCATGAGTCTTACCCTTATGTATGTGCATTCCTTTGTGTGTGTGTGTGTGCATGCGTGCGTGCGTGTGATGAAAAAAACAAGACCGAGCAGGAGTAAGCAATCTTTGCTGTGGATGTAGGAAAAAAAAAAAAACCATGACCACAACATGTGATGCATCTTTAAATCCTCAGATTTGTTTATTAGGTTCTGCAACAGTTTGAGCTGAAATGATAACAGCATCTTAAGATAAGATTAGATAAGATAAGACTTTATTGATCCCACACCGGTGAAATTCAGTCATTACAGCCAGTTACAAAGAGCAAACACAGTGGCACAGGATACCGAGCATATTTTCCAAAAAACGTCGAACGATTCTTTCAAATGATTCCACACTTAAAAATGCTCATAATGATATAAAAGGGAAACTTGAAGAACTTTACAAAATTAGTTAAATTAATTAACTTTCATGTGAATTTACATTTTGGAAATATGGATTTACTATTTAAAAAAGAAGCAATTCAGACACGATCTGAATCCTGACATGGTTCAACTTTAATAATCTCATTTTTGTGTGTATGTGTGTGCATTAATGTGTGTGGTTCCCTAACAGGTTCAGGCTTTGTGTACAGGTGGAATGACACAGCAACAAAAAAACATCAGAAGTTGTAAAAAATAAGTGGAAACAAATCAAATCAGCCTGACTTTTGTTCACTGACGGTTGCAGAGAGAGAAAAGCAAGCTGACAAGCAGACAGACAGGCAGGTCGACAGACAGGCAGCATCTCCCTGATTGCCACAAGAGGTGTCCCTTACACTGCCCCACTCTGCAGTCAATGGAAAAATGATCTCACTCCCTCAAACACCACTGACTTCATCCCCTGATGTGAGGCCGAGAGAGGCTGACATCAGTGCAGCTTTACCTGAGCAGAGCAAATGTAGCATGACACGAGGAGGGAGGGGTCACTTAGCGCTGCCCGCAGCACGGGCCCAACTTTTCTCAATGGAATATTGTTTTTATTATGTCATGCCGCATGGCGCTGTACCCTCAAAACATGTGCCGAGGAGGAGGAAAACAAGGTGCCATGTTACATTATTCAGCCCACGCCCTGTTTCTGCCTCTCAGAGCTCATTCAGGTCATTTCGGTTTATTTCAGCGTCGTCTTCTCTCAGCTTCGGCCGTCATTTCGATCAGTCAACATAACCAAGGTGATTGCTGAGGTCCGGAAACATGACATCACTGCAGAAACGGCAAGCACAGCAGGTCAAAACTGAACCAGGAATTTGGTTCAGTTTTCAGCTGACTTGAGGTTTATTCATTTACAGTTTTCTTCAAGTTTTTCTTAAAAATAAGTTTGGTAAACTATTTTTTGGGGTTATTTTTATGATCATTCCACAGGTAAACAGGCTCGTTGGTAACAGGCAATAGTGTCATGATCATCCTGGGCGTCCTGGAAAGGCTCAGCCATTCACGAGCGAGGACGGAGCGAGCTACACCGCTCTGTGAACACATGATTGGATGAAAGAGATTAACACATGAGCTCAGGAACACTTCAGAAAACTGTTGTCGGTAAACAGAGTTGGGCTGTAGATGGCTGTGTTCTGTTTTGCAGGACGTACTCATTGTTTAGACTAACGGAGCGCAGCGTGGTCCCAGTGCGAGGCCCCGTCCCAGCGCCCACCCCCTTACAGCCCTCCCATTTAGCCCATGACAGCTCAGAGCTCTCACACTGTGAAATCTGCAAGTCCTGCAGGGCTCCTTCTTGATGTTTTGGGGCCCTTCATGCACAATTCCTGTAAGAGGCAATTACCCACAATTCATAGCTTCATTGTGTTAAAAACAGGCATGACAGGGGAAACCCAAAGTCATGAATAAGAAAGGTCTAAGTGTTAACTTTTACAGGGAGTTATTTCCAGTTAACAATGTGTTGATGTGAGAGTTGATTGTTAGCTTGCAGAGCTGATGCTGCTTTTCAGGTTTTTTAAAAGCACTAGATTACGTTAGCGACGCTACTGTAGCGATTTTTACACCCTCAAAGTGAAATTCAGTTTGTTATTTGACTTCCGTCCAAGCTCCTGCGATGAGACTTTCACGGAACACAAAGCTCTGTGCACAGAACGTGCTCATATCGAGGTGCCAGCCTCGACTAAAAGTGACCCGCAATTACCATAAATGTAGAGCTAATATCACTGAGAGGCATCCAGTGTCTGTCAAAGGATACCATTCATTAGAGCCACATTGCAGAAACCCACTGGCATTTCCACCCCAAGGACGCAGCTTACGCTAATAGCCCTTAAAGCGTGTCCTCACTGCTTCTGAGCGATCGGTCGGTCCAGCTCGTGCACCTCCATGAAGGGCTGGTGCACATTCTTGGCCTGGTGAGGTCCCAGATGTCGCAGGATGGCACGAGTGCCAGTCTCACATACCTCTCCCCGTTTGCTCACTTCAAAGGCAGCGCGGCGTGCCAGGCATTTTGTACATGAGGGGCATTAGCTGCTCCTTACAGGTGCAAGAGGTCACCTTTTATCTTTTGATTTGCTGTCGTGTGTGTGTGTGTGTGTGTGTGTGTGTGTGTGTGTGTGTGTGTGTGTGTGTGTGTGTGTGTGTGTGTGTGTGTGTGTGTGTAGAGGGTAAAGGTATTTCAAATGACAGACATATGAAGAGTGTTGACATGGCACTCGTGCTTATAATGGTTTCTCTGGAGGTGAATGTCTGTCTGTTGGAGGGTCCGCCTCTGTGGTCCACAGTCAAATACTTCCCCATTGAACCTTCAAGACATCCTGTTAAGGTGAGTTTTTCTAGAACCTTCCCATCCTGTTCAGTTCACCCTCACCCATGGTGGGACATCTGCGGTCAAGCTGAGTGACCTTGTGTTATCAGGTCTCCTAGTACCGGATAAACCCAAACTAAACACAACCGCCCACTTGTTCAGGCCTCCAAACAGTCTTGTGTGTTGTTTTGGTGGAAAGATCTGGAGGCATTGTTTACACCACAGAGTTTACAAGGATTGAGAGTCATTACAAGCAGGAATCCAACAAAATTAGACAGGCTCCCTTGTGAAAACACTACAATACGGGATTGCAAAACCATGAAACCCCAGAAGAAAATGTGGAGCAGAGCTCAGAAAAGCTAAAATAACTTGCTATTAATCTGGCTTTTGTTTGATTTTCAAGTCAATACTGAGTGTCCCTTTATGTGGAATTGTTGAGAGACGTCTTAATCATCAGTATGCCAAACAGTCTTACCATGTACATATCCTGCCTTTGATTGAACAGAGGCAGTTTTGATGAAGGGGAGGCCATGCCCCGGGGCCAGGCCCGCTGGTTTTCCCCTTGTATGGATAGATAAACCAGCTGCATCACTATAAATGACATAACATGGGATTTTTTTGTCTCCCCCACCCCCAAAATTAGCGTGGAAGTGAAGTGGAAAATGGGGATATAAATGGAAATGTGGGTGAAGAAGGGGCAACAATAGGAGGGTTTACACAAAACCAGCGCTATGTGGGCAGCGGGCGAGCGAGCAAGACAGAGAGAGAGAGACATCAACAAGGCTCCTCTGTGTCTCCTTAAAGCCGTCCTCCTTCAGAAGAAAACAATGTCTCCCACAACACGCTTCACTCTCCACAATGCGCCTTTGGCCACTAACGGGGGGGCCAGTTTTATAGTGTGAATACACGTGAATGTGTGTTTTTAACAACTTCAGTTTAATTTGACACCAAAGCAAGTGTGACAGACTCCAAAAAAACACATGAAAATTATTAAAATAAACACATTATCTCTTATTTCAAGAATAAGTAAGTGTTATTGCAGCCACAGCCTGTTTAGGTTTACTGTTCGGTTGAAACCTCTAACAGCTGTAGTGATTATGACAGGAGCAAAGGAGGAAGTCAGGTGACGTCGTGTAAAGAGCAAGATGTCCACATCCAGACGCAGTTTGTGTCCGTGTGAAACCGAAAATCAGCGTTTACTGATTTTAACTTACATAACGTACTTAAGTTGCGTAACAGCAATGTTTGTAACCCAAACCTTGATTTACCCTAAACCCAACCAAGTAGTTGTTTGTTGCCTCAGCTTAAGCAAACTGGGATCAATTCACAATATTAAACCAGGGATTACAAAGGTCCCTCAAGTCATGAGCAATCAGCCCATTCAGTCATTCAGGTCTGAGGACACATTGGACTGACGCTCTTCTATTCACAGCCCAGAGTTTGGATGCTGCGTAAAACATAAATAAGACACAATCATCATTTTTTTTAAAACAGTCGAAAGACAGTATATTTAATGTTTGATTTTTGTAAATATCTGCTTATTCTGAAGTAGATGTAGCAGCTTCACTGGTAACAGGTGATAGTCTTGTGATTGGGTATAAGTTCATTTGTAAATGACTGAATTCTGTTTATTTATATTTTTCTATTTCAATTTTTCAATTCAATTTTATTTGTATAGCGCCAAATCACAACAGAAGTTGTCTCAGGACACTTTCCATATAGAGCTGGTACAGACCAAGCTCTTTTATCTACAAAGAAACCAACTATTTTACGCAGAGGTTGTATATTAGTCCCATCAAATCCCATTAAAACAGAAATAAAATTAATTGATCCTATTAGCAAAAAAATTCTGTGTAGCCAATATATATATAACTGTGTACTTTTCCAGGAATGATTTCCATGATGACAGAAATAGATGTAAAGCTGCAAATGATATTTTTATATTATTTGTATATTTGATAAAGCTTAGTTCGATTTAAGTGCTGTCTGTGTGAGTCCTAACTAATATCAGACTAAAGGAAGCCTAAAATCAGATAGACAGCAGAAGATTAAAATGACACAATAAAAGTATGAACAGGGCTTTAAAAAGAGCTTTTACATTTTGTTTGTTCGGGTGTATTTTCTGCTGTTTCAAACCGTTAAAATGGGTGTTTTGCAGCGTCTGTGTATCTGCGGCAGAGTTTAGAGTCAGCTTTGTGTTGTATCTGGCAGCTCAGCTGGGCCGGTGCAGCTGCATGGCAGCCTCTTCTCTTCAGGGCTGCCAGTCAAAAACACCCCTATAAATGCTATTGTGCTCACCTGATTGATCTTTCACGGGCCCAGAGCAGGCCAGACAGGCTGACTTTGGAGGGGAATGGCGAGGAATGGTCGGCGAACAAACAAGCGAGCCAGTGTCTGCGGCGGAGGAGGTTGGGCCGCAGGTGGCTAGGAGGCACGCTCGGGTTGGCGCACTAGCCCTCGTCAGATGCCAGCGGTGACATTTCCTGACTATGGCTATACACAAGCAGGCATCCCAGCAACGGTGCAGCGTCCTGGGGGAATGAAGAACAGGCCCTGGGTGGATTTTACAGCACACACAGCAGGCAAAGGAGCAGGCAATGTATGGACACATGCATTAAACATGACACACTTTCTCATAAACGCACCAATAAAGCTCCCTTTCTGTCTCGTCCTCTTTCTTCTCGCTCACCTCATCTGTCGCTGAGAGCAGGCAGGGCTCAGCTGAGGCCTGTCTGAACATCACTGCCAGGAATTCCAGCGGGGTGGCGTTCGGGTGGGAAATCACTCGACTCGTCTCTGTGGTCTGAAGCAGGCAGCGACAATCCCCTGCACCAGCCCCGGGAGCACACCGCCAAGGGGGCGTAAATCAGAATCCTGGAACATCTCGCTAACGACCGATCATGTCAACAGAAGTGACTCACAAATCAACTTTTAGCTTTCTTGTCCGTGTGGTTTGAAACACAGTACGTTCGCTGTGTAGGTGCTCTCTCTGATGCCTGTCTGCTCAGGGCAGCTCTCCAAGCGCAACATGATCCAGAGTACTTTAACGCCCTAAACAATGGGATCTTTCCAGGAAGGTTGCAAGTTCAAATAATCCAGCTTGACCTTTTAAGGAAGTGGGCTTTGCGTTTTTTAAAAATCACGCAGCAAACATGGCTGGCTCTATTTTGTCTGGAGTTATTTTCAGGTTTGTATTGTTTGCTGAGGAAATATTCTCCTGGATGTAAGTCAGGCGACTGAGTTTCACGCAAGCAGGACACGAGGCAGTCCTGGGGGGGTCCAGATTTGGCAACGTGGCACAGTAAGGATGTGTGAAGGGCCAGGAAACGTACGTGGAGGTGACATTATTTTTGGTCGCTCTGGAAGAGAAACTGGAAAAGGTTGGTCTCTGGGCGCAGACATGAAAACAAGTGGACGAGGGCATGTGAAAGAACGGGCTGCCCTGCGTTTCACACAATGAGTGTTTGCACTGGAAATCATTTTTCAGTTGGCGTGGCACGTGAGAGAGGCCGCTCAGCCCTCGGAAGCCCGTTCCACACTGCAAACAAACCGGGGCGCTCCGGCCTGAGAGTAAGTCCTGTTTGTTTTAATGGGCCTGTGATGCCCAGCGGTCATCATGAGAACGGCTGTCACACAGTGAGCGTCCTCTGATGGATGGCTGCTTTATCTCTGCTATGAGATATGGAGTTTAAATGAACATGCAGAATATCAGAATACTGTATGTTTAACTGAAAGCAGATCATGCACGCTAATTTTCCACCGTTACTCCGAATGTGACAGTATTCCCAGTTTAATACGGCTTATATAAACAGCATATTCTGGCTGATATTAATCAGGTTTTAGGAGCATTCTTTGGACACGTCGCATTCAGAATTAGCTGTGTCAGGAGGTGGTGGAGACCAAAAACCGAGTGAAAAGGGGGTTAATATTGGGTTTAGATGGATCAGGTGATCGACCAAACAGCTCCACGTTAATGCTCCTGTTCTAACTGCTGGATGTGCAAACAGGTAATAATTTATGTTTATTTTCTGTTATGATTTAACAGGTGATAATATGTTAACAGCTTGTTTCTGCTGCCAAAAAAGAACTATTTCAGTTTTAAAAAGCTTCCTTCAGAAGGACACTTTTCAGTCTCTGAACATCCGCTTCAGGACCAGGATTTTGTCTGTGAGTGAACGTTTTAATTGTGTTGAGATATCATGTCTTTTTCAAATTCAGTCACTTGTGCATAAAGTAAATACAGCAGAAAGAATGAACAAAGACAAATAAATAAATTTGTGGGGAGGAATTTATGTGTTGGCCCACACAGACTGAGCCCATATGGTTTGCTTTGGATTTTGGCATCGCCTGGCAAAGCAGAGCAATGGTTGTTATGGGAATCCATTACATTCCCAGTAGGGGTGTGGCTGCTGCACGCACACTATGGACACAGCTGCTGGGTGAAGATGGGCACATTTACGGAGAAACTGAGAGATGACAACCACCAAAGTGGCGAATAAGCCCACAGACACAAACTTTAACTTTGGAGCCTGAAGAAGGTTTTGATAGAAAATCAAAGATTCTGGAAATCGCAGTTTTCATGAACATGTATTTGTTCATTTCACCATTAACCTGTACCGAAAACCCATATGTAAAATCTATTTATTCTTGATATTGGAGGAGATTTCTCATCCGCATTGTTGTAACTCAACTAGAAGTCTTTAAAGTAGCATCTACCAGGCAATGAGCTCAGAAGCTCCAGAACAACGACCAAACATGCTTTTTATTTCCTGTGCATGCAACATTAAAATGAATAAATCCCACGAAAACATCTTAGAAAAGTACGTTACATCGTGTCAGAGCAGCTGTGTGCGATTGGACGCTTTGATGGTGCTTCCGGTCAGTGTGTTTTATCACAGATCATCTGTTTATCAGTCACCATCAGCCTTATCTGGAGCGAGGGAGCCGTGAGGAGAAGCTCCGGAGGGAGGCCGGCGGAGAGGTGTCGTCGACAAGCCTTCCAAACAACACCATCCCCCACAGACGCCTCGGCCTCTGGCTCCTGCCTCTCCACATCCTCTCTGTCTCCCGCCGTCTCCCTGTCCTCATTCCACTCATTGGTGAATGTTTGTCCTCGTGGCTTTGCCTCTTTTTTGTCTTTTAATGCCTCTCTTGGAAGCGTTTGGCTCTCTGTGGACGTCTCTGTCCGTCTCGCTCCAGTTCGACACGTCTCACTTCTGTCTCTCGATAACTACAACGGCTGAAGCTATAATAACATTTCGGCCGTCCATCAAGCGCAGCCAGCTTTGATCAATAAGCACTTTGAGTCCACTCCACAGCACCGCACTGAACTCAAAATGTCTCCCCTCTGTCTCTGTCAGTACTTATCTCTCTGCTGACAAAGCTATATTAGACTCAGGGGTGGATGACTATTACAATAGATTTCACAATGCATTTCAGCACAGTGTGTGCGTGTGTGTGTGCTGTAAATGAAACACAGAGGTGATCTATAGTAACTGCCCATGTTCCATCCTGAAGGATCTAAAGAAGCTGTAAATCCTCTGCAGGCTGCAGCAGCATGACTGTATCAGCGCAGGATTAAATGGAGGTGTATCACTGTGTCGGTGTTTAACGCGGCTGTTCCTGCGCCGCTCTCTCTCAATTTAAACATGTCAGCCATATGTGAATTCAAAACACGTGCTCTCTGCAAACACGTGCCGCACTTCCAATGTTTGTCTCCGTCCGTCTGAGATCACATGTGACAGTGTTCACTTCAGATGTAAGAGGTGACAGCAAGCCAAGCGGAGGGGTTTTCCGCAGCGCTCGCTCGAAATCATATCAATATTTTTCACATGTGAGAAGTTAATTTCACATAAAGAGAGACAGATGATTCATACGCAACAAAAAAAAAATGCATTTTCAGGTGGAAAATGGGGAATTGTGAGTCCAAAAAGCTCACATGCTTTGATGTCACATATCACGAGTGACTTTTTTTTTTTTTTTTTTTTTTGCTAACGGCAGGAATTTGCCAATTCTGTGGTAACAACACAATAATGTTGAGTCATGCATTAATATTTGGGACAAATGAGGTTGTGGAAATGAGCTAAAGGGGAATCTAACCATGAGCAGACAAGTTTTTCCATTTTCCTCTCAGATAGAAGAAGAAGGTCTCAGCGTGATGATCCCCTCCCATCGCAGTTTTATGCTGTTAGCATCGTCGCAAGTAGTGAAAAATTAAACCAAAAAGTTGTTTTTCTGTTTCACATGAAAGACTTTTACAGGTAAAAGCATCCGGTATAAGACACACCTGTCTGCGGCTATACTGATGGTTCTGTGAGGCTGTTTTCAGCAGCGCTTTGAGCTAAATGCTAACATTAGCATGCTAACATGCTAGCAGTGACACAGTGATGTTTAGCAGCACTTGTGTTTACCTTGAAAGTTTACTGTTGCCATGCTAATATTTGCTAATTCAACACAAACACAACAGCAACGTGCAGTTGATGTCATTAGTTTCCTGCGTTGACAGTCATAAACCAACTGACAGGGAATTTATTTTCAATTTGACCCCAAATTTACCTTAAACTTTGATCCAGTTTCAGTTCATCCAGTGATGATGATGATGATGATGATGATGATGATGATGATGATGATGATGATGATGTGAAGCCCAGATTCCAGTAAAGTTGGGACGCTGTGGAAAACAACAGAATGTTATCATTTTAATCCTTTTTGACAAACTCAACTGAAAACAGCACAAAGGCAATATTGAATGTGGAACGCTCCAAAAACACCTGTTTGGATCGTTCCACAGGTAAACAGGTTGATTGGCAGCAGGTGATAGTGTCATGATTGGGTGTGAAAGGGGCATCCTGGAAAGGCTCAGCCGTTCACAGCGAGGATGGAGCGGGGTTCACCACTCTGTGAGCACATGGTTGGATGAAGGAGATTAATACGACTTACTGTCGACAAACACATTTCGTTTGTTAGTGACTGCATTCTAGTTTTGTTCCAACTTGTATTAATTCACTCAAAACCCGCAAACGTGAACCTCAGAAACATCAAAGGATTTTCTGTACAAACCATGAAGTGATTTTTTTGACCTGCTGGTGGCGCTAGAGGAACAATCGTCAGGTTTCACCCTCTGGGTACTGTGAACATCTGCACAAAATGTTATGGTACATTTAATAGCGGTTGAGAGATTTCAGCCAGGACCATCATCCCCGTCCCTGCAGCCGTGCCGCTAGCGTGGCTAAAAAATGTTATTTCACTTAAAACAATGGAAAATTCTGTGTCCAATGTTTACGCGCTTTGAAGTCACATGTGGGTTTTTGTGGGTAACAACAGAACAATGTTTAGTTTTGCTTTAATGTCTGAGAGCAAATGAGCTAATGGTGATGGAAACAGGAGTGTAGCCATCACCACAAACCCATTTCATCTACCGTTCACTTCACATTAGACAGAAATCCAGGTGTTCCCAACCTTTTTGGCCTGTGGCCTCCCCGTCACAGGTGAGGCCACAGGCCATCTAATTGTTTCTAAATGTTTGTTGTTGAGGGATTCTTGGAAAGAAAGAAATGCTTTTCATACATGTGACGCTTTCAGATTCACTGTCTTAGCCTATATGTCTGGAGAGGAGTTTACAGAGTGGCTCAAATTGAATAAGGCACCTCCTAAAACAACCATGTTTACTCGTGTAATGTCCTCCAGCCTGTGCAGAGCAGGGCTGATGGAATATTTATAGCCTGTTGTGTATATCTAAATGTACATCTAAACATCATTAAACAGGAAATAACATGTACAGTATCACCTGTTATGGAGATTGAATCGGATGAGGAGGAAGAGGAGCGTGTGTGTGTGCTCTTAAACTGCTTATTGTTACGCCTCTGAATCTCAATCACCACTGAAACTAAAGCTCAAATCCCATCAGAACTTCGCTTCCTGTCTCCTGGCTTCCTACTCTTAGAAAAAACAACCTTTGTGGCTTCAGTTTGGCAGTTAAGCTTCAATAAGCAGCGAGCTCTTCAGCGTTCAGTTGGTCTTGTGTACAAAGCTTCGTGGACGACTTTAAATCCTGCGGTTTTCGTGTGCTGTAGACTTAAAAACCACAAGAATGCGAGGAGGCATGTTCCAGAGCTGATCTACGTCAGATTTGATGCTCATGTTAACGTACAGGGCTCCTGCAGAGAGGAAGCTGCTGTCTGATCGCTGCTCTTCAGGAGCACACGAGGCAAAAACATGAAACGAGGTAAACAGCGAAGAAGAAAAACATGTGAGGACTTTCATGCCAGGGCAGGTTTTTATGAATGGCAGGACTTTTTTTTTCTAACTTTCCCTCTCTCTTTTTGTGAATGAAAAACAACTGGAAAATCCAGTATAAAAGCCCGCAGTCTGCCGGGAGCTGATTGGCTGCGGCTGCGCAAGCTCCGCCCGCGGTTGCTAGGATCCCGACTGCCAGGCTTCTGATTGGCTCAGAGAGGGAACCGAGACTTCATTCATAAGTCAGCGTATTCATCCGGACAAAGGCAAGAAATTCGAGCCCCTGAAAGAGGAAATCTACCAATCACGAAGCGCGTCTGGCCCGAGCGAGAAAAGAAGGCTCCTTAATATCTCCAAAACACGTCTGTGAGGGAAATGACAGCACAGCTGGCGCTCAAAAGTCACCCCACTTCCACAAAAACTCACTCAAACTCACTCCAACTGTTACTTTGCGTCGAATTAAAGTTTGAATTCTGCTGCTGCGCGCGACCGAAACGCCGACATCTGTTTCCCGTCACAGCTTCGTCGCTGGACTCTTTCCTAAAGAAAGAGGAGCCTGGCAGTCCGGGCAGACGTGGCAAAAAGCCCGAGAAACAGGCTACTAAATAATCCTCGCGACCTCTCCACGCGTCATGCTCCGTCTGCCATGTTTTTAAACCAGAAAGCGCCACAAACAAGCCGAACAAAAGCGCTTTATTCTGCAAAAACATGTGGAAATAGTCGCTTGTGCTTTTACCTGAAAGTTGAAGGTAATGTGGCGAGCTGTCTGCCACACACACACACATGCACACACACACACATTAAAAAAGGGATTTGTGAAGAGGGCAGCAGCCCGCTGGGTAATCACTCGCCATCACTTCCCCTCGGCATTTTTTGTGAATGGAGCTCATTATGCATGCAGCCTCCACGCAGCTCCATTCACAAGCAGCGCTCCCTCCTCTCCCTGCAGGCTGCGTGGATCTCACTCCACTCAGCCTAAATGACCACAAACGGTTAACGGATGGATTATAAGATGGATGGATATTTGGACCAGCAAGTGCCTTACACTTTAGCAAATGTACGTATGGATGAACTCTTCTGTAACTTCAACGCTTGTTTTTTTGGCCCGTTTTTACGCGCCGGGCTTCATCTCCGTCCGTGCCGCGTCTGCACGACTTTTGAGCCGAAGCAGCTGCGTGTCCGCGGCGGAAAACTAGTTCTCACTTCGCTTCAAACCACAGCAAAATCCCGACAAAGTAACGCGTAGGAAGCGTCGCGTTTAGGCGTGTTTGTGTGCGGGTTTCTCCTGCGGGATGCTTCGGCTGAACAGCGCGTCAGTGTGCGCCAAATGGTCACTTTCTTCGGGCGCAAACAGCGCGTTTGTTTTTCCCCTGAGAAATGTTGTTTTCTGTTCACCTACAGCTGCAGCGGGCTCTCATTTGTGTCTCATTAAAAATATTCTGATTACTTCTTGTTATTTTTATTTATTTGCTTTTTTTTTCTTCCCCAAACGCGTCCAAGTGGCGGCTGCTGCTTCACCTCACACACGCCACACTGAACATGGCTGTAGCTGTTTTGACACTGATGTGCTGGAAATGCCCTGCTGGAGTCTGCTTCTCAATTCTCCTCTGTTAACATCTGTGGGTTTTTTTGCAGAAGTCGCATGGAAATGGGCCCCTAAATAGACTGTTGATGGCAGCGAAAAGGAAGTACATGGACACAGAGTTACCCCCTCAGGAATCTGAAGGTACAGTAGTGGAAGCTCGCAGTTTTGGCCTCTGGTCTCTTTACATGACGCATGTTTACATCATGGTCTATCAACCCCAGGAGATGTCAGTCTGAGAGCTGTGTTTAAATATCATGAGGATAAGGCACATTAGTAAGTCTGACTTGTCATTCTGCTGTGTGCTCATTAGACACTCTTTCTTTTTATCTTTCTCTTCAGACCTCTTCCAGGATTTAAGCCAACTCCAAGAGACATGGCTCACAGAAGGTGAGATTTGCCTGCAGGCTGCTTTTCCTCTTAATTTGTACTTTTCTGTGATGATTTCCACATTAATGATAGTCTGGAGGCTTGATGATGTGTCTGTCTGGGAAGATTGGTGAGCACAGAGGCCTGAGAGATACAACGAATACATCCAATTCTTAATGTGATTCAGCTCTGAAGGAATTACGCATGCTTTAAATCGATCATAAAAATCACAAATTCTGTGAAAGCTCGCTGCTGAGAGGTTTTCTGTCAGTCCCACGGCGTCACAACAAAGTCTTATTAATGCACTTTTACTGAAATGCTTTCATAAAACTGTGGCTTTGCTGAAAAAAAAAATGACCTCCTTACTTTAGCTGAGTCTCACTGGAGAGCCCAAAACTTTCTGATGCAACACACATGCTCATAAACCATACAACACCAAAAAAAAGAGGCCAGAGAGAACACAGACAGGACATTATTAGCTTTGAGCATGTCCTATTTTGGCCATGTTGGCATGTAGCGTGCGTGCCAGCCAGCGGCCAATGCAAACAAACAGGCTGTTTGGCTTGTGTCACTCAAAGGCACATAGCAATGAAATGAGGCCCACTCAGAGGCAATTGTCAGCTAGTAGACTTAATAAGCGCAATGATGATGTGAACCCTAATAGAGTAATTAAACTGTATGTCGAAGGAGGGAGACAACACGAGCTGTGAGTCATTGTCTGTTTTCGGTGCTGTCCTGGAGCTCAACAGTGGCAGGACAGCCGGCCTGAATGTGCTTAAAGCTGCCAGCCAAAATGAGAGCTGCACCAGGAGGTGTGAATTTCGTTGTGTCAGTTGCTTTGATGTGCTTTGATGTGGAGGTTTAAAGGGAAATGCCACTCATTTTTGACATTTAATGTGGACTACATCAGCCTGACAAATGCAGTTTAAAGTCCCGCTCTGCAGGAAAAAGGAGGTTTTTCTTATTGTTGCTTCGCTTGAATGTTCAGTATGCAGAAGGATGCGTGTGCAGTTTGACACCAGAAGGCTGTTTTCACATTTATCTGCTGCTGGTGTGTGTGGGGGGGTGGGGGGTGGGGGACGTTTCTCTGTGCTCACTTTCAATCTGAGTTTTGTGACGTCACAACTGCTTCGGAAACAAATCATGGTTCAACTTCTGCAAGTGTGATGTGGAGAGTTGAAGCGTCCCCTGAGAGTGGACTTTTCATGAAGCAGGAGACATTTTGGGTCTCGCAGTATTCGCTTAGTCATAGATTTTAGATCCTTTTAATGTGGGAGAGGGAGAATGTGTAATTTTAAGAGATGTTTGTGTGGCGCTCTGTTATTTTTAGAGAAGGGGAAATTTCTCATACTTAGAAATATAAAGTCTCAGGGCTTATTTTGACCATGCAGACCAGCAAAGCAGTGAGGTCCGGCTGTCCCACTCAGAGACACCCTGGAAGCGCTCGTGTCTGCCCAAAAACCAGACATTTAAATCGAGCCGCTACCCGTCAGCGGCTGCAGATGGGGAACAATGCTCTTTCCACATTCGCTTTCTCACCTTTTCTCATGCGGCGTCAAAACCAGCAAGTTCACCTCACAGCAGCGTCTCACGCAGACAAAGACACCAGAGCTAATAAAAGTGCAACAATGGGTGTCGCTTCAAAGTTGGAGCCTGTTTGTATTCAGGGATTTCACAATGAAGGCCACCCTTAAAGGTTCAGTTCACCAAAAATGAGCCGCCTCACTACAATGGAGGTGGACAGAATTTAGCTTGACATAAACATTAGTTTGCCCAAAAAATAGTCCCTGTGAAAGCAGCCAGTAGCAGGGGACTCTGCTGAGCTGTTTCAAATGTAAGTTGTCATTGATAAATTTTCCATTCACCTCCATTGTTCTGGTAGAAATCAGACACACATGTGTCAAAAGCTTTGCAAAAAAACCTAAACTATCTGCATGGCTGGACGCCGCTGTCAGGGCAATGAGAGCGCATGTTTTCGGTGAACCAGCCTTTAAAAAGGAGACCTTATTTAATTTACTGAATTTACAAATTGGGTGGCAGCTTACTGTTGAGTCACAAGGACCCAAAAAAAGAAAAAAAAAAAAGCAGGGCAGAAAGATGGAAGTGTAACTTTATCAAAGTGTTATTTAACCCTAAGTACTGGCTTGTTTTCAGCTTCCCCGACTTAGACCTCTCCTTTCCTGTTGCATTAATTAAAGACCTTATCATGACTGATTGCAGTTGTGAGGGATTCACCAAGATTGTAAAAGCTGGGTAGCTGGAGGGAGTTTTTGTTTTTTTTCTACCAAAGGAGAGCGGAAGCCAGGCAGAAAGGGTGAAGTACTGAGTGGCGAGAGTTCAGGAGCTTGTCACATCTTGTCTCATTTTGGCCTTTAGGTTTATATGACTGAGGCTGCTTAGCTCCTCCCAGGATCTCCCACTGAGAGAAAAAAAAAAGTCATTCAAGGTGCCTGGAAGCATCGGGGAGAACATGCGTCTGCGCTCGTATAAACACACTTTCCTTCTTGTGCTGACTTGCATCTCAAAGCCCCTGACGAGGTGTTCCTGGAAACAAATCAGATACGCACGCACGCGCTCACACACACACAGGAAAGTGCACCAGCGCACACCGGGGCTGCGATAATGTTTGATGCTCATCGTCCGTGTTTCTTTCCTCTTCGTGAGGTCCGGCGTGTTCCGTTCTGGACATGTTGAAACCAGTGGAAATGATTGATTGTTGGATCTGCAGAACTAAATATTGGCTGCTGCTCTGTCTCGCACAGCAGCTTTATTTCTCCTCCCCGAGGGCGAAAGTCTGAAAAGTTAAAAGGGGGTAATATTATTATGGTATAGTAATCCACAGGATGCAGAGTTGTATAAGAAATCGATGTCATTTATCTGAACATGCTCCAAAACGCCGTCATCCGGTTTCCTCTGTACAGGAAGGAGGAGTGTGACGACAAGAAAGTGCATTTGAATTTCTTATTTCCTCTTTTTGTCCTGTGTGTCTGCTGCTGTCCCTCTCCAGAGGTTTGCTTTCTGTGTTGTGTATCATTGTCTGGAAATGCTGGATGAAGTGAGAGAGAAGAGGCTGTTTTAGGTTGAATTCTGGGTCAGATTTGGGCTCTCGGGTGAGCTTACCATCACGTTTAGTTGTGCAGAGTCGTGCAAATGTCCATTTTGGGGGGAAAATACAAGAGATGTGTTTGATTATTTATTTTTAAAAGCCAGGATGGAGGGGCTTTTGTCAAAATACTGTCAACATGGTGCCACTTTATTTTGTAGCCCATTACGCCCCTGATTGAGTCCATGATATTTAATGATACCATCAACTTTTCCCTACCAGTTAGCTTGTGCCATGACGTAAGTGTGAGTCCCGGCAATGGAAACGCTTTAAAAAACCCCAGAACCTTGCGGAGCTGGAGCGCTGCCAGGCTAAGAGGTTGCTAGACCTGGTTCTGCTCCACGTTCAGGGTTAGGTCGCTAACTCAACGGCAGGCGGACAGAGTGCCGGCGCGCTCTCGCCTCCCTGGCTGAATCTGACCTCCTCACCCCTTGTAGGGTGTTGGCAGTCGAACAATTTGGGCTTTTCTAACCTGTTTGTGTGACTCAATGTCCAAAGCTCAAAAGGACAATTGTGAATGGGTTTGGATTCCTAAAAAAAAAAGCTGTACAATAGTGTCTGTCTGGCGCTGCTGCACCTGGGCTTGGCACCACTGACTGAGCTTTTTCAGTTAGATCCTAGATGAGTTTCATTATGAGAGAGCGTCCAATGGAGGCCACTGAAATTGGACACCACTGCAGCTCATTATGTTTCACATGCAGATATCACACATACCATAACGCTGCATTGACTGTCTATTTTTACAAATCATTGTAAGCTGCTTGTCTCTGTGACGCTTGCCGTGCACGTTTACGTCTCTTAGCTCGTATGATCTCGGATGAAATGTTGACTTTTCCTAACAGCAAAACGCAGTATGCTCTGTAGAAAACATCAATTCACGCTGAAGAGGGGCTTTAACCTTCACTTTCACTCTTGGTTTGCGTCTGGTTTCCTCGGTCTTGATTCCTCATCTACGCCGCAGATGAAGTCCAGGCTACTTTGAGTTTGTTAGACAAGAGTTCCCAACACTTTGGGACAGCGGCCGAATGTGAAAAGCTGTTTTGTCACACCGCTTGACAGATATCCTCACCTGTTTAGCCAGAACAGCCTGTTTAGTCTCTTTTTCTACAGTGGAAATGGAAATTGTTTAAGGGCAGGTAATGTAAACTTGACCGCTGCTGTACAGATCTTGAACTGTTTGAGTCATTGAGAGAAATTACTACTTGATTAGGATGTCTTAACGGAGACGACGGAAATGTCTTTACCATCTACTGATTGGACGTCGACTTGGCTGTGGGTTGACTTATAGACATTAGATAATTTGGGAAAAGTGGGTTTTGAAATGTGGAAAAAGGATATTATGAAATAAAATGCTGATTTAAATGACTTGCAATAAACTTTTTCATCGTGAGAAGAAGCAGGAAGAAGTAATAACAGGCCGAGCTTCATATGAAGTGATTCATTTCATAATTTAACGATTATATTTTTGAACGCTTTGGGCCTCCATATAAAGGCCAACGCGTGTGTTCAACGCATTTTTTATTGGCTGAAATCTCTCAGCTTCCGTCAAACGTCGATGCTACCCAGAAATATTAAATGTTATGTGAAACGAGGCGGCAGGTTAACTTCTGTGATGGCGTTCAGGCGCCCCGCGTTCTTGTGCATTGATCAATATGTGAGCAAAGTGCAGACACGCTGCAATAATCGTGACGTGAAGGTCGCCTGCGTGAAGCCCAGCCTGGCCCTGCTTCCCATTTCAGGGAGCAGGAAAAAAAAGCAGAATGAGGAACGAAATGAGACAGAAAAGGGTCAGATTTGGTCAAAAATACAACCATGGTAATAATAATAATAATATTAAAGTTCTGATTTTTTCCTTCTAATTTCAGCTCAGGTTCCTGACAGTGACGAGCAGTTTGTTCCTGATTTCCATTCTGAGAACTGTGAGTAACCCACTTTCAGTTTCTTTGTCCTCTCAATATGTGTATAAATGTTCTGTATGTGTGCCCACGCTGTTAAGTGGATTTTTACATGCCCCAAAAATCTGATTTTCTGACCATATGCTGTACAGATCAGATCTCTTTTTTATTGTTTATTCAATCAGGTATTGAGTCATGCAACATACAGAGCTGTGCATGGACAGTCTCAGCCGTCTTTCTGATTTGGTCAGTTGGCCTGCTCGTGTAATTCCGGCTAAAGTATGCATGTCATGAGAAAGTGAGGATGAAACTGGTGGTCAGATTTGGGCTGTGAAACCACCAGAGGCTTAGGTGCGGATACTGTAACCCGCTGATGTTACAGTAATCTCTTTGCCAGACAAAGCTGTGCAGAAACAGGCGGCCTAATGAGCCATCATGAAGTGAATTTGGATGCCGGCATTATGTGCTGCCGTCATCCATTTGCATGCCTTTGAAAAGCTGAATGGGTACGGCCCAGGAAACCAGTAAAAAATTATTCAGGGCCCAGGTACAAAGATGGCCCTTTGTGCACATCGGAAGGTGTAAAATGGAAAAGCAAATTCCTGGGCTGCACAACTGAGCGGCTATTTGAATGACTTTCCCTTTCTTGTTCTGTGTCGTAACAATGGCTGTTCAGGATCTGGGTGGGAGTACGTGTCGCTCTGCAAACAGTTTTTTCTGTCCCATTCAACGCCCCGCAGGCTTCCCCATCTTTAGCAACAACGCTGAAACGGTCAGGAACAAAAAGAGAGCTTGAAACACCTCGAGAATAATCTCATCAGGGTTTGTACAAGTCCTGGAAAGTTTGGAGAGGGCGCGTTTATTTTAACAGCTTTTGATGTTGCTTTAATTTGAATATTCTCAGAAAAAGCTGTTTCATCTACATAATCACCCCTTTAAACCACAAATCTGTTAATATTTGAAGTGAAATTAGCTAGCATTAAGTGATCATGACCGAAAGAGACAAAGTTAACGTGAACAGCTGGTAAAATAAACAAAGTGGCAGTAAACATTGGTCGCTGTGGGCATGTAGGACTTTAGATGTGATGAGAGAGGCTTCCGGAGTTTGGAAGGTACCTTGAAAGTGCTTGAAAAGGCCTTGAGTTTCCCTCCTGAGAAGCTGCAGGAAGCCAAAGTAAAAGTGACAGCTCTCAGTCCCGCTCAAAGGCGCTTCCTCTCGTTGAAGCCCATGTGTCTTTTGTGTGTAAACATCATGTGATTTAAGCAGCTCCGAGCCGCAGCCGCTCAGCCCCTCGGTGACACATGCCCTGCGCAACATTGTCGCTCTGTGTTGGCCAACAATGCGGAGGAGGAAGTGCAGATGAACCCCGGGGCACGCAGAGGCCATGTCTACTTAACCCCCTGACCTGTCAGCCAATCAGCTGTCAGGCCTCAGCTAACGGTTGACCAGGGTATGATTTGCAGGGTCAGGAGGGCTTCGGTTTGACGGGCAGCTCACTTAAATGCCACAGAGACACTCCCGCGTTGACAGACAGCGTCCCTGCTGGTCGCAGTCAATAGCCGCGGAGTCCAGTTCGAGCGTCTCTATTCAGCTTCGACATCTGAAAAATTGAAGCTGACAAGCGACTATAAATATATTCATCTTTGTGCTTGTTCTGAATGCTGTGCGCGGCCCATTAAAACATACAAAGGCTCGTCTTTTCCCATGCTGAACTAAAGGCATTCTCAGCATCTGGTGTACTTTAAAAAACAGGTGACTCACCTGTTTTGGAAACTCGAGCACATAAAAAAAGAGGCCTAATCCCAGGTGACCGGAATATAATTGAGGCTTGCATTGAAAATGGCGCCCTGCTGAAATTAAACATTGTTGTTTACTGAGTCAGGTTGTTACCTGCACGGGCGTGGCGCTGGCGAAAAGAGGGAGCCGATGCAACGGCAGAGGAAGAGGACGTCGAAGCACTGGGACATGGCGGAATGCTAGATTAGGGAAGGGGGGGGGGCGAAGGAGGGATTGTGCAATACCTGCACATCTGGTAAATCTATCTCATCTGGTTCATTCTCCCTCAGTTCGCAGCTAACAAGCGTGCTCTGTCTGCAGGCTGCCATTGAGGGAAGGTTATGCAAACATGCAACTTTTATGTACTTGCTGACCTGCCTGTGTGTGTGCTTAAAGGTAATTGGTGATATCAGCGCATTGCAGTTTTTCCAATGAACTGCCGAATGCATGGAAGTCTTAAAAGAGGTGATGTCAACCTCCAGCTCATCAGGGGGAGAGGAGGATTGATGTCTGGTTTTGGGGGCTGACAGCACCTTCAGGGGTTATCCTCGCCTGACGCTGGCCTGTCGGACTGACTCCTTTGTCTGTTTGCCGCCTGCGGGGACCAAACACACGGAGGTGTCAGTCAAATTCATCGTGCACGTACCTCATTAATACGGCCTGTGCATGTCACTGCTTCACTTTTTGTGGCGAAAAAGTCTGAGAGGCTTCAGCTGGAGCGTTAAGCGAGGCATCGCCTGCGCCGAGAGCTCGTTCTTCTTTGTCCAAGTATGTTGTTTACACTTGGAGCAGCTCGAGAGATGTGACCCATTCATAAATTTTCTTCCCTGTGTGCGTAAGAGGAAGTGTGCCTCTCCCTCCCCCCGCTCTCCCTCAGTCCTCGGCTGCTCTCTCCTTCGGTCTTCATTCATAAAAAAGCCCTACAGTACTACAGATCTCCCCCTCTCTGACACCCCCCTCCTCTACAAGTGGATACTCCAAACCCCTCCCTCCCTTCCTGTGTCTGTACAAACTAAGTCGAATTTAAAAATCTGGACACCCTTCCCTCCCCTTTCCCTTTTCTCTCCACCTCTCTGTCTCTCTACGCTCACACTGAGTGTTCCAAGATGTGAACTAATCCAGCGATTTCAGAGCTGTGTGGGACGATTGTTTAGTTTTGTGCCTTGCAGTAATTATATGGGAAGTTGTGGCTATAGAATGCCGTTACAGTGCTTTTCAGAGAGAAAGCAAGAAGAGAGCGGAGGAGAGGAAGTAGAGAGGGAAAAGAAAAGTATGGCAGCTTTTGCCAAAGTCTGAATCCTCTTTATGATTTCTATATTTTGTGTTTTAATGCTTTATGTGCAAGGTTTTCTGCTGTTATACTAGATTATGCTGCAGGGCTGCACGGTTAACTTTAAAAGTCAGAAAATGTTACTCAAATCTTCATATATAATTTGTCCACAGCCCAAAGATTTTCAGTTCATAACCAGACAAAGAAAACCAGCCTGCTTTTATGCTTAAGAATACACTTAAATTATTAATTAATGCTGAAAAAAGCTGCAGATTAAAAGAAAAGCAGCACAAAGAAAAGCTCCAGTAACTCCGCTCCAAGCAAATCCTCCCAGCAGTGCGTCTCTCTGCCTCTGTGTGTTCTGCTTTGTCATGAATTCACAGCCTTCCTCTTGTTTGGGTTGTTTTCCTGGATCAGAACTGGCCCAATCAGGCCCTGTTTGGAGCATGGGCCGATGGCGAGCGGAGCCCCTCCCTCCCCGACTCCCTCTCTCCCCAAAAGAGAAACATGCAGCTCAGTGTTCTCCACTTTCCAAAATACAGCTGCTATGCAACAAAGTGCGCAAAAACAGCCAGGTGCCTGCCAGACGTGCACGGACGCCGCGCGCCTCCTCGCTCCGGGGAGGCCGGCCCTGCGTTCTCGCCGCTGTTTTGTTTTGCTTTTAGTAAAATGGTTGATTTCTCTCATGTGGAGAGATGATTTCTTTTGACAGCCTCTCATCCACTTACTCATGCGCACACATAAACACACTTGGCCTGGTGAACGCACACACGCGCGCACACACACACACAAACTTCAGCCCTGCAGTTTTATGAATGGGTTGGTTGTGAAAGACTGGCTGAGGCAGCAGATTGAGTTCAGGGGAGTGAACCTTCATTCATGACATTGGGGGACGTTGCTCCACCGCTAACAACACCTATGAGAGGTAGAGAGCTCATTTTTCTGTCAGCCTTCATCCGGCTACATTTTCTCCAGATTTAAGCTTTTTGTTTTTGGCGTGTGTGTCTCCAGTCTTATCTTTTTTTTTTTCTTCTTTGCTGTAATTGCAGTCACATCTCAAATTTTAAAGCATTTCAGTTGAATTTATTTTGGGTTCGGCTCCTAAAAAAAGGACTTAACACTTAGCGCTGGCTTACAACATTATCTAGCCACATTTAGTCAATCAAATCCAATGAAAATGGGTTTGTAAAGGCCAAGCATGGAGAGTAATAGGCGTTTAACAGCTTCCAGTGGGGGAGTAAAAGCCGTACCTCCGCGTGTTGATTCAGAACAGCCCTGTCAAAGCCAGGAGGCCGCGGGGATTTGAGCCAGGCAGCACAGCCCGAGTGTCAGCAGCATAGCTTTGTGAATGGACGGCAGTGTGTGTTTTATTACAGGGGAGTGAGGGGAGGTGTGTGTGGAAGGAAAAGAGTGTTTGTGTGTGCGCGCTGCTGCGTCCTCGCGACGCTCATGCGTGCCTGTACATTTCTATGCCGGCTCGGCTCTCTGCAGCTGGAATGTTTCCTCTTTTCGAAAGCGAGCGGAGACCAAAGAGAGGAACAGATGCTGCGAAAGAGACGGGCGAGGCCGTAAAAATAACAGTAGTTGAACTTGAAGCAGTCATTAATAAGAAGACACTGGGAGTGTGTCAGCTGTGCATACACAGCAGTGATGGATTCCGGTTTGGACATCTTGTCTCTTGATGGACAATCCCAGTTTATCACAGTCTAGTTTTGGCCGTCATTCATATGGACAATAATGAGAGTGTACTCACCTCGTTGGCGAGGTCTGGAGATGTGAACCAAGCCTATGTGGAAGAGAAAAAAAGGCAGATTATGATCCAAACTGTCCATTTCAACATCCATCACAGTTTATAGACAGGCCTCAGCTCGGTTTTGACTCACCGTATTGGTGTAACATGGGGTGTGTTCACGTTGGTTTGAATCCAAATAAAATGCTTTGGGTGAACTTTTGCTTCTGAAACCAACAGTTTGACAAAGGCACTTCAGGCCAGGAGTGCAGAGGTGATTAAGTCAGCAGGATTTGAGCTGTTTTGCGTAACTTCTGTCACTGTTTATTCTCCTCGTTTGAACAATGATTGTTTCTGGCGTGACAGGATTTTCAACCTGTGCACAACAGCTATGAACACTTTTGCCTTCAGCTGTGACACCTCGTACGAACCACGTGGTTTCAACCCCAACCTTTAACCTTTCTGACCATCTAACTGCTTGTGTTTCTTGCACCCTATGGGTTGTTATATCTAATCATTTACAAAGTAGAGAGTATGAAGTGATCGTCCTGGTCAAAATGTAAATGAAACCCAACTTCTAACAAAGCAGAGTATCCTTCAGGAGATGCTTCTGCTGTCGTCTCTTAGCCAGCATTCACACTCTGATCTGTTTTCCACTCACAAATGCCTGCCATGTGCACACATCAACACACCACCACACACGGGTGGAGGAGGTGGCTGCAGGGGGTGGACCTATATAACCTGCTGACACAGGCCAGTAGGTGTGTGGAGCGAGCTGAGAGCCAGCGTACGGCCGTATCGATCCACGCTGATCCAGGAGAGCGGTCGGAGGAGATGGAGAGGGTTGATAGATGACTTGATAAAGATAAAGCGCAGATAAATCAGCATGAAGGCAGATAGGGGAAGGAGAGGGGTAAGAGGGGGTCAAACGTGCCGTGAAGCATTACGGTCGAGATCCTGATCAGGAACTGAGGGGGGGTTGCGAGAAGAGCGGGAAGAACTGTGGATGTGGCATGTGTGCTGATAATTTCACACAAGGTGTCCCGGCCTTTCTGTGTGTTATCTCCCTCTGATAAGGCCTGGAAACAGCAGCTCCAAACACACGTACAGGCATGCGCTGCCACATGGGCGAACAAATAAATGAAACCCACCCCTCCCTCGCATCCACGATACCCCGGTGGGCGGTGGGAGCTCATTATATCATTTCAGTAACAGTGTGGGGGTGGATCGATCGCTACATTAAACATTAAGAGGGGACAGCTATATTGGGGGCTGAGGGATTGAGAGTGAGGAGTCAATATTTTGCCAGATTAATTACATCCAGCCCTCGCCTGTGACGGGCTGTCCCTCTCGCAGCACATGTCCCGGGACAGGGATGTATTGTATCGGGTCCACTAAACAGCAGTGGAGCAGCGAGATTTATGACTGGTCAATGGCCATTTATAAAAAGCCAACGCGGCACAATTGAAAGTCAAGTGGACAATAGGGAAAACGTGAGATGTCAGAACATTTACCGATTAAAATTGCGATCCCTCGATGCTGCCAAGACCATGGAAATATGAAAAGTATTAATATATTTTGAGTGCGTTTTTTCCCTTTTCCGATGCCGTGGTTGTGTAAATATACTGTAAACTCTTACTAGGACTTGGACATTTTCCTTCGCTCAAACCATTTTTTATGTTCCCCTCAATCACGTCCCTGCTCAGGCTGAATATCCATCTCTTCTGGAAAAACAGAGCAATTATTTACAGCACCCTAACTGGAGTAAATTAGGGCTCTTTGTCCATGGTTGATATCTCATACCAGCGCTGACGGATCGAGAGTTCATTGAGAAAAAAGCTGAGTGTTCAGACGAGAACATTCCCATCGCCGCAGACAGATGCTGCCATCTATTTCCAGTTGACAAAAGGGAAGTGAAACCTTTAAGTCTGCAAAAACTTGCTGTGCTACTGCCTTTCTCATGATGGGTCTACATCCTGTTGGCCAACGCAACATGATGCACCAAAAAAAACGGTTTTAACGACCAAACAATAACTAAATAAGTAAATAAAATAAAGTTTGTGAGAAGGGCCACAGGGCCGTCCCGGCCAATCAGCTGTTTCACTGATACCATTGTACTTTCCATCAATCTCGTTAGGCTTGTTTGGCAGGTATCTGACAACCATTCTTTAAATATTCAAGGAGGCTGAAGCATTATCAGATGAGAGAGGACGACCTGTAAATCAGATAGAGCGGACACTAATGGATCCAACACTCCTGGGCTCCCTGAGCAGACAGATACTGAAGCCACTCTTGGGCCCGTTGGCTCTCAGAGATGAAGATGAGTTTGTCAGTGCTGGCCGGGCTGCTTTTCTCTCTGTATCTTCCTGATTGTGCAGTGACCTGAGAGGCACACACACACATGTCCAGCACATGTTTCCATGCATCAGTGGAATGACTGGATACAATCTGCAGTCGAAACGGTCTGGATCATATTGTACCGCCTCGCTTCCCTTCCCTCTCTCGCCCTCTGTTTCTCTTTCTCACTCGCTCTTGCACAGGATTTTTCCATTGAACTATAACCCACAAAGCCAAAACACAGAAAATACATATGTGGTCAAAATCGAGCAGACCAGAATCTGACTTTCTGACATTTGTTAAACCATATGAAATCTAAAAATGTATAATAATGGTGTGTGTAAGTAGTATTCAGATCTCTTACTTAAATAAAAGTACCATAGTGTAGAAATACTTACAAGTAAAAGTCCTGCATTCAGAACTACTACTACTACTACAAAAATATTAATATTAAAATGCTCAAAGTACCAAAAGTCAGAATGCATTTCAAAATAATATATGTTGTATTTTTGTATTACAACTATGCATCATTGTGTGATTGGCCTTTGTAACTGCTATTTAACTATATTTAACTATAGTGCCTACTGCTGGGTGGCAGAAATACGTTATAATATTAATTGATTAGCTTTTGTATTAATTGTCTGACTCTGCGAAGTAGTTTCAAACTAAAGCTGTCAAAATAAATGTGGAGGAGTAAAAACATTTAAAATGTAGTGAAGTAACGTATATTAGGTCAAAAAAAGAGTGGGTAGACAATGTTGTGTGGTCCTTGACGCCCCTTAGATATGTTAAAAAATTTCATTTGTGTGACTTGTGCAACTTTACAAAGGTAGCAAACCAGCTATAAACTAGCTTGTGAATTAGCCACAGTTAGCTTCAGCCAAAACTAAATGTTGTTTTCTCATTAGTTTTTTCCTGTTACTGAAAAATAGTAATTTTGATGAACATTTTTTATCATCCAGTTTTATATCATATGTAAAGTACCATTGAGAAGGAACACCAACTTAGCTACTTAGCTAGTCAACTGAAAAGGTTGGCTAGCTAAGTAGCCTAGCTAGCTGTTAACTGCAATTTTAGCTTCTTATGAAGGTGGAATTTAGGCTTTTTGTGTTGTGAGGCTACTTTTGCTATTAACTTTTAACTGAATTACTTTAACCTACATTAAGCTTGATTTGAACTTGCTGTAATTATGTAATGTATAGTTATATATAAATATCATATTCAAATATTCATTCTCCTCATCTGTACAAGACCTACAATCAGATTCATCTCACGGCAAGAAGATAACTTAGTGTGAGAAGTCAAAACCTGTGTACAGAACTTAAAAATGACCATGAAAGTATAGGTTATATCTAATTTATAATGCATGTTTTGACTGTCAAATACTTTAAAATTACGCTGTTGGTTGTCCCTCTTACGCCTCCCTCTCACCACCACGTTTTCAGCTAAGCAGCTAATGTCATTTGCAACCCATGTGAATCAATAGCTTCCTTTTTAACCTTTAAAACCATTGTGGCATAATTGGCATCCTTGTTCTTATTGATCCGTCACCACATACAGGGAGAGAACCAGGTGTAGCCAGCTTGCTTTTAGTGTGCAGCATACTGAGGCCTCGTGCCGCTTGCGCCGCCACATATCATGTGGGATAGGAACCAGATCTCCAGATAGCCCTGCAATGGATCCTCTAAGAGTAAGACTTGAGTTGTATTTGTATGATTGGACCCATTAAGTGTATATTTACGCTACGCTCACATGTTCCTCAGTTTAGCAAGCTCCAGTCACCCTGTTTGACACTGGGACTGATGTCCAGTGAGTTATTGTGAACGAGGCTGTCATGTCCTACAGACTTCCAGAGGCTTAAGACTTGGCCAAGTCGCCCATAAACATCCAATGTAAGACTCTCCAGATCCACTGCTGTCTTCAAACTGGATTTCCCTACGCTAGGGCCTTTAATGGTAGGAAATACTCAGTCTAAAATAAGATGGGGGAGTTCATAGCGAGGTCTCGTCAAACAGCTCCTTCACAAGTGATATTGAACGTTTGGTATGCATTAGAGTTTAATCCCCTGATTTTGTATAGATTCTAACAAAAGGTGTCAAAATTGTAGATTTTGAAGGTGGATTAATGAAATTTGTAACGCTGCAGTCTTAATATATCTCCACAATCCTTATTTATGTACAAACCAAATTTTTTTGCACAAGCTCTAATAGTAAATCTCTCGGTCAGCGCTGTTTGTGTTTTTTAGGAATCCCACAGGAATCCAATAGTGCTTCCCGACATGGTCCGCACCACCTCCGTATGGCTCAGCTGAGGGGCCCATTGTGCAGAGAGAGTGTATGTGAGTGTGTGTGTGTGGGGCGGGTGACATCCCTGCTCCTGCGATTTGTTTGTGGTGGGTGTCTGTTGAATGGGACCCCCCCATGTAATGATCCCTCTACTTCCTAAAGCACTCAACCATGACCATCACCTTTCACCCTGCATCCTCCCCCTCTAAGACCCTACATTTACATATGTAAAAGTCCACCTCCACCCGCCTTTAGCTGGGGGTCATCTCTATACCTAGAGCTCAGAGAAGGAAGTGAATGGGAGATGGTAAAGAATACCAAATAATAAGGAAGGAGGAGATGCAACAAGTTTGAAGTGAGGAAGAACCCTTTGACCTTATCAGTTCAGGAGGTGCTGGGAATCTGCTGGAGGGGCGAGTGCACACCGAGGTGCAGACGTAAATACTCACATCTATACTTTACTATACTTCTGCACTATCTCAAAATGGTCTGTTTTAAAAGGCAACAGCTATTGTGTATTGTATCTGTCTTTTCACTTCTAAACACCTTTCAGGTTCCTCACTCTGAGCTTCAGTTCACGACCCGACCCTCCCCCCTCGGTGTAGAAAGAAACAATGAAATATGAGGATCTCTGCGAAAGGGTGATGTAACATTTAACAAAGCAGTTAGAGGAGGTCATTTTGCCCCAAATAAAAGCAGGAAGAGAAGGGAACCTGAAGAACATAACTCTCCCTGGATCCGTTTACAAAACTGCCACCACCTTATAAACTTTAGCAGCAAATTTGACATCATCTGGACAAGGAGATTTACTGTAATATGCCAGAGAGTTTGTAATAGTTGGTGGAGACCAGAGTTTGTTTTAATTTAAGGACTATTTTTGGAACTGCATGTTAGATTAATTCCCGAATTATGTTTTTTAGGATTTAGGGATGGCGATGTTGGTCCATTGCTTTTGCCTATATCTCAACAACTAGATGACGGATTGCCATGAAATTTGATTTGGATATTCACGCCCCCCCAAGGAGGAACTGTATTTTTGGCAATCCCCAAACTTTCTCTGACTTTGTTTTTTGACCAAATACTTTCAATAGCATTAACACCAGCCTCAGCTGCACTTTGTGTTTAGTGCTAATTAGCTGATGTTACCATGCTAGCATACTAAGATGGTGAACATGGTCAATGTTAAACCAGCTAAACATCAGCATGTTAGCATTGTCATTCTGAGCATTTTAGCATGCTAGCACACTAAGACGTTGAACAGAGTCAATGTTATACCTGCTAAACATCAGCTTGTTAGCATTGTCATCGTGAGCATGTTATCATGCTAGCACACTAAGATGTTGAACAAAGTCAACTAAACATTGGCGTGTTAGCTGAAGTACAGCCTCACAAAGCTGCGTTCATGGCTGCAGCATCCAAATCTTGTTCAAATTTGTTTCCTAATCAAAATCACAACGCTCGAAGCATCTAAGTATGTCGCATTTTTCAATTTTCTATTCAACTCTTTGATCCTTAGCTTTATAAATTGGTGTATTGTGAATCAGAACATCAACCACCTCCATCTAATTGGAAACGCATGCGACGCAAACACACAGCAACAGCAATCACAGGCAAGTGCGCAAACACAAAAAAAGCTCTCTGATGCTCATTTGTGAGATTAATTAATATTTCATAGAGGTCACACACTGATAGCTCAAACACACACACACACACAGAGCCCTCCATCTACAGCTGACGCCGTTCCCGGGCCGGACTGTTTCAAATGGAACATCCTCATAAACCGAGAGCCACATCAAGGGCAGCATTCCTGCCAATCGCATTAGTGGCTCTACTTGGCTGCACTGCGACTGGACTTGTGTATACTCTCTGAGGATTGTTTGCAGTTCATGACCATGGAAGAGAAAGGGGGGAATGTCAATAGACAAACACACTAGTATTATTAGAGCGGCAGTCATGTGCCACCCTCTGTGTAGTAGCAGACGAGCTGCCGGAGACTTAGAGGAGGCTGGAATCCCATCGTGTCTGTCTGGGAAATCTGGGTAAATGCTCTCTAATCCTGTTGATCCTCCCCTAAAGCCAACACTTCCTCACCTGCCTGCCTGCCATGGGAGAGTGAGTACAGACCAAAAATAGGGAGGTTATGATGATGAGCAGTGCTGTTTGATAGTTGGACTCATTTTAAACATGTTCCCATTCTGACTCAGGAAAACAGGTGCAGGTGAAATAAACACCTGCGCGGCGACAGGAAGGAACCTTTTCAAAGCAGAAATGCACAAGAATCTTAATGTTTTAATTCTTTTCTTTTAGCTCACAAGATTATGTAGGCGTGGCCGTTTGATCCCACAGTCATCACTACTTACTAAAGAAGATTTTAAAAAACGGCCATCAAAATTTCAAAGAGATTTTAGTTTCCCTGATCAAAATCTCAAAATTTACAATCACATAAATCAGAAAAAACAACAAATCCTCACTTTTGCGAAGCAGCAATCAAGTGAATGTTTGGTATCTTTAGCTTTTAAGTGATTTAAACGGTTCATAGATTATCACAGTTTTGTTTTTGAGTTAATCTTTAATCTTTTTGTCATCCCAAGAACGGTTTTTAAACAACTTTCAGCCTGCAGATCCTCGAGGCTGTGCGTGGTTTAAGTCACTGTAATCTTTTCCCACTTTTTGTTCACTCCATTCTTCCTCCTTTGCTTTTTCACTTTCAGCCTCGCCTCAGAGGAGCAGCCATCTCTGGCCTTCCTCAGTCAGCCAGACGTCTTTCTCCTCCTTTTTTTTGTGAATGGACGACAGTATGTAATTACCTGGGCTGAGCTTTCAGTGTGGCCTGCTCCGTCAGCTCCACACCCACTGCGCGCGCACACACACACACACACACACACACACACACTTTCACGAGCACACACATAGATACAGATGGGCCGTGATTGCTAATACACACACACACACACAAACGTGCACTCTCATACTCATGCACACACATAAATACAGGCCTCCCCAGCTGGAAGTGCACAGCTGCTGCTGTTTACCCTGTCGGGACCAGAAAAACATCCTGTACAGTTCTCCGGGTGAAAACCTCCCCTCACATAATAAACACAAGCCCTCGGCACAGTTTGAAGCTCCACTTTGGGTGGTTTCTGTGGCCATCGAGGCAAAGGTCCCCTCCAGCAGTCCTGCTTGATAGACAGTTTGGTGTGCAGCAGATTGAGCGGATGCCTTTGGGGAAACATTTAATGGCAGAAACGTTAAATATTTTGGACGTTGAGGGAATATGTGGCACTATCAGGTTATCATCCTGCTTTTTTGTGACCCTCTTACAAAAAGCAAGCTACGGCCAGCATCTGGATGCCAATAGCAAAGAATGGCGAGATGCAGAATCCGTGTACATGCCGCTCTAACAGAGGTGTGACATTTGCTCTCATCCGTCCGCAGACGTCTCTCTGGCCTGTAGCGTTGTTTAGCTTTAAGAGGAAGTTTTGGCTGCTGTTGTGTCTGGAAGAGCGAAGAAAAGTGGGCGAGGACACTCTGGGCTTCCAAATGACTGCTGGAATGCGGTCGTGTGTGAGCGTGTGTGTTTTTGTGCGCCTGTCCTCCTCAGTATGTGTGTGTTTATACGCGTATGCCTGCTGCCTTGTGTTTTGCAGTTGACAGTCACTTAAGCATTTTGGCTGGCACGTAAAAGAGATTCCTGTGCAGACAGAAGTATTTGCTGTTGCCTTTGAGCTTAACGACAGTAGTATCGGGGCAGGGCCGAGCGAGAAAAGAATACACAAATCATGCCGTGTGTGTGTGTGTGTGTGTGTGTGTGTGTGTGTGTGTGTCAACCCTCATCTCTGTTTTCTTCTCTTGTAGCGGTGGCATTTCACAGCCCTCCAGTCACTATCAAGAAGGAACCGCAGAGCCCGGGCTCCGACCCCAGCCAGTCCTGTAGCCACAAGCAGAGCTTCAGCTACCCCAGTGGAGAGCAGTGCCTTTATGCCAGGTACCTCAGGATGTGTTGTTGGTCTTTAATAGAGCCTCACAGTGTTTTAAAAGGAGCAGCGCACCCAAATTGCAAAACAGTATAATGAAGTTGAAGGGGGTGTTGCTGATGTTGTTGCTGTTGATGTTGCTCACAGCGCTGAAAATGTAAAACAGTGTCGCTGTTGCGCTGATTAATCCACAGAACATGCTGATAGCAGTTTTCAGGGACTAGTTCCTCAGTGGTAAGCTGTCCATTGTCGATAGCACAACACTTTGGGCACCACAAACAAAACCGTTCAACGCACTGAAGCGACGGCAGACATCTCAGAGGCAGATATCTCAAAACAAATAAAACCAAAATCATCTACATCTATGTCTAAATACTGGTAAGATAAGTGAGAAAATGTGCCTTTCGGTGATTTGGGCAGAGCCACCGAGTGTTACACTGGTGTGTTATTACGATTAACACTGCAGTCTAATTTACTTTGCATCATTTTTTTTCTTCTCTCATCTTCTTTCTCTCTGTTCTGAGATAAGAGCAAAGAAGACACTTGTCATTTCCTCCTCTGACATCTTGTCTGCAGCAGCTTCCTCCCAGCTTTTTTTTTTTTTAGCTCTAACATATTTGGAGCAATTCTTAAATTTTATTAGAGAACTGAAACATAAGTTGATTTATTGTCTCTCTTTATATTTACTGACATCTTTTATTACCGAGGGCAGAATAAATGAATCAATAACTTTATTTTACCATTCTCAGTAACAACAGTTCTCCTCGTCCAGTGGCCCAGCGACGGTCAGCTGTCCTGCATTAGTGAGCTCAGCTGAAACACTGACCACTCGTTATTGACCACCAAACCCCCCCACCATTAGTTCTGTTTGTTGTATTGACGGAAAACATACTACAACTAGCACCCTTCCCCACTGCAACCCTGTTGTGATGTGCATGTGTGCACGTCCTCATGAGTGCGTTCATGTTTTCCAGTGCCTATGAGCAGAAAAGGGCTGCAGGGGGAGCCAAGACCTCCTGCCCAGGGACCCCCATGTCTCCTATGCAGCAGCATTACTCCCCAAAACCTGCTACGGCCGGACGGCCTGATGCTGGCTACATGAACCCTGCTGCCACCTCCCAGCCACTGCCCAGCAACAGTTACCCCATCAACACCAGGTGACACACCACGCAAGTCTTGGCAGCAGCTGACATTTTACCACATGCATGACTTTCAAATAACTCATTTACCAGAGCAGCAAATGTCTGCAAATGGGTGACATTTTAATTGTAGGCATTGTACACAACACATTAAATTATTTCTACATAATTAAACTATAAGCTACAATTATACAAGTTTTAGAGTGGAAATGTGAACAAAAAGTGCATTTGGAACTTTTAAAACTATTGCATGAATTGTGTACAATATAAAAATTTAATCCAGCAGCTTGACAGTGAAGTGTGCCATGAAGTTGTCATAGCCTTTACAAACGAGCAGAAATGTGATCGTATTTGGTAAAAACCGATGCAGAATTCTTCAATATAAGCTCCTGTAATGAGCTGCTGTGTCTCACCTCTCAGTTCCAGGTATCAGGGCCCTTCAGGAGACCCCATGTGCCCTCAGTTCCCACCACCAGGGCAGGCTTTTCAGCGCATGCCATCTGCTCCAGCGGGACATGGCGGCAGTGCAGCTGGAGGAGGCGGGGGTGGAGGGCCAGGGGGCGGAGGCGGCAGCGGCGGGGGTGGAGGTTATCATCGGCAGCACTCTGACCCCTGCATGCCCTACCTGCAGCAGAGCTTTAAGCAAGAATACCTGGACCCGCTGTATGAGCGGGTGGCTCACATGGCAGGGTCCGGGCACGGGAGCGGACCGGCGCACGGGCACGGGCACGCACCTCAACCCCACCCACACCCACATCCACACCCGCACCCACACAGGTTCCCACCAGCCCACATGATGGTCAAGCAGGAGCCCACAGACTACATCTACGAACCCGGTGAGTGACGCAGACGAATGTCAGCGTGCTTCAGAATGATCATACGTGAGACTTCAGTGTGAGGACGAGGGCGATTATGGAGTCTGTGAATGATCAGAAAATGGTGAAAATAGTCATCACACAGTCCAAAACCCAAAAACATTCACAACCAGTCAAATAAAAGGAACGTATTTTCACATTTGAGGGGCTAGAAGCAGCAAACATTTGACATTTTTAGGGTTGTCATATCAAGTATCTCAACAATTAATCAATTAGCAAATTACATTACAACAACGAGTCAGTTTGTAAGGTCACTGAAGGTCGTGCACTACAAAAAAAATCACGAGGCACAGAGAAATGAAGAAATATGGACGTTTTGAGCATCATTTTATGTCGTTTGTGTACATAAAATCTAATTTTTGCTTTAAGCAAGTGTTGCAAATCCACTATGTGCTCGTGAACTGAATCTGGAATGTTAACAATGGTTGTGATTATTTGTCAGGGTGATTTGGCATCGCAGAAAAGTCCCTTTAAAGGCAAACACTCCCCGGTGCGCACTGCTAACCCAAGAACAAAATGTCCAAGAGGCAAACAAACTTCTCCACTGTATCTCGACTCCTACCCGACTCCCTCCCTGCCCACAAAACTCCTCCTTTCAACTCTCTGACACTTTGCAAAGAAAAAAAGTTTTTTTTTCTGCTGCAGCTACACTCCTCCTTCCTCACCCTCTCCCTCCCTGCCTCCACCGCTCTCTGTGAGCGAGAGGCAGAGGAATTTCATTGAGAAAATGGAGGGCACTGGAAAGACTAGAGTCCCTGGTGGAGTGCTCCGGGGTTTCAGGTTGCACCAGCGGCTTCCTTTTTCTGCAGGCAGATGAACTCATAATGGAAAAATGAGCGTGGCCGCAGTAACCCGAACCTCTCACTGGCTGGGCTTTGGGAGAGGGTGAGGGGATGGGTGGGGGGGTGACAGGGGGTACGGGGTGGGGTGGCCAGCTCAGGCACTTTAACAACAACAGAAACCCGCTCCTCTGCTTGCCTCTCTGCATTTAAAACAAGGAGTGAGAAATATAACACTCCACGTACATCGTCCTCATTCACCTGCACTAACGCTGCTACAGGACAGCAGAAGAGCTTATTGTTGTTTTTGTTTAGTGGATGCTACGAAGCCAGCCCCCCAGACGCCAGCACACTTCATGCAGAATAAGACCCCCAAAAAAAGCAACCAAATTCTTTTCACTCACCGTGTTTTTACACTCCCACCTCGGACAGGAGGACCGGATAGACAAGGACTCGCACAACCCCGAGAAGCACAAAAGGATGTTTTTCTGAGGGAGGAGGAGAGCGTTGAATTTGGCGGGGTTTCCTCACAAGTGTCTCCGATATGAAGCTGATGGGACAGAAAAGATCAGAGTTTATCCTTCTGTGGTGGACACTTATACAAGCCAGCATGTTTTTCATGAGATAATAAATGACAGGAGTCTAAAATCTGGAAATGCTGTCATCAAATGAATGTGCCAACAAATTTCCCTCCTCCCTTAATGGCTGCCGCTGGATCTCCCTGAGCTCAGAACTGTGTGGATGGAAAGAGCGATGCAAGTCGAGGGCATAAATAAAAACACGAATTTCTTAAGAGGGATTAGTCATGGGATTCCAGGTAGTCTTTTAAAAAATCAAATTAAACACATCAGTATAAACAGGAAACCTTAATCCAGAACCATTTAGTTGGAGCAATGTAAATTTAATTTGCAGACACAGTGAAAATATTGTTTCTTTCAAGCAGCTAATTGGATAATTTGTGTTAAAGAGCTTTTGAATGCATGCACCCTGCAAACAAAGCATAAGCTTTAATATGGTTTCTGACAAATTGGCTGCTGTTAGTCGCCCATTTAGGGTCATTTACTTGAAAGAAAGTCCTAAACAAGGTGATGTGAAGAAGGTAATGGAACACGCAAAAGAGGTGCACTGAGGTAGACGGCGTTTAAAGATGACAACACCTGTGTTTTCTTTTAATGTGCACAATGAGAACAATGACGGCCAAATGCCACAAGTCTCATTCTGAAAGCAGGCTTAAGAACCAGACTTCCAGTTTCACATATAAATTAGCATGCCAGCGCTTAATCACTGCTATTGTGTCGCATGAAAGACAAAATGGTCATGCCACTCAGCACACAATTAACCCCGGCGCTCTCACACCCAGTCTACCCATCACTCCCCGGTGGAGGCCTGCCATTGCTGCCAGAGATATTATTTACAGTATGATCGAGTGCCGCTGCCCCAGAATGGAGAGCTTGATTTTCCCCAATGGCATCTTATCACAGGCTCAGCGCTGCAGCTGCATTCCCCAGGAGTGAGTCACGGCCAGAGCCGGAGGCAAAGAGCTGCACCTTTCAGTTTTTATGCGCTCGCTTGTCTCGTTCATACAGTTGACAGCAGACCAACACAAGCAGAACAACGAGCGACACGCCTGTTTCTTCTTTGTGCACAGACAAGCAAAGAAAAACATACGAGCCTCACAAAGGTGAGCGGTGCAGCCACAGGATGTGGAGCACAATAATATCTGCAGCACTCCTCACTTTGCAGAACTCATTAGAACATGATTGCTCTTCAGAAACTGTTTCGACTTGCACAGAATTTTGCTGGAGGGTTTGTGCGGTGGAATATAAAATCTATTTCGGTGAATGCATCTGTTTGAGTCAGTCAATGATGTGCCCAGATAGAGTGCAGACACTGTATACTGTACCACTTTTCTGGTCTGGTGAAGGTGCTTGCTCATGGCCTAAAAATACCACCAGAGACAAGAGAAGTGATATGATAAATGCAGCGTTTGTCCTTGCAGCGTTCGGGCTGATCACACAAAATATCGCAGATGATACACACACTTTCTCAAGCTGATATCGGCTTACTAAGCAGTATGTTTGGGTTTTTAGTCACTCGAACGTAAGATCAGATTCACTCCAAATGATTTTTCAACAATTAACCCCCTGTGGCCACAACGTTTAGTTCATGATGGATGGATACTTATCCAATCCTTGTGTTGAACTGTTAAAATAAATACAATTCTGACCTACAGCTGTTTGTTTCATTACAGATGTGCCTGGATGTCCCTCCATGTACCACCACAACGAGGGCTACCCGAACCCCCAGCACAGCAATGAAGGTAATACGAGCACTTCCTGTCCAACTACTGCTGCGATAACCTTCATTGTAGAGTCTTCTGCCAAATTCTAGTCGTTATTCAGTAGAAGGAATGATCATTATGTCACGTTGCATGTGTCCAATCTCCTCCTCTCTAATGCTTTATCTACACTGAGCCTTCACCGGTTAGAGCTCTGTGGTCATTGGCTAACCGGCATAGAGTGTCCGGGTTTCCATTGGCCAGCCAGCAGTGTGTTTCCATTGGCAGAGGCTCTCGCCTCACCCCTGCCTCAAGAATCCCTGAATAAACATAACTCCTGGAAAAAGGACACTGTTTCTCCAGCAAAAAGGAAAACAATCCTTCCCTTCACTCTCATTGTTTGTTGCACCATTTTGGGTAATTTAAATTCTCCTTCACCAGTTGTGTTTAGTACATAAGCGCTTTAGAAGAACTCCTAAAGGTCTAAAAGATGTGAAGCTCACTGGCCCTGAAACTGGCAGCAAAGACCTCTTTCAGATGTTTCTCATATGAAATCCTCTCCCTGTTACTGAGGCGCTCTCGTCTGCTTTTGTAAAAGCAGAGTACGCACTTACATGCTTAACGTCACAGACGGATCCTTGTGTTTTGTTGGGATGGTATCTAAAAGCTTGGCACAGATCCCAAATGAGCAGCCCAGTTGTGCTAAGATCAAGGCCCCTTGAAGCTCTAACACAATCCTCCCTTTGTCTCGCAGGCTATCTGTTTGAAAACGACTCCCGTGTGGTTCCAGAGAAGTTTGAAGGTGAGCCTGCTTTACCCACAATCCCTCTGCATTCACACACTTTTGCATTTGCACAACGCAACCCACTCGGCGAGGTGTTAGCTGGATGACAGCAGGTGGAGGAGGGAAACCCTAGCCTCCCTCTCCAATCTCTATACTTGACCTGTCATCTTGTACCGACGTCAGGCATCCTTGTGTAAGAGGTACATGGGTCTTTGTGCACTCAGAAGCTTAGTTAGTGGGTTCGGTTTCTCCGAACACATGACACAGGGCTGTCACGGCGAGAGCGGGGATGGCCAGTTTCCCATGGTGTTGGTGATTGACGTTAAAGGAGATTGAGTGGAGAGCCTGAGGGTGTCGACACTGGTTGAACCGGCGAAGTGTGCAAGATCTCTGAGACAACAGCAGTAACTTAGCTGAGCGTCTCATGTTCCCACACTTGTGTACAACATATCCAGTAACCGCTAAACAAGCAAGCACCGAACATCAGTGTCCATTTACCCATTTGCTGCACCCAGTTTTAGTAATCAGTTGTCGCTGCATGTGCTCTGTATTCAACGTCTCATTTCCCTCAAAATGTTCCTAGTTCTGTCTCACCTCAACGCTCTGCTGCCATTTTAGTGGCCAATGTGATAAGCCGTTATTAACGAGCATTTGATTCGGGTTACGTCAGCATGCAAACACGAAACATCAAGATTAGAAGTGCTGGCCTCACTACAGTTCAGCTGTTGTTAGTCAACATTACCATGTTTGACCATGAAACACAAGAACCATTTTAGACCCTAATTTAATGACTGGATCTTAATGGTCTGATGCAGTTTAATGTGGCCCAAAATGCATCAAATGTTAAATGAACTTGTGGTGAACTGAAGCTGCAGAGATTCACGGCCTGTGAACCTGCTCACCTGCAGTCTGTCGTCTCCTCGTTCCAGGTGAGGTGAAGCAGGAGGGTGGTGGCGTTTTCCGTGAGGGCACGCCTTACCAGCGCCGCGGCTCTTTGCAGCTCTGGCAGTTCCTGGTGGCCCTGCTGGACGACCCGGGCAATGCCCACTTCATCGCGTGGACCGGCCGCGGCATGGAGTTCAAACTCATTGAACCAGAAGAGGTACGTCTGAACGCCATTTTTCTTTTTGAGACTGCGGAAGCGGAGGTGATGCCGTACAGAATTTTATCGAGTAATCATAGTGTTAATCGATGAAATTCCTTTTATCTGGCCGAACAGGTGCAGTATTCTGCCTGTTTAAAGCAGATCACGATCATAGACAAGCAACCAATGCAGATGCCCTCACACCATCAGCAGATCTCTGAAGGGACATTTCGATGCTTGAATTTGGGGTTACAGCTCGCGCACATTGGTGTTTACTGGACTGCTGCAAATTTCTTGCTTAAATGTCCTAACTTAAAATGCATGAGCAGTATTTCTAGCTGGGATTACTGTACAGCTGCATCCACAGATAGTGGAGAAGTGTTGATAGTGATCACGATGCTAATATAAATCTGATAAGGAGTTATTCTCGGAATGAATTCATGTTAGCAGGGTTTTAAGGCGCTACCGAGATTAGAGCGATCAGAAACGGGATTTGGCCACTTTCCTCATCGGCCTATTCTCTGATCCATCTTCCATTAGTCCCCCATTCATTATTCAACACGCCAAACGCTGCATTGATAAATGAAGGACGAGCGCTATCACAGAATCATCCAACACCCCCGTTCTCTCTCACCTCCTCACATTTCTTCGGTCGGGACGTTCCTGCGATGTTTAAGTCTGCAGTCTGATTGGACGAATCAGACAGCGTCCATTTAGGTGGGCCCTAATACGGAGAGCTCTATGCTGTGTTTTCCATTATCTTTTTACTGTACATTAAAAATGAATGGGGTAAGAGTTTTACAAGAGCAATTAGGGCTGAGAGCACACTCAGAGATCAAACAGGGCTGCTGGCTTGATGGCCACTGTGGGATACAACCTGTCTCTTCCTGAGTCATGAATCTGAGCCCCCCCCTCCCCGCCCCCCAGCTTTAAGGTTTCTTCCACTACCTCAGATGTTTGTCAACACGAAGATCATCTCCCTGTTGCGAAATGATTTGATTTACTTCCCCTTGCCTGTGTGGGGTTGTTGTGAGACACTAATTTTCTATCAGAGTTAGTGGTCCCTCGTCAGCTGAGGGTTGAGTTTTGGGCTGGGAGTGTATTTCATGACCTGCCTCTGACAACCAGCCATGACTCCTATTTCACTGCAAACACTGTGGGACTCTGGTTGCATTCAAGTGGTAATGGGTTACATAAAAAGGAAGTGAATCCACATGTGGGGACTCGCCCTGGTCTTGGCATGCTGACGCCGTTGAGTTAAAGAGCGGAGATGGCTTCGACTTGCCGCCGAGGACCCCTAGTGGCCACAGCGTGGAAATACACACAACTGTGTCCAATTATCATTTTTGGGAATATGAACTTCAGGGAGAAGAAAAAAATGCTGACACAAACAGTTCTGCTCTGTTGACGTGTCATTTGAGGAGGGCTGTATTCTCAAGCCCTTCAAAAGCATGCAAGCACCTTTAAATGAAGCTCACCAAAGCTCGACTGCACCAGAAGAGTAACCATTTCCTCCTCTGCCTCCTCGTCTTCCTCCTCAGGTTGCCAGGCTGTGGGGCATGCAGAAGAACCGTCCAGCCATGAACTACGACAAGCTCAGTCGCTCTCTGCGCTATTACTACGAGAAGGGAATCATGCAGAAGGTACAAAACAACCTTTTCCACGATGGAAATGTGTCTCCATCAATCTATGGTCCACTTTCATAAAACACTTTGAATCATTTATTAATGCTTCAGCTATAAGCCATTAATAAGAACAACTTTTGGGTTGCCAGGTTGTAAATAACCCCTTTGGCTGCTGTTGGTCGTCCTCTAGCATAGCACAAAGTCTGCAGTTTTAAATTCTAATAAACTTTTACTAAAGAGATTTTGGTCCAGTTAGTCTTCAGAAATGTCCAGAAATCAAGCCGTTGGACGACTCTTTGGAGAGTTTTTCCGATGAATTAAAGAACTTGCTAAAATTAGACGAAGGAAATTACGTTGAAGGAGGATAAACACTAGCCAGAGAGACCTGGCAACCCAGTTGTTCTTCTACACAGAGATATATACATTGTCTGATTGTTCTTCTATATATAGATTTACCCACCGTTTGTTCATTGTTTAACTGCTGTAAAGTCACCGCCTATAAAATTCAGCCTAATGAGAAAGTGGTACCATAAAATGATAAAAGTGGTGATTCTTCTATGGATGCATATAGCAGGCCACGATGTAGGTGTAGGGACAGTAACTGTAAAGTTTATGAGACAGTGGTCCTCATTTAATCCTGTCTCTTGGGTCTTAAGCCTCAACCTTTGTCTCACGTCATAAATTATTACAGACGAGCTGCGCTGAAGTTCAACCAGCTGTCAGTAAATCATAGCTGCACATGCTGAAGGTCAGCAGTGACTTAAAGCAGCTCAGATCATGTGGACAGCATCACGACATGTCAGAAAGTGTTACTGTGCAGAACGTAGAGGTGAAAACTGTAAAGATCTGATCATTTACTGGTTACCTAAACAGGAAAACTGCATCACGTCTCCCTTAATAGACCTGGTCCAGACACACATACTGCACACCTGAATCTGTATTTTCCCACAATCCTACGTGACTCGAGGCGTCCCTTCTCTCTGCAGGTGGCCGGCGAGCGCTACGTTTACAAGTTTGTGTGCGAGCCCGAGGCCCTCATCTCCCTGGCCTTCCCCGACAATCAGCGGCCCAGCCTGAAGGCCGAGTTCGAGCGCTACGTCAACGAGGAGGACACGGTGCCCCTGTCCCACCTGGACGAGGGAGTGCCCTACACCGCGGAACAAGCCCCCCAGAACATGGGCCCCCAGCCCTACTCCAAAGGCTACATGTACTAAAGCCAGCCCTCGCCCTCCCTCCTCTCTCCCCTCCTTCAGAAATCTTCCTGTTGTACCGACCCATCATCATACACACCCTGAACCCCCACGCACCTCTTGCACATGCCCACCCCATCCACTTGTATATAAGGCTATGGTGTTTTTGTTTTAAATTAATCTCATTAGGGATTTTTTTGTTTTGTTTTTAAGAGCTGCATTCCTCTCACATCTGAGGCCTATTCAATCCATAAACATGACTGTGGTTGAAGAGATTGCTTAATAAATACCCATAATAATACCCAAACTGAAGTCCAGGCTGTTCCTCTGTGTTTTTGTTTTGAGTCACGTGGAGCTTCATGCTTTTACTTTTTAATTCAACTGTTCAACGTCTTTTTAAAAAACATGCTACTTCGCTTTCTGGCTGAGAGTTTTGTACAAAGATCAAACATGAAGCTACTGCCAGCAGCTGGTTAGCTTAGCTTAGCATAAAGACAGGAAACAGCTAGCCTTTTCATGGTTTAAACAAGATACAAGTTAGTGAGCTTCAAATGGGATAGTAGGCGGATTCCCCACATCTAGTCCTAATGCTGAGCTAAGCTAAGCTAAGCTAAGCTAATTGGCAGCTTCATATTTACTGCACAGAAGCACATTTCCCAAAATGTTGCACAGTTCTTCAACCAAAACAGCCTTTGGCCCAAACACTTCATGCAAACAAGGCCGAATAATTGAAGGACCAGTGTGTGAGACGGCAGAAAACGTTTCAGTAGTGTATGATCACCCAAAAATAAGAACCATGTTCTCGTTACCTCACGATGAGCTCTTTATATCTACAGATGGAGCGGGTCTCTAAATCCTCCACACTGGACAAAACAAAAGTCCATCCAGTGTTTATCTGCAATCGCAAAGCACAAATGCCACGGCTGCAGTTTTAAAAGAATCTTAAATCACCTGTATTTTAAACATTTCACAGAAAATACAATACAGATAATACTGAGCATTGTAGCTTACAAGGCAAAATGAAGTATAACAGAGAAGTCTTAAATATTGTGAAAGACTTTCCAAGAAGGCGATGAAGGTTTAATCACCATTTTCTGGTCGAAGGTTGGAATGAAAATGTGAAATTAAAGAGTTTTTCTCAGCCGTTTAGTGGCCGATTATGAACCCGCACCACAGTTTGTCCACCTGGTTTAACCGTGCAGCTCAGGAGCTCTTCAGCGTCGCCTGAAGGCGCGGGAGATTCTCCAAGCGTTGGGTTCCTCGTAGCGGTTGTACAGAGGCTCCAGTTTCTGCTGCCGCTTCTGATGGCTGAGGCGCGTCGGGTCGCCGACTCGGTAGAAAGCCGGCGCGAACTCCACCAGCCAGCGGGGGTCGATGGTGGTCACCTCCCGCATGTACTCCTTGGTGGTCAGCACCAACTCGTGGTACACGAGCCTGCAGGACGGGACGGAGGACAAAGTGCAGTTAATGACGATTACAGCTGATGTCATCAACAATAAGTCACAAATACAGCTGAAACCATTTAAGTATTAATCAATCAACAGAAAATGAATCAGCTGTCAGGTTTTGGACGATTGGGCAGACATTGGAAGCCTCCCTGGGCGAATCAGCAGATTAATTAAGGATGAAAATGATAATTGTTTGCAGCAGTCAAACCAAAACACACTGAATTTACATCAATACAAAACAGCAAATTCTCAGCTTTAAGAAGCTGTAATCAGTAAACATTTGAGAGATTTTCTTTATTCTACACTAAAGATTTTATCAATAATATACAAGAAATCCATCCGCCCACAACACTAACAGCTCTACGGCCTGACCGATGTCTGTGGGATCTGGATCACCATCAGGACTCACCACTCTGGCTGGCGGTTGAAGAGAGTGCTGGAGGGGTGGAGGTACACCACCTGCTGGTCGATCAGGGTACGGTACCCGTCCTGTGGGTGCTTCCGGGCAGCGTTCCTAAAGAAACCGCTGCAAATGGCTTTCTGGACCCTCATTGTAGCCTTTCCACAGGACACCACGTCCAGCTTGTGTCTGAGGAGCATTTGGTGTTGTTTATTGTTTGTGTAAAAATGGTTTATCTGTATTCAAACGGCAGCTTTTTTACGTCTGATCAGAGATTATGCTTGAGTGACATTTTCTCCAAATCCAGCTGCAATTGAATTTCCATTCTCAACAAACACAAACACTGAAATACGGAGAGAAAGCAAACAAACGGCTGACTTTCACACCTGTCCATGATGCTCAGCATCTGCTTGCGGATGTCCTGAGCTCTCTTTAAGGAGCGGGCCTGGATGAAGTTCTCGAAGCACCAGGGGTTGGAGAACTTGTTGTTCTTCCAGGAGTTGTAGACGGCCAGCAGCGTGAGGTGGTCTCCCTCAAGCTGGAAGAACTTTGTCTTTTTCTGGTCGGCTAGCGCCTGTTTGTCCTGAAAATGGAAGGATTGAACTTTTGTTTTTGTGGCCTTTGAGTTTGATGTTAGTTATTTCTTTAAAAATGTTGAAAACAGCTCGTCGGTCTGACGGTGAATCAACTCATTTTACACGTTTCTTATCTAAGTAATTCTGACTGAAGGCGTCTGATCTGGTCAGCAGGACTGTTGTGGTGTTTGAGGCACAAACCTTTGGCCTGTAGAAGATGTTCTGCACAGACAGCATGGAGACGATGGTGAGCATCTCCTCGCTGCAGCCCAGGTGGACGGACATGATCAGCATCTTACACAGCATGGGCTCCAGAGGGAACTCGGCCATCTGAACCAGAATAAGATCTCTGTCACTTTGCCATTCAAGCACAGAGAAGATATAAAACACCTTGAAATAACAATCTGAGCAGACTCTCTTCGCCTCACCCTCCTTCCCAGCCGTGTCAGCAAGCCTTCATCATCCAGAGCTCCCAGAGTGTAGAGCTGCTCCATGGCGATGATCAGAGTCTCCATGGGAGGAGCGTCCATGAAGTCAAAGGACAGGAGGTCGTTGATGCCCATGGCCTGGAAGAAAAGAAGGTAACATGGACATTATGACTGGAAGAATGTCCAGATCTACATTTCTAAAGACGTGCATCGTTCACCTCTCGACTTTATCTGTGGAACATATGTCAGAGGCATGTGAGATCAGTTGGCTCCATCTGTGTGCAGCATCGCAGCTAAAAACAGCTTCACCCGTTTGGTTCTGACTCGAGGTTCTACCAGCTGACGGCTTCCTGAAGATCAAAGGGCCCGGCTGGGTTTATGGTCTGATCCGAGATCAGACACAGAGTTTGGCCCGAGATTACTGAGTGATTTATAGACCAGCAGCAGCACTTCAGCAGCTGGATTTAAGAAGAGGAGCGATGTGCTCAGTGCTCGCGGTTCTCGTTAGAACTCAGTAGCAGCGTTCTGATTGGACAGATGTTGTCTGATGGACTTTCTGGAGAAACCTTTTCAGTATTTACAGCAGTCGACTCTGCCGGGAACAAACGCATAATGAGCCTCTAAGTCTTGTCTGGACACTGCTGATTTAGTAACTGCGTCCATGCTGCTGCTGAAGTTCAGATCTGGAATCAAGCCGCGCAATAACTTTCATTCTTTCATCCTTGTTGCAAAATGCAGTGATTCCTACGGGATGGGAATCGATCGCAGGTTCCAGTTGATGAGACAAAGCTGCTGCTGCACATTTCAGAGAGAGAGGATGAACCTGTGGAGGCCTGCTGTTCTTTTCCACATCAGCAATCAATAAGAGAATCAACAAAGAATCAGAGCGATGAGCAGAAGCACTGGTGGTATCAGTAAAATCATCACTTCCCACCTCGGCTCCCATCCTGTCTTAATTTAACTGAAGGAAGCTGAACTCCATGCAGCTGTCTGCTTGCTCTGTGGACAGTCGCTGACGAGTTGACCTGGACGGAGCGTGGACAGGTTGTATAACAGCGGCCTGAGAATCGAATCCTGGGGGGCTCCACGTGGTCTGCACAGCCCCTGCCTTCAGATATCATCTGAGCGACCGAGCAGATAATCCCACCAGCCTTATTTACTTTAGGACTGCAAATACGAAGCCCCTCTTTGAAGACAGCGGACTGAATCTGAGGATTATTTTCCTTCATTTCCTGCATGGTGCTCTCCGCTCAGCGCAGACGCTCTTTCACGCTCGACATGATCAAAGGGTGAATCTGCAGTCTGACGTTAAGCTCACTTGCATGGACAGAGCTTAAAGAGACAACGACTATGCTAAACCGACAAATCAGAGGAAACACAGAAATGATCCCTGAACGCAGCGCTGGAGATATCAACGCTACCTGAAAGCAGCACAGGTGAGGGCTGACTCATGTTCAGGGCTTTACCTTCAGAGACAGCACGGTGCTGGCCAGGTTGGTCCTCTGGATCTCCGGCACATTGGACACCAGCATCTCGTCCCTGTAGGCTCTCTCGGTGTAGAGCCTGTAGCACTTCCCCGGGCCCGTTCGGCCGGCTCGACCGGACCTCTGCTTGGCCTGGGCCTGGAAACAGAGCACAGAGGGATGCATGTAGAAAAGAGACGTCGATCAAATCATCACCATGATGCTCTTTTCTGTTTTTCAGCCCAGGTTACCAAACAGGACAAATGCAAAACGTTTACTTCTAAAAAGTGTTAAAACTGAAGACCTGTGAGATGGGAGTCACCACCAGCTGGTCGATGCCCGTCTTAGAGTTATACACAATCTGTTTAACAAAGCCAGGATCCACCACGTAGTAGATTCCATCGATGGTCAGAGACGTCTCAGCGATGTTTGTGGCGATGATGACCTGGAGGTAAACAGAAAATTAGTATTGGTAAATAAGTAAAAATAACTGGTTTCACTTTCTAAAAACACTTAACAACTCACAGCTTTGCTCTTATCCGGTGCATTTATTACCTTTCTGCTGCCTGGGGGCGCAGGGTCAAAGATCCTGGTCTGCATCTCGCTGGGCAGAGCAGAGTAAACAGGCAGAATGATCAGCTCGGGGACGTCAGGACCCAGAGACTTCATCCGCTCATACAGGATCTCACAGGCGGTGTCGATCTCTTCCTGCCCAGTCAGAAACACCAGGATGTCACCTGGACAACGGAGGGTCGGGGGTTACAACACTATTAAGTTTAAAAAGGAGAAATCCTGATAAAAAGTGACACGATCAGACCTGGAGGCTCGGTGAGATGGATCTGCATGACTGTGATGAGGCTGGCGTCCAGGTAGTCCGTCTCAGGCTCTCTGGCGTACAGAATCTCCACTGGGAAGGTTCGACCTGGGATGGTGAAGATGGGAGCTTCGAAGAAATACTGGGAGAACTTGACGGCGTCCAGCGTAGCGGAGGACACGATCAGCTTCATGTCTTTGCGTTTCTGTATTGTCTGAAAGAAACAGAAGGAATTTTCTGTGAAAATGGCATTTTTGGGAATGGACTTAAGCCGTTTATTATGGTTTGGAAAAGGTAAAACACCTTCTTGAGCAAACCGAAGAGCACATCGGTGTGGATGGTCCTCTCATGGGCCTCGTCCAGCATGACGAGGGAATACTGGCTCATGTCTGGGTCCACCAGGCACTCCCTCTGCAGCATGCCGTGGGTCATGTACTTGATGACGGTCTCTGTGCTGGTGCAGTCCTCAAAACGAATGGTGTAACCCACCTGAAATCAGAACAAAGAACAGGCTGCTGGAGGCTGGACGAGGGAGAAAAGGCTCATTAGGAATCTGTTGGAGGCGGCCGCTCACCTCTTGGCCCAGACGGCAGCCATACTCCTCAGAGACTCTCTTGGCTACTGACATGGCGGCCACACGACGGGGCTGCGTACAGCCAATCTTCCCCCGCAAGGTGTAGCCGGCCTCTGCCAGGTACTGAGTGATCTGCGTGGTCTTACCGGAGCCGGTTTCTCCGACTACAATCAAGATCTGGTTATCATGGACCGCCTGTGGAGACAAAGTATGAATGAAGACTGAGGAGAGAAAAACGCTGATGGCTCAGCAGGTCGATTCTCACCGCCGCTCACACCTGAACAAGCTGCTCCTTGAGCTTGAAGATAGGCAGACTCTCTCTCTGCTGCAGGATGGACAGTTCCGTCTTCTTGCCGTACGACACCTGGTTCCCTCCGAAGGCGTATCTTTTCCACTCCGGCAGGTCGACAGGCATGGCGCCGATGCCTCTCATGTTGGCAGCGATCTGCCTCCCCTCATCTGCACAGGAGAGGACGTCAGAATTGATGTAAAGCTCCAGCAAGATCCACCGTGACCTCCGAGATTCTACGGTTTTATTTAATCAAGATGAACTGCAACGATAATGAACCTCCCAACAAGCCCTTTTTGTATTAAACTATGAGTCAGCGGTAGTAACCAGGAAGGAACTTGTAAAGCCTCAGACATCCTCGGGCTGCGGAAGTCACAGCGCATTACGACTGTGTGTGCCAGTGTAAACTCATGTGGAAGCCTGATAACCATCTCCAGCCATGCCGTGATAACAATTTAACAGTGTAATAGGTCTGGCACAAGACAGATGGTTACATTTTATTGTCTTAATTCTACATCTCTGACACAACATTGACTCTTTCGGATGGAGGTCATTTCTGTGAGCTTGTTCCACCGATGCCTGAAAACCACAGTAAGAAATCACACATCAGGGCTGCAGCCTGGTTTATAGAGAGCTGGCTGCAGCCCGGGTCCTTACAGTCCGGCATCGGGTCAATCCAGTTCTTGTTGAGACCGGTGGGGATGCAGTCCATCTCTGCCGCGCGAGCCGCCTGCTTCAGCTCCCTCCTCTCCTTAGCCAGAGCGCTCTGCATCATGGCCGCTTGGGAAAGAGAGCCGTCTGGATTCTGACGGACAAAATGAAAACAATACTGAAACGGCTGCAGTATTTGCAAACACACAATGCTCAGACCCAGCTGCCATCATCCAGCTGCAGAGCTGCAGTCACCAGCGCCACCTGCTGGCAACACAAGCAACAGCAGCAGCACATCAGACGTGCATGTGCTCATGTGCACCACCTACAGGCAAGGAAAGGAACAGCTGCTGCAATTCTTTTTCACCTATATTTTATATTATTCTGTTGTTTTATGCATTGTCTTTATTTTATTTTCATCATTTTTATCATTACCAAGTGGGTTCTATCCTCTGTCTTATCTTCCATTCATTTTTTATTTGTTTTTATGTCCATTCTGTCCTTTTTATGTAAAGCCCTCACTTAGTGGACACGATTTGTTGTTACACACTTTGAGCTGCAATTCCCGTTTGAAAGGTGTTGTACAAACAAAGGTTATATATTACATAATTACTATTTAGAAGCCTGATGGGTTTTAATGTGTCTGTAGAGATGAGAGGCAGAGGTCTGTCTTTGGTGGTTTCCTTTGGACAGTAACTATTTTTAAAGCTTAAAGAGTCATTTAACAGCTCCTGGAAATCATAGTTTTGCTGACCTCTAGTGGTGTAACTTCACCTTGCTGCAGTGATGTAACAAGAGGACACAAATAAACTCTGATGAAGTGCCCAGCAGTCTACCATGAGGCTGGTGGGCGTGACCACATCGTCCACCTGCAGGTCGTTAAACCTGAACCTCTTGGAGTCTGGAGACGTACCTTTACTATTTTCACTGGGCTCATGTTCACGCTCCATTTCGTCTGGCCCCTCAGGAACGGTGGCTCCTCTTCGACCAGATCGATCTCCATTTCTTCGTCTGTGGAGGGAAGCGTTAGAGAAGGGATGTTATCAGCGGTCGAACTTCCATTTAGCCAAATCTTAAGAAGAGAGTTTGGAGTCTTACCCTCGTCATCGTCTATTTTGGGAAGGATTCCCGTCTCCTCATCAAATTCTGGGAACTCTTCTCTGGGAAGTACGTTGGCTGCAATCATCTGAACGAGAGGAAACCATTTTTTAATATTAAGTGAAGGAACACTTCACCTCTGAGAAGCTGTTTTAGTTCTCTGTGTGGATGTGTTGGATAAAAACCTGCTTGATCTCCCATTTTTCAAGGTCGGTGATCTTCGTGAGCCGTTTTCGCTCTGATGGGTTTTCTTCCATTTCCAGGACGCTGGCTTCAACAGGGCGGTCAGGGTTCCTCATGGCTTCGTCACCGACTGCAGGGTCCAGGTTTCGTCTCCGGTTGGGGTTCAGGTCCTCTCCGGTCTCCTGGTCGACATCCTGGAAACACGTGACCGCTCATTTCTCGCCGACATTTGAGAAACTATCATACTAGATGGAGGCATGTTAAACAAGCAGATATGCGATGCATCTTAACCAGCAGGCTGCAGCTGTCTGAAAGTAGGGCACAATGCCCGATTAATAACCTACAGCACGTTTCCTTTCACTCTGGTGTTCAGACCAACTTCTCTTCAATCATTTCACATGACTCACCTTCATGCTGAGGCTGGCTTTGGTTCCAGTGAACGACAGAACTTTGACCTTCACCTTTTGGCCTTTGGTGACCACGTCAGCCACGTTGGCTATACGTCCTTCTTTGCGCAACTCTGAGACGTGCACGAGGCCTTCCCAGCGTTTTCTGCAGACAGTGACACACCGCAGGAGAGGAGACGAGGTGCAAATACGCGGAGAAGACAGAGGACAGACAGACAGACAGACAGACACGGCTGAAAACAAATCTGAGCGTGACATTAAATGACATCTGGTGGATCTGTGTGCTTGTCTTATGTCATGAACTGAAGGCTGTGCAGACCTTTTAGCTGACTAACCTGAGGCCCTCCAGCTGCACAAAACAGCCAAACTGCATAATACTGCTGATTTTGCCGTTGTACACGTCGCCCACGACAGGCTCCTCTGGCGGAGGTCGGTCCACATGTCTGTCTCGCCAGCGGTCAGCGTCTCCGTCCTCCTTGCTGTTGTCATCGTCTCTGCGTGGGCTCGGTGGACGGTCACTCCAGCGGGACACCCGTTTCCTCCTGCGCTTGGGGTTCGCTTCTCCGTCGCGATCTTTCGATCTGGAGCGAGAACGACTTCGCTTACGTCCGCTCTCCCTGGCCGGGTCTTGACCTCTGTCGCTGTGCAAATTCCTGTCCGACCTGAGCAGCCAATAAGAAAAAAGAGGTCAAATTTCCACTTCAAGTGTGTGAAAGAGTAACTGAATTGGAAAATATGGGACAAAACACATTTTAATTACTCGTTAGCGGAGCTCGTTCCACAGAAGTTCGGCATAAGCATCTCCAGCTCCTTCATGGCTGCCGCTGCCACCTGCTCATCATCTTTAACCGTGTTGCCGGGCGGAATCTGATCGAGATGTAATGATTACTGACACCTCCATAAATACTACAAACTGCAGCTGCCTCTGAAACGTACTATTCATGCTATTGCTGATGGACAGCGAGCTGTATTTTAGAGGATTACCAGAGAATGTGAGAAGAATGAGCCTTACCATCCACACAGGAGCATCTGGTTTACATAAAGCAGGATACTTCTCTCTCAGGTGATCCCTCTCACTCTTTGGCTTGACCTCTGGCTGATGAGCTGTTACACACAACAGACATTATTGAACAGTGGAGATACAGCTGTGAAATATAAGGTATCAGAACATAAAATATACTAAAGGCCTCCGTACCTTTACTTGTGGATGGCGAGGGTCGCATAGTTTGAATAAGTCTGAGTAAATTACCAACAAGGGTATCCTGAAAAAAGACACATGTGTTGAGAGAGAAAACACAATACAACAAACACGAAGACATGTTTGCAAGTTGCACACTTACTGTAAAATCTGCTCCATTTTCACACAGAACTGCTTTGAATGCCTCAAACGTTGAGTGTTTTTCGGCCAGGCTGATGATGAATTCAGCTGCAAAAGAGCAACTGGTGTTTAGCCATTTATGCTAACACTGAAACAGTTACCATGATCACGCCTGTGTCTGATTAAGCGTTAGCAAGTTAGCTAACGTTAGAATGGAGATGAGAGAACAACGCTGTCACGTAAAGAAACGTTACCCAGATCCTTCTCGCTTATTCCCAGGTGATTCTCCAACTCCGTGCACACCTTTGACACCAAAGACAAATATTCAAGACGTTTAATTTCGTCTAAAGCAGCCATTTCTCCTGTTTGTTATGACCTACGCAGGAAGTGATTCTACTTCTCCGTCTTTAGTTTGAGCTCTAACGACGTGCTTCAGTGCGGCTGCCCCCTACCGGCCACCAGGCGGATAACAGCATTTACAGTTTCTACATTTAAACCTTCATACTACTTTAGACTTGTGCTCCATTTCAGAGGGTAATGTTGTACTTTTTAATTCTACTGCATTAACTTGATACAGTAATTAGTCACTTTGCAAAGTAAATGCTTTATATACAAAGATGCATTGTTGTAAGTTCAGAGGTGGAGGAAGTATTCAGATCTAAGACAGACTTTATTTATCCCACAATGGGGGAAATCCTTCACTTAAGTAGAAGCACTGTGGAAATATTCCACTGCAAGTAAAAGTCTTGCATTCAAAACCTTACTAAAGTAAAAGTATGTAAATATAATCAGCAAAATTTACTCTAAGTCCCAGTCAGTGTTTTTCCATCTGCTGTTTGATGATTAATTACTGTTGCAGATGTTTAAGCTCATTTGAACTTCTTCATATCCTGTTGGCTGGTTTGATCTACAGCAGTGCATCATATTATATAAGATCATCATATGCTTGCAGCGTGGCTGTCCTGTGAGAACCACATATCTCTAAAAAGTTTGATGAGCTCAGAAAAACAGCCTGTTTTCAGCTTTGCGATGATGCATTTTCAACTGATCCAAGAGGCTTTTTTAAGAGTCCATTTATCTGAAGAAGGAGGAGAATTTTCCCAGCCCACAGGGGAGCACGACATCCTTCAGTTTATCAGAAAGATCCAGACTATCTCAGCCGGGTTCAGGTCGGGTCATCTGGAGCAGCACTCCATCACTTCTCTTCTTGAACAGCCCTGACGGAGCCTGGAGGTGTTTTTTGGGGTCATTGTCCTGCTGAAAAACAAACCTCTGCAGAACGCCGTGCAGCCATGTTGGTTCAGTGTGCCTCGAATTCTGAATAAATCACCAGCAAGCACCCCCACACCATCACACCTCCTCCTCCTGCTTCTAGATACCATCTGCTCACCTTCTCTGTGACTCACAAAGAGGATGAGGATGATGATGATGAGGTCCATTCCTTGTGTTTCTTGGCCCGAGCTCTTGTGTGACTCCCTCGTTGGTGGTGTCTTTGCAGCATTTAGACCGTGAAGGCCTGATTCACCTACAGCTGATGTTGAGAGGTGTCTGCCAGCTGATCTCTATGAAACGTTTATCTGGGCTTGAAATTCTGCAGACAGGCTGTCCTTCATGTCTTGAAGTAATAGTTACTTACTGTATACCAACACTACCTCTGCACAACACAGCTGATGGTCTCAAAGAAGGCGAGAAATTCCACTAATTAATTCTGATGACTTCATGAAGCTGTGGAGCGACTGCAAATAGATCTACTGAACGAGGAGACGTTCACACTTTAGACCACAATTCAATTCAAACCTCTTACCTCTGTTTCAAAGTTTACAACACAAACCGACAGGTTTAAGAAAAATTTGCATTTAATGAGGACACATTTTCATTGTTGGACTGAAAGTTCAGCAAAGCAACAGTCTCACATACAAGGGAGTGACAGTTGTCTCAGTTATGGTACAAAATCTATCAAACACATATGCTTGTTCCCTCAAAGTCTGACGCCAGAGTACAGACTGGTGACACATGAAGGTGCCTTTATGATTCTATCAGGACCTTAACTCTGCAAAACTTAATGCTGTTACAATTTACAGTCAATATAAACAGTCCACTGTTGTGCAGAACGTCCTCACAGACGCTTGTGGTTAAAACTGCTGTCTCAGAGGACAGACGTGAAGCTTTCTTTCTGTTTAACGGTTTCTGGTTCTCTAGAATAACGACATTAAATCACTGAGGAACTGCAGAACTTCAAAGCAGGAGTGAATAAACAGCTCGAAGTCGATGAGAAAAACCTCTGATCACATGCGCTGTGCTGGTCCAGCACCAAGCGTCTGACCTCAGCGTCACTGTCAAAACATTTTCGTTCAGCGTTCGTGGCGTCACGCACATCAACGCCGCCTGAAGGCGCGGGAGATCCTCCAAGCGTTGGGCTCCTCGTAGCGGTTGTACAGAGGCTCGAGGCGCTGCTGCTTCTTCTGCTTGCTGAGGCGCGTCGGGTCGGACACCTTGAAGAAGGCCGGCGAGAACTCCACCAGCCAGCGGGGGTCGATGGTGGTCACCTCCCGCATGTACTCCTTGGTGGTCAGCACCAACTCGTGGTACACGACCCTGAGGGAAAGAGAGGCGGGTTGGTTGTTTTTACTTTCACAAATTAACTGGGACAAAAAGGACATTTATTTCCCATTTGGCTGCTAAAAGGTGGAGCTGCGGTGCTGTCGTACCACTCAGGCTGCCGGTTAAACAGAGCGCTGGACGGGTGGATGTAGACCACCTGCTGGTCTATCAGGGTCCGGTAGCCCTCTTGAGGATCCTTTTTGGCTGCATTCCTGAAGAAGCCACTGCAGATGGCTTTCTGGACCCGCACGGTGGCTTTACCACAAGACACCACATCCAGCTTATGTCTGCAGAGGAGAGAGCGTGTTAACACGAAGTTTCAGACTGCGGACATGTGCGGCTCGGCCTGGTCGCCCTCACAATCACACCTGTCCATGATGCCCAGCATCTGTTTGCGGATGTCCTGGGCTCTGCGCAGGGAGCGGGCCTGGATGAAGTTCTCGTAGCACCAGGGGTTGGAGAACTTGTTGTTCTTCCAGGAGTTGTAGACGGCCAGCAGGGTCAGGTGGTCTCCCTCAGGCTGGTGAAACTTTGCCTTCTTCTGATCGGCCAAGGCCTGTTTGTCCTTTCACACAAGAAAACAAATCAGAGTAAAAGAACAATTAAAGAACTGTGTGACGTGGACAACCTGTCATGAGATGATAAATGAACTTCAGCAGAAAAGGAAAAGAAAAGGGAAATCAGTGTTTTCAACATGTTCTCTGCCCAGGACAGAAAATACTTCAACAAAACAGGACAGTTAATAAAAAATATAGTATGGATTCATGTCAACTTATAATAAACTTCAAGCTGTTATTAATTTTCTGCACAGACACAGCAAATCAAAACCTTAGAGATATTCATTTATTAGTTTCTACCGACTGTAATCAAAACAAAAACACTGTCCACGATCCTAAAGAAGTCTGACCTGGGTCTTCGATTTTACTAGAAACCGTCCAACTTTTTATGAATTCACGTTAAACATAGTTTAGTGGCGGGCGTACTTTGGGCCTGTAGAAGACATTCTGCACAGACAGCATGGAGACGATGGTGAGCATCTCCTCGCTGCAGCCCAGGTGGACGGACATGATCAGCATCTTACACAGCATGGGCTCCAGAGGGAACTCAGCCATCTGGAGAAGAAAGCAGAAAGATGACCAAAACAAAGCCACCACACAGACACATAAAGTTTAATCAAACCACAAAGTTGGTTTGTGCAGCTGAAGGAAACCGGCAGCTAAAAGCTTCCTCACCCTCCTTCCCAGCCGTGTCAGCAAGCCTTCATCATCCAGAGCTCCCAGAGTGTAGAGCTGCTCCATGGCGGTGATCAGAGTCTCCATGGGAGGAGCGTCCATGAAGTCAAAGGACAGGAGGTCGTTGATGCCCATGGCCTGGTAGAGGAAACACGAATATACGGAGATCACATCAATGCATTATGTTAATGGTTTGATGAAAATCTAAAGTCTAGCTCCAACTGAACCGTCAAAGATCACTTCCTGTGTCGGACGTGAGGAGGCGCAGCTCGCTGTGTTTACCTTCAGAGACAGCACGGTGCTGGCCAGGTTGGTCCTCTGGATCTCAGGCACGTTGGTGGTCAGCATCTCGTCCCTGTAGGCTCTCTCAGTGTAGAGCCGGTAGCACTTCCCCGGGCCTGTTCTGCCGGCTCGGCCTGCCCTCTGCTTGGCCTGGGCCTAAAACACACGTGTTAAACAATCCAGTAAGACGGCTTCAATCACACCAGCAAACATCTGGTGTTCTTCTCCCAACACTAAAAACATCCTACCTGTGAGATGGGAGTCACCACCAGCTGGTCAATGCCAGTCTTAGAGTTGTACACTTTCTGCTTGACGAAGCCAGGATCCACCACGTAGTAGATTCCATCGATGGTCAGAGACGTCTCAGCGATGTTTGTGGCAATGACCACCTGAAGGAAGCAAAAAAAGACGATTCTTTATTAGATCCAAACAAAAGTCAAACATGAAATGGACCTAATGCTGTTTTAGAAATGACACCAGCTGAAGGATGACTGGGGCAAAATTACAAGACACACAAAGACTGGCATATTTTTGGACAGCCGTGCATCAAACAGATTATAAATGGATAAAGATGTTGTAATGTGCCGGTTTAGGTACAGGAACCGTAATAGTTTATATTCTCATATGTTTGAATGACTACTGCTGAAGGTGGTCACCTTTCTGCTGCCTGGGGGCGCAGGGTCAAAGATCCTGGTCTGCATCTCGCTGGGCAGAGCAGAGTAAACAGGCAGAATGATCAGCTCAGGGACGTCAGGACCCAGAGACTTCATCCGCTCATACAGGATCTCACAGGCGGTGTCGATCTCTTCCTGTCCAGTCAGAAACACCAGGATGTCACCTGGACAGAGACGAGGGACGGACGGGCTTTGAGATGGACTGACGTTAGGGTCTAAAGAGCCGCTGTGTGTTTAAGATCTTAAAAGCATACCTGGAGGCTCGGTGAGATGAATCTGCATGACTGTGATGAGGCTGGCGTCCAGGTAGTCTGTCTCGGGTTCTTTGGTGTAGAGAACCTCCACCGGATACGTTCTTCCTGGGATGGTGAAGATGGGCGCTTCATAGAAATACTGAGAGAACTTGACGGCGTCGAGCGTCGCTGACGTTACAATCAGCTTCATGTCGGTGCGTTTCTGTACAGTCTGAGAGACAGAACACACTCAGCGCCTCCTCCACTTGCTGACTGAACGTGTGAACACACAAACGCTGCTCCTTTTACCTTCTTGAGCAAACCGAAGAGCACATCCGTGTGGATTGTCCTCTCGTGAGCTTCGTCCAGCATGATGATGGCGTACTGGCCCAGCTCGGAGTCGATCAGGCACTCTCTCAGCAGCATGCCGTCTGTCATGTACTTGATCACAGTCTCAGGGCTGGTGCAGTCCTCAAAACGGATCGTGTAGCCCACCTAGAACAAAAGAAAAATGGTATTAGCCTTTTTGAGATTAAACTAAGTGTTTGCTAACTGTTAAAGGACGGATGACTCACCTCTTGTCCGAGACAGCATCCATACTCCTCAGAGACTCTCTTGGCGACTGACATGGCGGCCACACGACGGGGCTGCGTACAGCCGATCTTCCCTCTGGTGGTGTAACCTGCCTCGGCCAGGTACTGAGTGATCTGCGTGGTCTTACCGGACCCGGTCTCTCCGATCACAATCAGGATCTGGTTGTCATGGACAGCCTGTGACGGATTAACACAGACAGCAGATGTAACGAACCTCGAGACGATGCGACCGCCTGCACTGTGGTGCAGAGTTTTTTTTTCTTTAGCCACATTTCTTCAGGGACGTAAATTTGCTGACTTCCCTTCAGCAGATGTTTCCATTCAGAGCATAAATCTACTTGAGCACCAACATCTGCTTGTTAGAGGATAATCACATTTTCAGTAGGACCTCATCAGAATCAATTAGAAAGCTCCCGTGTGAAGCATCCGACTAAACCTCTGAAAAGTCTCCCTTCGGCTTGGTGACGGACCTGAATGAGCTGCTCCTTCAGCTTGTAGATGGGCAGGCTCTCCCTCTGCTCCAGGATGGAGAGCTGCGTCTTCTTGCCATAGGAGGCCTTGTTGCCTCCGAAAGCATGCTTCTTCCACTCCGGGATGTCGTTGGGCATCATGCCAATGCCTCTCATGTTGGCTGCAATCTGCCTACCATCAGCTGTGAAAGAGGAGAACAAGATAAGTGCTCGACGATGAAGACGAAAACACTTCAACCAACACTCATCCCATCTAAAGCTGTACTACTAGCAGGTCCGCACGGCTGTGGCAGGACTAGACCGCCTCAGGCCACGAGGAGCATATCAGCACACTGAAACATGGCGAGACTGTTCCATCCGGCCAGACGTGGGGCTGCAGGAAGCCGGATAAACATCGCCAGTGCTGCTGAGCCTGAGGGGTGCTGCCTGCCGTCAAAGAGCAAACCTCATGTCTGACTCACACTGGGCAGTGGTTTTGATAAGAGGAGCGCAAACGCAGTGATTCCAAAATGGATTCTCATAGTCAAAGCTCGAGTGCCAAAAGCAAAGATAAAACTCAATATATATTCATGCACGATCTGAAGACGGAGGCTAAATTGATTAATATGCTAATTCCAAGCTGGCAGATGTTTTATGGCTGCGCGCTGATGTTATGAATCGTACTTCAGCGTCAACATCTGTGACTTAGAAATCCATTACACGTGCACATGAAGTCATTTCTAACCGTCTGGCAGCGGGTCGACCCAGTGTTTATTCAGCCCCATGGGGATGGAGTCCATCTCTGCCTCCCGAGCAGCCTGCTTCAGCTCTCGTCTCTCCTTCGCCAGAGCGCTCTGCATCATGGCCGCTTGAGACAAAGAGCCATCTGGATTCTACGGGCAGAGGGAAACACAGGAACAGGCCACTTGTGTTTGATTAAGCTGCAGATATTTACATTCACTGAAAATGAGCGTTGAACAGCTCCTGAGTCAACAAAATGATATTAAAATTAAGTCTGAACTGAACTGTGCATTTCATCCAGTGCCTGCGTGTTGAGCCGGACACGTGACAGCGTGTCCAAACCTTCACTCTACCTTGACAATCTTGACAGGGCTCATGTCCATGCTTTGTTTGGTGTGTCCCCTCAGGAACGGGGGCTCCTCTTCAACCAGCTCAATTTCCAAATCTTCGTCTGAATGACGGAGAACAAGATCAGTGAGCAAGCAGTCCACTCCAAGTCACATTTCATAAGAACATAATGCAAGACAGAGAGTCTGCAGCCATGCTAGCAGCTCTGTGAGACTGTATGAGGGCCAGGTGTTGCTTTGAGCTCAATGCTAACACCAGCATGCTAACACAGCAGGTACATGATTCTGTGATGGTGGAAAAACAACTTCTTACCCTCTTCATCATCGACTTTAGGAAGGATCCCTGTCTCATCATCAAAATCGGGGAACTCTTCTTTGGACAGGACGTTGGCAGCAATCATCTGAGGGCAGACAAAGACTCTGAGTATGACATGTGGTATAATGAGCCTTCGAAGGGATCCTGTGTTTTCCTCGGAGGCCGAAGCAGCTTCTGACACCTTGACTGTGCGCAGAAGTCCCAGCTGAATCGACCCACCTGTTTGATCTCCCATTTCTCTGGGTCGGAAATTTTGGTGAGCCTCTTGCGCTCCAGGGTGTCGTCCTGCTCCAGCTCAGGGGCGTGACCCAGGTTCAGGTTGCTGGGCCTGTCGGGGTTCCTCATGGAGATCTCCTCCCCTCCGTCTGGGCCGACGTTTCTCCTCCTGTTGGGGTTCAGGTCTTCTCCCGTCTCCTGGTCCACATCCTGCCAAAGAAAAGGAGATAACGGTGTGGCCTGAGAGAAGATTCCATGAGGATAAAACGTTGTATTTCCAAATATATCTCTCCCGGGAAATTCTGAGAAGCTTAATCACTAATTCAGCTGGTAATGACTCACTGGGAATATCAGGTTAAACACAGTCTTGTTTTAATTAAGCCTCAATGCTGCTATCAATCTCTCCATCTTCCAAACAGGATCACACAAAGAAATCTGAACATCTTCCTTCTGATTTCAACTCGTTTACTCTGATGCAGACTAATTACACAGAAATCTGCTCCGTTAGTCTGTTCCTACCTTCATACTCAGGCTGGTCTTGGAGCCAGTGAACGAGAGCACCTTGACTTTGACTCTTTGGCCTTTGCTGACAACATCAGCCACGTTAGCCACGCGGCCTTCTCTGCGCAGCTCGGAAATGTGGACCAAACCCTCCCATCGTTTCCTGCAGACAGAGAACAACAGCGTGGTTGACTTGACGAGCAGAATGACAGACTGAAAAACACAGTTCCCTCCTTATGCTTCACATATCACACGTCACAGGAACGCATTTGCTACCTGAGCACAGACTCGGCTCAGCTGCCATCCTGGAGTTAAGTTCAATCGTTTGATAACAGCACTCTGATGACTTCAAACTGACCTGAGTCCCTCCAGCTGAACAAAGCATCCAAACTGCATGATACTGGTGACTTTGCCGTTGTAGATGTCACCAACAGAAGGCTCCTCAGGTGGAGGACGGTCCACATGTTTGTCCTTCCAGCGGTCAGAGTCTCTGTCTTGGTCTTTTCTGGGGCTCGGCGAGCGCTCAGACCAGCGGGAAGATTTGTCTCGTCTTTTGCCGCGATCCCTCTCTCTGTGCCGCTCACGGTCTCTGGAGCGAGACCTGGACCTGGAGCGAGAACGATGCCGCCTCTTCCTGTCCCTCTCCCGATCTCTGTCTCTGTCTCTGCGTCGGTCTCTTTCTCTGCTTCTGCTTCTGCTGCGACTACGGCTGTGGCGTCTGCTCTTTTCTGGCCTGTAGGAATAAGCAGAAACATCATGAGTTAAAGTCTGTTGTATGAATTCATACAGTAAATGCATACTTCCTGGTTGTGGTGTGGTGTTTCCTACATTAAACAAAACAAACGTCACACAGATGTTTTTGTTGAGAAGGCGTCTTACTTGCTCTTGCTGCTCTTTGTGTCTGTCCCACTGACACTGGGCATAAACATCTCCAGCTCTTTCATGGCATCAGCTGCTACTTTCACATCATCTTCATCCAGCAGCTTCTGAGAAAGTCAATCAGGCAAAAACAAAGTTACAGCACACCACCTTTCAGCTTTCACTGGTTAATGTTTGTGTTTAGTTTTTCAATTATATAAATGTTTCATTCTACTCACAAAGGCAGATTTTAATATTAAACTTCACCAAAGGCGGCAGCAACATTCCATCCAATTAAAATGAAAAACGTGCCGCACAGATAGTCTCCACAACGCTGTGCTTTATTCATGAAACATTAGCAGAAATCTTGGCTTCACCAGAGGGTTGTAGTTCAGTTAGTAACCCCCTGTGAGGGCTGAGCAGAGATGTAATGAGCACTAAAATGCAAACTTTTCGTGTCCACGGGCAGCTCCATTTATCATATCTTTTTCAGTGTTTCGAGCTGCCATCAATCACGGACAATCACATTACTCCTCTCATCCCATTTAAACACAGCGTCCTCCTGGCAGTCTGATTACAAAGAGAAGAGTTCAGACCGGCTTCTCCGACATGAAAACTCTGCTTGTGAAGAGTGTGTGCAGGTACAATGTGCAAATTCAAAGCAGCTCAAATGAATTAATATACTGCAGCACAAGAATGCTGCAAAGAGGAGACACTGACTCTTTTCAGGTTTAATTCTGCGTAATTAATTAATGGTCTTGGCAGCATGACCAGTCTAACAGACATCACCGACAAATAAAGTGTTAAAGTCACGTACATTTGGTGCTGGATCATTTGGTCTGCACAGTGCAGGAAAGAGCTCCTTCAGCCTCTCCTTTTCTGTCTTCGGCTTGACCAAAGCCTCCGAGGCTGAAAATGGACAGTTGTTCAATAATTGTACTTTTGATCCTTCCCAAGATTAAAATACTTGAGGAAACACCACATAGCATCGTACAAGGAAACTACAGACATGACGAACAGCACAAATTTCAACAACAGACAGGTTAACATTACACAGTTTGAGGGGAAAATCTCTCTCAAGGTAAAAGCCTTGAATGTGACATCAAACTTACCTTTACTCGTAGATGCCTTGGATGGAGGTCGCATAGTCTGAATGAGCCTGAGCAAATTGCTGATGAGAGAATCCTAAAACGACCATGACAAACACACGACACCGATTAACGTTAACTTAGATCCGAAGTGGAGTTAGCTAACTGTTAGCATTAGCTTACATCACTGTTTGTGCAGCGTTTAGCGTTGGACTTACTGTGAATTCAGCTCCATTTTGGAGCAAAAGGGCTTTGAATCCATCAAAGGCGGGTTGTTTTTCAGCAAGGTCGATGACAAATTCAGCTGCGAAACAATGAAACAAATCATCAGCGAACAGGACATTAACCGTTAGGAAAGCTAGCTAACAGCTAATGCCAACAAACGTTCAACGAAACTCACTCGATCACTGAAACTCTGAAACTCGCTTCTGGCTATGTCGAGATGTTACGAAAAGACAAAAAATCTTGTTAACGTTATACTTTGGGTGGCAACAGCGCGGAAAGAACTTTATCTATTGAAAAAACAAGCCAGTTTACAGTGTAAACACATACCACTGTAGCTAGCTAACCACGGCTAGTTAGCATAAGCTAGCTAGTTCATCAGGCTTTTTTGTTTAGAGCGGCCACAAAATACACACCTAAATCTTTGTCACTTATTCCCAGATGGTTGTCGAGTTCCGTGCAGACCTTTGACACCAGAGACAAATATTCAAGCTGTGACAGCTCGTCAACTCCGCCGTCTGCCATCCTCCACGAGTCTTGTTGTGTTCACGAAAACTAGATGCCAGCAGACATATTGGACGTGGGCAACTTCCGCTTCTGTATCGTACGCTCACAAACGTGCTTCGCTATTGGTTTACCCGATCAGCGCGTCACCACCACTAGTCTTGCCCATTCTTGTCGCACGATGGCGCTAAAATTCCTAATTAATTTCCAATATAAACACTAGTTATGTCTCAACAACATGCGCGGTTTTTACTGTGAGATATCAATTCGTCATTTTGGTTTTTGGCAGCAGCGAAATCTGTATTTTAGAAAGCGATCATCAAATCAAAAGTGTCTCTGAGGTGTATCAGTTCAGCACAGTAAAATAAAGACTGACCTATTCTCCCTTATTAGGCCCCTGGTCCTTGTTTTACGAGGTGCATTTGGCTTGTGTAAATATTCGATGTATATTTCAACAGATTTTAACTAAAATGTGATAATGTGCGACATCTTATACAACTGTGTGTAAATGCATGCATAACTTCTCTCATTTAATGGTTCATGTTTTATGTTCTGTAGGTCTGCAGATCTCCAGTGCTGCCACGTTGCCTAAATAATTTGTTGCACTACAATGAAGAATTTATTTACTCTGATGGTTTTGAGTTATTTTAGACGTAGAAAAACATGTCACTCATTCCATTTAGCTCGGATGTAACCAAAGCGCGCCTCACTATAAGGTCACAGCTATGTGGACAGCTGTTCTTTCGGTCTTGTGCTGATTTTCATGGTTTGGGCAAGTTCCAAGGGAAAAATGAACGCTTCAACATGCAGTGATATATTAGATAATAGTGTGCTTCCAGCTTTCCCCCATGCACTAACATGAGGTTCATGGTTTTCCCAGCCTGACTGGTCTGCACAGAACACCTGAACCGACCCCAGCCAACACCTTCGGGGTGAATTGAATTGTTCCTGATGTCATTTAGAGCAAATTTCTGCAATCAGGCTCCGAAATCTTCACCCAAAGCGCAGAAGCAGCTGCAGCGCCATACTGCATTAATGCCGCTGGTCTGGGAATGAGAAGTTAATGATCACTTATGGGTGTAATTTGCAAGCAGTCCACATACTTTTGGAGATGTAGAGTATATCAGATTCTTAATAGGAGTCACAAGAAGCAGTGCTGCGCAACAACAGAATTAATTTAAAAAACACACAAGACATAGGAGCTCCGGCTTCTGCTGCGAGTACTGAGCGTTCGAGTTTGCATGGAGTTTTTATCTTGGCCAGAGCACAAAGTGTCTCTTCACACAGTCTTGATTCATGACTTTGTACTCACCAAACTGTTTTTGACTCATGGAGACTTGGAAGTTTTTTATTGAGGGAGAAGAGTGGACCCCTAAATTAAGGCTGCAGACACATTGGACCACTTTGCGCGCCGCCAGGGTCATCATAACGCACCGTATGAGCTGTATGGTGTTTATACTGGGAGTACGAGCTGGTATGCAGGACAGTCTTCCTGTCCTCGTCCTGGGATGACCCTCCATACAGCTCCCAGCACATCCTCCACTTCCTGAACGAGTCCTTCGTGCACACTGTGTGCTGATGCTCGCATCTCAGAGCTCTTGTTTTGTGATAATCTTTCTGTAGTGATAGTCATCGTGTTTGCTGTAAAGCACTTTGGCACAAACAGGTTTATTTTTAAAGAGCTCTATAAATACATTTGACTTTGACCTTATGGAGCGTTACACACACACACACACACACACACACTGTCCTCTGTATGTTTACCCTCCATATTTCCCTGCCGGTGCCTCCTCGGCCCTCTCCTCTCAGACCCCCTGCCTTTAATCTCCTTATTAAATTTAATCCTCATTGCCAAACTGTAAGCATACCACATATTTAACTGACTTCTGCTTGATGCTCAACCAGGAAACCTTTGGCGAGTCCTTCCGTTCACACCATTTTAAGAAGGAGTTAACCTGTGAGCTAACGTCTGCGGTGTGTCACGCTGGATGAGCGCTGAACCGCTGTAATCTTTGGTAATTACGTTTGCTTCACTTGTCTTTTCTCACATTCCCCATCTCGCTTCTTTAAAAGCATACATTTTACATTTTTATGTCCTCCTATGTTGACTTAGACAGTAATGGATTCTCTCGGAAAAGCCTCGGTCCCAGGAGGTCGCTCTCCTCGGTCCTGCGTCTTTTCCAAGTTGATGCATTTTTTTTATTTCCAAAGTATCCTGTAATACAATTCACAAAGAACTCTGGAGTTAATGAGCACCCCAAACGTATGCAATCCTTCTGCAGCTAAGATTAATCTAAAAAAGCTGCCAAAAGATCAGAGCATGTACACAACAAGGCCAAAAGTATGTGGACACTCGATCACAATCGACTGTTGAACGTCTCTTTGGGAGACGGAGGGCTACAGCAGCCTCCTCTCTGAACATTTCACTCTTTCTTTTATTTCACTTCAGCTTTCCTCTGTTTAAGGCAGGTGGGACTCCCTTTAGCCTTTAGCGTTGACTATAAATCCAGCTTCAGAGGTGCTAGTGCGGTGGGTGTATTATTGAACATCAGAAGCTAACTGTTCCCCCTGCTTTCACTCTCTGTGCTAAGCTAAACCCATCCCTGGTCCTAGCTCTCAAAACATGGAAGCATTCTTCTTCCCTTAAAGGGCTCAAACCATGAAACCCCAGAGCCAAAGTGGACAGGAGTGTCCACATACTTTTGGCCACATGGTGTCTTTGGAAGTAGACCAAGTGTCCATTTGAAATAACACACAGTAATTAACACCAGCAGAAAGATGATGTTGAAACAGGCGTGCTGCTTCCATAAATCCACACTGGATCCAGCCAGTGTTTAGAAAACGTTCCCCAAACACTCCCTGTGCTTCCCTCTCGTTCCCCCGCGCGGTGTAGGCTTCCACCATTATGTACATACTTTCAGAGCTGTCCTCACCTGACCACGGCAGCTCTCCCGCTCCGCCGTCCTCACCTGACCTGATTGGAGAGGAAGCAGGGAAATGTATGGGCGACGGTGAGGGGAGGAGAGGGGAGGGGCCGGGCTCACGCTTATATAAGAGGCCTCTAATGCATACAGAGCGCATGCCACGTGCACATAGCTGTCCCTGATCTTCTCAAGAGTTTGTGCATGATTTCTATGGAGAGCGGCGATGACACAAAGGAGGGAGACAGACTGGCTGGGAGCTACTGTTGGAGCTGGTCCACATAAGGTCCTTTTGGGGGAGGGGAGGGGTGTACAAGGGAGAGAAAGGGGCCGAGGGGGGAGGCATTAGTAGGCTGTCCTGTCCCCTTTGGATCCTGGTTCTAGGATTTGCATTCTCCTGCTCCACTGTCCTGGCAAACACACATGTTCAAAGTTCTTCCTCGCCATGTTTGGAGGGAGGAAGTCCACACAGAGATGGAGGCGAGGAGCTTCGGCTGCTGGCTCACATGCACAGAACATGTACAGCACACCGTGTACTGTGTGTAGCTGCGGATGTGTGCGCATGTGTGTAGCTATTCACACGAGGAAAAAGCCAGAGGAAGCAGGCTGGAATAAAACGGGCTGTCTGCAAACAGTCTTTGGGATTCAACCATACACTGCAATTGACAGCGCAGCTGGCTGCAATGTTCTCCTGCTGTTGAGTGGAAAATTCCTGTTGTGACGGAGCATGAAGTGTGTGTATGTGAGAGAGGGAGGGCGTGTGTGTGTGTGTGTGTGTGTGTGTGTGTGTGTGTGTGTGTGCATGACACACATGAGAGCAGAGAAGGAGGGCGATCCAAGGGGGCCGGGCTATCGTCCAAACAGCTAGCGAGGGATTGGTTGGCGGAAAAGCTGCCTTTGTGAGATCACAGCCCCCACAACAGCTTCCACCCACATGGCGGACTTCATGTGAAAAGATCCACCCTGCCCACACCAAATTCATGAAAAACTCTGTGTTCTGCAGGAAGTGCAGCTTCAAGTCATTCACATCTCCTGCTGCACACTAATAGACCCAATTACACACTTCTCCAGATGAGTCAGAGCCCGGCGAAGTGCAGCAGCTTTGCCTTTGTGCACATGCAGTCAGAGAGCAGTGATTCGCAGGTCACCCGCAGCATTAATCTGGTTACAGGTCGACACAGAAGGTGGGACGAGAGTGATGTCACAACTTTCATCCTCACGTCAAAACAAATACCTCAAAGCTCACGATCTGCTGCGGCATTTCAGACAAAGCCTTTGAGTGTCGATCATTTCTGTTAGTTATTATCTGTAAAGCTGCACTAATCAATATTTTTACACTGACAAGAGTTCAGATGACTACTCATACTATGAGAAGAGGATTATCAGCGGACTCTGGAGCGTTTTAGCGCCTTTTAGCTCAGTGTTTTTGCTTCTTCTAATCTGGAAATACTGACAGGAAACATTTCTTTGATGCTTTAAATACATTCTGCTGATAATATTTACACACTTTCACTTGAGTAACGTTTTGAATGCAGGACTTTTACTTAAAGAGGAGTTAGCATGTTAGCTAAAACATGAGCGTGTTCACTGGATATTTTAGGCTAAAATTCGTCAGCTGGTCAGAAGCACGTCTCCAAATTAATGCTGTCGTTGATTTGTGTCGGCTGGATGTGTAAATACATGCAAAAGTAGTTTACCATAACGTCATAAAATGTTGTGTTTAGCGGTGGCTCCACTGCCCCCCAGTGGCCAAAAATGTATTAACGCTGCTTTAAAAAGGCACCTCAATCCAAATTTGTTGTTGGAAGTCAGTGAATTTTGTATTTTGCCTCGTCACGAAGCTTAAATCAAAATGTTTGTATTCAGCATTTGTTATGTTTACTGTCTGTTTGTGCACACATTCATGTAATTTCCTCTGCACAAGCTTCAACAAACACGTTTTTCTCACATGATAATAAAAGTTGACATTTTTTTCACCTTTTGGTCACAAAGTTCTTCCTCATTCGACCACCAGATGGCGACACTCTGTCAGACTGGATGTGTTGCTCTTAGGTGACCTTTCATAGCCTGTCCGTCACCGCAGACCTTTACTCCACATCATCATTTGTTTTCTTCTGTCTCAGGTCGCACTGGATCCTTGTTTGAACAAGAAACATAAATCACATTTCACGTGCCTGTTTTTTTTTTTTTTTTTTTTGCCTCTCAAGGCTTCTTGGAGACACATTACTCCATATTTGTACTGTACGAGTTTAAGGTGTCACCAGGGAGCTGATGACAGGCTTTCCACAATTTGCTGAGCTTCTCGGCTGCTAACCTTAATCCAAATTGCCCCAACTTGCAGTGAAAGCATGTAGCATAAAGCCATGACACGAGGATTTACAGGCTAGATGTAATAATGTGGGTTTTTTTTTTCAGCTTTTCTGTAAAACAGCACCAGCTGGAGCTCACTGAGGGGCAACAACTCATCATCAGCAGAGATGCACTGAATTAAGCTAATTTCTTTCCCTTTTGGAGCGAGCGTGCAGGCCGACAGCCCTCCCATCTGTGACGACGACTCACTCCAGCTTGAAGAATTAGCCGCCGCAGCCTTGTGACCGGCTGTCCCTCGCTGGGAAACCTCACAGCACTCTGAGAGACATCTGATTTGATCTGTCAATAAGTCAGACAGGATATGGTGTGACATGTGCTGATGAACTGAGCAGTGCTGCCAGCGCCCGTCTTTCCACTCCGACACTGATTTGACCAGACAAACCTTGTTTACTCCTCATTTAGCCATTATTCCAGCCCACCGACTTTACATCCTTTTGCTGCGTGCAACTGTTAAGAACATTGTTTTTCAATTATGCAAATATTCTTCACCAAAGGGAGGTGCTTGCACACCGCTGGCAAACACTGTCCTCAATCTAAGTAGGATTACGGGCTCATCTTGGATTATGGTACATGGGCACATTTACATTTTCATCTATAGTCACTGAAACCTGCATTAGGAGTGCGGATGATGTTTCAGAGAAGTGTTGATGCAGTGATAATGTGCTGTTCGTCTTTCACAGGATAATAAAACACCGCGCTGATGCATCTGTATTTAGAAGATTTCCAGCTGTAATCTTCAATACCGTCGTGGCATTTATTTCTACGGACAGACACCTGAAACTCCATATACAGCCGCACATAACAGAGACAATGAGGTGATAACAAGAAAAGGTTTTTGTGGGTTTAATTTATTAGTCCATTAATGAAAACCCTCCAGCACATGACGTAGCTGGCTGGAGAACTGAGAGCCAAAAAGAGCCAGTGAGATGTAAATTTAGTCACATATTTATTACATAAATATATAGTAAAATAGACCAGCGACAATTACCATAAAAATATCTTCCTTTAAAACCCTGACCATAAACAAAGGTTTGAAAATCACACATCGACATTTACAAACACACTGATTGTCTGGACCTGTCATAAGCAGCCCACCACAAAAACCTGACATCACACCACCCACTGGACTCGTGTTGGGAGGAGGAAGAGGAGGTAAGACGGGGGTGGCGGGTGCTCAGGAACGGCAGGGGATTGGGTAATTGCGGGGAGGACAGGTCCAGGTGAGAAGGGGTTGGGTGTGATGAAGGCGTGGGTGGTGTGAGAGGAGATCACAGTAGATATTCGGATGTTTCCTGCGCAGGTGTGTGTTTGCGTTTATTGAGAGACGAGACAGTGTGTGTTTACTGAGCCCAGAGCGTCGCCTAAAGCTCGACTGTGTGTCCTTGCATGTTTGTTTGCTCCTGTGCTTCCCGGAAATGAATCCTAAATATTGTTCCTTTGCTTTGTCTGTGTCAGAGATTTCATCTGAGAGTTAAACAATAATTACTCTGATATAATCAAAAATAATAGAATATTTTCACTATTGTCTGGTTCAACCTGCACCAGATACCAGGAGGCTGGGGTGTGTTGAATGAGGGGTTTACGTAGTATCCTGCAGAAAAGTAAACTGAATAAACCTTTAAATACTTTAAACTACTGCTTGTTTGAACCTGAAAATATAGATTATCTGGCACCTCTGGATAGACATAAGGAGGGAGCTCTGCTCAGTACAGCCAATGGCATGTGCCTCCCTGTGTCCTCTGCTCTGCAGGAGACTCCAGCCGAGGACCAACCTGCAAACTCTGTACTGATTTCAACACAGACGCTCATCTGGACTCCCTTTGGCTTCGTTTGCGCTCTAATCTCCTTTTGCATGTCCTGATCTGGGACCGCAGTACCAGCAAACCAGGACGTTTCAGTCAATCACAAAATCCAGAACAGGAAGAATGTTGAAAATATGAACCCTCAGGACGGAAAACAGGCTTCTTAGTTACTTGTAAGGTGGTAAAAATGTTCTTTTTACTCCAAGAAAGAGCTCTAATGTTAGTAATTTACAAAAGTAAGTGGACACCAAGATGGCCATTGTGGAAAAGTTTTACAAATACAAAACTTTTGTGGACTAAAAATTAATTAAAGAGTCTTAATTGACCTTGTTTGCAGTTAAGTCCTGAAAGGTTTTTCAGGCTAATAACGGTGGTTTAAAATACTTTTTTGGACTGCGGGGGATTTTTTGATTTCAGTGACCACTAGGACAACCTGGCAGCTCGGCGCCGTATCCAGCTCTCTAAACACATCCGTGGTCAATACAAAGGGTTTAAAATCAAAGATGGCTCCGTGCTGCACATTAAAACGTCAATCACCATCACACGCATTCTGCCACCGGTGGCAGCACTGAGCACTCTGCTGCCGGGCAGCACTCCAGACTGCGAGTGAAGAAGATATCCCGCGCCATCTTTGATTTTAACTTCAGAGACTTTTCTCAGTCAAAGCGATTCTTGATGCTTTGACAGTTTTTATCCACCTTTGTGAGCAGCAAAGACTTCCTTCAGCGTCCTTCCTGTAATGGATTTTATGAGCTGCTGAGTGGCTGAGATGTCCAGGTGTCAGGAGACGTCCATCCAGGACTGTCATACATACAAAGACAGTCCTGGACCAGGACGGGGGACAGACTCTCCTTCAACCTCTTGCACTCTGCTGTTCCCAGACGTCTCCAGAGATAAATAAAATAAGAGGACTTATCTGAATCATAGTTTGCATCTGTGACAACAGGTGGACATGCGTTCACATCCTGTCTTTGGCACCTTCCCACTAACCCTGATCCTGATCGGTCAGGTCGTGACCCCTGAGTGTCTGCAGAACACGTCATAGTTTTCCCAGCAGCCTCTGCAGTCACAGTGAAGCAAGGAACTCTTGAAGGAGTGATACAAAAGTAAGAAAAGTAGTTGTGTTAGCTGTTGAAGTTTGTGGTTTATAGCTCATTCGGATGTTTATTGTAAGTTCTGTAAAACATCTACTGCTGGTTTGGTGAAGTTATAAGCTGTGTTTCCATAGTCATAAATATACTGAGCAGGCCGAACAGGAACCTCGAGAAAGAAAGCAGAAAGGAAAAGTTAACCCAGAGATCTCCACCGCTGCAGACTTTGAGGTCGACTTCAGTTTGTTTCTGTTGGTTGAATTTGCTGAAATATTTACTCACACAAGGTTTGCAGAAGGTGTTGTGTTTAAGTGTCCAGACCTCCAAACCGGCATCATTATGTTAAACCAAGACAGAGTAAACTCGTCACCAGCGCTCCCTTCATCTGTTTACTTCACCTTGATTAATCATGTTCTCCGATGCACCTGTCTTCTCTGTACAGGTGTGTAAACATTCCTTTCAGTTTGAACCTTTCATCATGTAATAGACTGTGAAATAGTGAATACAGACACGTAGACAGTTCATACACATTTGTACAACATAACCCCATCTAGAAATAAAGTCTGACATGGAAACATCTACCAGCACCAACTGCTGCATACAAGACGTAGAACTTGTCGCGTCCACCAGGTATCTGCTTTTTAGTGAAACATCGGTCCTGCTGTCGAAGACGCCGCTGAAGCATAGTGTGTTTTTGCTAAAAGTTTCCAAGTACGTACTATAAGCATGCTAAGCTTTCTGTACATGCAACACTGAGTTCTTTCCATTGTAAACACTGTGAGCAAAAAGGTGGTACAGTAAAGAAGATGTTCCCAGTGGACATGAAACCTTAGAGGTGGTTGTTGGTGATTTGCTGGTGCTGTAAAAAGTGGCTTGGACCTGCTACAGAGCGGAAAACGGTTCATAAATTGATCCCTTTAGCTGAGCAGAGAGCATTTCCTCCGGTTTTGCATACAACAGTGGGCCTGTGGACTGTATGTGCCAAGAGAGGTGAGTGTGTATGCTCTGAGGATGCTTGACAGGACAGAGGACGAGGGAGACGTGTTGGACAGGGCACAGAGACGAGAGAGGACGGAAAGCACCCTTTGAGGCCGGTTTATCAAACCTGAGCAGTTCTGAACCAATTCAAAACCTTATTTTCAACCTGACAAACATTGCATATTTTTCCCAAAACCACAATACAATTCACACGATTCATCTAATCTGCGATCTATATCTCTGATTGATAGACTATCAATAGATGAGCTCATTTGTGTACATTCTTAGCTGTCTAGGCATGTCATTTCCCAACCCGTTTACAAAAATATCCCCATGACTATGAATCTCCTTGCAGATAGTCCGAGCAGCACAAAAACCTCGACTCGCCACGGTTCCACCGATAAGTGCTTTTAGTTGTGTCTTGGGATTTGGTGTACTAGGCAACAGTCTGAAAACAGGACAATGACAGTGTCCACTCAAAGCTATTCTGAAGTCTAGAGGCCAGATTGAAGGGATGGGGCGAGGCGGTGTCGCGTTACCTCACGATCAGTACATCGTTCTATTTACACAACGACACACAAGCGACGGCTGTGAAACAGAATATTAACAGTCACAATTTAAACAGTCTGAACGCGTTTCTTAACGTTTCCTGATGAAAATCGATGATGCGCCCAATAAGCAGATTTGGCACTTTGATTACATTGTTCAGCTCGTGGGCTTAAATATTCTCCACAGTTTTATTTTAGCTGTGGTAATGTTGGATTGAGTCAGAACCTAAAAATCAGTCTCGGGAGTCCTCAAACTGCTCACATCCGGCACGCTAAATCAGCTCCCCAGCATGCAAGCCGTCATCGTAAATCCTCCAGCCTCCCACGAAACACGCTGCGGGACGGCAGAGGAGGGATACAAAGGTAATCAATAAGGCCATCACTTGGAAAGAGAAACAAAACTGAAAAGCCGTGAACTGCATTCGTGGCAAAAATCTGCTGTTCCGTGAGCAACAGCCTGGCTTTTGTTTGTGGGGATTGTTGCATCTTTTCTTTTGAACTAATACCACCCCCCCCATCATCATCTCCTACTACTCCACCACTCCCACGTATGAATGTGTTTCAAGACCCCCTGCCTGCTTTTTGCTCTCTGTTAGCCTGCTGAACACAATATTAGTTACATTCTTCAAAGGAAATAATACATGTCTATGACAGGCCTCTGCTTCACAGGCTCCTGTCACATACCGCGGCCTAAAAAGGTGCTTTTGAGGGGTTCGGGGGGGGGGGGGGGGGGTGGGAGTGAAGCAGGTCGATCGGATATCAGCACCACAGACGTTCATAGCAAAGCGTCACACACTGAACACGGTTCTCTCACATGAACATGGACGCTGATATTCACATGCACACGCCTATATACATGCACAGCCTTGGTTCGAGCCATGCCAATCTTTCAGTACATCAAAGAGTTAAACAGTAAGCACACTGAAATAGAAAAGCCTGTGGACGGAGGAACACAGACAGTTCCTCTGCCCCTCCACCCAAGTGTGGATGGAGCCCGGCTTGGACGGGAGCCATGTATGTACACCGTTAGCCAACTGGGTGAGGGAGAGCTGGATATTGCTGCTGGCACTTTGACCGTAAAGGGAGAAAGTGCAAAGACTAGACTATTACTGACAGTCAGAGCTGAAGCTGTTTTTGTACACTCTGGCACGTTTATGAGAAAAGTCAAAATGTGATTTATTTGGGATCACATGATCAAGTTGGACTGTTGAAATAAAAATAGGCTGGCCCGAGTAATATAGTAATAAAAATAAAAAAAAGTCTTGAAAAGTGTGTTTTGATTGTTCGATGGAAACCCATTTCTGCCAAGAAAAAACATTTGACATTTACATGCAGCACGCTTGACTTCCTCTTTCAAAGTTTTGACATAAAAACTCAGAATTTTGATTTGAGTATCTCATCACTTAGATTTATGAGTATTTTGGTTATTTCTCACTGTCGAGTCAAACTGGAGACCAAGAGGCAAAATCACACAGAACAAACCTAAGTGCTGCCTGAAGCGATTAACCCTAATCCTGACCAATCATCACCCCTCATGCTTGAACCAAACCGACCCCAGCAAGGAATACAAGTACGAGCCAATCAGAGGCAGAGAGGGGCGGGACGGTGCAGAAGTGAACGTGCTAACAAACAGAAATGGAGAAGATGCCGCAAGGAGTTTAAATGTGCAGGTCTGATGCATCGACAGAGGCAGCCTGAAGATGCTGAACTATAAAATAATCTGAGAGTTTCCCTGCAAAGATCACTGCTGCTACCACGTTAGCCTCACGCCACGGAGTTTGGTAGCCAATAATTTATCTCTTCAGTTTGTCTGTTTTCTATAATCTATTCATGAATCTGATGATGCTTGAGGAAGATGAGAAGGTGTTGATGGTTTGTCAGTTACATCTGAAGTACATTCTGTTTCCTTTTGGCCACAAACGTGAAATAATGAATAATAAAACTATGAATATTATCTGTATAGAGTTCTAGGTATAGCGGGTTATGATGGCTTTAAAAAGGACTGCATAATTTTGTGTTGCTTTAAATAAATATGATTATAAAATGCTTTATGCTAAATGCAATAAAATACATACGTTACCTGTTAAGACAAGAGTTATGACAGCAGTGGGCATTAGCTTATTCTGTATTTAACGTGTGGAAATGTATAAATTAAGTGAGATAAGGCACTAATGCTTAATGTTTTTTGCAATTAAGTTGCTTATTTACATTTACCTGTAATAGCATATCTGTATATATATATATATATTTATTTATTTCTGTTTTATTTCCATTCATAGGTTTTCAAGCAATTAGGTCCGAGTGGAGTCCAGTTGAAAACCTTCTAGTCGATGCATCAGCCACACATGGGGAAGCTGCACATTTTCTTTAAGCATCACGACACGTTTCACTGATTTCTGACAGAGAGAAACGACCAAATGTGATTTCCATGAGATCGACGGCCGCTGTCTCCTCTTTGTTCCTCCTTGATTTCTGTTTCCTCTCTCCTATGTTTTCACTGTTACCTTCTCTGTGCTAAGTCCACAACACACTAGACTTTAAACGAGCTTAGCCTCTGTTGCTGCCCTGTTAGCATAGCCACAAGCCTAGCCTAGCCTATGCTACACACCTAGCATACAGCCACTCACAGCTAACTGTTCTGCCTTTGCAGATAGTGTCTCTCTTCTACATGTTTCCTTCAGAACAGCTCATCTCTGCTAGCGTTACCTTAGACGTCGGAGACCCTCCAGGTAGCTTCAGCCACAGTGAAGTGATAGCACTAGCGTAGCTGGCAGATGATGATTATTTCTGTTTGGAGGCATGGAAAGTTAGGAGCAACCGGTTGCTGCTCTGCTGCCCCCACCGAAAGGGTTAAACTATGAATACCATGAATTACTTTGTCCAGGTGCTCTTGTGTTTACCATCAGACACATCGGTTAGCTTCTCAATCAACCTCCTCTTCTTGGTTAAAGTGGTGACAGTCTTATTTTTCTGTAACAACAGTGTGTTTTCTTCAGTAATACTTCAACAAAATGTGCCAATGTGAAATCTGGAGTGCCTCAGGGCTCTGTTCTTGGCTATCTGCTATTATATGTAGTTGTTGAATTAACTGCTATGCTGATGATGCTCAGCTGTCTGTTTAGCGACACCTGGTGGCCCATCATCCTCTCTGGTTTATATTCTACACAATTAATTTTGTCATCTTGTATTCTGTACACATCTATTTCCTGTCTGTCTGCTGTGGACGAGCCTGCTGTGTCTCTTCCTGATTTTGGAGGATTTCTTTCCTTATCTGAATCAAGGTTTTCATGATAGAGGGTGCACACATTTTCAAGCCCCTTCAGGCAAACGTGTGATGTTGGACTTCAGAGATAGAACTGACTTTCTGGCAGAAATGGGCTTCCATACAGTGCAGCTCCAAACCTGAACAAACACAATGCACAAACACTCCAAGCAACAGACAACACTCTCCCACCTGCACACATGAAGAAATGTGTTTTCAATTAGGGTTAAGAAAGCAATGAGGGCACGATTCTTTGTGGCCGAGATAGACTCAGGATTGAAACCCTTGAAACCTGGATGTCTACACCTTTTCAATCTGGATCCAGGACCGAACACAGAACAGAAAAAAAGGTTCATTGCTGATGGTAAATTGAGGAGACAAAAAAAGATGAGCTAACAATGGTTTTTCATCTAAGGTTCATCATCATTTATTAGAAAATGTTCTTTTACCTGAGAGAATCCTTCAATAGCTTCCTTTACCCAGTCACAAAAAGTGGTCTTTGTTTGAGTGTGTGTGTGGGTGTGTGTGTGTGTGTCTAGAGCGGGTCTAGCTGATGCTCTCACGGGTTAGGGTAGGCTCATTTTAAAAGCAATCATGAGATTATTATTCTCCCACAAATGTATAAATAAGATCTGATGAGACGAGAAATACGCCAAAAGGTTCACTCACTCACTTATTGCACTTCATTAAAAAATAGTTGTAAACTTTATAATTAGTCATTTAATGTCTTTGCCTAAAGGCTGAAACTCTGTTTATATTCGGGTTAAACTAATTTAAAAAGCATTAAATGGTGGAAAAGGCAATTGGCTTGGATGCAATTTTTTATTTTGTCACAATTATTACCACCAAAGATTCTTCCACTTATCGTGGGTTGGTTTGGGCCGTTCAAAGTGCTTTTTAGTTAAGTGCTCAAGTACAACTGATGGTCAGCAGGTTGCAGATGATCCTCTCAGTGGGGCGATGCAGATTTTTCAAATCCTTTCCTCAAGTCTCAAAAGCAGAGGCTTAAGTAAACTCGCTAAGTGCATCCCACTGAAGGACATCAACCAACCAGAATACTCTTTAACATTACATTAACTTGGTCGCAGGAGAAATTAAAGCTTCACACACATATTGCAGAAGGACTAAATTTAGGGGCTTGTCTCAATCTTGGAATTTGAGGCTGTGGGGCCTTAACGATCAACCCACCAAACAATGAGAGAATCGCATCAAGTAGACATAAGTAAACCCAAACAACACACAAATACAGACACACACACACACACCACTTTCTGAGCAGTTTACAAAAAACAGCACATCTCGTAGAATCCTTATTCTCCACAACATCCCCAGTACCCCTCCTCCTACTGGTTCTCTGAGACCTGGACTACCGTGAACAGTTACCAACCCTGAGGACCAGCCAGCCAGCTGGGCTAAAGGCCAGCTCGTCCGGGTAGTCCTGACCCTCGCCCACACGAAGTAGCAAGGGTCTCCAGGTCACACAAAGAACCTCTGGAATTCCAGCAAGGCCGAATTTGATTTCAGAAGCGAGGCGGGCTCGTTGTTGTTACGCCAAGCTCGTCTTTCGAAGGGAGCTGGAGGGAAATTGCATAGACATCTTGCTACTTGCATGTCTTCACAAACTCTACATTTGGCATAAGGGGGGGACCAAACACAACCATAAAACCAAAAAACATGACAGACAATCTCCACCCTTGTCCAATGTGTCAACATGTAAGAATAAACCCAGGATCATAATATAGGAGGGATGGGCTCGGAGGCCCCGCAGAGCCAGCCTGGAAACCCTCACTTTGTTTGTTGTGGTCTGCAAATGCAATTTGCTTGAGTTAGGGGTGTCATTATAGACCAAAATTACTTTCAGCTTTAACCAGTCAGAGCCGAAAACAAATACGGTGCTCAGTTTAAACTGTCATCATCATCATCTCAGACTCCATTTACACTTCGCTTCATGTGTCTTGGGCAGATCGGAAAGGTGCTGGATCTGAAAATGTGAATGCATCCAAGAAGCATTAAATATGGACTGAAGTCTGGCTGCTCAAACCAGCTCCAGCGTTCTAGCCAGATGTTGAAAAGGTGTAAATGCAAAAGTAATCTTTGCTCCTCCTCAGTGTAACTACGACAGTAAGATATCTATGGATGCTCTCTGCGCCTCCACAGCTCCTGATAGCTGTCATGATTGAAGCTAAAGTCTTGTTTCAATTAGCCGTTGTTCCATTTTTTAGCTAGCAAGCTTGCGTGTGTCTGACCGATGGAGACGCACATATGTGGCTTCAATCCCATCTGCATTTCATCAAGACACTTGACGAGTGTAAATGGGGTCTCGACTCGTCTAAACTGGTCCAGGTTTACGCTCAGTCCTCTTCCGGACGACCTTTTATCAAACACTGAGCTTGAGGGATTTTTCGGCTGGCTCCTGGGAGGCGTCGGGGTGGTGGACAAATGGGGGAATCCACTTTGGACTTTTCCAACTACGATGTGGGTGCGCTGCAGCCACGTGAGCTCACAATCATGTCAAATAATAACCTGCTAACGTTCTGTTCGCCTCTCCCACCTCCCGCTCGACCCGACATAACAACCTCGCCGCCCTCCTGAACTTCAGCTGCTGTGGCTGCTGGCGACACTCACACCGATAGTTTGGAGCGACTGGATCTGATTCCACAGATGAACACACACACACACACACAACTGTAGGCATTCATGTGTAGCGTGTCACACAGTGAGAATATGAGGGGTACGGATCTATCTCTTTGCAAACAAGAAGAGGCACTGGGTTTACGATTAATGTCACGGGGCACTTGATAATGGATCGGCATGCACATGTGAGAGAGTGCACACAAACGTACGAAGCGTTACACATGACTTTCTTCCCTCGAACGTGACAGCGGGATGGAGCGGTTAAATTTACTCTGCTGCGATAAATCTTGAGTGTTGTATGTTTTTGTATTTACATCCTTGGTTATGGCCAAAATAAAACGGAACGAAAATAAAATCAAAACAGAAAACATACAAAAATACATAACATAGTATTGCACCTTGCAGATGGGCAATATATATATTCTCAGTTTTGTTGGTTGTTTGTAACGTCTGTGTGACACCACTATCCTTTCTGCTGGTGTGTGGAAGTTAGGTTGTGGGTGCCGGGCTCAGGTCCAGCCCCCTCCTGTCAGCTACATTCAATACCATAAAACACTCAGCCATTACAAAAGTCTTAATCCCTCAGTCTCTGGGCCATTCACATTTTGAGTTGACTGTCTATAAACTGTGCCTTTTAGCTGGAGAAGTGCTCACATTAGCAGATGATCTCTAATGTCTTTCTCATGTTTGTGTTGCATCTCCCATCATCCGAGGACCAAATCGATAAGATAGAGAGCACAAAAGCTTGAGGGAAGAGTCCTTTTGTAACTTCTACTGATGCGTACACACAAGCACATATTATCTTAACATATACATTTTTTTTAAATCTATATATGCATCTCTGAACTTTCACATGTGCCTGCAGAATATGACTCCTCCCCAGTTCCTTTGAGTTTTGTGTTGTGTGAGGTATGACGAGATTGTTTCAGTTTTTTTTTTTCAGTTTTTTTCCTTTTTTTCTTTTTTTGTGTTTTCGGTTTCTGTTGCATTATTTTTCCTGTTAAGTTTTTATCTCCAAAGTTGTATTTCATAAAAAAGAAACAAAATATAAAAAAGAAATTCCTGTTTTTGTTGGTTGTAAATTCCTCCTGATAAAAGGGGACGGACAGCTGGACAGACACACAGACAAACAGATCAGTTGGCTTATCAACACAAACTATAGATGTGAAAAAGAAGTGAAATATTTTCTATGTTACACTGCACGCATGGTCAAAAAGTGACTACAGCTGTTTTTTTTTCCTTTTTTACACAGAGCAGTTTAAGCATCAAAAAACAAACAGAAAAATAAGAAAACAATGATAAAATGAAAAAAAAAAATCTCCAATCATTTTGTTCAGGAGTCTTTTTTTAAAGTCATCTCTTTTCATTTTGTTTTGTGGATTTATAATCATTTCATATATCTTTTTTCTTAATCTAAATCAGACTCAGAAGGTAAAGCAGCATTATGACCCCTTCTGTCACGCACACATACCCAGTCAGCTCACGAGAACAAAGGACATCAATAGGGTTTTTTCTTTTTCAGTTCTTTTACAAAGATGTGTTGGAATTCCAAACCTGCATCTCTGGAATAAGGGATCTCTTTCTGATCCTCGCCATGTGAAAGTTGGAGGGTATCCGTTTGGAGGGAGCTGAGGGGGGGCGGGGGGCATTTAGGGTGGTCAGCGGGCACGGGAGCGGGGGCTCATACGGGGTTGCTGTAGGAACTGAAGAGGAGACATATTCCTACATCGCCGTCTCCTCGTCCTCCGAGTGTTCGTTAACATCGTCTCTACAGCCGGCCATATCGCCCTCTCTTGCCCATGTCCGTGACGGCGGTGAGGGTCGAGGCCCTCAGCTCTGTGTCTCCTGTCCCACGCTTTCTTCCTCTCTCACATTCTCGCGCTCAAGTCTCTCGTTCCCATCGCTGCTGCTTTGCCGTTCACATTCATCCGGTGGTGCTCCGTAAAGGGCAGTTACGGCCAGCCTTGTCTGACAAGGGAGAGGCCTGGATCCCGTTTGATTTGTCAATGATTCTGGGTCAATCTCGGGGCGTCCCACTCAGCGGTGAGTGGGTGTGATAGCTAGGGTGCTCGGGGAAGAGGAGAGGGGGAGAGAGGGTGATAGTGGAAGGGGAGGCTCTGAATTTGAAATGTCACCGGCTGACTCTGCTACAGGAGGGATGATGAAAAGGAGTACTACAGGGAGAAGGAGTAAGTGCTACACAGCCCTCCGACCGTCCTGTGCAGGGATCTCTCTGCATCCCCGGTCGGGCCGGTTTCAGGTGAGGGACATGTGCTGTTGGTCTAATACTGACACGGGGACAGGTTTGGGACTGAGCCCACTGCGGCTGCCAGCCTCTGTTACACAGAGCAGCCAAAACTTGAAAACTGCCCTGTTCTGCACAGAGCAGCGGGGAAGCTAATTGGTAATCCAACAGGGGGTGGTAGTTAAAGTTGGATGAGTAAGGGGCCGACGAGAGGACTGCTGCAGTAGTGCAAAAAATTCCACTCCAACACCAGCCTGGCTGGGTGGGGGCTGTTATGGTGGTGACGGGGTGTAATTCAGTCAGAGCTAGGCTCCAGAAAGGGCACTGTCACGGGCTAGAGGAGGGCAGGGCAGGCGGTGGATTATGCTTGTGGAGGGGGATCTTCTGGGAGTCAGATCAGACCAAAGGCGGCGTTCCAGTCCCTCTCTCCTCCCTGCATCGCTCTGGATGTTGAAGAAGTGAGGCTTGGCCATCTGTGACGATTACCCACGATGCCTGCCGCACGTTGCTCTGCTTAGGTACTTCTGAGGGGTGCAGATCACCCATCCTGTACAGGTGCCCAGTATGAACTACTGCTTGGCATTGAGTATAAAACTGGTTTTCTGAGTCTTTCTTTTCGTGCATTCTCTTCTCGAGAGAGTGGTGAACCCAGTTAGACTCGGCCTGGCCCCAGAATTGGAATGAACAGAGCGGGCTTTTCTAATCAAATCAACATTCTCGAATGGTCATCTGGCTAGTACGCCACGATATCTGCCATGGATATCCGCAGTGAGATATTACTGCTATAGTGGTGAGCGGTGGTAAAGTGCATGACACTAAAAGAGCTCTTGGATCGCTTCATTTCAGTCGAGAACATTCCACCTTTTTACGTCTAATGCACCGTCCACGCGTGAAAGAAAGCTTATTTCCAACATCCAATGGCAGTCATCATGAGTGTACTGTGGAAGATTGCTATGATGCAGAAGGAAACTGCCCTTTCTGTGCATGCTAATTCAATGGACGTAGCCTCCGCGGGTTTTCACTTACTCTCTGTTATCTGTCCTCTCTCCGCACGCTTAGATGGGCGCAAGCGGGGCTGCACGTCCACACTGTCCTTCGTCTCTTCTGTGAGTCGACGTCTGTTTTGACAGAAACAGGTAAATCCAAATTTCAAAAGATGACACTTGGTCCCATATAACAAAAAGAGATAACCCGAATGTGATGGGTACCATTCCCTGGAGTCGGTGAAACCTTCCATGGGGATGGCTGGCCCTCCTGTCTTCAGTGGTATTTCATTTCAACCAAGTGATAGCACTGAGGGTGGGTGTGTGTGTGTGTGTGTGTGTGTGTGTGTGTGTGTGTTTGTGTGTGTATGCTGTGAGTGTTTTATCTTTCCATGACTACAGGTGTGCACCTATGCAAAAGTTATGCACATTTGTGTGTTAATCTAGACATGCGCCAACTTGAATGGTGTATGTCTGTGTGTAGGCTGTGGGCAGCTGCCCTGTGTCCACAGAGGTGAGGTAGTGCCTGACACCACAGGGGCAGTATGGCTGCCCCAGCCTGGGGGTGTGTCCACTTTGAGGTAAATGGTAGCCGACTTGGCATTTGCCTGCTCTCAGTGATGCCCATGGTAAAAAAAAGGCAAATGTGTATGGAAGCCTGGAGGGGCCACACTGAGCTGAGTCCGTGAGGAGGGGACTCTGAACAAACCCTGCAGGTTAGGGCTGTATATCAGCACTGCTGTGCAGCGCATACAGTAAAATGAGGCATTCACGTTACTTTGAGGTGATGTGTGTTTTCATGTTTATGTGTTTGTGTGTGAGAGAGACATAGATATATATATATATATATATATACTGTATATAGAGAGAGGTGTGTGTGTGTAAGACGAGCTTTGCTGTCTCGTTGGTGGTTGCTGCTATTCAAAACCTCCTCGGCGGCTCCACGTGGGACATTTACTTCTGAGCCCTGGCTCTGAATCTACAGTCCACCTATTAAAATCTAGTTTCTCTCTATCTCTGCTCCTCCCATCTCTCCTCTTTCAAGTAACTCTCTTCCTCGTCTCCCATCGTTCTTTCTTTCCTTTGCAGTAAGTCCTTGGGGAGAGAGGGGCTTAATTGTCATTCATAAGACGGCACACTGCTGGCACAAGCAGCACGGGCAATGACAAGGCAAGTCTGCTCATGTGTTTGTGTTTGTGTCTGTGTGTGTGTGTGTGTGTGTGTGTGTGTGTGCACTGTATGTCACAGGAGCCGGTCCAATGACACAAATGAAGGTAGATATGGAGCTATGGTCTGCATGTTTTCCAAAGGTAGACAACACAATTTCATAAAACTGGAGTAGCCTTGTATAAATATAGCACCGGTTTCACTGGGATCTAAGAAGAAGAAGCTCCAAAAACAGCTGTAACGGCTCAGATTGAGTTGAGGAGTTGATAATGAACTAGGTCTGGTAGCTCTGCTTTACTACAGCCATTATTCACCGGAGCAATGCTAGAAGCATCTGCTGAAATTTCAACGTGCAGTGTTTGCTGATTGTGTGTTCCTGCATGACTGAGAGCATTAATACGTCACTGATGTCCATATTTTCTCAATTACTGCAGTAATTCAGAAGTAATACTGAGAGGTGCTGGCCAGCACGAGAGCTGGAAACATGGGCTTCAAAACGTGTAAATCTGTGACCGCTAAAAAGAACCAGAGAGGGGGAACAGACCCCTGCAAAGAGCGCTGCTCTGAAGAACTGAGGTGGAACAGGCTGTGGCTGTGTGTGTGTGTGTGTGTGTGTGTGTGTGCGTGGTGTGTGTATTGTGTGTATCTGTGTTCGTGTCTTGGCAAATGGCTACAACTCTTACTAGATAAGACATCATGCTTAGACAGAAGGGCCCCCATACGGATTTTTAAAGAGGGGTGAGTAAAAGGAGGAGAAAGAGGTGGAGGAGAGGGTGTTCAAAAAACAAAATCCTCTGTTTGCTCGACTCTCCTGTTGCTGGTGTGTTGTTGCTGTTACCGTTGGTTCCAGTTTTTAAACCACAGACTGTAAATGCGATGTCGGAGGAATGCAGATTCCCGCAGAGAGGACTCTCCCTCCAGCCTTCCCCTAGAAAAATGATGGCCCTTCCCATCTCCCAGTTTGCCCCAACTTCCTCTTCCCTTTGCGTGGTGGCAGCTTCGTTTCACACCTCCTGGTCCTCGAAGACCTCCAGGAAGAGCGGAGGGAAGAGTTCGTTGGGACACTCCACCTTCATGTGAAGGAAGCGGCTGGCGTGGCACGCCCCGATCATACGCAGGTCCGTCACCTTCATCAGGAGCTTCGGCCAGAAGTGGGGAATGTTGTGCTTGCGGTAGTTGATGTAGTGCTCAAACGCCAGCAGGTAGGTCTCCTGGCACTTCTCGATCTTGTCCATGCAGGTCAGTCCAGAGCGGTCTGGTGACAGGAAGGAAGGAGGGAGGGAAATGTAGGAGGACGAGGAAAATGAGCAAAGGACGGAGGGAACGGGGGAAGGAGGAAGAGAGAGGAAGAAGAGAGGAAGAGCATTTGAGAATGAGTGACTGATCATCATCACAGTGTAATTAGGACTAAATGTCAACATCCTGGCAGGAAGCTCAGTGAAGCCTTTCATGTGTTACTACAGACAGCGACCACTGTGGAGCACTGCGCGAGCCCCCACGACAAGCTGGGACACGGCAGCATTTTCTAAATACCAAATATTTCAGTCTATTATCAAATCTGTTCAGCTTTCATCGTTTCTTCATTAACAAATGTTACACGTGTTCTAAATGATTCATTATAGAGGATTTAACACAGATCTGAGATCAGTTTGTGACAGCTGAAACACTATTTCTGATGTTCACACAACAACCTAAAAATCCCTGATGGCACCAGAAAGTGTCACAGCGAAACTCTCGCACGCCTGCTAACAGCCAGTCAGCTAGCTCGTTAGCTCATTTGCTAACAGGAAAATAAGTTCAGGCCGCTTTTTCAAAGGAGGCATTTGTACCATCGACTCTAATAACTGTCAGTTTTTACTTCTGCACAGGCGGTTAAATAACAGTGAAGGGTGCTAAGCTAAAAAGCTACGATAGCTTCCTCCATTTGGACTCAAAGATGATGTTAACTAAAAGTATTGTGTTAAATTACTGAAATGACAAAGATATTATGATTAGTTCATTACAAATCTGACTAGCTATTAAATAGAAATTAATCTTGATTCATTCTTAATTTTTGCACATCTGATCGAGTATTTTTTTCTTATTTTCTAATCGCTGGAGAATTATTACTCTGACTCTTTATCCAGGAAGGATTCTACACGTCTTCTCTTTATTCGCATCACTTCAAAGCACTCAGCACATTATGTGACATGTGTCCTAAAACCAAAATGTGTGAGAGTTTGAACAATGAGCGAACCAGGAATGAAGGCTTTTAATCGCATTTAGTACGAGGTTCAGATTTCCTCCCTTCAACGCTGAATATGAGAGTGGACTTTTATCTCCTCGCCATGATTACATTTTGATTCACAGTATATACTGTGCAAAGCAGGGTAATGAGCAGGAATGTGGACTATGTGGTGGAAGCATGTCGCATGTCGGCTGAAAATTGACATTCACATTGCATTAAGCTCGTTTCCAGTGTCACATGCAGTGCAGAACGAAGGCATCGTGACGCAGCTTTAAGTTTCAGAGAAGGAGTTCTGAAATCAACAAGCACCTGAGCTCATGAGCAGCACGGCCTGCAGCAGCGCCACCTCCGTGTCGTCCAGGTTGAACTGCGCCAGACTCTTGCCCAGATCGAAGATGGCGTCCGACACGACGCCCAGCCCGCCGTTCTTCAGCTGCTCCCGCTTCACGGCCATCTCCCCGCTCAGCGTCAGCGTCTCGCTCTCTGGGTCGTAGCGCATGGCGGCTCGCAGCGACATGATCTCCATGCAGCAGCCCTTCAACAGGATGATCTGGTCTTCACAAGGTAGCTGGTGGAAAGAAAGGGTCTTAGTGTTTAACGCAAGGGTATTTATCTCTTAGCTACTAGCATTTCTTCAGTTTTAGACAAAATTATTGCACATTGTGTCTGATTCTTGTACTCTAATTTTAGTAATTTAACAGAAATCCAATCAAAACGAGCAAATGTTGCTTAAATTTTTGAAAAATCAGTAAAATAAAAACAGTCACAAAGCAAACTTAAGGAATAAATAGATATTAAAATACGCTGAAAACAAAAAAACACTTTTATTTCCGGTAGATTTTGCGTTCCTTAAGCAGCAGTTTGTAATATTAATGTTGACAAGCAGAAAATATTTCCTTCTATCTTATCATTCATGTGGATGTTTAGAGTTTTTAGAGTTTTCTCCGTTCAGGTCGTTTCAGACATAATCATTTTCCACAAAAGCCAAAATGAGACGTGTCCTCAAAACAGCACTCACACGATCCCTCCAGAGAGAAAGAATAACGCTCTTCTATTCATCAACGGAACATCTGCCATTTTCACACTCGACTTTTCCTGAGACGGATGTCTAAAATCAGGCGACTCTGCAGCGTTATGATGACGACTGGGGGCTGAAAATGACGCATTCAACGCTGTATCTTACAGCAAAGACTTGAGATATTCCTCCTCCTTTATTTTTCGGTGAACTTGTCAGCGCTCGCCCGCTTCATCACACTGTAAACACGACTCAGGGAAAAAAAATGTCTCAGTTTTCACATATTTGGAGAAGCAGCTCCTGACGCCAAACCTTAAAAAGATAATTCCACTTTATTACAACCCAGCGGATCAGCTGACTGTTTACTGGAACGTTGGACTTCTGTTTTAGTCGCGCTGCCATATTCGGTAAAAGCAAACGCTGAGAGGGAGGAATCGGAAGCGGAGAGAGGCGCAGAGGAAGTGACAGGAGGGAAACGTGAAAGGAGGCAGACATGTTTTTCCACTGATGAACACAGATTATGACTAATACACGCTGATTTACATGCATATTAGAATCTCTGGGTTGAAACCCGTTTGATTAAACCTACTGACTCTGATGTGCTGAATTAAATCTCACCTTAATGTTAGCTTGTTTCTTGTGTGGCTGCTCTTGACTGCTGAGTGCATTAATTGGCATTCATTGGCTTGATCTGTCTTGTAAATTTGCACCTGGGAGGTATGCTTAATTTTTAGAGGCTTTGTCTCACCGCAGTGAGCAGACCTCATGTAGGCGAAGCTCTGCCTCCACCTCTGTCATCACATTAAAAAGGCTTCTTTCATAATATAATCTATTATTTTGTGACTAACAGATAACACATTAAACAGGACTGATTATCTGCGTCTGGAATACTAAAACTCTGTGTCCTTATCTGCCACTGTTCAGTTTCCTCATCTCTAAAATTAACAGAATATCCAGCAGCAGACGACCCTGCTTTCAAAAGTAAAAAAACAGAAGAGTAATGGATTACAGTTACAACCTTTACTCTCCTGTAACTCATTACAGACACGCAGCTATTCATTCTTTCTAACACACACACACACACACACATACACACACACTGCAGCTGTCCCTCTAGACAGTAACTCAGCACTGTGATAATTAGCCAATCACACAAGGTCTCATTACAAGCAGCACAGACAAAAAACATGATTATATGTTGCTAATTAAGGCGGAGCAGACAGGAGCCGAAGTGCTCCTCTGATTGTCATCACGAACAAAAGCTGCTCCTGGGTTTATTTTCCGAGCCAGACAAACATTGTGAGCAAAGTGTGAACGATCAGCATATTAACCTGCGCCTTGTATTTTTCTATTAAACGACACAAAGACTGAGAGAGACGGAGCGCGTCGTTAGCCTGTAAACAGTGGTCATAACTCAGGCAGACGAACTCACAGACAAATTCACCTCTTAAATCACACATTTGCTCAGCGAACACGCGGCGGCGTCTGCTGCGTGCGGGAGGTCTTTGTCGCTGTCAGACTCCCGCGCTCGCCCTCTGATCCTCCACACCGTTAAGCAGCACTCACCTCGGAGAACATGGGCAGTTTTTTGGCAAAGTCGACGACACGGGTGATGGCAGGAGTGATGATCTTGGTGAACTCGCTGAAGGCCTCCAGGTCCACCTTGTCTCCGTCTGACGTGGGCGCCACCGGGGACTGGCCGATTTTCTCTGGCTACGTGGAGATATAAACACAGGCGGGTGATTAGAGCACAGTTGAACCTCACATTGGACACGAGCAAAGGAGTCAGTCAAATGTCAAGAAAAGCCCAAAACCAACAATGAACTGATAAAAAATATTCTATGAATGCTCCACTGTAGCCCAAAATCTGTTCCTTCATCACAGCTACTACAGTTGATTTTGAGTCAAAGACTGCTGTAAAAACTCACTCACAGCAAATGTGTATTAATCTGCAGCTGAAAATAGTCCCCGACAAATGTGCTCTTTCCTCCTGTTTGAGTTATGTGCGCAAAAAAGTACAGCGCCCACCTGTTTTAGATTACTGAGCCGTTTTAAGCATTAATGTCTTCAGTCGGTGTGTATAAGCTTGGTGCTGAGAGCCACAGCGAGGGATGGAAGATGTAAATTATTCAAGCGCGGACTAACACGTTGGTTTTGGTCTTTTCAGGGGATTTGTTGACAATAAGGAAAATTCGGAGTACTTGCAGCCTTATCATTTAAATAGAACATGAATGTGAATATGCCGTGACAGAAGAGGAGAGCGCCTTTGAGCCGAAACACGAGAAGAAAAAGAGGAGAACAAAGATGTGATGGGGCAATGATGGGGCACAAAAAAATAAGAGAAGATTATAGAGGAATCGATAAGAGTGGTGTCGGGCTTAAAGTAAAATATGGCAGAGGAAACAACAGTTTTAAATGGTTTTAGAGCCTTTTTGCTCCTCTCTACAAAGTGCCCACTTGCCTCAGGAGATAAATTAGAACCAATTACTCAGATAAGGACAGCAGATCGTGCTCTGTGAAGGCAGAGGGACACGTCACCCGACAGACACTGGTAACTCAGAGGAGGACGGCAGCGGGGAAACTGCACATCAGTAATACAGATGTTTACAGAGCTGTGTGAATCGAGGCTGTGACTATGAAAAATACTGTTTCACGCTCGACTGACTAAAGCGAGTGTCAGGGCCAAAGTCATTTATTCAGACTGGGCTTCAACAATAAATGGGATGAGATAAAAGTATTGAAATAATCACCTCCCACAAGGAACCATCCATCATGATCCAGAGGGAGAAGGATTGCATAAATCAGCGTGAACTTAGCCAATCCTCCGCTGAGAGCTGAGCAATTATGGGAGATTTAAATAATGGTAATAATATCTTTGATGGACTGCAACGCTTGTCGTGCGAGAGCCAAAACAAAGCATTGGTTTCACTGGTGGAGGTCAGTGGCATTTTTTATTTCAGAGTTGACGAAATGTCTCTCCGGAGAGACGGCGAGGCTGAACGGACGCCACAAACGCAAGACAAAGGTTCAGATACGTGTCACAGCTGACACTATGACAGAAACAAACCTCCAGCTCAGATCTGCTAGCTGGGTCGCTTTAACCAGTGAAACGTGTTCTCTCTCTTACCCCCAGTGACGCTGAGCCATGAGGGCACGAACTGAAAAACTGCATTGGAAAGAATTTAACGGCAGCATGTCTTCACAGAAGCTCGCCATGATCCACCGGCGTCATCATCAACACAAGCTTTTAGAGGAGCTGCTCAGAAACTGCTCGCAGAGAAGTCTGTGGATTATCTGCATTCATGGGGACAGATGTTGCGGCGAACAAAATTCCACTCGCTTGCATTGAACTGACGTGGCGGCACAGATCTCAGACAGATATCTGAAAACCTGGCCAAGAAAGAACAAAACCATCTGCATGGCAACATACCATGAGGGCCCTGCTGTTTGTAACGTGGCTGAAATGACACTTTAAATACACGATTACAAACCACCCTGAAGAGAGTTCAACCGTTGAAACTACAAGTGCTGCCGGAGCTCTGATGCTTCCACAGTTCACTGACTGCACAGAGAAGGACGGGAACGTGTGATTGTGCTGTGCACGGGTGTAAATCAGGCCTGTGGGGCTTCATATGGACTAATGTGATTTTTCTGCAACTGTTAATGTTTGTTCATTAACTGCATGGCCATCTGGGTGGCACTGAGGGAAAACACTTGGCTGCAGCAGAACCGCAGAGCTGGAGAGGGTTTTGTCTTCGGCGTCCCAAAAGAGGCACAAGATATTTGGACTTTGACATGAATCCTGGTACGCAGTGGGAAACGGCTGAGAGGAGAAAAGGGGGGAGAAACTTTTTACTGCAGTCTCATCAGTTATGTGGTGAGCCTCAACTCTTGACCTTTTATCAGATGGATTAGAGCTGGAAAGTTTGTTCCAGTGGAGCCGGAGAAGAGAAATGAGATCCAATACGTTTTAATCTGGCTGATGGATGGTTTTGCCACGGTGCTGTGAATCGTACGCCTGGTTCATGCTTTATGTGATTAAGACACATTTTTAATTAATAAAGTTACTGTATTTTGGGTGTTTAGCACAAAACATTGTTCAGCAGCTTGTTGTGAGGAAACTACGGTTCTTCCTGTCCCATAACGTACAATGTTCAATACTGTAAAGTGATATCGGGGGATCGACTGAGACGTCTGAACCTCAGCATGCACTGATATTAATCATCTGGAAATAATATGTTCAAACACCCTGCTCAGAACAGTGCACTGAGTGAAAGGTGATCGGATCCCCTCAGAGCTGCAGCTCTGCAGGTAAGCAGCTAAAAAATGCTGATGTTTTCGAACATCTACCTCTGGATGCCTGCGTTCAACCAAAACCACATGTCCCCGTGCAGACAGCTGAGCAGAACGTTTCAAAGCGGCCGGCTGAGCTGTCCAATTCGCCCGATGTCGCCGAGTCCAACAGCAAATGACTTCAGATAAAGTTAATGAGTTCACAACCTACTGAAAACAGGAGATCTGTGTGATTCGAAAGGCTGCCAGCAGGGTTCATGCTTCACTTGGCCTGGAAAACCAAATAAAAGACCTGGAGCGTAAAGTGTGGCCTGACCTTTATGAGCAAGACAGTGGGAACTAATGAATAATTACAAAGCATTCTGCGTATGAGTAAATATGAGTGAATGAACAATTCATACTTGATGATTTGAGGAAATGTATTCCTCTGAGAAAATGTTATGTACATGTGCATATTTTGGATTTTTTTAATCATTCATATTATTTTTAGTATCTATCCATCGCACACAGCGTGCTGTAGTTTCTTATTTTAGAGGCTTGTTGCGTTAAAAACATGCTAATCCCCAAGAATTTTCACGAATTTCTTTAATAAAAAAGGCTCTCGAATGATTAGAGGACAACACGTACACACAGCTGTGTGAACTGAATCTCTTGTAAAAGCTATTTCCAGATGCCTGACCACAGAGTGTGAGAGAGAACACTGTGTGACTGTAACTCAAACAGTGTGTGTGTGTGTGTGTGTGTGTGTGTGTGTGTGTGTGTGTGTGTGTGTGTGTGTGTGTGTGTGTGTGTGTGTGTGTGTAGGCTCGGTTGCACTCGGCCAAATAATACAGTGGGCACGACACAGGAGTGAAGCAGGTTTCAGTGCTGTGCTGCTGTTGGTCTAAACGGAACAAACTGCAGTCGCTGCTGATCAGGTTCGCTCAGTCGTCTCCGGCTGACAGTTTCAACTGGACGCTTGCAGAGAATGTGTCACGTCATGAGACAGAAATAAATGTCCAACCTGATGGTGGAGAGACTCGAGTGTTCTGCCCGCGTCTGAGTCTAATCTATGTATTTAACTGTGATGTTTTACTGTTTGCATGGACAACAGTTGTTGCATTCTCTCAACACTTGCAGTTAAAAAAAATCTTCCTAACTGAGGAAGAGCACGAAGAGCCGCCTTCATCGACTGCACTTATTTTATTAATGAATGTATGCAAATGACCGTTTTTCCTTAACCAGGAGAACCAGCTGAAGTCTGACATATTTAAATCCTTACATCATCCTGTCCGGGGAGAATAATTCGATATGAAAGCATTCTGGCTCGACGGGCTGTTTTCCCCGGCTGCTTCTCTGATGTCTGCCATCTCTCTCGCTCCTCTCCGAATTCGCGGAATTAAGAGTTTATTTCCACCAAACCAGAGTTGGTGGTGCTTGTTGGAACAGCGGACCAAGAGGGTTTTAGAGAGTTTATTTTGTTTCTGTTCAGATTGAATGAAGTGATAAAGTTACTCCTTCTGTAAATGGAGTCTTGTGGCTTTGGCAGGAGTCATTCAGCGCCTGTTTCTGGTTAAATAAAAAGGATCTAACTCTTCGACAACAAGGGATCCTTTCCATGCTGTTGTCATACGCTCCGAATAACAATCTGAGCCTGTCAGTGGCGAAAACAAGCACTTAGTGGAGCAGTTTCAAAAAAATGTTGTCTCCCATTAGTCACTTGGACACAAACACACATGAAGATAGGGTCCATAAAGTCGGGACGCTGAAATCTTCCAGGACACGGTGCAAAGCTCCACACATTTCAGCGGCATTTAAAATGTGATCTGGTCATTAAACGATGTGATTAATGATTTGTAATGGCTCTTAGATATATGCGATATTTTGTGAGACAATGTTAGACTTTGTAGATTAAACTTTGACTGTTCTCCGAGCGTTTTCTTACTTTTAGACTAGTCGACTCGGCTGAGTTAGACTCGCTCAACAACGTTGATCTGAGCAAATTTGAGACACTTTATCTGCATTTCTTTGCTTCTCGGCTCCATCTTTCTTCTCCCCTTTGCCAAAAGACTGCGGTCCTTTGCTTGACTTGATGCTGAGCTTTGCTGTAATCACTGCATCATTCACCAAAGTCACCCTTGACTAAGTAGTCACTTGAGAGCTAAAGTACGGTGTGCGTATGAGGAGCGGTGTCACTGCTGCCCTTTCATAGCTGCCGTCCCCACAGAACTGAAAAGGCTCATCCTGGTCGGCTTAGCATGTAAATTTAGATATTCAGGGTTCGGCGGCTACAGCCTCCAGAGCCCCGTTAGTGGGTGAAGCCTGTGTGAAATAGAACTATTTATCCTCTGAGATAAACCGAGCTCAGGGCTTATACACAGTATTTCAAAGTGGCATGGGTTACTGTGCTAATCAGTGTTTTAAATCCTCTAGAGACGGGCTTCCTACAACTTACTCTAGGTTAAATACAGTAAAACAATATGCTTCTTCATACTAACCCAAGCCTACGCGCTCCAATTTCTAATCCTACATGTGTGTCTCGAGTCATGTGGAAGTGAGGACCGGCGATAATGATCTACTTCACACAAAAACAAACCAGGCTTCAAATTCATCTTTTCTCTTCAAGGAAATTCTTACACTTCTTCTCCGCTTGAAGCTTCATACGTCCTCACCTACGCTATCCCCACATGGCCCCCTTCCCATCACACCGGGCCACATCCTTCTTGTTGCCTAGCAACTCCCTCCACAATACTTGCATTACGCCACAAGTGCTTTCAACCCCTGTCCAGATGAACCCCTACACCCCACCTCCACATTTCTCACATCTAACACCCACCTACACCTCACAGATACTTGCTTTTTAAATGAAGCCCCTCGAGTTGGCCGTGAGCTCTGGTTGAAGGCTGCTGTGAAATTGTTAATGAGTGCTTAAAACTGGGTAAGAGCCTCAGATAATCCCGGGCCAAAGCATGAGGTCAGCATCTGTCTGTGTGAGACAGAGGAGGACCGATACCAGGCAGGGACTCCCTGACAGGGCTGTCCAGGATAAATCTGAACACGAGCAGCAGGAAGACAGTTTGAGAGAGAGAAGCTCTGACTGCCAGCATGCCTGCCAACATGCAGATGAGTGCTCATGACTGAGGATTTGCGCTGGCTGAGATAAGGAGGAAGCTCACAGAAAACAGACGGGAAAAAACAGAGAGAAAGTAAGTGTAGTCACTGAGGGACAGCGAGAGAGGAAACAAAGAACTGAAGACGGCAAAGAGATTAAAGCAAAAAAAAAAAAAGGAGTCGAGGTGTGAATGAAAACTATGAAGGGAATTAGGACTGGTTAAGAGCCCAGAAGGATTAGGATGAATAAACCCCCCAAATGCTGGAGAGAACTGAGGAATAAAGACACAGACAGAGAGAGACAGAAACAGAAAGAGACAGCAGGGAACACAGAGTGATAAAGTCATAAAGAGCTGCTCTGACAGTCGGGCATGTGAGGAATCAGCTCACCCAGATAAAATGAAACTCCATCATTTCTGATTTTAGCACGCGTGTTTGAGTCAGGACGTAATCCATACTGTCCTGCTGTTTAGCTCTGATGGGTTTAAAGCAGAAAAATGGAAGCACAAACACCACAGCAGTTTACAGTTTGAAATGACTCCTGTGCAGGTGCTTGTTGAGTGTTTTCACACTAAAAAATGGGAAAACTGAAAGTCAACTCATCCTGAGTGCTTGAACAAACTGTTACTGCTGTTCTGTAAAACAGGGACATGCAGAATAAACTTCATGCCACGTTTGTTAAATCCTCTCATCTCTTTTTGTCTGTGCGAGCATCTTATTAAACCCCATATTTTTTATAGTTTATATAGCTTATTGCTCAGTGGCACCCTCTAGTGGCCATTATAACTACGAATGGAGGAAAAGAGGAAGTCAAGTGACGAAGTATAAAGAGAAGCAAAGTCGGTGTAGAACTTTCACCCGGCAGACCGTTGTTCGTGTTCAACGCTGTTCAAGAAGCCAAAAGTCAACTCTGACTTCTTTAAACGTACGTTACGTTCTTAACTTACATTATGTACGTGAGTAACTTACGTAAAAAAGTTATGTAACAAAGGTGCTTATTTTAACAGAAACCATTTCCTGAACTAACCTAAACCAACAGCAACTGTTTCACAATGTTAAGCAGTAGTTACTGGATGTAACTCCAGTTCTACGAGTATGTACGCCTTTCACTCGTACTCTCCAGTGGTCATATACATCATTTTGGGAGTAACTGGCAAACGACCTATTCTGTTGTTTACATATGAGGATGTTCTGGTCGTATGTCAAGAACGTAAATGATCACTGAGATTTGTTACAGCTCGGATCTTATTTTCTTAGTTCTGGCGAGGGTTTCTGCCAGGTGTGATAATGTTGTACACGCCAGATTAATAGCCCAGATCTGGGAGTTACAGGATAAGAAACATGCACAGTTGTTTGTACAGAGTTTTCTCATGCAATGAGGAATTCCAACATCATGAAATTTCACATTTTCAATTATTGTTTAACATTTTATGACCCCAAAAAAAGTGGTTTAGATGTCTGGCTAAAATGTTGGAGTGCTCCTTTAAAATTCAACGTTCAAACTAGGACTGCTTTCTGTAGACATGCTGCATTTGATGGGTCATTTTCTGGCTCACTACATCTCTCCACCTCTTCTTACCAGGAATTTGCGCTTCTGTTTCCACTGGGCGCCCTGAGCGTTGGTGTGGCGGTGGGCCTCCGTCACCAGGTGGATCAGGTCCCACTCGTCTCCGGTGGGCTCTGGACGGTTCTGGAGAGTTTTCACCATTTCTTCCTTCTTGCGTCGCTCCCTGTTCTCCTCAATCAGGCGCCGTTTAGCCACCCGCTTTGAGTCATCCAGCACCACTGGGAGGAGATGATGGAAGAGGAGGAAAAAGACCATTAAAAAGAGAGAGCACCAGCGAAAACAAAGCAAACTGATGTCATTAGTTTGCCTGTTGCAGAAAGTTTAATCATAAAGTTTCTATAGTTACCTCACATCATTACCGCTGCACCACCACATCTGAGATGTGTAATTTTAAAATCATCATTCATTAAAAGCAGCAAAAAGCGAGACATATGACTGCATTAAGGTACGTTCTCTTTGTCCTCTATTTTTTCTATCTCCTAGTGTGAGCTCATTTGTCTGTTTGGTGCATAAATACGAAGGTGCAACACTCACAGTCCATGGCCATGCCCACTGCAATGCACTTCTTGAAGCGGCACAGCTGACACTGGTTGCGGGTAATCTTGTCGATGATGCAGCAGCCATCGTACTTACAGGAGTAGGAGGGGTGGAGGTTCTTTTGAATGGTCCTACGGAAGAAACCCTGGAGACACACAGTGAGGGAGAGGTGGATGAATGGATGGTTTGTCGACAAAGGAAAGGAATGCAGAGAGAGGGGGACATATAAAGAAGATAAAAGGGCAAGGTGAAAGTGAGAGGGGGTATGAGAGCAACGACAGGAGACAAAGTGAAAGGAGTGACAAGAAGGAATAAAAAACATGGAGTCTACGGCAGCACAGGGAGACATTTTCTCCAACAGAAACAAGAGTCTTAATCTAAAACTTGTTCTAATTTGGTCTGAACCTGACTGCCATTGTCAGAGCTGTTAGCACCCAAGCATTGTAAATGCATGAAGGCATTAGTGTAGGAGTGAGATGAACAAACTGTGGTTGGAAACAATAAGCCTCAGTCTGACAACTGTAATATGAAATTAAACTTATTATTCTGCTGAGAGAAGAAATCTCTGCATTACTGGCACACATGTATTGATAAGTCAAATTATTAGCATGATGTCTTTAATTGACGGCCCGATCAATCATATGTCAAATGCGTCATTGCCCACTAAGCTTAACCAGAGTCCCTTCAGCGGCGCCTCAGATATCACATGTTACTGAAGAGCAAACATGAGGAGAAGGAACAGAAGCAGGCCGATCACACGGCTGACTGACAGCCAGGAAGACAAAGACAGAGAGCTGACGTGACAGACTGACAGGTTTTCAACAAACATGTCGACGGATCATCTTTGTGTGGTTGTACGTAACGAGTCTGCGACCTTGGGAGGCGTTCGTGCACATGTTGTCACTCACTTTGACTGTTTGAGAGAGAGTGTGTGAGAGTGTGTGTGTGTGTGTGTGTGTGTGTGTGTGTGTGTGTGTGTGTGCAGAAGGCCTCATACCAGGTTTTCTGATATTATGTGTCTAAAATTGGTGTTGTGTATTACTCATGTTGTGAAGACATTTATCTGTTTAGACAGCCACATTGCTTCCTAATGTGGACATAATGCAAAGCCTCATAATGCAAACCACTAAAACTCAGGGTGAAGACTTGGGTAAAGGTTTGGGTTAGGGTGAGGAAATGAATGCATGATGAGGTGTGGTGTGTGTGTGTGTGTGTGTGTGTGTATGTGTGTGTGTGTGTGTGTGTGTGTGTGTGTGTGTGTGTGTGTGTGTGTGTGTGTGTGTGTGTGTGTGTGTGTGTGTGTGCGTGCGAGTACCTTGCAGCCCTCGCAGGTAATGCAGCGGTAGTGGTAACCTGTGGCCTTGTCGCCACACACCACACATGGCTCATCCTTTTCGAGGTAGCTGGGGATGTACCCTGAGAGAGAAGCAGAGGCAAAGTGAGATGACATCATTCCAGATTTCCCTCAAGCCTCCTGCGTCTATTACACCAACACTGACATCCGATCAGTCTCACAGGACAGCTGCTTCGGAACAACAGCACCCAACACCACTGCAGCAGATCTGGAGACAGCTAGAAGAACGAGCTGATGAATAAGAACTCTCTCCGGTCATTTTCAGTGGTTTACGTGACTGTATTCATTTTCTTGGGCCAAGAAGAAGCTTCCAGATAACATGCATTATGTGAATTTTCTGAAGTAGGACAGAAAAAGAGTATATAGTGAGCTTGAGGTGGTTCCCTTTTCTTTGTATCTTGCAGGTGCATGAGGACGTGGGCGCCATGATGCACATTCTTGCTGATGGTTTCGCAATATTCTGCTGAACAACAGTAGGTGGCAGTAATGTGGCAAGAAATGTCATCAGCAGAGGCAGTGAAGAAGACTGCTGGCAAATGCATGATTTCAAATACTCTAAAAATCGGCCCACAAGGAGGAAAATGCTTTCAACACATTTGTCAGACACCGAGGATTCACACAATTTGCTCTGGGTGAGAAACACTGAATGCAAACACAAGTTTTGCTTGTTTACGAGAGAAAGCCAGACGGCACCTTTAAAGCTCCACAGCTCCTACAACTTATACAATAACAGACCATTCAGAAATATTCCTGACATGTAATAAACTCCCACACAAAGGCTCCGTGTGGCATCACTGCTCACAAACATCCATCAGATCAATTTGGTGACAACATTACAAACTGAGTCTTTAACGCTATTATATTTGATTTTACAGTTTCATTTGGTTCAAGTGTACAGGTTACATAGGCTTCAGTGATTTCTCTCTCTCTCTGTGTACTCCTCTTCCTCGCTCTGCAGCCTTTCTTCTGCACTAAACTCGGGAATAGGACGCTCTGTTCTTTTTCCATACTGCCTGCAAGACCAGTGAGACTGAGCGAGGGAGCGCAGAGACACAGGAAATAGCAGATTTCTAGCCATTTCATGTGATATACAGCTCATAAACTGGGAGGGGGAGGAGATGGTACACTGCAAGACACAAATAAATACACAAATGTGGGTATCTGAGTCACACACACACACATGCACACACACACACACAGCTACTGGCAGAGCTTTACACTGCACATACACGCTCTTATGACATATATACTTGTGTGTGTATACCAAGGCGTGGCGAGAGCTGTGACTGGCAGTGTCAGTTGGGCTCTGCCTTTTGGCTTTGTTACAGATTTTAGAGGAGGAGGGGGAGGGCAACAAGAGGATGGTGGGAAAGAGAGAAAAAAAAAAAGGAGGAGAAGGGGAGACGGGAGCGACGGGGCACAAGTGGCATTTTGGCCAAATTGGTTTTCATATACCGTTGAAGAGCTTTCTGCTGATAAGAAAAATCCATTTGGAATCTAAATATTAATTTAGATGGAGAGAAAGAAGCAAAGCGCTCGAGTGAAAACTAGTGTGTAATATGGAGAAGAAAGAAAAGGAGTGAAACTGAATCCTTCAGAGGGGTGAAAAGAAAACAGTGAGACCAGAAGACAACAGGAAAATAATCCAAACTAAACGAGGAGGAGAGGTGGAAAAGGGGGAGAAAGAGGGAGGAGGAGAGAAGCAGGCCAAAGGAAAGATAGGTGGGACATCAGACAGCGATCATATAGGAAAAATGTCAGCTCCAGTGTGTTGGCAGGACAAGCAGCGGCAGCCGGATCTCCGAGCCAGCCTGCTGTGGCTGTGTTTGGAAGCCAAGCCCAAAATCAATAACACTGCAGCTCTCCGCCTTTGGATACCCACCCCTCCCACAACGGGCCCTGCAATACCTCCACCGACAAACCCAGGAAAGGGAAGGAGAGGCCGAGTCAAGATAAATATTTTGTCTTCACATGTTTCCCAACATAACATCTGCCGTTCGCTTTTATCAAAGTGCGTGGGTCAGGGTGGTATGAATCAGGTCCCCGGAGGAGGATTGTTTCTCGAGGTCTTTACATGACAACAGCACGGTGAGGTGACATCTGAGACCGTAAACGCTGAGGACGACATCGGGAGACAAGAAACTATACACTAGTGTTGGAGTTGGATCGGCAGCTGTTATGTAAAATCTCGCGTGCCCACTGCTGCTGTGATTATGACTGAGAACAGACCAGGGCTGAAACTTATGTTCCATTTTCAATCAATCTATGTTTTTCTCATTAATCGATTCATTGCTGAATCGTCACGTTTCCTCATTTTGACTGAACAACAGACCAAATGATAAAGTATTTACAGTACAAATGTGTGAATCCTCACAGTGGAGGAAGTACAAAATAAACAAATTCACTAATTATTTAACCAAAAGCTGACTGTCAATACATGTTTTGCCAATAGGTGGCAGCAGAACAAGCTAAAGCAAAGCATTTAAACTTGTTTAAGCCAATGTTTTAGCAAACAGTTGCCTGTTTAGACAACCAGCAGACACAGCACAACATTAGCGTTCATTAAAATCATGTTTGTGGCCGCCTAACAAATCTAATATTCACTCTCCTTATAACTCTGCCTTGGTCTCCACCAGCTCCTGGTGCCGTTCGACTGAACCACAACAGTAAAAGCTGAGGGCTGCAAAACCAAAACAATGAACTGAACGCTCAAGGAAGAGTCAGGGGATAATTCTCTGTGGGTGTGTCACTTCACATTTCACATTAGCAGTCGATCCACTGTTTACTAAAAACACAGACTGAACAGTTCACTACCTTTTCTATCATCATTTAACATACACCTGTAGTGATTTGAAACACTCTGTGTAGCTTCCTCTCACTTTGTTAAAACAGAATGGGCTCTTTAGATTAAGGAAACTTTCATTCCAGAGCATGTGTGTGTACTAACTGTGGATCATGAGCGGTGAATGTGCCTTAACTCCTTGACTATGGCTCCACATCCGGCTGAGCGTGTTGACAGATCAGGTCGAAAACACTGGCCGATATCAATGCACGTGTTAAACAAACACTCTTCAGTGTCCTGAATCCCTGCTGAAGTGTCCAAAGTCTGTTTGAGGGTCCACCCTCCCGCAGGAAAACACTGACGTCATTACAGTGAAGGTAATTCGATCTCAGACAAGCATGCCCCTCAGGCAGACATATTGTTATACCTTCCCAGTTCAAATGAACCATGGCAGGCAGAGTATGGTACAAGACTCCAGCAGAGATGCAGAGAGGCAGGCAGCAAGCCTGCTGGGAGGGGAAACGTGAAAAGGACGAGCCTGGGAGATATATTCTAAATGCCAAATCAACCGTCCTATAGAATCAGATTTTTGAACTGCTGTTCCTCCCACTTTATCTCTTTCAATCTCTCTCCCTTCTCTTCTTCGCCGGCTTCTTTAAGCTTGGGGGATTTGGAGCTGTCACTCAAACAACATGCTGCGTCCGACAAGAGAGCAGAGGGAGCAGAATGCTTTCGTTTATTGATCACAGACGCCAAGATGTTTTATTTTTTCTCTTTGGAGGTGACAAATCGAAAGCGTAATGTGCACAAGGCAGCCATGAATCATGTACCACCAGCTTCTGTGCAGTCACTCAACTGCCTGCGCTCGCTGTGGTGAGACTGACAGCTACAATTTTCCAAAATGCATCAAACGTAGCTGAACCAAACACTGGGAAAGCGATTTTCAAAATGACTGGTTCCCCTATTCTCCAAAGGACAGGTGTGTTTCTGAAGCGGCTTAAAAACTCAGGTGGAGGCAGAGAGTCTCCTCGACAAAGCACCAGCCATCACGTACTCACCAGTCATACTCTTCACCGAACATTGGCTGTTCTTCCTCTTCCTTTTTGGGCCATTGAGCCACCTGAGAGAGAACAAAGGGGACAAAGAGAAAAGCAGAGAAATAAGTTAAGTATACGCAAACATAAAACACCTTCCTGTATCTGGATCCATCTCAGTCCGAACTGGATCGGCCGGACCACATCTGGAACAGTTCTGGCTCGCAATGTTATCGGATCTCGGCCAGGTGTGAAAGCAGCTTGGCCACGCTTGTGAAAAAAATAAAATAAAATATTGCCCAAAAATTTGAAAGGTCATCTTGTTCCATCTCCTCCTGTTACAGACATACGCTTCTTCTTCTTCTGCAGAGAACAGCAGTTTCCATAAAGCAGCACGGGAGGGGACACGCCATGTTTCCATCAGCGCCAAAATCAAGCTAATGGGAATGCTTATTAATACCAGTAAGTACAAAGGCGCCTGATTAGATGCCATGATACTCTAATTAGGTTAAAAAACAGGAGCATGGTTTGCAGCCACTTTAATTTCTCAGAGAGGAGTAATGGAGCTCCCTGGACCAATGAGCAAAGGCTTACTCATAAGCACTTTGTCAAAGAAGAAGGTTGTATAGTTGCTTTTGGCAGAAAAAGCTCTTTTCTCCGGGGCTCTGGTATACTGAATCCAAGCGGCAGGAAAGCGATTTTCGTGGGAATATAATTAATCCCAAAAAACAACTCTAATTATTAGAGTACACACAGGAAAGGCCCGCAATAGCAGACCAAGCACAAACAATCCGAATCAAGGAAAGCATCACGCATGCTCCACGAGCATGTGCACTGAGAAACACACCTGCAACCACGCTGACACATGTGAAAGGCATGTAAAGCACAGATGGGAACTGGCTGCTCTGAAGGGAATTATGAAAGCGCAGAGATGGAGAGGAGAGAGAGTTAAGTAGAGGGGGAAAAAACATTTCTGAAAAGAGAGTACGGGAGAGAGTCAGTGAGTGCTTCTTGTCAGCGCTGGATGTGTTTAGAATCCCAAGAGTTGAGCTCTCTGCTCTCAGAGAATCCTGATCGCCTGCAGCTCTCCTCCCACACCAGGGCCCTTTAATACCAGCTCCAGGAGAGGGAGCAGGACTCCATTAGCACCATAAATAAAACGCAGCGCCGCTCTGTGAAGATGCACTGCTCAGGCCTATAGGTTACATCTTCTCGGTGAGGCTGTTTAACTGTATGTTCTTTATTATGGGAGGAAGTCATCCATCTCTGCTGCTCGGCCTGATGTCTTACCTTTTGTCTCATTAATGGTTTTCTTGTGGTTGTCTGAATCAGAGCTCTGCAGAAAGCTTTATATATAAATATAAAGCTCTGAACAAGCTGTATAATACATAAAAATCCCATTAAGGCTTTTAGTTTACATGAAATTTAAGTTCTGTGACAGGGTGAAAAATCCTGTAAATCTCTGTCTCAATTCCAAACTCCACCTTTCCGCCCTCTAAATGATAGAATATAAATCCAAACAGAGCCCATTTAAATCTAAGGCGACATATAGAAACCGAATTAAATCAGGTGTACCCTCCAAACACGGACGCTGCCTCTGAAGCTCGCTCTGCTGCGCCTGCCTCTCTTGTCACAGAGAGTTTACTCTACGAGGTGAACGTGGCCGTCGTTCAGTCGATCCATTTCAACTCTGGAAAAACTACGTTTGAAAGCACTTTGGGGGAAAAAGTGAAACTCTGCGCTCCTTCATTTCTGATCTAATCTGCATGATGGGATGCATAACTCGTTTTCCGTACGCATATCTGATTATGTTCTAACTCATCACTTTGGAATATGGAATAACATGTAATATAATAATAATGTAAATAGAGCAGAATTAAATTTGAATGTATGATACAATCTGAATATGATGGATTTTTTCTCCTGAACTTTTGAATCCTGAGATGAAAACTATGTCCTTGGCGGGGTAAATATCGCCTCACTTGGCTTTGTGATGAAGCATTCTTTACCTCCACCTTGTATTATTTTCACATTCAAGGAAAGCTCTCAGTCTGTTATTTGCAGACATGTGCAGACACGACCTGACAGACGGATTTTATGAAAAGTGACGCCTCTGTTCGCCAAGAATGACCAACAACAACTTGTAATCCAGAATATTTTTCTACATTTCACACCAGCGAGCCACATTTGCCCCTCAGAAACAGAATAACTTCACCGCCTCTGAAGCTCAGGACTTGCTGTAATTGAGCGTAAATACCATCTTAAACTGCCAGTCACATTTCACCTTGGCTTCAGTTATGTCTCTGTCTTGTTTTCAGTTATGGTTCCCTTTGTCCTTTTCAGAATACATCAGGTGGTTTAAGAGGGCATTAAATTAAGATTTAAATAACCGGCTGAGTCGAAGCTTGATTTATGGTGATCGCTGTGCCTATAGCAGCTTATTAGAAAAGGGTGTGATGTTCCTGCCGGGGTGGGAGGAGAGTGGAGGACTGTCTCACAGCTGGAGGAGCGAGGATGCTCACCTGGGAGGAGACTCCTCTTGGCATGCAACATCAGCAAAGGTGGCACGGTGCATATTTCACAATGCGCTGGAGCTTTCCGAACGTGGCTGAAGTTTTTGATTAATTTCTGGGGCAAAATGTTACGAGACAGCAGGCTGGGAAAAAGGATTTGAAGGCGTCACAGCAGCAAAAAGACGGGAGGAGTTTTCATTGCCACTGAAATGTAAATGTCACTTCTTCTGCCAGTTGGCTTCCACATCACTCCATACAGCTGCTGGAGGCTACAGCCATCAAATTGTCAGCTATGAGACAGTTCACTCCTCCCATGTGACAGCATGTTGTTACAGATGGAAACACAGTGGAACTGGATAAAAACAGATACTCTTCATCCAGGTCTCTGTCACCCCTTCAACAACGAGGCCTTCTCTGCATGTCTGCGCTGACATCTCGCACCCCAACAAGCCCCTCGTAACCTAAGTTGCCACAACCTGCCACATGTTAATCCTGGTTTTCCCTGGGCTGAGCTGCACGGCGTTCTGTTTTTTCAAGCACATATTTTTCATGAAACAACAGCCAGAGCACCGATACAATAATGAAATGATAATATAAATCAGCTCTCTGAAAGAGCTCCAGCTCTAACCCTCTATTAAGATCCGATCGAGCCCAAAATAGCATTAATGAAAATATTATCAGCCTCGCAGCTAAAAAAAGAGCATAGCACTCCTGGCGGAGCCTCAGAAGTGCTTTTCAGTGCTCGGAGAGCTCTGAGTGGAAATATTTAGAGAGAAACGGTGTCAAGTGTCCCAAAGAAGCACAAGGAAAACAACACAAAAACAAAAGCGCGCAGAAACACAATAAGCGCGATGTTTCAGTGTGAAAGCTTCACGTCTGGTCAGATGAACTGCAGGAGGCGGAGTTTTAATGATCAACCTTTCGCCTCGCAGGACGCTCTGAAGCGCTGCTCTAAACAAACCACAGGGAAATCTGATGTGGGTGCTCATGCAAAGAAGCAGAGCCAGCGAACGCGTGAGCAAACACGAGCACATCGCTTCACGGATAAAAACATTGACTGATTGAATATTTTTTGATGGAATGTGAGTGATTGCAGGTTGGGGCACGATGCCGTGTGGAGGCGAACCACAGAGCGCTTTTCAATTTCCAACTCCTAAACTCTGATGGGATGTGGATTGCAACATACCTCTGAATATGCAAGGTCCCTCACACTGTGCCTCTCAGCAACCTGAGCCAAGCCCACAGAAACAAGCACACTGTACTTTCTCCAGCACACACACACACACACACACACACACACACACACACACACACACACACACACACACACACACACACACACACACACACACACACAACCACACAGAGGATAAAACTTACAACCCTGAACCGAATAAAGTTGGGACGCTGTGTAAAACATGAATAAAAACAAATCAACTGTGTTTAACTTCAGCAGTTTTACGAAGTGTTCTGAGTTCATACAGTCATCTCCTTCATCCAGTCATGTGTTCACAAAGCAGTGAACTTCGCTCCATCCTCTATGAACTTTCCAGGATGCCCCTTTCATGCCCAATCAAGACACTATCAGCTGTCACCGATGAATCTGTTTACCTGTGGAACGATCCAAACAGGTGTTTTTGGAGCGTTCCACATCTTTCCCAGTCTGTGAAACGTGTTGCTGCATCAAATTTAGAATAGCAGATATTTCTAAAAACCAATGAAGCTGATAAACATTAAATATATTGTCTTTGTGCTGTTTTCAGTTGAGTTTATGTCAAGACGGATTAGCAAATGATCACATGCTGTTTTTTTAAGCTTTACGCGACGTGCCAGCTTTCTTGGAATCGGGGCTTTAAGCTAAAGTTTAAGAGCCGCAGTTTGATTCCTGTGAGCCAATAGCTGTGCGGAACATGCACACATGTTGCACAACTAAACGCACACACAGCCCAAAACAAACACAGAGCGGAGAATCTACAAAACAAGCCAAAAGGATGACATGAAAAGGACTTACAGCGCTGACCTGATGACGCAGTGGGACTGTAAAATATGCATGGCAGAGCAGTGCTTCTAGCTGAAGTTGCAGATGTACCTGACTTGCTGCTGCACAGCCCTCATGCGTGGACTAGTCTATCTGTGTTTCTCACTCTCCTACACCCTGATGTCTCTAGCAGTTGTGCTATCTTTAGCCTGCTGACCCACTCAAATATATTCTCCCTCTCCCTCCCTCCCTCTTCTCCAATCTGTGAGACTTTCTTGCTCTGCTGGTAGTACCACCCAGTCTACCCTGATTGGAGGGCAGCCAGCGTCTCCACCTGTGACTTTGACAGCGACTGTGGGGCACGTCAAACAGGTAACTGCCGGCTGTCAGGTGACTGAGACGTATTGATGATCTGAGTACAGCGCCGCTTTCATAAAAGCTAAAGCAGCACACATGACTGCAAAAGATAGCAGAGTGCAAAACAAACCAGCCCCAGTCACAAGAACAGCGTGTCCTCACAGATAATTCCCCTTAAGTTGGCACACTTAAAGGATAAGGTCGGAGTTATTCTTTGGTCTTTCTTGTTGTCAACAAATCCCATGTAAAGGTCAAAACCAACATGCATTAGTCCGTCCTTTTTTAATTCAGTGAGACGAAGCGTAGCAAGTGAGACAAGGCACAACATGATGTATGAGATGATTTGACAAGGTTGGCACAAAGAGGCAAAACACGTATTTAGAACATGCAAACGGCAAAAAGCAGTTAGGATTAGATATGACCTAAAAGTGGCGAAGGTACAGTAGCTGTTACGATGTGAGACGTGTATTAATGAGGACGCAGGGAAGTCTGCTGAGTAGACTTCTAAGTGTGTGTGCAAATGTAGAGAAGCAGCAGGGGGGGCGTGCTTAAAAAAGACTCGAGAAAGAAGGTGGAGGAGAGAGAAAATAAAGAAAAGGAGGTGCTTTTTTAACCATGTGCCATTTTACAATATTTTCTCTGTTTCATCTCTAAACTCTTTATCTTTCAGACCCTTCAGCTCAACTCTCATTGGTTCCTACTCCACAAATAAATAACAAAAAAAACCCTTTTTAAAAAAAGTCAATTAATTCTCACAACAGCTGTAGTTTTCAGCAAATGTCACTCAGCAACAGGAGCAAATCTACTGCGGACTATTTTCAGCGGCGGATTAATCCGCATTGTTGCTGTTGTGTGTGGTAGTGCACGTAGTGCAAAACTACAGTGAGTGTGTTCATGGTAATGAAGGAACATGCCGGCCAGCGCAACAGTGTGGCTCATTGACGTGTTTTAACAGTTTTTAGACGACAATGGAGCTCTGTGGCACAGAGGAAGACCATGTATCAGACACACGCACGCACGCACGCACGCACGCACGCACGCACGCACGCACGCACGCACGCACGCACGTTCGATTCGTCATTGGTTTTGGTCTTCTTACAGGGTTTGAAACTTTCTTCGCAGCACGGGAACCATAAAAGATAAGTGAACTGAAATTGCATACAAATATAAAACACAGAGGTCAGAAAATATGTCTTCTGTTCTTTCAGCCAGTTGTGGACGACTGAGGAGCACCTGCTTTGAAGCGCATGCTCCTTAAACAGACAGGACAACACAAAGACTCTCACAACAGTCCAGACAATTATATCCATAACGCTGTCTGAATGAGACTCCCTGTCCGATGCTTAATGGGCCACAGTAGCCTATTGTTCAGCGTGCATGCTGCAGGCCTACAGCTGTGTCTGTCCTGTCCTATACATCCAGCGCTAATGGACACTTTGTTCCCTCATGTGTCCCGCCACCGTCTAAATTACAGGCTGAGCGAGAGGGGGTTATAGCATGCCACTGAGTGAAAGCAAGACAACTCCCTCTGCTCAAACACACCAGTGTACAGCAACCCACACATAACTAATAATAAACACGGAGCTTGATCCTCAAACGTATGCAGCTCGTTACATCCTGTAGTACGGAGCTCAAAAAAAGATTTTATAGACTAAATTACTACATTTAGCCTGTATTTAGCTCCTCAACTGCGTGCATTTTGCATCCGTACAGTCTATTCTATACTTTTCTAAAATAATCCAGCGATAATCAAACCATATGCACGCCCTCGAGTGAATATTTCATTAAAAACAAATCCCTAAAACTGAACAACCGCTGAATTATTTACAAGTTAGTGCACAAAAGGGAAGAAGGCAACACAGTAACAAGATTAATTTTTAAAAAGACCTCACATTCATGTGCAGAAACACACATAAAAAAAATATTTGTCGTTTTGACAATGCAAATGATGTGAATTATTCAGAAAAGGGCGAGAGAGTTTACAGAGTTGATTTTAGAGAGTTTCTGTTGAATGAAAATGAACGCAGGTCCGCCCAGCTTCGCTCTCTCTCTCTTTAAATGCTGTCACAGCTGTTGAGAGTCCTGCTGGAGAACACTGAAATCACTCTGATTAGCAGAGGTGAGCGCTGGCTGATCACTGACTGGCACCCACACACACAAACGCTGTCAGTTAATGTAAAGATGGCTGCTTCTCTTTCACATGTGTGACACGTTTAACTGGGGATCAGCACATTCACTGAGGTCGCAGAGATCTGACGCAGGTGAAGATCAAACTGTGTGAAGATCATCACAATTTACCTTCCAGCTAATAACGGCATTTAAACCTGCAGGTATTTATGTCACTGTGCTCAAACCAGCAGGTTTAAGTACGCACCAGCACATTAGGGCGGCGCGAGTCCGATTAAAACGATTCATGTGCTGTTTTCTGTTTCACAGCGATGCTCTTGTTCTGTCGTGTTATAAATCCAACTTACTGGATTTATCTACTGGTGCTATTACAGTAACGGTCCTTGGAGTTGCATTTCAGAGGTCTTTTCTAACATTTCATATACCAAAGAAGACTTTCAGATTAAGTTTTTGTCAATGAACAATCGTGTTAAATAATCATGATGTAAGTATTGACTAAATAGAATAAATATAACATATAAAACCATATAACTACAGAATACTCATAGTGATTATGATTATTGTTAGACTCCAGCAGCCTTAGAGCACATACAGTACAGGCACACCCACACATGCCATAGAGAACATATGAAGTAATTACCTTCATTAACTGGCAGACACACCGCTATGTACAGTAACTCCCTTTCTGTTCAACCTGATGGCATTCATTGAGTTTCAAAGCTTGGTATCTAAATCCCCACCAGACAAAGCACCAGTAATGTAATGAGTCATAAAATCCATAGCAAGAGTGCAATTAACAATGTCTTTAAGGCGGGCATGACAGGACATCCCATCCATACGTACTGCAGTGTAGCATGGCGGGGCAGGGAATCTGATCACCACAGACACAAGAGCTGTGGTCGACATTACCATCAGTAAGAAGGAAAACACACAGAGGGTCGAGACAGCAAAGACATTTTAGATAAATACATGGCTTGAAAAAGAACCATAATATCTCCCTTTGTGCCTGGATGCAATGCTTTTTATAGTTCTGTCCCTATTTTTCCTACTTATGTCTGCAGTAGGTTGAGCCTCCTCTCTCTGGAAGCAGAGAAAGGTATGAGTGTGTTCCCTGACGCAGGTACTTGGAGTTATTATGACCCATCTGATGCAATTTATAGCTGAGCGATGCAGCTCAAACCTGTGGTGAATCTGAAAGTCTGATTAGCGCTGATCGCCCGTCTGAAAGGTTAAAAGATGGAAATGGAAGCGGAGAAATAACATTATGTACAAATGCAGCAAGTCATTCAAATCACTTCATGTCATTGGGTTTATCTTCATAGCACCAACAGGACTGCCGCCCCGAGCAGAGCGGAGCACTGTGATCTGATCAAAGATTCCTGGATGCAGCGAACCACGCGCCGCACTATGGCGCAAGCCTTTGCCACTGTTCATGCAACACGGTGCAAGCAGCCTTGCATCAGCTGCAGTGACATGTTAGTGCAAGTGACGCAAACTGCGACGACACATCTGAGTTTGACCTGAACTCCTACAACAATCCACGCATCTTAATGAGCCGAAGAATACGAAGCAAATATGGCATCAAACTTTTGTGGTTTTAGGGAAAACAGAGTGCCCTGAATGAAAATCAGACTGCAAAGGAAAACATTATCTTAATATTTCACTGTCAAAGAATCTGTCATGTTTATGTAAAAGCTGAAAAATCCACATCAAACGATCTTCAGTCCGCAGGTACAGGTGCTCTATTCTCTGCCTGCATGCTGGTAACCATAGCATCTCTTCAAAGAGCCCGACCAGTTCAAAACAACAGCCTGTCAACATGAAGGGAGGGGCAGAAGTTTAATGGAATCCACCGTCATGTCGAACACAGAGCTGCTATCTGACTCGCAACCCGTCCAGTCTGAAGCCTCCAGAGCTTCATTCCTCGTGCTTTTAATTATCCGGGAGGTGCCGAGCGCTGCAGCCAGCACCTGGTGCACGTGTTGCAACATACGCACAATATTTACATCCAAACATGTCAAGTGAAACAGGAAGGCCAGCGCACAGGCTCCTGCATCCATGACCACACCAACTGTCCCCGTCCCCCGGCAGCAGAGCTGTTAATCTCCTGACAGGTGTCTGTGTTAGCTGAGGAATCCATCCAGGCTCCGCTGGATTGACTTTCTTAGCGCGAGCTTGTAATACGGCACATGGAGACACAGAGAGGGGAATCTAATGCCGTGCTCTGGACAGCCAGCGCGTCCCTCCACATGGTCATAGTAACACAGACTCATGCTGCTCCTCCTGTCTACTTCTTCCTCACCCGAAAATAGTAAATACAAAACAAAAACAATCTCACTTCATGTTTTAATCATTTCAGCAGCAAACAGGTCACTTGTCACAGCGGTGTCGGTCGGCTTCTGGTGAAAGGCTGCTCGGACTGTTTACTTCCTCAACAACCTCCTCAGACGCTCAATAAAGATTAAACAAAGTGAGAACACGGTGTGAGTAAACAGAAGCTGCTGTGATCTTCCTACACAAACACTCTAACAGAAATAATGTCGCCTAAAATGATCGCAGACGGCTGGAATACGTTCACATTAAGTTCACATAACCACCATGGATGAGCTGCTTGTTGCCGTGCATATTATACATATATCTTCATAATGTCGTATTAGGAAGTTGTTGTAGATGAATCATAATCTTAATAAACTAACTCTTAATGACTCTAACTGCCAGAATGAGGCAATATGCTACAAGCAAGCACGCTAACAAACAACTGGTTAATGTGAATGTGTGCACCTTATATGAAGTGTGACTGTTTGTGCATGAGCTGAACTCAAAGCCAGAGCAGATTTGTCTTGACTGTTGAGCCCCCTCCCCTTTACCAGAGGCCTATTCCACACAGAGGGCCCCTTCCTCTCGCAACAGCACTATGAGAGAGGCTCCATTCCACTAATATTATGTTTTCATTAATGACAAGGGGCTTAAACAGTGGTGTGTTTGTTTGTGTTCAGCCGGTCTGAAGGCTGTGCTCCTCAAGAAATGCAGGAGGGAGGGGGGGGTGGGGGGTGGGGGGCAAGCGTCGGGGTCAGATGTAGCTATAGGGCTAGTTCTCTGAAAACAATTCAGAAGAGAGGAAGAGAGTGGTGGTGGGGGGGTTTCGTTGTTTAGCTTGTCTGTAAAAATGGCCCAGAGACGTAAAAACAGAGAGCACCATGAGAGATTTAGACGATAAAAGAGACTGAAAAACAAAGATTCCCTGTTGGATGTCCTCAGAAAACCTCCTCCGTACCTAACGACATTACACGATAACAGCAAGCCAACTGTGCCTCATTTCAGGGATATATTCACCTCAGTAAAGGACCAGTCCGTGGATGGCTTTCAATAAGAGGGAGAGAGGAATTTGATTGTGATTTTGATTTGGTCTGCTATGAAAAGAGGAAGAAAACGGCGTCCCACTCACCGTTTCTCTTCTCCCTCTGATGGGTTAGGGTCCTGCTCCTTGGGAACGTGTTCCATTCACCTTAATTCCATCCAGCAGCCAATCATGAGAGACTGAGGCAAGCCCCACCCTCGGATGCACACTTGTCATTCGCCAGTCGGGAGGGGTCAGTCAGTGGAACATGACAGGGTCCCGTCCCTGGAGTTTTGGGAGGAAGGCGGGGGGGACTGGGGGGGGTCTCCAGATGGAGTCGACCCCCTGCGAGGTTGGTGCGGTGCGGCTCGGTGTCAAACTGCAAGGTGTGGACGATGTCGTAGGTCCTGCTGGGCTAAGTCTGCAGGCAGGGGGCCGGGGCTGGAGGTGGATGTCAGTCTCAGGGGTGGGGAGGGTGGAGAGGGATCCAGTCTGGAAGAGAATAAAGGAAACAGTCAGAATACACCACCTCTACAGCTGAGACCATTCCATTACCGGCAGAAAATTAATTGGCAGCTACCTAACAGTTTAGTTACGTCGTTTCTTTCAGGAAAACAGCCAAAAATTCACTGGTTCCAACTCTGAATATTTGCTGGTTTTCTCAGTCCTTTCTGACAGTAAACTGAACATGTCGGGATGAGACACTGGGAGGCTGTAATGAGCGTTTTTTACGGTGTAATTGAGAAAATAATCAGCACATTAATGAAAATCACGACTTGCAGCCTGAACCGCCTCTCTCATCACACAGCAATGCTGCTGCTTCCCTTCATACACCACAAATCTCTTTCATCAGGCATTTATAAAGGTCTCGTCAACAAAAATGAAAGCAAAATAGAACCTAATGAGGTCCAGCATCCTGAAGACCCTCTACACATTGCACCACCTTGCGCTGCGTTCATCCCAGCACACCGGTCGACGCACTTTCTCTGAGCCTTTGTGAGGTTCATCTTTCTTAGCGAGTCAAAGTTTCACATGCTGAGTGTTCAGTTAGATTAAGACGTTTCTGCTTTAGCATCACAGACTCTCATGCTTTTGTCCCTGTGATACAAAGTCTGGCAGCTACCTGTCTGGTAATCTGACAGGTAGCTCCAGATCTGAGACCCAAACCTGACCCGATCCCCGAGTTGTTGCTTTATTTCATCCTTTACTGAGCACTAGCTCGACAGGCTAATTCAAGGAAGATTCCACTGGACATTGTTTATCTACTCACAACACATGACATGCATGGATGCAGACAACTGGCGCAGTAAAGGACAGAAAGAGACATTCCTCACACACCAACTTAAGACTGGATACAATGGCCTGGAAACTCTGTCACCCTAAACTGTGCTGCTACAACCGGATAGTTCCTGGAAAACTGCTTACGGAATGTCACCTCTTATGCAAGGTTAAGCAGCATTACGACGAGCAGCTGAATCTGCATGAAAGGCTGTATGTTTGTGTGTGTGTGTGTGTGCATGTGTGTGTGAGAGTCTGAGTGAGGACTCGAAGGGTCTTGATCCATTAGCCCCTGCCTCCCTCCTCTGTTGTCCAAGGAAGGCTTTATTCCTCCCTCCGCTAATCCCTGGCTCAATGGCTTTCTAATCCGGAACAGTGGGATAGGGCATGAGAATGTCTTTAGACATGACTGATATTATTATTGCTTTTACTGCTAATAGAGAGATTACAGGCCACATTCAAAACAACCTTTCTCTGCAGGCAAATGAGTGTTTCATCACCTACACACACGCTGCAGCAGGAGGAGTCTAATTCCCACCCAAAAACCCTCTGACTGACGCTGATGGCATCTCAGAAAATAATAATCGTCTCAATAAAATTTACCACACCGCGTATTTACAGTGTTTAGACTTTGATTGATGCATTAACAGCTTTCAGACAACAGCTTTGATAGCTGTTAAGGCAATTTTGTAAGCAATCATGACAAACTTTAGCTGGTCAAATGTGAGGATTTGCTGGTTTTCTATGTTTTCTGTCATTATGCAATGAATCTCTTTGCAGTTTAAAGCAAGCTAATTCAAGATTGAGCTCTGAGGCATCCTAATGATGAATTTCTTTTGTTACTTTATATTTTTTTATTTGATCATTTCTAGCAGATTAATGTATAATTAAAATAATCCAAATGTAAAATTAATTGGTTGCAGCCCTACAATTAAACTCTTTTCACTGACAGAACATTTTTGATTCATAAAAGAAACTGCACATGTATTTGAGAACTTGAAAGGTAATTGAACAGAATTCATTGGTTCAGAGGAGTGGAGACCTTAAAGCACTGACACCTGCTTAAATTGCTGAATTTATGATTAAATGGTGCCACTTTCTAGTGACTGAATCTGCAAGTGTAAAAACACGCCGACTGAAATCACACTCAGGTTCATCAAGTGCTGCAACCTTCATAGTGTTGAAAAGCTTTGTATAAGCTTAGAAAGCTTTGCATTTATGCCTCATCAAAAGATTGAGACGAAAAGTGCAACCAAGGGACATCGAGGATGATGAGGGGGTGACCGGCTTTTCACTCATCGCTGCACGTTGTACAACCAACATCAGCCAAGGACCATCTCGGACATCATAAACAGCCATCTCTGAGATCTTATAGCCATTTATTATGTGTCCATTGACAGGAGCTTATTCACTGTAAACAAACACGGTTTCTCAAGCGTGCACTTGAGCACACTCACACATACAATGTGCACACAAACAAGCGGCTGCCGCTGAACGTGGAGCGGTGATGATATTAACCCAGAGGCATACCGTGAATGGACTGCGCTTTATGAACGATCTTCTCTCTATCATATTGACTGATGCTACGAGTGACACTAGCTTCAGTGCTGCTGTTCGTGTTCGTAACACAAACACTTGGTTGTTTCTCACGCTGGGGCAGAGAGGACGGGTGCGAAAAGCGGGCCCATTGTTTGTTTAGCAACTGAAATTAGCTCCAAGTATTAGCAAATAAATGAACTCGTGTCCCACCTCATTTGAAGAAACATGGAAATATTAGCGAGAAAAACATCTTTTACGACCCGGAGGTTGACCTCTTCCTCTTCATTATCTCCCGTGAAAGCAGAAATAGCCGGGCTGTGCGGTCACAACGGGCTGAGGTAGGCCTACATTTCTCTTCCTCACTTTTTGTGTGAGGAAACATAAACCGTCACGATGCCGCAGCTGCTGTGCATATTTTTCCTTTTTTAAAAGAGGCTAAAACAGTTTATGGACATATTTGTGGAAACAGCATCTAAGCTTCAAGCCTCTGTGTGGGTTGTTTCCCGTGGGAGCAGTTTACTGACCTCCGAGGGCCGGCGTTGGTGGGAGACATGCTGTTGGTTTCCGCAATGCGCCACTGACTGGACCGTGTCATAGTCCTGTACAGATGAACGCTGATAACAGGTGTTTCTGAACAGCCTCACATAGTATTGGTTGTGTTCAGTCTCGTTGCAGTATTCAACATTTAGGAAGACCAGACTGTAAAGCTTGTATTCCACACATAAAGTGGAAGCTAGCTGCTTTCCAAGCGGAGGCTAGTTAGCCTAGCTTGCGAACATCAGCGTGGACTCCACCTGCTGGGTCATCAGCAGCTTCTCTAGCTCGTGTTTGCAGCCTTTCTTCAAAGTTGTGGAGAAGAAAAATAACCAGGATGTCAAATCTCATAACAAAGTCATGAAACATGTAACACTGCGTCACATTACTTCCAGAAAAAGAACAAAGCAGTTAAATCTTCTTAGAAAACATCGCTCTTTTCTGAATTACTGTGTCCTTGTATGTACTCATTTGCCTGTGCTCCCGCCCAGGATGTTATGCCCCTATAAATATCCTCTATATCCAAGGTCAGGGCATGAAAACACAGTGGTCTGGGGCATCTGAGTACATAGCATACTTGAGCTGAGGGAAGGCGGTGAGAAAGAGAGGAGATGAAGAGAAAGTAAGACGCACAGAAAGAAAGTGAGATTGAGATAATATGTAGAGCACTTTGTGGAGCGGGACACTGAGGTAAAGCCGATGAAAGGTAAAAGAAAGACTTGATTTAGGTCCCTGTTGGAACGGAGACAAAATAAACTCACTTATCAGAGCTCGAAGACAAATAACAGGAAGAGAACAGGGAGTGTCAAAAGGCAGATTTAGGGCGTTCAGCCTGTTTTGAGCTCCAATGTGCATATATAGATAAATGTCTGAGATTGTACACGTACAGTATCAGCTTCAGATTTATTACAGAGCCATTTATGGTCTGTGCACATCAGTGAGCAATAAAATGTGAACATGCAGCTCACGCTGAGATCCTATAAGGAAATCATGTATAATAACGTGTGATTCCTTCATTTAAATAGGTGATGAACTGCTTTAATGGAATATGCTCTTGGGTAACCTTCCAATGGAGGCTTTTGTTTGATAGCGGAAGGCAGAGGAGCAGACAGGAAATGTGGGACAGAGAGGGATGACATGCAGCAAAGATCCCCGGCTGGATTCAATCGAGCCTTTTCACGGTTCGACTCGTCAAAGCAGAAAAGCACAGGTGGAAACGCTAATGATGCCTGCATTCCATTCAGGTGAGCCCGTACCAGGGCTCCCACATCGTGCATGCTCACTCACTAACACGGCTTACTGGGACACTTAATGGAACGGAGCCATCATTACTGTTAAGATTCACACTTGTGCTTTTCCTACTCTGACAAGTGAAAATGTGTGCAGCTGCAAAAGGGTCTCTGCGAGGACATCCGTGCTGTTACACAGCATGAGCCTGTGTTTCAAACATTAGTCCACTTTATGCTTTAAAGGTGGCCCTGAAAGCATCCAGTTTCCTCATTTGCCACAGGGAGGGCAACAGCACCAAGCAGAATTTAGCCATATTTTAATATAACAAGGATAATGTGACTGGAAAGGCTGTAAGGACCAATCACCAAAGCCAAGGTATCACTCCCACAAATAAGCAGTACAGTATGTTGTGCATTTGCATATAGACAGTTTCAGTTCTTATCAACTTGAATGCACAAATATAAGAGTACAGACACAGAGGAGTATAGACTTTTCTGCATATGCGCTGTAACATTCATCATTTTCAATGTGCAAGACAACATCTGAAAAGCTGCGGCGGCACACTCAAGAACTTGCTCAGAGCAGGAATCAAATTAGTGGTTTGCAATCAAATGTGGACTTGAAAAGTACGACATTTTCTGTGAAAATGCATTCCAACATGTAAGTTCTCAGAGTCTTTACAATAATGTCTCCACACACACGCACCTTGAATCTCTCCCCATCCAAGACAGCTTCCAAATTTTAATTGGGCCTGCAAAAACTGGCATTTTCCCTCGAGCAGGGTTCACCTTTAATTGCACGCTCTGAAATACGGCCTTTAAAATGCATCAAAAGAATAACTAGTGAATGCATGTTGATGCCTGGAGAAGCTCAGAATTAATTAAACATGACCTGCTTTCTTTCTCCTCTGTTCCAGGCCAGAGAGATCGATGTCCCTCTGTTCTTCAGAAAGTGAGGACAAAAAAGAGCTGGGTGAATTCTTTAGTATAAAGCAGGCCACTGTGAAATGTAACTCTGCAATGGGAAGAAATGATTAAGTCCAAGGATGTCTGGATTGTGCTTTGATAGAGAAAAATCACTTGAAAGTATCATCAAAGCAAAAGGGGAACTGAAACAATATTTAGGAACGGAGCTCATGATAGCGAGCTCAATATTTAGGAACTCATGAGGGAAGAGGCGCTTTGATAGTTGGTGAGCTGTAATACTGACACCATTAGCAGAAACAGCATGGGGAGTGAAGAGCACCTATGAAGGGCAGGTTTTCGGATTTGTTGCCTTGGACGTGTGCTGCATAACCGATCCAAAGTTTGGAAGGACTGTTTGAAAACCAACCTGCAAGAGTGACTTCCCCCTTCAAACAGTTCAAGAATCAAATCCAGTTCTGGGCTTAGGAATGTGGGCCAAGTGTGAGTGAGTCACTGCTCCTATACACACAAGAAGGCATCAACATCCCAGTCGAATAACAACTGGGAAACTTTCTAAAGCAGAGCTGCCAAACCAAGCCAGCGCAGATGCCACCCGACAGCCCAAGTCTGTTAATTGGTTTAGTCTGTAATTAAACCCAGATCCACTTGCTGTAGTGTTATACCGTCAATGCAGCGGATTTCTTATCCTTCACGACCAACAGCGCAGTTACACAACCATCACAAGACGGGAACCTTTCCCATCTCGAGCCTCCAGTCCATATGGTGTGAAGAGGAGTTGCTCTCAGTGAGTCTTCACGGGATAAAAAAAAAAAATGAGTGGTTTAAGAAATTTCCATAACAACTGCTATAGCATGAGCCACCCACAAGCGGGCTCAAATCAAACATGATTCATGATCCGGTTCACCAAGACAGATGGAGATGGTACAGTTAATGAGACGAAGCGACACGTTAGCCAGAGCTGACGACAGTTTATCTACGGAAATGTCTGTAAAACAAGATGCACAAAACTTACTTGAGACTTGACTTTATTTGCTAATTGCTTCAGTGCCGAAAGAACGAGAAGAACGCTCAGCTGATTCCCGCCACTTTGGCTCTTTCAGTTCATTTAAGAATCAGTCGCACACTAACTACTGAAAACTTTCAGCTCACTGACCAATTATTTCAATCATCAACTTTAAGGGGGGCAGTCAAGTCCACGAGATGCCTCTCAGGGCTACAACATGCTTCTTGCAGCTGCTGGCGAGTTCCGGCACGCAGCGGATCACATGTCAGCTCAGACGTGTTAATTTCTTTTACACTGAACCACACTTTGCTGCTCTTTTCATTTAAAATACACCAAGAGTTAATCTACAAAACCCACATAAGAATTCGAAAGAGGAAGGAATATTTCTTTCCCCATGAAAGGTATAATGTAACTGCTGCGTTAGTGCATTAGAAGAAAGTGCACGCGTGCTCGGCTGCAGCGAGCAAAGTTCAGCCCCTAAGCTTCTCAGGAGAACCCTTGTTAGAATTCACACCATGACAGCAGACGTAGGGTCAGTGCTCCTGACTCCCAAGGGTGGCCTGAGCAATTAGTGGTTAAGTAATGGAACAGGGCCAGGCCGAGTTGTTGATGTGGTGCACGCAGTCTGATCATGGAAGAAATGGAGGTGGAAGGGGGGAGGTGGGTGTTAGTACCCTCGGGTCGCAAGTACTCAAAGGCAAAGAGATTGTGTTTCATGCTACACCTCTGCTCGCTCCCTCGCCAGGCTAATTACTGTCAGGGGATTATTAATAGGTGGTAGTAGGTCACGGCAAAGCGGCTAAATGCTATCTATACGGCCACTTTTCCTAATGTGACCTTGTGGCTTTGAGTGTGCACAGACGTCTGCATACACAAAAAAATAATGTTCAGCTTACATGTGTATACAAAAGCGGTGAAATCAGCCTTCGTGTTTGTCGGGTGCTGGAGAAAATGACAAACTACTTAGTACCTGCATACATCCATTTATTTATGATGAAGGGAGCAGCAACACCTGACTCAGCAGCGAGCTGCGTCTGCTGCAGGAAACTGCTCAGGAAAGAAGCTCAGACATGGATCTCTGGTTTCAAACGGTTTGAACTTTGACCTACTTCGACACTGAGCCCATGAGCTTCGATCAGCAACGCTCAGCTCGCCTCAAATGTAGATGTCAAACAAGCAAACAACGGTTCCTTCAAATTCTGACACATTCTTCGGCTTGCATGTAACAGCAGGGTGTTTGTTACAACAACACATTTTTTCAAATAGCCCTCCTTTCTCTGTGTGTATCTATAAGCCTTCATATAGCACACACACTAAATCCCTCAGTGTTGCCGAGCTGAAAATGGGAACATAGTGTCCTACCCTGACTCCGCTGGTAACACTGTGTTTCTTATTCTGTTTGCATGCTCGGCATGTGTGTTTGGGTGTGTGTGTATATAGATACGTCTGCACCAGCCAAGGACAAATAGTACATAGTAGGTAGACAATGATTTTGTTGCCATTGCTGTTTCTCTTACTCTTTCAGCCTTATCTGTCCTTTTCATCAATTTTCTTTTCTCGTTTCTCTTTCTTTAACCCTGTTTCTGATCTTTCTGATGTATTTTACGTCATCACTTCTCCAGCTGTCTCCACCTCACAGTTTGGCTCTTGTAAACTCTCTGCTTGCCACTTTCAAAACTAATAATGATAAAGACGATAAGGCTTGTAAAACAAAACCCCTGAGAAAGCTGAAGACGGATCACTTACTTTTTCACCCTGATTAACATCATGCAAAAATTGCTCATGCTACATAAACAATGCAACTATGGATGGGACAGTTTTATTTATTTGCACAGTGAATGAGCAAATGGATGCAGATTTGCGTACTGGGAGACATAAACCTTTCTTTTTTTTAATTATCTAGTGGTTGCACAGCATCTAAATGAGCAGTGCTGATTGGAAAGTTTGATCAGTGTCAGTTGTAGGACAATGGCTGCACCATTTTATGTTCATAATGTGTCAAAAGAACATCTTAAAAGTAGCACTTGTTGGGCTTCATCATAGGAAATGACGTGCATCAACAAAATCAATCAAATGACTACATAAATAGACAAAACAACTCTATAAAGACACAGAGTGAACACAAAAAGATGCAAAGTGACCACAATGACACACAAAACAACAACAAAAAGATGCTAAACAACCACAAAGACACACAAAGCAACTACAAAAAGACGCAAAATGACCATGAAGAGGTGCCAAAAAAAACACAGAGGGACACAAAACGAAGACAGAGAGACACAAAACGACTATCAAAGAATGAAAAAAGACTATAAAGATATAAAAAATAACCACAGAGGGACGGAAAGCAACTACAAAGACACAGAAACGGCCACATACAGACACAAAAGCACTACTCTTTCGGTGAGGGCGTCTTACTCCTGTCTGTGGTAGGAGGGGTCTTTTAGACCTCTGTGCCCAGGGGCCCATTTTCTCATAATCCATCCATGATTGCAGCAAAGCCCAAAGATGTAGAAACAGGACAGCGAGTACAGACTGAGGAAAGCTGACGGATACGTACAGATGAGCTGCTCCGCTTACTAACAGCAGACTGGAACTCTTTCAAAAGCCTCTGTTTGTCCAGAAGAGGCCGTCTGAATGACACTCACACCAGTGTTCACCCAGTGACAGCACGGCGTTCAGACACCGAGCAGGGCCACACAGTTCGGACTTAGCCGCGTTGCTCATCACCAATTGCTGTCTAAGGGGAAAGCCAATGGCACATCTCGGCGGAGCTGACTGGCGCCTGGCACTGATGAGCAGTCAAAGACATAAATCTGCAAATGACATCTGCATACTTGAAGGGCCCTGCAACTAATGGTGCTGCCAGCTTCTCCATCTTCCCTCCCAGCATTACAAAGTCGCTCATTCTGAACGTTTTCTTTTCCCATCACGACAAACAAAATGTAAATGTTAACGAGTAGCATCATGACAGGCTGATATAAACAGATGTTGTGTTCACCCCATTTTTTCCATTTGTGCATTCTTTAATGTTGCATATAAACAATACAAAGGTTCTAGCTAATGATTATATTCATTTTCAGTTAATGTGTCAATTATTTTCTTTCGGTTATTAGATTTAATTTAGCCTTTAAAATGTCTGACACCAGTGAAAAATGGCCATCAGTTCCCAGAGCCCACGGCGACATCTTTAAATTGCTTGTTTTGTTCAACCAGCTGTCCAAAATGGAAATATATTTAGCTTACAACCATAGAAAAGTGGAAACATTTACATCCATACAACCATTAATCAGTTGACAAAATTGCTGCCTATTTGTTTCCTGTTAGTCAATTTAACAATTATTTAACAAATTGTTTTGATACTGGACAGTGTTTCACCATTTGTCCGACCGGAGAACCACATTCAAAGCTCTGTTATTGTGACTGTTTACAGGAATATTTCTGTATTGAAATGCAGAGCTGAATGCTTCTGCCCAGCACAATCTAACACAGATTCATCAGATGGCTGCGATCTGCAGTATGCTACTTTACAGCTATCATTTCTGGATTTTAAAAACCTTTTAAAAAACGATAGCCTAATGCAGACCATAGCAGCAATTTTCACATGCATTAAAGGCGACAGAGAAAAATAAAAGTATGCTGGATTGATTCATAAAGGCCCAGAGACAGTGGGCTGAAGACAGTGGAGTAATACCCCAGAACATTCTGTGACCGGTTTGTGTAATTCCTGAGACTAAACACAAGTTGGTACATTTGTCAGGAGGGGTTAAATGAGGCAATGTATACTTTCAGACCTCTGTACATGGAAAAAGATAACAAACCCTCATGTGCCTGCTTATGGCCAATGTGAGCCAAGGACAAAGATTAAAGTACATCTATAGATAATGTTAACATATTAACTTTTAATCTACTAAGGCAGTGAGCAAAAAGGGGAAAAAAGAAAAACAATCTGCTCTTTCTCTTTCTACCTCTCTCATCCCTCGTCTTCCCACCCTCCTTTGGCAAGGACAAGCTAAGGTGCTGCCAAGAATGTGACTGCATTTGGAAAACAAATCCAGCTCACTTCTCTTTTTTTCACTTCTTCTCTTTTCCCCCACTGGCAGTTTTGCTGGTTTCTTATTCTTCTTCTTAAGGTCGGCCAGTGAACGCCGCAGAGCTCCATAGCTTTAGGTTAGTTTTTTTTAGACCAGTCTGTCTACCTGTGGGTCGCTGCCTCTCCTTCAGCTCCACGTGGATTTTTCAACCTCCGCTAACCCTGAACTCTTCTCACCAAACTCCAGCGAACACAGTCAGATGGCTCTCCCGCCTTGTTTCCTCGTCAGCCCACCTTAAGAAAAACTGCACTCTGTGTGAAAATGTTAGAGGCTGTGTGTGTGCGTGTGCATGTGTGTGTGTGTGTGTGTGTGTGTGTGTGTGTGTGTGTGTGTGCGTGCTTTCCCGATTGTTTTCCTGGAGATGTCCACTTCCCCACACTTGTTCATTTCCTCACAGCTAATGGAAGTGTCTAATTGTAACAAGATAACAAAGGACTATTTTGACTTCTGACTGCTTTGGAGGATAAAAAGTTACAGGGTCTTCCTAAGGAGGGGTTTCTACAGCATAACAACATATATGACATCAACCTCTTTAACAACGCTGGCTGTTTAAAAACAAAAAACAAGTCACACCTAACGGTAACACACGCAGGATCCACGTAAGAGCGAGCTGCTTTAAGCAGAAGATTTAAGTGGTTTAAAGGTCACAGAGTCTCTCAACCTGAAAGGATGCCCGAGCACACGCATGCAAGTTATGCTGCCTCGGAGACTGAATCCCCGTGTGGGCGCAAATGTTTGGAGGCAGCAGCGGCCATGCCACATTTCATTCTGAGAAAGAGGGAAAGGTGCGAGTGTGTGTCAGCCTGTGAAGCTGGTATAATTAGATGGGCTGGCAGAGCAGGGAATTCCACTTTCTGTGTGTGTGTGTGTGTGTGTGTGTGTGTGTGTGTGTGTGTGTGTGTGTGTGTGTGTGTGTGTGTGTGTGTGTATTTGTATTATATTGTTAATATGTGTGTGAGTGTGTACTTGCATGTGCATCCAACATTAGGGAGATTGAGCTGGCGATGCTAACACAACAGGTAAGAGGAAATGTGTGTTTGTGTGTGTGTGTGTGGGCCCTGAGCCTATCCTGCAGCATCACTATGTGTGTATGTGTGTGTGTGTGTGTGTGTGTGTGTGTGTGTGTTTGCTTGCATACGCACACACCTGCATGCATGCACGCACGCGCACACACAGCGACTGCATGGGTAACTTTGTCCAACTGTGCCAGCAATCTGGGCAATCACTGTGCTCTGCCCTCCTCCCTCCCTCCCTGACTTCATCTCCCTGCTGCACCCATACAGGTGCCGTTACCATGCCAACAGCCCGGGGAGAGGTCTCCTTCTCCCAGATTAGGGATGGAGCGACAGGGAAACCCCCGAGACAGGAACCATCGCTGCGTTTCCGACTGAACAAGGAAAAAGATGTAATTGTCGGTTGTCTCGCTACCAAACGTTTGTTTATGTTCTAGAAAAACCCACAAAAACAACTCTGGTGTTTCAAATGATGTCGCTCAGTGAAAAAAAAAAAATAAAAAAAAAATTAGCAGTTAAAAGAAACCATACGACTTTGAGAAGACGTGATATTCATTAATGGACTTCCTGAAAAACAACTTTCATTGACTGTTTCCGCTTTTATTTTAAAACATTTTGTTGCTTTCATCTGACTTTTTCCTGTTTCACATTTTCCTTATGTGTAAACTATTTTCTTCTGTTTTGTTTATCTTACACTTTGCACAAAAAAAACAACTAAATAAACACATCGACGCCCTCGCCGTTATGATGTGCTGACACACATAAGCATTGATTGAATTAAAAGAACATCTAGAATCGGATTCACAGATTCACATCTCCCAAAGCGGTTGTGAAACAGCAGCAATTGTTTGCATGTGTGTGCACGTGCATGTAGTGTTGCTGGCAGACAGCGTTGTGTGTGTGTGTGTGTGTGTGTGTGTGTGTGTGTGTGTGTGTGTGTGTGTTTCAGTGTGTGTCGTGCACTCAGTTTCTCAGTTTACTAACAGGGCTGGGATCCAGGCACCAGCCTCAGCTCAAATAAAACATGCCAGACTCGCGTCAGGCGCATAAACAAGGGCACAAATAAAATGATATAAATAAATATGTGCAAATTTATCAAGAAAAATAGCAAAGCCTCAACAAATTGGGACAGGTTTGTGTTTGAGATGGAGCCAGTCGAGCTCCGCGGGAGAGAAAGACGGCGCCCACAGCTCATCTGGTCTCTTTCCTGAAGCCGCTCTGTGCGTTTCTGTCATAAGGTCTTTATTAGTTGTTGATTATAAAGCTCAGCCAAGGAAACTATGAAACTGTGGACATGGCAGACGGATGTGACTTCAGCACCGGCTGCAGGTGGAGGTCCAGGATCCAGACGGGACCTGTGAGGATTTGTAGCCTCTTTATTAGGCCAGTAAGCATGTGCTGATTGGTGTACAGGCACAAACGTGACCACTGGCGAGAGAAAAAACAGTGAGTTTGAACTTTAAGTTGACCTTTTGATGTCATGCTGTTTAGCTTGTGCTCAGTACGGGGCAAAAGCATCAGCTGTCTGGCCTAGATACAGCAGGTCCAGGCTGTGCAATATACTACATGTGTCTAAACGCTGCCTACCGCATGCATGCACGATGCTAACTGGCCTCCTGTCACCATATATAAGATGACACCCAGTGACAACGCTGCGGCCATTCTGAACATATTTGAGGTCCCAGTACCAGCAGGTAGCTTGTCAAACGAGGACTGAGCTGCGTCAGGCAGTAATTCAGGTCATGTCTGTGCCAGACTCCCTCCCAGTTAAAGAGGACAGATGTACAGATGTATAGTCATGGGAGTACACATCAGGGTCTGGCTGATCCACCAGAGTGCCTCATTTGACCCGAGACTCCAGAGGAGGCATCGCGGGTGTCTATTAGATGTTTAAACAGCATTTTTTTTTCCATATTATTGCAAATGTTTGCAGTTATTTTAACTATTAAATAGAAAATCTGCATCTTCTGTCGTATTTCTCCCTGCCTTATTTGTCAATATTTAACTGAACTGCCAGCCCTGGTTCATATTTTCGCACTGCACTAAAGCCACAAGTAAAACCTTCCTGTATTATTTTAAAAAAAAAAACACTGCGGGACGAGCATGAAAACAGCAGCTTCCGTGCAGCCTTTGTATGGCACAGTCCACATGTCTGTGTTCTGGATTATAAAAACCGCATTAAAATGGTAAAATTGGAATTGCGCCCCAGTTCTTTTGTTGATTAATAGCTGATTTAAAATAACGTCCACCTCCACAGCAGCTAACCCAGACTGCACCACGCGCACGCTGCACTCAAATCCAGGTCTTCCAGTTTGTCAGCACGGTGCATTTAAGCACGGAGGAGAAATATGAAATTAACATTAAGAATCAATTTTTGGAATTCATGAATCTGCTGTGATTTTTAGAGTCTGACGTGACTCAAACTCTTCCTCACACACTCATCCCTGATTACCACGGAGGACGGGACGAACTGTTCCTTTAACTGCTCTTGTACCTTACAGTGTGTGAATGTGGCTAAGATGTTTTTAAGACACATGTGTGCACAAACCTGAAAACACACACACGCACTCCATGTCACCTTTTTCCGTGCACCCCCCCCACAAGCCTTTCCATTCATCTCCACATCTCTGTCACCTCTGTAATGAGCAGTAAAACACATACTGTAAAGAAATCACAGACACACTCACACAAAGGACCGACATGGTCATTTCTTACATGCCGCCCAGGGGTGTAATGAAGCCTACAAGGCCTGGTGAGGCCCCCGGGTGCCCCTGAGCCTCGACTACAACCCCCTCACACTACAATCTCAATCTTTTCCTGGATGACTGGATACAGCAGAATCTATGAAAGAGGAGAAGGTGGGAAAGGAGGAGGGGAGGGGGGTCCTCAAAATGTGGAGCCAACAGGCTGGAAGGTGATTTTCTTGGCAGAGAGTCTGGTTGGGGTACTGAGGACCATGGGCCCCGATCCCCAACGGCTCCCGCCGCAGTGCCTGTGTGGTCCTGGGTCTGATTAGCGCTGAGCTCTCCTCATACACAACAGACACACACAACAAGGTACAGCTGCCCACATGTGAGCGCTAACACAGGCTAGCATTTACAAACCATTTTACACACACACCCGATCAGCACCGTACACGTGCTGCACACATGCGGCGTGTCCGGGGCTGCAAACACACTCCTCACTGTTCAGACACCCACTTGTTATCTGAACAGTGTCAGAGCAGATCAAGAGGAGGAAAGGCAGTTTACACTTTTTCAACTCGTAAACACGAGACGGTGATAAGAAACAGAACACAATGGTAGAGCGGGAAGGAGAGGAGGAGCGGGCGAAAAAGAAGCAGTGGAAGAACGCGTCAAGAGCCAAGCCTGTCAGAGTTTAGAGCTCTCGCTGCAAACATCCCCGAGGAATAAAACGAAGCACTTACTCAATAATCTCATCTTTTCCATTATTTCTCCTTGTTTTCTTTTCGTTCCACACACAGTGATGGAGCACATACAGAATCCGTCCTAAGACAACAGAAGCGGCACTGTGTGTCCGCCACAGAGATGTTTTTCTCTGGAGTGTGTGAGTTCATCTGGAGTTTGCCGCCAGTGTGTATTTCTCTGGCGAACTTGAGGAAATCTGTGTCCATGTGGCAGTCTATACATAACGTGTCCAGGTTGTGTCAGCGATTAAGAGAGAAGCAGTAAAAGGAGCTAGAAATGTGTTTGAGGCTGGATGTCAGGGTGAATTTTCCTCTGCCTAAACATGCCTTTGAACGTTAGCAGGTCTTTGTCGGCATCACAGCTTAAAGTGACGTCTGGAGGGGTATACTCCTGTAGGATGTGTGTTCAGACAGGCTCCGGCTGTCAAGCTCCTCACTGTGAGGCTGATACGGTCGATAATTTATCATCTGTCATCACAGTAAATTACTTAAACGACATGATTTCATAAATTGAATGCGCTGTTTTACACACGGAGACTCGGTGGAGCGAGATGCAGAGAACTCCTCGACTCACTTTCACACGTTTAACACACATTAATTCCTGCGCTCACTATTTTCTTAATTGAGCGTGCAGCCACACGCCTCCAGAGACAAAATGAAATACTACGTGGTGCAAAGGTTGAAGAAACTGAGCCGCGCTGCATCCTCAGACGGAGGGAGGAGGGGCAAAGGGCAGGGCGAGCTGTCAGCGGCCCGTCACCGCCACCTCCGCTTTGTGTTTCTGCCTTGGTGGGTTGGAATCTGCGTAATGACCGAGTAGGCTCTATAAAATAAGCATTGAGGCTATATGGCAGTGTATCTGTGGTTGGTACAGTATTTGTGTGATCACTCAAGATCCACATTAGAACACGTAGAAGTCATGTGAACGGGCATGCTGCGTGTAGGTTTAGAGCATGTACTGTTGGACATGTGGGGCACAAAATACACCATAATGCTCTTATTAAAGATCCCCTGCAGACAGAGGAGGCAGAATAACACTCCTAATAATCAATTTTGCCATTTATGGTTTAGCTATGAAAAATATTTAACAACCAAGTTAAAACATCTTAAAAATCCAGTCCAGAATTTCTGAATAAGTAAAAACTTTTCATGTCAGAAATGTGACTGCTACACACCAGATGCCTTCCTACATAGGTGAGCACTTATGTTTCCCCTCCACGCGGCTCCTACGCTCACGTGTTGAACTCAGATTTAAGGTGAGAGCGGATAATTTCCCCCTTCAGCAGATGAAGGTGAGAACAGGTTTCAGGTGTCAAACGCTGCACATGCATCGCTCTGCACAGCGAAGGTCAAACAGCCAAGCGAAGCAACAATAAGCAAAACACACTTCAGAGCACAGGAGGACTTTAACACAGGAGCGTGTGTGTGTGTGTGTGTGTGTGTGTGTGTGTGTGTGTGTGTTCTCTGGCGCACATGTGTTCATAACTGCCCTCGGTGGGAGTGTCAATCCAGGATTTAACATGACATTCAACAGTCCACCAAGGCCCATTCCCCTTTTCATTACTTTACAGTGAAGGCGAAGTTTGAAAATACTAAAAAGCTTCAATCTGAAAGCCAAACACGACGAGCACCTCCCTGATTCACTGCTGTGATCAGACTGAAGCTACACTGTGGAAACTATGAGTAATGGCATGGATTGTTTATGTTTACACGACAGATTACAGAAAAAAACTGCCTCGGCTTCCTCTTTCTCCCCTCTGGTTGAAATGATTATTACAATAATAAGAATATTTTCCAGTATCAATGATGTATCACAGTATGGCGAGTGCATACAAAAATCAGCCATAATATAATCAAACTGATGAACTCCACATGCATTACGTTGTGTGTGCTAAACAAAAACTTGCTGTAAATTATTAAAGTGACTTCTGTTACTTTTGAAAGAGGAAACAATATGATCTTCCTCCTCCACAATAAAAGTTGAATTCATAAGCAATGAAACTCACCTCTGCCCAGTTCACTATGCTCAGCGGTTAGCCTGCTTTAGCCAGTCTTGGTCTGGTATGACTGGGAGGTTTTGGCGGCTAATGTTAGCAAACTTAATTTAAATGTTGCTGGATAACAGACTTTATGGAAATACTCTGCGACGCTCAGACGTGCCAACATCAAGAGCGATGCTATTACATTATCGTGTTTCGATTAAGTTTTTGTTATTACAGCCTGTTTTGTCATGTCATAAATATCGCTAACAGCACCCGCCTAGCATGTGTCTGACATGTCTGACCATACGAATGTGCAGCTTTTTGTTATTCGTCAGAGAAACTGTTACACTATAGCGATAACAACACTACGAGCATTCATGTGGCTGCCACACGTTATGTTTAGCTGCTTATTTCAGGATCCAAACCGCCCCCGAAATGAACACTAGCCACTTTATGCAGCCGATCCAGCTGTGCCAGCGTCATCAGAAATCGACCTCGCTTCACATGATGCCACAGAGGAAAGGACGTCTCACTGCTCTTTAAACACATTTCCTCTTTTCCTCTGCCTCTGCATGGCTTCACGGAGAAGACACTGAAACGTGGATGCAGCTGGAGACTTTGGACGTACCCACGATGTTTAAGCACTGACAATTATCTTGTCATTGTCAGTTCTGCTCAGCAGAGGTAGATATGTTTGTGAAATCTCAACTGACAGTCAAACTGAAACGTCTGAACAAAGAGCAGGAAAAGGTCATTCAACGTGGATTAATGTGAAAAAGAAATGCTGTAATGTGAAATGTTAACACTGTGCTGGAGATAAAAGAAAAGCTGGTACAAAACTGCAAACACGGCAAATCTCAGGATTGTACTTTAATGAACCTGGACGGTGGATGAAAAGCCTCTCGGACAAATGGAACATTTGTGGGGCTGAGTTACTTCTTGACTGAGTCCTTAATGCCCTCGAAGGGAAGCCGGCGCTGCACATGTGCTGCTCGCCACGAACAAGAACGAGGATGGACTGCAGCGGGACGGTCCTGTTCGACCAGATACAGGACAGCCGTTATGGAACACAGATGGCGGCGAGGCTCTGTCACACTTCACAGAATCTGTGTTCAAAATAGTGCACTATACACAAACATACCTTCAAACGTTCATATCAAACATACATAAAACCGAGCAGGCGCCCACACACGCTTTGAGCACAGACAGACTGGCTGAACACGCCTACGCGTACTGTATGGACGCATGCACACGGGAAGGTCAGAGGGGTTCAGCGAGCGCGAGTTCACTGCTCCACTGCAGGCTGTTTAAGGCCGCTGAAGAATCAAGTGTACCCGGCACACACTCCATCTTTGCCCCTCATACAGAAGAGCTGTTGAGCGCTGTACTATTGTGGCCCGCTGACCCCCGCGAGCTCAAACCCACAGGCTGCAGCGAATCAAAGGGAGGCGAGAGTCAACACAGGTTGGCTAAGTAAGGAACAGAGAGGAGACAAACAAAGAAGACGGAGATAGAGCGTCTGCATGGGCGACTGCACGCTGTGATCTGCATACGTTCGACTTACAGAGCATATGGGTGCACGCAGGCCTACGCACACACTCACAATGGAGGAAGGAATGCTGCCTGTGCTGTCGCAGCCGCACAAGAACACACCTGTCTGGATTAACAGGTGCAAATAATAATTCATCCCCACGCGGCCGTCTCTAGCTGACCGCCTTTTCTCCGTCACACATTTTTCTTCTAAATTTGTTTTTGTCAAACGAACAAGCAGCCACTTTAACTGCACCTCTGAGGAACAGTTCTTAAAGGTTATGAGCGCGGGTTCCAGGCGTATTTACGAGGGGATTGTGTTAGATTTAAGTCAAAAACACTGAGTCGGAAAAAGAAAACACATCAACATCTCCAGCGTGTCCGTAGATCTTTCCCTCGTTTGATTTAAGAGACCCCTGAAACTGCGCTAAACTGCCTTTTTCCACTTTGTGCTGGACTGTCGCATCATAAAAAAAGATTGAGCACCTTTTCCAAGAAACTTAAATAGCTCACATGGGAGGGAACACTCCAGTCAGCTGATTTATTGATTAGTCGATTGAAAACTACTCTAAAAATGATTTAATCATCATTAAAAGTCGTTCATCAAAGGCCTGACTGCAGCTTCTGAAAAGTGAGAACTAACAACTATTGTCTGTTTTATGTGACAGTAAACTGAATGTGTTGGGTTTTGGACTTCTCTGAAGGCTCCAATGAGGAAATCATTAGTTGCAGTGAGTCACTGCAGAGTAAAATTTGCTTTTTCAGGGAGAATAAAGAAGAAACACACTCCGCTGGTGTTTTCCAAACTCGTAAATGTGGAAGCGTGTCGGCTCTTTAAAGGGAAACTGAGGAAATTCTCAAAAGCAGTTTGTCGACACTTCCTCTCGTTCATGCAGGCCATTAAAGGACAAAATGCTTCCACTGTAGGAGAAATCAAGAGGAGGGCATCTTTCAACAAAGACAACAAAAAGAAGTCAGAGCTTCACGTTAACTTCAGACAAACTTCAAACGCTGAGAATGAAGAGTGTGGACGCTGTTCATCATCGCTTTCATTGGAAGCACATTATCAATGAATTTTTAATAGTTAACTGATTAGTAAGAAAATATAATCGTCCACTATTTTGATAATCAGTTCATTGTGTCTGCTGTTTTTCAAGCCAACAAAATCAAATTAACTGTAAGAATTTGCTGCTTTTCTTTGTCATTTCTGATAGTAAATGAAAAGTCTTTGGGTTTTGGACTGTTGGTGGGACACCTGAAGACGAAGGACATTTAACAGACTGAACAGACGATTCATCGTGAAAATAATTAGCAGATTTATCAATAATGAAAATAGATGCAGCCCTTGTTTCAGAGTGCGTATCTGCGTACGTGCACTGAATCTATCTGATCCATAATTACCCAGGATGGTCTGCTGAAATCAAAATCTTCCCGATGGCAACATCATCATGTTACACACAGCCAGCGCTCAAAGGAAAAACATTTACACACATTACAAACATGCCACGCATTACGAACATACCAACAGCAGATTCCCAGGCGTGTTTTACCCAAAGATAGCAGTGCAGAGCGCGGAGCGTGGGGCCGAGTGGAATTCTGCCATTATATACACGCTGCCATTGTCGAAATAATTCCTTCATTTATCAATTTGACCCGACCAAGACATCAAAGACAAACAGGCTGCTGCAACTCAAAGACAGTCAATTAACCACTCTAACTGGCTCTTCTAGGCCACACATTGTGTAATGGCGGATCCGGTATCTAGTGCGCAGCCAGCAGCGGCTCCCACAGCTCTCATTAGTCAAGTGGGACGCAGCCAACACCGGGGCCAACATAAAGACTTAAAAACCTGAGATCAAAAGTGGCCTTTGTTTCTCTGAAATGGTTAACTCATATCTGTGGGAATAAAGCTCAGAAGAGGGCTATTATTCTTCACTGTGTTACAGGAGAACCCAAGTGACATAAATAGTGAATAAGCTCTGCCTAGCCCCATTAAGCCCAGCGGTGGAATGTAGGGCTGCTGGGATCTATAGTCGAGATTTGACTGTGGCCTTTGCACAGCATCACAGACGGAGATATAATGGGTGATGATATGTTGCCATGGGACACTAAGCTACAGACGCGCATGTATGATTTGCTCCACTTAAGCTGAGCGAAGGGTAGCGTTAGATATTTTCCTGCAATGATCTTTGAAACAGAGCAGCAGGAGGAAGACAGACAGCACGGTGCTGAGGAGCCACATGTGTCTGTATCAGCTCCTGAGAGGCATGTGCACACCTAGCACCACCCCGAAAAGGTATGCATTTTCTATTTTGGCATGTTCGTGGCATCTTTACTTTTAGGGATGCACACGCCTGAACAAGCAGATACATCGACATGTTACAGAGTTTTGCTGTGGCTGATCGTGCGCGCTGTGCCCCAGGCCAAATTAAACATTTAGCAAATTAAACAGGATGTTTAAATCTGCCAATGTTCAAACAGCGAAGAAACGGTGATGGAGAAGCAAACCTTAGCTTGCATCGAAGGCATCTTCCTAAAAAATCCTGCGAAAAGTAATTGACTATATACCAATTTGACAGGCGGCTTCACTCTAGAAATCCATTTCTGAGCTGTGCTGCCGCAGCCCAAACAGCTGCTTCAGCATTCAGTGAAGTGACACATGAAAGATAGAGGAGGGACGCTGGCAAAGGACAGAACATCTTGAACATCTTGTGCTGCCATGCATTTAGCAGTGAATGTAAACGTGGCTTCTGATCACGTTGCATTAGTTTGCATGAAGTATCACTTCACAGACCTGGAAAAGCAAGACATTCTGGGTCATCCACTCTGTAACGCAAACAGTCACCTGATGAGTGCTCTGAGAATGTACAGTATGTGTGAGGAGGGGCAGCCTATCAGGACAGCGCCGCGATGGTGGCGTCTGATGGAAAGAGTTACCTGAGGACAGGCTGTTCAGGGGCCTGAGGGTCTACAGCGGATATCACGACTACAGTGTGACGTCATGTTATGCCTTTTATTAGGCAGCTGACAGTTGATAGATGACAGGAAATCACAGTTGGTGCCGTAACCTCTGGACCACCCTCACTTTTCACATTTTCATTTGTGAATATTAGATTTTCAGCCAACCAGGCGGCCGAATATCTAGAAATCTTAAGTTGGAGGCAACAGGGATTGCTGTTTTCTTTCTATGCTTTAATCCAGCTGCCTTGTTTGACTTATTATTTGACAAATAGCCTTTCAGCGTCTTTCAACTCTAAATTAAAAACTACATTCCAGTGCCTTTGTTTCCTCAATCTTTTATTTCTATTGTCAAATTTCCAACAATAAGTTGCTGGTTTTCTATCTATTTTGATTGTTGCTCTAACGTCTTCTTTTGCCTTAAGTAGAGCACATTGAGTTGTCTTTCTCTTTAAATGGTGCTACAAAAACAAAACTCGCCTTGCCTTTATTTTCCTTTTGATTACAGTCTTACACACAGAACAATCTCGCACTACACTGCAGCACTTCTACCATAAAAAGGCAATTTTTAAGAATTTTAAATGATCTACTATATCAGAATCTGCAGCCATTAGAAAAGCCATCAGAGCCCGTATAAAAGGATGCATCAAATAAAACACAAACACAAAGTGGGCTCACGTCTCTTGTTCGGGATCATGCTGCCGCCGTGTCGGTTCAGATGTAAATGCTAAAAGAAGCCATTATCTGCGGCCACAGCCCTCCTCCAACAGCTGCACCCGCGACATACAGGCCGCTTCAGTAGCCTTATCACAGACAGGAGGCCTACGCCAGCTGCCTGGAGCTCATGTGACCATGTCATTAGACTAATGGGCTGTCGATTAATGTTAACATGCCAGCAGAGCTCATATCTGTGAGATCTACAGGTTGGTGCAGAAGCATCAATAATATAATTGACTGCGGGTGGCCTTCTTTCATTTGTCATTGTCCTTTGAGTTTGCCATGACTACACTTGGTGGATAAAATAAGACAACCCAAGGTGGGAACGTGCACCTGTTCTCCTACTCTTGAACAGACCACCTTAAATTTCTGTTTTGTTTCATGCTACTGATTTGATTTACTGATTTACTGATGATCTGACTCTACTGAATCTTTGTGATTGTGTTGTGCTGATGAAGCAGAGCACTGTGCTTGTAAAATTAATGGAAGTCCAATCAGCCTCAGTTGTACTTAGCTAAAAGTTAGCATGCTAACATGCTAAACAGGCCAGATATATAATCCCTCCAATGTGCCCAGTCTAAAGTCTGTCCCAGTTGGGCATGCTGAGAAAAGAGCAGATTTCAGGTGCACAACTGGCTGCTTTCAGCATCAAGGATCAGTGTTTCCAGACTGAATGACTCAACTCTTCACCTTATCTCAAAGGGGAGTCAATCCACCTGTGTAAGACGCTCATTCCAGCTGCTTGTATCTGCGATCTCATTCTTCAGCCGCTACCCAAACCTCCTGAGCACAGTTGAGGTCTGCAGCAAAGATCGATCGACGACTTGAGAGCTTCTCCTTCAGGCACAGCTCCCTCTTCACCACGACAGTCCAGCACAAAGCCCGCATCAAGCCAGCGTCGCATTAATCCTCCTGTCACGCTCTGTTTTACTCGGACTCCTGAGAGATACTGCACTTGAACTTCTTCACTTCTTCAGTGTCCGATAATGTAACTCATTATAAAGTCTCAAACTTTTTCCCTGCATGTGGACACAATCTCCAAATAACAGGGGGTTAAAGCTGCAGAGCAGTCAACTGTTGGGACCGGCTGAGCAAAATGAGCGAGTGCTATCCTCAGCCCCTTTCACACAGAGTTCCCACTCGATTACTGGAATAACCTTTCAGGCACCCACTGGTTTTCACTACTCACGATCAGGAACATTCTGTTTTGCACCTTTTCACAATGACATGGCATGCTGGTGTGAATGGGGCAAGGGACAGTCCAGCAGATGGCAGTAATGCAACACTTATAGATGCCAACCACCACAAAACTCAACAGTAGAAGAAGAAGAAGATGAAGTAACACTGGATGTGTGTGTGTGTGTGTGTGTGTGTGTGTGTGTGTGTGTGTGTGTGTGTGTGTGTGTGTGTGTGTGCGTGTGTGTGCGTGTGCGTGTGCGTGTGCTTGTGCGTGTGTGTGTGCGTGTGCAGCAGAAGATGTCTCTTATTATTTTCTGGAACATGGCAGGCGGACTTCAGGGATAGACTGCGTGTGTCGAAGGGGCTTTGGATATCAGATGAAGGCTTCCCAAACCTCTGTTTGCTTGTCAACTTTATGCCAAAAACTGTACACAGTGGACATGCTGCACCAGTTAAACGCTGTTGAGATGCTTCTGCATGGGTGCAAGAGCTACCTGCTGTGGAAATATCCCCGCTAAGAGGATTGGGAATTCAAACCAGGCATTTTGTGTTGAATAAAATATCACAGCTGGAGGGGCCCTGTGCTGGTTGAATGCTTAGCTCTGCACATGGGTGGTGCTGGTGGTGGTGGTGGGGGGCCTGTGTGTGTGACACAGCTAAGAGGTATTACGCGCACCTTTTGATGTCACTGAGCAAAAGTGTTAGGTAGAAACGGTGCACTATCTGTGTGAATGGCGTGCTTAAGCTTTGCCTCTTTGTGTAGTTCGTCCTCTTTCCAGGTCAAAGGACAGAGCGTGAAAATGTGACAGCAACAGCTGAAGGATGAACAACAACGGCAGGTATGTTCTTCACAGGAGTGGAGCATCAGCACTGGGATTTCATCCTCTGCAAGAACTACAACAACTCAGACAAAATCTAGTTTACCACAGCGAGGTGACAAGCCACACAGGAGCGCTTGTTTTATCTCTGAGCAGTGTGCAGATGTTTGGGGAAAGTGTGAGGTGTGATTCCAACTGATGCTGTCAGACATCTGATAGCCAGTTTGAAGAATAACACCTTTTAAGTCGAGCTGAAGTGGTTTTGACTTTCAGTGAAGTGCATGCAGAGCACCCAGTGCATTTTCACAAGCACGACCTGGATCCGAGCGTAAAAACAGCTGCATGACGCCAGTTATTTTAAAGCAGGGCCGAGTCAACATTAAGTGTGCAAGAATCATGAGGCGAGGCTTGTTTGATTTGTTAAATTTGGGTTACGATGTCTGTGCCAACTTAAATTCACACAGACTGCACAGATATATTTCAATGTCAGGAAAAACATGGCAGAAAGCAGTGTTTTAACATCGCTGCCATTTCCTTCCCGTTTATTAGAAACAACCTTCTCCCTGTTCTGGTCATGACAATCAGTGTCCAGATTAATCAAAGTGAGACCTCAGCCGACCCACAACAGTGTTTCCACACCTCAAACGACCTCTCATTTCTGGAAAACAGTTCTGTTTATATCAACCTTCTGTTTATATCATTTTTCTTTACATAATAGATTAACAGCTATTTGAAACCTTTAAAATAATGACTTCAGTGTCCCGTCGAGCTTGAAGTGTTGCTCTGCTGCTGGCTTGCAACGATGGCCTACAAGTTACAATAACATGAAAATCGAGTTTGTGAGGGAACGTCTTTTTTCATACTGTGGATTTTGGGTGGGTGCATCTACAAATATGAAAACACCCAACGTGGGTACTAAGAAGTTAGAGGCTCATGTCCAAAGTGATGATTTCTCTAAAAGGGGCAGTTTTCAAACAAGTGCTGTACAAAAGTGAATAAGATCAAACAGCTTCCCTTGCAGGATCTGATACCTCTGAATACTCTGTAGCATAGTGAGCTATTGGAAGAAGCTTAAAAAATCAATGGGACTGAGCTACAGATTAAAAAGAAATTTCAAGAGCAGTTGGTAGGAGATGGGCTCTGATGGGCGCACACCAACACACACTCGCACCGACAGTCGTTCTTCAGACGGTGCATCGGGAAACTTGATTGGATTACTTTTAATCATCAGGCGACGCGCGGGCCAGTTGTTTTGGATCGATCGCATTCTGAGTGGAAACAGGCCGCTCGAGAGTTCGAGTGGAAGCGAGGCTCTCGAGGCAAACTCAGCCCGCTTGATTTGCCCCAAAACCGAATGTGACTGCTGTGCTGACACGGCCCTACAAACCAAACCTGGGGGTGAAATGCTGAAGGTTTGAAAGAACTGGTCTGAATGAGCAAGGTGTGACTTCAAGCAAATATGTATAACTGAAGATTGTTTGAGCAAGTAAATGAGGCAGCCCTTTGTCTCCTTCAACTTTTTCTTTTAAAACGTTCTCCTTTATGTTTGCACAACTCCTATTTCACATCCCAAGACTTTCTGAAAGAGTAAAGCATTTAAGTCTCCATGGATATGCAGCGCGAGTGAATAAATGATCGAGAAAGAGTGTGCTGAATAATTATTAATGAACTGCCAGGAGCAACATGACATATTTAGCTTATTTCCCTTTTAGATTAAAATCCAGTACCTGCAGTGGCAGCTGGTCCAGAATCGTTTTAAACAACAAGCTGAGTGATTGAGTGGATGTCATGAAAACCACTCCAATTATAAATCAACACAATCTGCCATGGTTTTGCTGCCTGCCATAGAAATGTTTTCTGTGGAAAGTTTTTATTGGGGAGTTTTTATCTTTGCTGTGTAATTGGCCTATAAAGCAAACGTGTGGTCTTTGAAGTTTGAGTCGGGGCTTTGAATGCTGCACCCCTACAGGGATGTTATTTACTGAGCGTTTGAACATCTATGCATTATTTGTGGAGCTGATATAATGATGGCAGAACCCTCTTGGTGCCTCTGTTGGCTAAGCAATGAACCATAACCCATTACTAGTATTAATACAGAGATTTAAAGGAAAAGTCAATAAACTGTGACTTTATGTAACTGACAAACAGCACCACAGATGAAACTGTTCAACTGCAATGTATTTACGAAGCCAAAATCCTGTATACACTCTAATCCCCTGAACAAAGAATATTTAGGACACCAGAGGATATACTAAGATTCCACATTAGGCACATTCTCCACGGCTGCCATGATGTGCGTAAAAAACATCTGGCAACAAGAGCTGATCAACATAAAAATTTTAACATCACTGTTCAGTATCACAAGCACCAAATCTACAAGTTGCAAGGTTGTGTGCAATCCTGCAAATCGATGCATCACGGCTGCTACGAATCATAACACAACACTTTTTATTATTCATTTCAGCCCCAAAAAGCCCCGAAAACAAGAAGACGATTCAGACCCAAGTGTGGTGACTCATAATCACGGGCCCCCGAGGCCTCTCTGCGACTAAACAAGCAGTCTAAATAGATAACCTAGATAGCACGCCGCATCCCCTCATCTGTCATGCTCAAACACACACCGTACACCATCACGCGAGGTAACACAGGAGACAGACTGGCTACAAGGGCTTCACTGCCGTTCACTAACAGAGCCAGACGTGCATGGCCGATGTCAGATGGGAAACATTAAAATAACATGGGACCTTAGGGGACCGGGAAAGAGGATTGGAGCCATCCTGCTTCCCTTCGCTAACGGTCCCTCAGCACTGGTGAAAGGAACACGTGTGTGTCCCCTCTGTAACCTCTATACGCTGCAACTAATCACATTGTATGTGGCTATATAATTACTCTGCTCATTAGTCAAAACCCCAGGGTTATCTTTATTAACTGCCACGCAGGGTATTTTGGAGAATGAGCACATGTCATTGTTGTGTCTATGTTTAATTAATTGCATTTGAATGGGCGCCGTCCAAGCCTGTTCGCTGCTTGTGAACGTCATAGTCTGTCACCTAATAGCCATGCAGGATAATCAATGTGAGGTCGTTTGCGGACTTGTTGTTGTTGTTTTTTTACAGTTGGAAAAATGTTGTTTATTATAATAAGTGATGCATTAGCTGAGCTCTCCGTGCTCTCTGCCTGCATGTTTCTGTGACCTCTGACAGCATGTGCAAGAATTAAGAAAAAAACAGTATTAGATCACATATTCAGCTTTTAAGAGTTCGCTTTGGACATGTTTCTGTGCACACATGACTTCATGGACATACATGCTACCATACATTTAGGATTATATTGCGAGTTGTTTTGAACACAAAATGTAAACCACCAGGACAAACAGACATCCCTGCACATCATCCCAAAACAAATACCAGCGTTTTTTAAGCAAATATGCTAAATTTCTACAGTTCTGGCTTCTAAAATGTGACTATTTGCTTGTTTTACTGTCTTCTACAATGTGATAATTTACTAAATACCTTTATTAGACTGTTGATTGAAAGACTGGGAATGAATGATGAGCGTTTCTCCCCATTTTCTGAAATATTGAGAACCAAACATATAACCAACTAAACAAATGAGAAGAAGAAAATAATCATTAGCTGCAGCTCTGTACATTTTGTGTGCTGTATTTCGAGCTGTGCTCTGTCCTTGCGAGGCCCCTGACCTGAGGGCTCACAATGTGACTCCCACCTGTCATGTATCTATGTGGAGCTGTAACAGTGCTGAAGGAGGCTCCCATAAAACTGAACGCTCACATAAACATTCCTCACATGCTGCAGATACACACCCTCTCCAGAGCTCCACATATACGACATAAGTGCCGCAACCTAAACACATGTTGGGTGTGTCGGGATAAAAAGCTGAAACTCTGCTCTTTTGTATCAGCAGATTGTCGTTTATCTCACTACTAACACCATAAAGCTGTAGATTTTTATTACATTTTGGAAATAGTTAGATAGTGAAAGTGACCTTTGCTCATGAGACCTGCCCAACAGGATTTTGACAGCAATACAGTGACTGCGATACAGTGCAGCATGTACCAAACTGTAACCAAGAAAAAAGTAATAATCATATGTTTGATACCAGCAGATCTATCTCACAATAGAAAGCACTCACACAGTAATGAATGCTCGACATTTAAGGTCTATTTAATGTTTACTGCTGTTTTTGGTTCACAGTTTTCTGTTAGTATTATCTTTTAGGGAAGTACTTTAGTGTGATACTCTTTATCTCATCTTTTTTCTGCTGTTTTTAAGCCCATGAGAACTTGGTTTCAAGTGTTAAGTATCTATACTTCATCCGGACCGTGTGGGCGTAGTTTCATGTTTGACTGACATAAGCAAACAGCCACACTGTGATCAGACTTTCATACAGGTGCTCCACATAAATCCTGATCTGTGTCCCGCCCACAGAAATACCTCATGAAATAACCAAATCTCTTGGCAGAAAAGAGGTTTTTAAACCCTGATGAAGGCCTAAAAGCTTGTTTTTTTATTGTCTTCTAAACAAACCATACATCTTACAAAGTGTTTTTTCTTGTAAATTTGAGTGCACAGTTTTTTTTCCAATGGCAATATTTTGTCTCAAGTTAATCCTCAGGATTTTCTCCTGAGGCGGTCGGATCACTCAGGATCAGCGAGGCGTCGACCCTTTCACAGCAAGTGAAGGTAATGGAGGATGTGGATTCTGGCTAACCCCACTGGGACTATAACGAACCAGTCATACCAACTAATGCGAGCCTGCTAAGAGACCAACACCGCTCTCTTTGGACTGCCACTGATGTACTGGAAATCAGAGCAGGTATTAACGTTTATGTCTGAAACTGGTCAAGCATCACTGATTTTTCCACTCGGCGCTGCCATGCAGTCGTACACTAAAACACCTGGAAGTTTGGAGGCAGTTAAGCAACACTGACAGTGAGCAGAGACACATCGGTTCTGTTTCTATGTACCAGCTTCAGTTAATTGAACGTCCTGCAGGGCCTGAGGCTGTATGTGTTGATTTACCGCAGCTATTGATCCCAGGTCTGCCTCTCTATTAAACCGTAGACATGCCTGTTATACAGTCTCCTACGAGCGTCCACACACTTACAAATACAAGCATAACAGCACAGACACCAAGAAAATAAAGGGAATTTGGTACAAACACAAACAAGTGAGAGCAGGCAAAAGAAAGAGAATAAGATAGAAGAAGCCTTTTGAGCCAATAAAACAGAGCCTTTAAATCAATTTCCTCTAATCTGGACAGGGCCATCCCAGAGCAGGAAATGCCAGCCCATAAGCTTCTCGAGGGAAAAGCAGCTATTGTGCCTGCACATAGAGCATAAACTGAAGATCTGATTGAATAAAATGGCTCTTTTCTCTGCTGGGGAAGGTGCCCGATCTCCTCTTTCATTCCTTTGTTAGCTGATTCCATCCATCTCTCCTTTTCTTTACCCACACTTCTTCAGACATGAGTCTGCAGCAAATCACACACCTCATTACCGAGAATAAGGTACCTGATTAATACAGTGATCAAATGAGCCTGACAGGTGAGGGAACGGGCATCAGGATTTCCACAACATGCATCATGCTGTATGCGAAACCCAATGTGTGCTGAACAGTAAGAAAGGCTTTGTGCTCCACAATGCAAAGAGCAGAGGAAGAGCATCAATTTAAAACATGCTGGCAAGGGAGCAGTCTGAGGGTTCGGCCATGTCTACATGGAGGAGTGATCGAGGGTCTGCATGTACTCATAGACGTGTTGTCACTAGTGAGATTTTACTCGCCAAACGGAAAATCGATCCACGTTTGGCCCTTGGTGTTAATTTTGGACGCTGTCTGTGTGGACCGGGGGGGTCGATGACTGCCAGCCATCGGGCCAGCCCTTGTCTGAAGATGTGAGGGAGCAGAGGAACAACAGGACAGTTTTACTCTACTTCAGACATCAGCACTTTGTTTAGAGTCAGGGTAACTGGCAGCAAATCAGAAGCCTGTTTGATACGGAGACATTTTTTTTTATCTGGTTTGGGTGGCTGTCGGACCGTATGAGGCCAAGAATAAAGGGGAAAAAGATGCTAAATAATTAAGGTATTACAACATTTTGTCACAAGGTGAAAGAGGATCTTTATTAATTAATCCAACCTGAAGTTCTTCTCCGAAAGCTGGTGCTGATGTCAGCGGTGGCGTCTGTTTGAGGAGGGTGACTTTCACTCACTGTTGCTGAAATCTCTCTGAAACTCATTCCCATGACTTGGACATCACGTTCCCTCCTGCTCATGCTGTTGTTTGGTGATGCTTTTGTTATGCTCTTTCTTCACAATGGAAACGCATCACTGTGCATCACCTGTAGTAACAGTGTGACACTATTTGTGCCAGATGATAATGGCTTATGTCATTTAATCTTCTCTCAGGATAACTGTGTGCGCTGGGGAGACTGTGACGCCTTTTGTGTGTTTGCTGATGTGTGTGTCTGAAGGGAATACGCCTTTATCCTGAGCTGGTCCATTAGCTGACAATGGAAGAGTGTGGGGAGAACATTACCGGAGAGACTGTTCAGCGTGCGACAATGCTCAGCTGTGGAAGGTGAGACATCCTCGCAGATCCGATCCTCTTTCCTTCCTCCTTCTATCCGTCTGCGGTGCATCTATGAGCAAACACTACAGCCCTCTGACGTTATCTCACATTCCTTCCTACGGTGCAGAAGTGTCTATTTCACATTATGTCACTGTATCTGTAAATGAACGAGTCTCGGCTGAACTGTAGAGGTTGCTCTCCTCGCTGAGGAGTAAATTCTCTTCCCCGTTCGTTATCCTTTCGGTTCCCTTGTTGCCGCAACAGCACGTGTTCCAAACCACAACTTCCTGGTGGAGCGGCGAGCCGATTGGCTAAAAGCGGCACATACCCCCGGACACACCCACTCTGAAATGCTCGCTGAGGCTCCTGGCACAAGTTACTGGCCTTTCCTGCCTGGTCAATTAGAGGTTTGCATCTCTGTTATGCGTCTGTACGCCCACCCACACACACACACACACACACACACACACACACACACACACACACACACACACACACACACACACACACACACACACACACACACACACACACACACACACACACACACACACACACACACAAACATCTCCCCATAGACATTAAGAATAATACACACATATGCACACTAGCGCTAGAGTCAGCACATTAGCAAACGTCAGACCAGGCTGTGCTGCGGAGGACAGCTGCCAAGTGTGACTGGCTGTGTCACAACACATCGCTCACACCTACTCACTCTGTTTTTATTCCACTTCTATTTCAGTGATGGGCTTTCTGTAAGGCCGAAAAGTTTCACAGATGTGATATTCACCGCGATAATGTACAGTAGGTCGAGAAAAATAAAGAGCACGAAATTAGAAGATTATTCCTGTGGGTCAAAGAAGTTTTTCTAGTCCTGAACTTGCAGTATTTTCACACTCTCTGCGGCTTTTCCACGAGCCCGCGCTCTCAACCACACACTTAGCCCATAGTAGGAACTTCATCTGTGAGCTTTCCGCACCGCTTAGCCACTGATGTATGACTGTGGAAGACAGATTGAATGACTGTCGACACAGAAAGAAGGAGAGATAGTAAAAGAAGTATTTCCTAATGATCTGCTAAAATTAGAAACCCAACAATCTGGTTTGGAGACACGATCCGGTTTGTTCTGCTTAGCTGTGTTTTATATGGGCTGAAATTAAATTAAGGAAATGTAAAAGTGCAGTTTTATATGATGAGTAAACAGAAGGCTGCAGCAGCACATGGCTAACAGAGGGGGAATTCCAGCCCTGCCCCTTTGGCAGTCAAACAACGTAAGCCTTGGAGTGAAATACAAGAAAAAGGAGTGAACCATATAAAAAATAAATGAACCTGCCCAAAGAAAATCTCTCATAAAGAATAAAAAAAGGTATCAAACGTACATCTTGGCACTCAGAGCCTCTGCCACGTTATTCTGACTCCCAATGGTAAGGAACACAATAGCCAGAGAAGCTGCTAAAGGCTCACTGTGTTTGTTTTCTTTGCGTTTAAGAGTAACTTGATATGGGTTAAAGTTGAAAGCTATAATGCACAGAGCGGATCTCCAGGCCCCGCTGCCAGGTAATGACCCTAATCATAGCGAGCAGGAACAGCTCCAGAGGTGGTAATGCATTTCCCCTGAGCCGGGGAGCATATGGGTGGTAGAACAGCAGAACGCAGCACTATGGCTAACACAGTAGCAAGGCCATCATCGATTATGGTAATTAACAGAGAGGGAGAGCGCCTCACTCTTTCTGCACCGGCGCAGAGGAGAAATGAAGGAGAGAGGCCGGGAAATACAAGAGGGGCAGATGTGACGGGAAAACATGAAAATGTAAATGAAAAGTCAAAGGTGAGAAAGAGATGGAAGGTAAAACAAGATGAGTAGATGGAGAGGTGGGCTGAGGGTGAATAATGGCTTTGAACTGCTAACATCAGCGTGCGGCTATGCTCACAGTGACAATGCTAACACACAGCAGCAGATAGAAAGAGAGCAAACATGTCTACTGGCATGTTCGGTGTTAGCATGTGAACATTAGCAAATTAGCAGGAGAACACACAGTACAGCTGAGGTTGTTGGAAATGCCATCAGTTTTGCAGAACCTTGTAGTGGTACTGCTGGAAAAACTGAAGGATTAACAAAGCTACAATAATTAGTAAGTCATTAGGATATCGTCCGGGGATCATGAACGTCTGTACATAATTTTGTCCGTCTGGGTGAAGTTGAGATATTACAGTGAACAAGTGAAAATTTTAACTTGAAGGTAAAGCTAAAGGGAAAGTCACAGGCTTTTCAAAGTCTTATGGGTTCATCCTCTGGGGATCATCAATGTCTGTACAAACCTTCATGGCGACCCATCCACTGACAGGCCACTGCTTTCCCACAGCGCTAACATGCTAACAAAATTTACATAGTTGGTAACTGCTCAATAATAGCTCGGTTGTTAAAATTCAGAGGGCGAGAGCAGCGCAACAGGATCAAGGTCAAAGCCTAAATACTTCAGGACTTATCTAAATAAAGCGTGTTTAAGCAGCAGCATTTAAATTAAGCGCCTGTAAATGCACAATTTCTGCCCATTCAAAGCCTGAGATTTCATATTTCACCTTCATCATGAAATATTCAGCTTAGTGCAGGGGCTAGCCATTGTCTGGAGTGCCATTTTACCACCTGATACGAATTTAACAAGTCTCAAGGTCACTTATCCATTTTTTTTTTTAGTTTCCAGACCTTGTTTCATTTCAGTAACTCACAAGCTGCCAAGGCTGCTCTGAGGACAGGAGCGAGGAAAAGAGGAGAAACTGAGGAAGAGGAGAGCCAAAGCCCAGTGGCTCGCTGCATACAAGCAGCATCTTGGATAGAGAGAGAGTGTGAGTGTGAGTGTGAGTGTGAGTGTGTGTGTGTGTGTGTGTGTGTGTGTGTGTGTGTGTGTGTGTGTGTGTGTGTGTGTGTGTGTGTGTCATGGTGGTAATTAGCTGATCAAACAGATAGACAGACTGGGGCTGTAGGTGGGGTCTAATAATCCGGGTCATTAGTTATGAGTCTATATGGTTTATGTGTGAATGTTGGATGAATGCGTCTGAGTATGTACAGATTTAGTCTGTGAAATCTGCTGTTAAGCTCCGGCAGCACTGCTGTATTCTCCACTAATCAGCTCTCTATGACTTTTTTTCCCTTAAACTGTCTGTGCTGCTGGAAAAAAAAAAAAAAAAAGCTTTTCCTGACAATAATCTCCCAACTACTCCCGTGGCAGTCAATGACTTCAGAGTGGAGACGAAATCTGGGAAAAAATACAAAGCAGATAAAGACCTCTGTTTCTGCTATGCAAGTATTTAGTATGTCATGCTTTGTCTCACTGTCACAGGGCGGCACTTCATCAGAAAGCAGCAAAAACAAAGAATTGAAAAAGCACAGCTGTAGAGGGGTTCAATGTTTAATGCATCGTGATGGTAGTGCGATCGGATCGGCCTGACCACATCTGGAGGGAGTCTGGCTCGCATTGTGTTTGGATCTTAGCTCGGTGTAAACACAGTCCTTCAACCTGCCGGCAGCCTTACACAACATAACAGACAGATAACTGTTAGCTAACATAAAATAAAGACTTTTGTTCAAATTTAGAGAGCGCACGAGCTAGAAGGCTGGAAGAAACACACCTCCAGTCACTGATTACACGCCTATTCTCTGTCAAAGCACCGAAAGATCGATATTCAGCAGAACTGTCTGAAAAATGAAAGCAAAGCGGGTGTGAAATAAATGACACACAGAGAGAAATGAGCGTGCAACACGTTGCATTCATCTGTGCAGCTGATCTACCGTTAACAGGCCATATAATTTATCTTGTCACAGAGTAGACCACACGCTGGCACAGCAGCACACCAGCACAAACTGACGTGTTTCTTATACAAAGGAATAAGAACGGAAAACCTTCATGTTTCACATTTGTTGATGTTTCTAATGACTGACCCAGTAATCATAACACAAATGCAGCAGGGAAGCAACACCGGCAAGTTATCAGCTCCTCATTATCTTTCCTTCTCCATCATACTAATGTTACATCCTCTTGAATTCAGATTGCAGACATTTAAACAAAACCTCACAAACACTGCCCCGCTGCCAGAAATCAACGCTTCCAACACCACATAGGAAACATAACTCAAGGCGTATCTATATGAACAAATGTTACCCGCCCAGTTCGGAACCAGTAACCGCTGAGTCTCCACCTCCTGCCGTGTCTCAACTTTACAGTGCAGAGAGGAACAACACATTTCCAAGTGTGGACTCCAAGTTCACACTTATCCTTGTGATGTGGGACTGACCAGACGCAGGCCTGCAAACCAAAGCAGGCCCCAACTGCTAGTTAAAGAAACCAGGCTCTAACTTCTATAACTGGCCCAGACCAGGAGTGAAGTTCTGCCACCCACTGTATCCCACTGTGCAGGATAAAAGTCCTCCCAACGTGTTTCATCTGTCCCCTCGCCGCCACGTCCCACTTCCTTCTAATGATATTTACGAGCTGACTGACGGGACAATGGCCAGGCTGCAGTGTGCGTTCACACGCGGCCGTTTGAGTGGCAAAGACCCGCCCTCCACGTGCTCTGATGTCATCAGGACCAGCTGAAAAAATACATGTTGACACATCTGAAAAACTCCTTGCTCCCTGCTTTAATGGAGGGAGAAAAACCTGTAACCTGATTTGGCAGCAAAACAAGGATTTCTTTATGCCAAATGTGAGTTTTTAAACACACGATATTTGTCCCTGACGGTGCAGAAGTCATTTTGGGATAAAATATGGTGTGTGAATATTTACATTCTGTCATACTTGAAATCCTGAGAGATTGCAACTTGTCGAAACACACACACACACACATACACACACACACACACACACACACACACACACACACACACACACACAAGCACATGCACATACACACACTTCAAACACACAGCAAACAGTCACTTTTCTGGGTTCCCTCAGAGCCTGGTGCCCATAATAAGCTGGCAATCTCGCTGAACGCCATCAGTGTGTTTCTGTTTGTGAAGAGGATGAAGGGCACGTGAGGAAGAGCGAGGCGAGCCGACAGATAAGCAGGGAAAGGATGCGGGCGAGTCATTACACTCGACACTGCCACAGCAGGAAAGAGGGAGGGAGGGAGGCTTATTTGTTCCACTTCATTATCTGATGTGATTGCACTCAGAGACATTTCTGATGACGGCTCGAGCCTCTGACCTCAGAGGGATTTTGTATGGAAAAGCAAAACAAATCAAACAATAATTACCGCCCCAGAAATGATCAGCGAGGATCCTGGCAGACAAAGGCTGGTATGTACGATCTTCAGGCACAACGAGGTGGAACACAGCGATACACTGTGTACGCTCCATACTCCGTACACAACAGACCAAAACCAACAATGAGTGTATCCTACTCACAAGTACTGCGTGCATCTTCCTCCTCTGAGCCATACAGCTCCACTGTTGTCCAAAAACCATGAAAAACATATCAATGAGTAACACTGTTGCACTGGATGACATGTTGCTTCATTTCCAAGAACACACACGCTGTTTATTTTGAGTCAATGCTACATACACTGTCCTGCTGCTATAAATACCCTCTGGAGCACCACTACTTACATTCACCACGAAATAGATGGCACAGCCGTTTGAGGAAAAAAAACACAACCTTGCTAAAGAAAAAGTAAGTTCAACTAATATATTGGATTCGATGCCTTTTCAGAGATTTATGTCTTCAGTATGGACCAATGTTCTCAGGGCTGAGTGTCACAGAGAGGTCGGAAAGTACGAGGTGAACTTGGATTGCTGCTTTTGGGATTTGTGGATAATAAAAATATAGAACACAACGAGCATTCCCCTTTAATGGTGGATGAAATACTGTAGCTGTCTCTCATAGGCTTTAGTGCAAAACTCCTGCTTGATGCTGCATATGTCCAGATTTCTTTTGCACATGGTGTAAAAATATAGTTTAGTTTCTTACATTTGTTTGTCTGGGATCATGTACAGTGCATAGCAGCAGTGCAGCGAGCAGCCAGCAAGCACATAAAATGTGGGACCTTGAGCCCAGCTGCATTTACCGTATGTATGTTGACATGACGCCAGAGAGAGGAATGATGCGGCCGTTAGTGGCTCATTAAGCTAACCAGGTCCAGGCGAAAAGACCCAAAAAAAGCATCTGAAAGTGGGGGCAGCACTGGGAGAGCTGACATCTACAAACACAAATCAAAATGCCACAGGAAAATGAATGAGTCTGGTCTTCAACCACCACAAAACTCACTTTTGTATGACAGCGCCAAATGCCCACACTCACTCAAAAACACCAGCAGCAGCAGTGAAGTGCGGCGGTCAGCGGCGGGGTCGGCGCTGTGTACTTTCCACGCTAATGTATTCGATCTCTCGTTCAGCTAACGCCTGTCAGGGTAAGAAAAAAACTGCTCACTTCAGTCACTGTGAGCACGCAGGTCGGCCACACAGAACACACTCTTTCCCCGGCCGGACCCACTCTGTTTGCCAGGAAACCATCCGCTCTGAGCTGCTAGCAAATAGCCCCCGAGCAGTGGGGGAGGCAGTGATCAATGAGCTGTGGGCAGGGCAGCAGCGAGCAGCCAGTTAGCTCAGCTGATAATGCTCCGGCAGAGAGGACAGTTTGAGGCTGATCAAGCCTGATCCCTGTGTGTGTCAATGGTTGTTACAGGACGGAGGACTGACGGTTTTAATGCACAGCAGCAGCACACACTGCGCCGCCGCCGCTGGCATCACACCCCCCCCCCCACTTCTCTGTGTTTATATAGGTTTCTCAGGGGTGTGTGTGAGTGTAAGTCTGAGTCTTTCTGTAACTCATTGTTCATCTTGGCGACGCTATAGATTTTATTTTTAGGCATTTCTATGTTTTTCTTTTAATTTTACATCAAGCTTAAGTCATATGAGGCACGAGTTTAAGTCCAATGTGTGACCTTCATTTTTGCCTGACCCTACTTTTGGTTTGTGGACCCTCAGGATTGCAGGTTAATGTGGACGTACTGTACACTAGTGGATTTTTTTAATTAAAAGCAACAAACAAGCTCTTCCTGCTTTAAGTAATCAGACACTGAAAATCTTTGATAACCAACACATTAATGAGATCAATGAGGGCCTAATATATTTGAGATCACAGTGAAAATAATCCACTATTATTATTTTAACAGGCTGACTTTATTCTGATCACAGAAGCCTTTTTATGTTGGTATTAAGTAAATAAATTATGAATAAAATATGATTTATCATGTGAATGTTTAGGATTATAAAAATGTCTATGATGCTGGTGTGTGTGTGTGTGTGTGTGTGTGTGTGTGTGTGTGTGTGTGTGTGAGAGAGAGAGAGACTCGCCATTACTGCACAAGCTTTCACAGGCATGTGAGTGTTTTGCACAGTCATGTGAAGAAGAGGACAGAGTGGCAGTAACACCATGTGCCGTCCTCTCAACACTTCAGTAACGAGCGAGTGAGATGAGGAAGGAAAGTGAGCGCGAACGTCTCAGCGTGCTCTGACGTTAGCTTCCCCACATGGTCACCTTTTAAAAAAATAATAAAAAACAGAGGAAATATCTGTGGGAGAACCTGGAGAACCAGTGGCAGCCTGCTGTTGGGAAAGTCTTTTTAGTGTGTGAGCAGCGTCTCTGTCGAAGGTGAACTGGATGAGCAAAATTAGAAGAATGTAAGGCTGCTGTCAGGGAGCCTCAGGCGGGCAGATTTCACCTTGAGTGGAGCTCACCTGTCATATTTTTCCACTGAACTTGGCCCTGTAGTCATTAAAGAAGAGTCTGTGCATGTGTGTGCTGAGTGAGCACATCAGTCATTACTACTTTCCTTGGATTAAGAAGACAACAGGTGCGTAGCGTGACCACTTTCAGAGAGAAAGTATGTTCGTTTTTATCATTTCCAAAATCTACACATTTCTACTCTGTGTTAGCGAGACGCTTTTGCACCTGAGGAAATGTTTACTGCGTCTGAAGTTAAACTAGGTAACCAATTCTTCCTTTGGCCCGGAGTCCTCCGCTGTTTTTTAAGGACATGCGTGCTTTCGCGTAAAAGCTTTGTAATAATTACACACACGCTGTGGTGTATATGCGTACACTTGAATTAACTCACCTGTGAAGCCGCAGACAGAAAAGTACACAAGTTCAGGGATTATGTGATGGACTCTGGATATACTGCATTCTTTCCTACACAGCAGTTCAATGTGCACACACAGTCTAAACAGCAGCACAGATAACAAACCAAGTGCCCTAATGCCACACGTCTAACTGCTGACTTCTGGCCGCGGCTGTATCACTGATTTGCTGCACATTTGTAAGGATTATTTGGGTAATTTGCTCCATTGTCAGCGATAGTGCATCTGGCTTTTTATCGGATAAGAAAATAAGAAAGAACAATAGAGATTAAGTGTTATTTCCCAGGAGCAAAGAGGCAGATTCTTATTTTTTCTTCTTTTACTGAAGCGTAAAATGCGTTGTTTTAGTGCTGTGCCGAGCCCCTGGGCTGCATTTCAAAACAGTTACACAACCAAAACAGGTGACAGCAGAAGCCATTTGTGGGAGGATAAATGAATGTGTGAATGATTTCATTTAATGGATGAAAAAAAATCTAAATGTTACAATCACTAACAATAAAGCTGAAGATCGTCGTCCATAAAATCAAACCAGTGCACCATGACGGCACGCGTGAACCACAGATCCTCTCGTGTTCTTGGACACCAACTGGCTCAGAGTCACAAAAATGCAAGCTGACAGACTGTCTCAGTAAACACGATATTAAAATCCAGTGAAAAACATTCAGAAACGGCCTGACAAAGAGCTACAGTTCTGTGGAGAGCATTATGCTAATGCTTTAGGCTGGGTCTGGACGCTGACTGACGCCTAATGTTAGCAAAAGAACTGAATCAGTGAGCAATAACGTAAAAGTTGCTGGATTGTGATGAGGCCCAGGACAAATCAGACGAGGGATTAGTCTTACTTGGGGTGCTATGCTGCCGAATTAATTCAATGGGCTGGATTCAGTGCATCTACAACACTGCCAAGATTAACTTCACTTTGTTTTATATATGTCAAAGGAAAGGATGGATGAAATTTGAGCATACACACAGATTATACATCACTTTATTTTTCCAATTTCGCTGCTGCTGTTGACATGACTGACTCTCAGGCTCCGGCTTCACTGCATGTGCGCAATAAAACATACTATATATACACATGGCTGCGTACAACACGCAGCCATTAAAAATGTGCATGCTACACAGTTTGTACATGTGTGTGTGAGTGTGCGCACTGCAGCAACTATGTCAGCAGTGGTCCTGTAGCACCAGGTGAGATTTATGAGGTGTTAAGAATGCTTGCCTCTAGCGCAGTGATGGGAGACTGATCCCACCTCCTCGCCTGCCTGTGCCCCTGCCTAACACCCCGCCTCGCTGCTAGACGCACACAAAAGTACAAACACACACACGTTCACATGCACACACGGCTGCTTATGCACGCACAGCGTCCTCCCGCGCACACACACGTGCACGTCAACCCTTTGACCTGAAAGTGTGAGTCTAATGTCTGCACCGCCCCCCATCCCCACTCTGAAAGACTCACTTCCTGGAGCTAAACACACCTTCTAAAATATCCCCCTTACCCAGTTCCACCGCTTCCAAGGATTTTCTCTGCCCATTCTGTCTGTCCTTCGTCTGTGGAAAAAAAATCACGCATGTTCTGGCCTTTGTCTTAGCGAGCAGCAGACGCTGTCCAGCGGGGACCGCTGCGATAGAAAAACTTGGCTTGAAAGCGGCTCGAAGGGTCACCGCTGGAGCCGGTGACAACTTGCGGAGCACGTTTCACAGCTTTTACAAGCATCATTAATCACCCACCATTCCTGCTATAATGGGCGACACTGAAGACGCTCTCCTTCCACACAGAAAGTATAGAGTTGCATTTTCTCCCGCAGCTGTAAGTGAGCGAGTAAACACACACATTTTATTTATATTTTGGACGCAGTGCCTGTACCGAGGGATGTCCCGATCAAGTGATCCATGTGACTCCTTAAATTGATGTATGACCCTTATTGTCCATAGTCCGCTGGAGGTTGTACAGTGGTGTTACAGAGTGGAGCTTCTTCCCTCAAAAACAATCTTTGGCTGAGTGCAGACACCACACAAACAGCCAAGTTTAGTTTTGGTCTGCTATCCAGTTACTGCTGGAATTAATGTTAATTAGTGACAGCTGTCGGACACATTTCTCATTTAAACTGGTGAAAGAGACGGTCAGCGCTGTAAAAATGAGAAGCTGCGGCGCTTCTTAGGAAGCACATTTTGTACGCTGCTCTCTGCGAGTATGAGAGATGGACGTTTAAGACGTCAATCAGCAGTGAGAACAAACTCTTTCCCATATGCGGCGTAATGTTCATCCAGCAGCGCTGCAGCAGGCTGAGGTGGACAACACCGGAAAGTACAGTAAAGAACGTATTTTAGCCAACATCGATGCATTAAAATGACCCATAATTTGGATCAGCTTGGGACACCTCAAACTGTTCCATGCTGTCATTATCAAAATAAATGACAGAGCACTTCTTGTACCACTGAATCTGCTATTTGCACATAACTGCTCAAGTACTTATTGGCATCCCAGGCCAAAAATTAGGTTTTTGAGTTTCTTCCATTCACATGCCCCTGAAAGCTCCTTCTTACTTACATACATGTAGGAATTTCAATTTCCCCCTTAAGTCGTCATATCAATAATCCAACAAATCAATGAAATGAGTGACTTATTATATAATGTACAACAATTGTGCCACAAAACTCTTTCCTCAAAGCAACTGTAAGTGCAGTCAGACTCGGTCACTAACTGTTCTTTCTTCATAGGGGTCAGGGGTCAACGCCATGGATGTCAATTATTGACATCAGCATCGTAACCAACAGACAGGCAAATATTTACAATAATAACAGAACCTCTTTCCACGCTGAGGTAGTGGGACACCACCAAATCTGATGGGCACACACTGCATTGTTCTCTTACAGCCACAGCAGCAATCACATAGGCTCACTTCAGCATCCCCAATGTCCAGTTTCCACAAGTAGCACTTCAACCTGTGACCGACACCAGCCCCCTTTGGTCCAGTGTGAGCTCTCTACCATTAAAACCTCTCTCACCAAGCATCTGTCCAAACAACCCTGGGGGTTATTCCGTCTCACTCTGCCTGAGCTGCTATGCATTATCTCCCTCTGCTGCTTCCCTAATGCTGGAAGGACTTAGAGCAGGATTAAACCACAATTATGCGCTTCCCATTCTCTCCAGAGGAGAGGAGAGGAGAGGAGAGGAGAGGAGAGGAGAGGAGAGGAGAGGAGAGGAGAGGAGGATACAGCAGCACCACTGGAGGCACCACTCAAAAAGATGCTTTGTGCAGTCACAGAAACAGAGTTTAAATTGAAGTTTAATTCTTTGAGTTCAACATCAGCATATGGCACTCCATCACCCCCGCCATCACATGGTTATTTCAACTCCCCGTCGTGCAGATTTCCACAGAGAAAAGTCTCTCACTTCAAGCCAGTTTTGTCATTCCTAACCATTAAAACCTTATTGGACATAATGACAAATGAGAGGCAACAGTGTCAAATACGCATCAGCTCAACTAGACAAATGAACAAATACTACAAGACTTTGGTCTGAATGAATGAACATTAAAATGAATGTGAGTGCCTCCTCCTGTTAGCTTCTCCTCCTCTACTGTTTGTAGATTAAAAGTGTAAAATATATATTTATATGCATTGTTGCAAACTGTGTCTGGCTGCTCTTTGGAGCTGATCAGGTAGTGTGCAGTGGGCTCTTAGAGCTAAAAACAGCAGCTTGCTGATCCAAAAATAACACTGAGTGTGATGAGAGGGAACCAAAACAGTCAAGTTGTGGGTCGGACAGCTAAACAAAGAGCTGAAACTCACTATAAAGCTTCGTGAAGCTGCAGATTCAGCTTTCAATTCACTGCAGGTTCATCACGACGAGCTACCACTAGCCACATTCTTTCATTACATACATTGCTATAATAAAAAATATACAGTAGATTATAGTTGCTTTAAGGTGCTGACTATGAATTACAAACCAGGTCCAAGTCCAGCTCGGGACATCATTCTCCCTGATTTCTTGTTATCTCTCTACTCTCACCTCTCCAGGCATAAAATGCTCTAAAATATTAGAAAACAAACCAAAACACCTGCTGACAAAGCATGTGGCCTTCTTTGGTCAAGAAGCTTGTGTGAAGTTTGTATTTTTGCAAGCGCACGGAAATGACTCGAGGTGGCCCAGATGAGCATGTCAACATTTTTATGAACCTGAGCTTCGTTCATCTAAACTGCAACAGCTGGACTATAGACGACACTGTTTCAGGGGAGTAAATCAAACTCAAACTTTAAAGGTTTCAAAATTGGATTTTGGGAAGTGTGGGGAATATGTCGCCCCTTTATCCAGTGGAAATCACACTTGTAGAGTACCTGCAACTCATCAGAGGGAGTCACTGAAGCCTCCTGGTTATAAGCTACAGACCTGTGAGTGTTTGAGATGAGACTACAGACAGAGTGTACGAGCAAACCGCACGTGACGAATGACTGTGCACAATCAGAGCATGAACACCGTAGAGGAGATAAAGATAATGAATGATTACACAAAGAGCACGGACTCCAAACCAGCTGCTTGCAGAGTGTGGGACGTGTAAACACATTTAATAGACATACATGAAGGAAACACATGGGGACATGCGCTGAGCGTAACCTACCAGTCATATTGTGTGTGTGTGCGTGCAGTTAATGATTTCCCCAGGCCTCCTGCGTTGTGTGGTCCGCCTTGTCTCCGCCCTGGAAGAAAGAAAAAGGGGATTGTTAGGGCGGGTGAGCAGCTGAGAAAGAGGGTGGAGGGTAGAGGGAGGAGGAAGGGAGGGAAATAGCATATAGAAAACAAACAAGGCCAAACAGTACAAAGGCCAGCAAGGACACCCACTCCTCCTCCTCCCCCCCATGAAACCCCCCTTTCCCTCAGCCCTCATGCTTCCTTTTCTTTCTCTTTCCTTCATCTTTCCTCTCTATTTCCTCTTAGTTTTAAGACCTTGTTTTTGTTCCCTCTTTCCTTCACTGTTTGGTCTGCCTTTCTCTTCCCTTCAGTCTGTATTCCTCTTCCTCTCCATCCTTTTCTTCCTTCGCTCCTCTCTCCACCCTCTCCCCCTGTGAAAATTTAACTCTGGCCTCAGAAGCCCCGGCCTGTTTACCTCACAGACAGACATGAAAGCCAAACATTTATCTATGGGTCTGCGTCACAGTCATGCTATAATAGGTGCAGAAACATCCTCCTACAGCGAGCATTACTGGTTTGAATGTCAGCTCTGGAACTGGAGACTCTGACTGAGACGTGCTACAGACTTCTGCTACCTTTAGGGTCAAACTTTGATGTTAACTGACCCGTTGTGTCAGATAAGGAGCTAGTGCAGCACTCTTGTGCTAAGCTAGCTGCTAAGAGCAGCCAGTTTTCCACATTGTTACAGAAGTAGTTCAGCTTTTTGGGAAATATACTAATTTGCCTTCTTTCTGAGAGTGAAATAAGGAAAATTATATGTGTGCTGACTGCAACTGGAAAATTGAATACAGCATTATCTAACTGTCCACTCAGTGGTGCCAACAAGAGACAATACAAATGTACTCATTAATTTCAACAGTTTGCAGCTTGAAAACAAGAGCTGACAGAGAGCGGAGTGACGGCTGCGAGGCTTCAGTGACTTGGCATCAGGAGAAAATGTGGAGTTCAGCTTTATGCAAAACAGCAGTGATTCTGTGCCATGATGGTTAACTGAGGGGAAGATATGTCACCATACGTTGTTCTGCTTCAATACGCCTTTTGACATTAGTTCCTACCTGTCAGTTCCTATTAATTGCACAGTGAAAAGCTGACTGTAGCCAAACTAGCTGTACTTTACAACACAGCTATTATCTGCTGAGGATTCTTCCAGACTTCAACTTCATATTAGAAAATGACATGGTAATGACAAAATATGTAAGCATTTATAGGCCATTTATCCTTTTTGGGTTTGTGTCTCAATAAAAGTTCCACATGAGCAGTAATGCCCACAAGCACCAGTAGACAGGCTGGCCACAACAAACTATTTGCTGCTTACCGCATAACAAAGAGAGAGAAAGAAACACAGTTGATGAGAGGAAAAAAGCCATTAATTGTGAGAAAATATGTGAGAAAATCTGTGAAAGTGAGAAAAATGCCTAAACTGGAAAGTGCTTCGACACAGGAAGGGAAGGAGGAAGCTGTTAATGTCTACAGAGTCCCATCGGACAGGAAGCCAGAAGTGATGCATGTGCGTGTGTGAGCATGTGTGTCTGACCTGGATGTGTGGATGTGTTATGAAATTATAAAGTGTCTCATCTGTCTAATACAGGTCGATTATGTACATTAATTCAAATGTCTGTGTGGTGTGGACACGGCTTGGGCGATATGATAGGTGTGACGGTGAGATGACAGAAGTTCATCAACCATCAGAAATGTCTCTGAACTGTTTATCCTGTGGTAGCCACCCACGTACCTCCAGCATGAGGTCATTGCAGGCAATGTTGTAAATCAACGAGCTTTATTGAAATCTTGGATTTCAATATGATTTTGCATCAGTGTGATGACATGACTTAACCTTCCAGGTATTTGACTGATTTGATGTCTTCGTTTATCCAACAAAAACTTAAATTCTGGTGATTTTCTAGATAAGGCAAACACTTCTTTGTCTCAATTTGACAAAAAAAAAATCCTAACTTCCACTTGCTATGTTTTTCAGAGCGCATGCTGTCTGTTGAGGACTACCTCAGGTAGTGGTTGAAATCTCTGGAAGCATGGAGGAGGAGCTTGACTTTTCAGGGATTTTATTCACAAGATTTTCAAAATCAGCAAATCCTGACGGCTTATTTTATTTCCAAACAGCTTCTCTACCATTAAAATCAGAACTCAACACACTAACTTTTTCCCAGAGCTTTCAACTGAGCAGACTCCATCTGCCGAGGAAGACTGCAAGATGTATTTAAATTCTTTCGGGTCAAATGCTGTTTCCGTGGCCAAGAATGAACTCTGCAATCAAGCGTCTTCACAGAGTGCACTATATCCCCACATGTACTGATACCATCATTTCACGTGATGGCATGCGTGGAAAATGTGATGAAAAGATGAGGGTGGGTTGCATTTTACACATGAGGGGAATTCCCCTCTCTCTGAATGCAATCCATTTTCCTGCAGAACTGCTGTAGAGAGGAGAAGGAGGTGAGATGGATGGATGGTTTGATGGATGGAAGTGCAAGATCGGGTTGGACAATATGTTTAAATTTTCCAACCGTCCACTGCCAGCCCAACAAACGCCAATTGGCAATACATTGGAGTAGGTGTTCTTAAATATATTTTCTTTATCAAACAAAAAAATACAACCACAAACCTTTCACGGAGCTAATGCAAGCCTAATTGCCTCATTAAATCATAAAACACACTTCATTCAGCTCAACACAAAATCTAACTCATCGAAAACATCTCTGTTAGTCACGCCACTGTTCACAATCGCCAGCTCTATTTGGTCGAAATAAACCCTTCATTCACAGTTTGAAGTAAATAATAAAGCTTAAACATGCTGTTTAATCGCACTGCCTCTCTCTGGCCTCTTTGTGTTACTGGGTTAGCTCACTGAGCAACAGCTTTCATTCGTTTCAGGCAGACATTAAATTTGCAAAACCAAAATTTGCCAAAAAACCCAACCAGCAATAGACCAAGCTAACTACCAATTAGGATTGGGCAGTAATCCGGTAATAAGGTATCCCGCGGTATCTAAAAATAGCAACGGTATCAGTTTCATTACCGTCATTAAAAAAAAATGCTGCGCATATAGGTCTATAGGGGTCGAACATAATTGTAGCATCGTCATAACAAAAATGAAGTTCACTCCGTTCAATGTATCTGGTTGAATTTTTACTCGAGAAAAAGGTGACAAAAGTGTGGAAAAGTACATGCTGCAAAAAAAGAACCTGAGCAGTTTTACAGGTGTTTAACACAGGTATGTCCAGGCGCTCACGTGGGCGCGTCTGGGCAGAGTACCGTTATCTCGTCCAAGCACACGGAGAAACTCCTCTGCTGAAAACGCTTTTTCAGCCTTTTTTCTGCTTGCTATTGTTCTTAGCTCTCATAACAGGACGAAATGCAAATAAAACAGTAAAATAACACTTTGGGCTGCTCAGCTGAGTCCTCTGTGAGCGCTCGGCTCGTTCATGAGACTGAGCGGTGAAACTAACTGCGTAGTTACGCCAGTCAATAGCTCAGTGACCCAACCACATTCACCGTAGAAACACCAATGACGATCCAGAAGGAAGTAAGCCCAGAGATAGGTTATTGCATGAAGAGCGCTCCCTCCACTGGAGAAACCTCCTCCTCTTTATGTAAACAAGCAGGACCTTTGTGATTGATCTCAAACTAATGCAGAGTCATAGGAGGCAACATGAACAGCATTTTTTCGGGCTGGAATGTAACTTTTGACCACAAAAAAGCAAAGGTGAAACATACTTTATAATTTAGCGAAGTTTTTTTTCTGCTACTCTTTGGCTGCTATGTAGCTCGCCGAGTTTTCGTCGCACAGGGAGACATCTTCGTAATCATCAGACTGTCTGCTTTCATATGATACCGGGCTTTTGTGGTTCGCGTGAAGTGGTGAAATCAGTAGATGCAGTGCCTTTGGCGTGCGCTATTTTCGTGCTTTCGTTACATGCACATATCATTTCGTGGGGTATGAATTAGGTTTCGTTTAGGTGGCAATGCTTGGTAGAGGCTTTTAACTGAGTTTCCCCCCGTCATTCTGGTATGCTACAAGTTAGGATTGGTACTTCTTCGCGTGAGCATTGACCGTCTGAACTGCGCGTATGTCACACTGCCCTGCAAAGTGATTTTTAATTAGTTATGGTAATACCGTATACCCCGGGAAAATGTGGGGGAAGTTTCTACTACCAATAGCCGATTTATTCGTCCAGCTGCCCAACCCTGGTTCAAGAGCTTCTCAACCACACTAGTTTTGCTAATAGATGAGGCCGAAGGTCACACACTGAGTTTCCAGAGGGGATCTCTGAGCTTGTACATGCATTCAGAGAGTGGATTAACAGTGAGGCAGTGAACTGTCTGAGCAGCGTATGGCTATTTGACATGAAAAGTGCATGGAAGGAGTCTGTGCAACAGAGACACCAGATCGAGCCACCGAAGACAGCATGTTAAGATGGGAGGTCAACTATTTAGCCGCTGTGCTGAAGGTCTGTGACAGGGGCCAACTCAGATCTACCCTCCCATACTGCAGGGAAACAGAAGATGATGGATGGCAAAACTGAAGTGAAGACAGCAGTGGGGGTGAATGGGGGCACTGAAGGCTGGGCAGCACAGTATTGAGCTCAGAGCTTGGGCGTCTTTGGAAGCCTTCAAAGTCAAGTCTCTTCATTTTGCTAACCCCTCTGAGCAATGCTATCAGTGCTGCCAGTGCGGCCTTTTCACCATCCTGCCGACATGAATAGCTCCCTTTGTCGCAGTGAAATTCCACTGGCAAGTCTCTAATTAGCTGGAGGGCTCCTCCACTGCAGACCTGCATGAGCAAAAAATGCAGGGCACAAGGAGAGGCAGCTCGGTGCGAAGGGAGCTGGGCAAACAATGCAGGGCCCGAACGGAGATGCAGTCATACGATGCCCTCCTGCTGGAGCTGAAACTAACTGAAGATACGATGTGAGTGCTCTGAGTAGGGGAGGAACCAGAGTTTGTGTGGGAGAATGGGTTTCTCAGTCTCCATGCCATGTTGGTTACAATGCAATCTGATGGTGGTTAACCAGCACTGGGTTGTCCAAAACCAATACGAATCGTCCAGTTGGTATCTATGTTGATTGCTGGGACGTAACTGATGTTCAAATAAGCAACAATTATTCTGCCAGGCAACAGCTGATGATTAGCTCCTGATCAGCTTCTTTAGGTAGAATTTAAAGGGAACACAAATAAAGGTCCGTTCAGCCATGACGAGGAGTATTATTCAGCCTGTTCAGTCTTCTGCAGATATGAAGGAATAAAATAAAACATATGAAGGATAAAAACAACCCTGACGACATCACTGTGATGTCATCAGGGTTATCTCGGGTTAGACTTGAGACTTCAAGCCTTCTTAGGCCCTGTAATAAAAGAGACTGAGCTGGATTATGGGAAATGTAGGATGCAGTGTACTTAAAGCCGACTCGTTCTGAGGACTACATGCCAGGATATCTCAGCCTCTGCTGCTTCGATTTTGACTTTTTTTTTTTTTTTTTTTTAAATCTGTCTTGCTTGAGTCCCAAACTTTATGGACATCCAATACTAAATTGCAGGAGCACGTTGATGGATGTCCTGCGTGTATGATGCATTAGCTTTGTGCAATATAAATGACTTCACAGTTGTCTCGTGTGTTGTGTACTATGTATGAAACTGTCGGCCTTGTGCACATGCTGATTGGTGTCCTGTGTCAAGCTGGATGTCAGCAGTGTTAGTACGGCATGTGATCACATGCTTGTGTGCTATATTTGCACTGACTGGATAGATATCTTATATAATGTATCTAATCTGATCCTGGTGCAATGTCACTTAATACAGGACACTATATGAGGCAGGTCTGAACCATGGATCGTACAGTGCATATGATCAAAAACCTTCATAAGTGATTGCATCTAACTGCGTATTTTTTCTATTTTTATCAGACTCAAACCTACAAAAATATCCTCGCAACAAAATCACCATCATTTGGTGAGTGTATTGCCCAAAAATCACCTGATACTCACATCTGAGGAGGCAGCTACATCAGATGCATCAACATTAAAGTCAGGGCGGAGAAAGATGTAAATAGGCAACTTCCTATTTCCTGTTAACAAAGCGACCACAGGTGCTGCGAGTAAACAATACGAGGTTTTGTGGTTGCAAAGGCTAATGCAAAGTGCAAGGCTGAACCTGAGGTTCTGTGAATAACATGCCTGGGAAGGAACACAACAGCACAGTGAAAAGATAATGTAGATGTAATTAGTCAAGAGAATATTGATCCATGGTTTAATTAAGAAAATGTATTGCTAATCTTTGCTTTGTGATCAAAATGCCCAGCCAAAGAGAGGGAGCATCTTAGCAGGAATATCTAATTATCTGATAGTTCTGAATCAGCCAAGAAATGTTCCAGGAAAAGAGGGACGAGGTGGGGGGTAGGGTGGAGAGGGGGGCTTTGATAAGAACCATCAAAGGCTGAGTCTCATGCTCACCATGACTGATTGTTTGATGACTATCTGACCAAGTTTGCCCTCCAGGTCCCAACACCACCAGTACATCTTGAAAAATTCAAAGAGACACTGTAAAACCTCCTTGTAAATACAGTTTTAGTAATGTGCCTGTAAACTCTGGTTTAAGCAAGTTATAGGATTGTCATTTAAGTGTTTGCAATACTATTTTTCAATCCAACAATGATGACGATCATTAGTTGGTGCAAATCAAGAGTAGGGTTGTTCTGCTTCTTGACACTGCAGCAAAGGCATGGCAGTAATAACCCTCGAGTCTGCTTTAAAGTTCTACATTTCCAAAGAAGTGACTTTGATGCACGCTGCAAGAGGAAAGCTGTTTTGCTTCCCCTGCTTCCTCTAACAAACGCCAAAGTGAAAGCATTACAAATATGCTCTCACCACATACAGTAAAATACCCACGGAGGACTTGAGGAAGTCTAAAACAGAAGCAGAAAAAGTCTTCCCACTTCAGAGGACATTCAACTGAAAACATCTTGAGGGTGAATTCTGTCAGTGGGCCCCAAGTTCACCACTACACCCCCTCTCTGGTGGCAAATGTGGGGCTTTGAACTAGAGGCTGGGAGGGGTGTGGGGAATTCACTGGCCTGTCAAGACTATGAATGATGGTGGATGGAAAAGATCAGATCCTGCCTTCAGGGAGACGATGATGCAGAGCATTCAAGTCGCAAAGAGCTCTGGCTCTGGGGGTGCAAAGTGTCATCTTAACATACAAAGGCCCCAATTACACCTGCGACTTCAGCAAAACAGATCATTATCAACCATAAGATTGGCAGGCAGTTGTAGACGCATGAGTTGCCTTCAGAAATACTTTGAGGTGCTCTCTTGACAACTCAATGTTTTAAAGAGGGATGGTCCTGTGAAGTCAGAGCAGAGGTTAATTATAAGTGAAGCGTACACTGTAATGGTTTTGATCGATGGAGGGAACATATTTCAGCAAAAATGGCCGCCAAGATTCCATTCTGCATCATTGATGGTCTTGTGGCTGGTCTGGGCTGAGGCCTACGATGATATACACTGAGATGACTGAAAAGCATTTATTTAAAAAAACCCATCATCTCTATATTATGCTTGTTTATGTCATTGTATTGCAAATCACACTTTTTATGGAAATATTTGCGTCATCTGGACGATGCTTTGCATTCTTCCACAATGACTCTCCACAACAAAAGGAGGAGGGGGAATACCTAAAAGAGGGGGAACTTTTGTTGCATGGACTTAGACAAGCCAGAACCAGAAAAAAATAAATACGGCAACATCCAAGTAGCCACGTAACGTGTTAATGCCAAATTCAACATGCTAACTAGCAAAATAAACAGCAAAGCAACATAAAAACATACAGGTTCTTAGTTTGAAGTTGGCCTCCATCCATCCAGCTTCAGTTTTGAGGTGAATCCTGGTTTGTGTTGGCCCTAAAAGCAGTCCAAAGTGAAATCATTGTTGTTGTAGGGACATTTCCATTAAGATAAGTTAATCTACTGGCTCTTCAATTCTCGTTGGGGGTAGAAGAAGACTTTTGTGTTGGCTCTTGCAGCCGACAACAGAGAAATAAGTGTGCATTACTCGTAATGTTAGCTTCCACATCTTAAGGTTGCTGAAGCTGGCGTTGTAGTGAGGGAAATAGTAGTTAGCGGGTGTAACTCCAGTTCTATGAGTATATGCGTAGCCCAAGGCTCCTTGGTGGCACTTCATTTCCTAATCCAACTCATCGCCACCTGCACAACATCTCCTGCTTCCACTGCACTTGACCTTAAACCACCTCACTTAGTCAAAGTAAGAAGTAAATTAGATCGAACATCCAGAGCCCTTTTTGATCGTCTTCTGGAAGCAGACAGACCACAGACGGCCTGCGTGAACCAGTGACACAATGAGAAAATAATGTGAAACAATTGCTGCGATTTATGAGCATCAGTGCCAGCAGCCTGAGGGATCGCTTGTCTGGCGTGAGAGGAAGACAGAGAGTGAGTAAGACAACGGGACAGAGATTGAATCAGAGTCTCCTCTGTAACTCGTGAACTTCTGGTTTGGACTAGAGCGCTGCACAATCTGTGTCATAAGGGTATTCTGTGTGTTTTTTAAAGTACATTTATTTTGTATTATTTGTGAGCACTGCCAAAAAAATGTCCAAGGCCAAAGCAGTGCTCTGGCTGAGCACTTCCAGTACAGACAGTGACGGAGGAGCGAGGCTGCAGCTGCTGACATGCTGCCTTTGCTGGGAAGCCAGTTTAAGAAGACTATAATCACAACAATTTACAGTGAGGAATAAACTGTAGTTCACATAAGAGAAAAGAGAAATGGTGGAGGAATCAAAATACTGCGACCGCCACAGCTTCTCAAACCGATTAAAAATACCAGGAATTACACAGTTTCTAAACAACCTAAACTAATGAACTCTGATGCAACTGAAAATCTAGCAAATCATTTCAAAGAACAGAACTGAACCTTCCCATTTAACAAACAGGAGGAACAAACTTGCAACTGCAGATCCTCTCAATTTACGTGATGTGGTTTCTACAAACGACCTGCAGGGCGGAGTTATTAATGACCTGGCTTTGTGGGCTAGATTTCAATGTTCATGTATCAGGATGAACTGATACATATTTAAACTGATACATATTTCAACTGATACTGATCCATTTTATAAAATATAAAAAAAAAAGGTGCCACAGTGGAGCAAGTGGTAACACTGTCGCCTCACAGCTAGAAGGTCCCGGTTCGAATCCGGCTGTGGGCACTGTGGCGTGTCCTCCACCATGCCTTCAGTGCCTGCCTGAAAGGGGCCTTTCTGTGTGGAGTTTGCATGTTCTCCTCATGTTCACCTGGGGTTTCCTCCTTAAAAAAAAACAACAAAAAACACTAAAAACATGCAAGAAGATCACCACCTGACCAGTGGTGACAAATAAAGAGGATTGTCCTTTTGATTCTTCTCCTTTCATTGCTGGTCAAGCTTGACCTTGTTAAGGTTTCACCACACTGACAGAAACCTCTGTTCAACCATGAACCGTATGGAATGAAGGGTAGCTGCTGTCCTCACTGACTGCCCGCTATGACGTGTGCCTGTGGTCTGCAAAAGCATGATCAGTAAAGACATGGTATGGTAGAACCACAACATGATGGCCATTGCATGACAGCAGTACACACGCGTAAAAATGTCTTTTCGGGAATCTGTATTGCCCATCTGGAACTGATGTGCGTTATGGAGACAAAAAAAAAAGTTGCTTCGTGCCATTTCAGCTGTTTCATGTCATTCAAAAACAAAAACATATTCTGGGGTTGGATGAATTCTTTCAGCTTTCCTATAAAGATTGAGATGCAGCCTATAACATCAGGAATCAATTCTTGAGCCATGTGCAGTGTGTGTAAATGAGGATAAAATAATTTCTTCACACATACATTAATGTGCATCCCCCCAGGCCCAAAGACACACACGCACGCACACACACACGCGCACACGCACACACACACACACACACACACACACACACACACACACACACACACACACACACACACACACACACACACACACACACACACACACACACACACACACACACACACACACACACACCACAGTAAATGTCCTTCAGGCCATCTGTGTGTCAATCTATTCAGGTTGGGGCAGGGGGGGGTGACAGCATGTTCATAGTGTCACTCCAAGGGCGGTCGTTTTGTCCCGGTGAAAGACTGGATTCACTATACTGGCTGTCATAAAACGCACAGCACTCAGGAGAAGATGACCAAAGAGAGATGAGGAGGAGGATGGCAATAAGGAGAGAGATGACGAAGATAGACAAAGAGACTGAAAGACGGGGGGACACAAGGCCTCGTTGATGAGGGGCTGCACAGCTGGATGGTTCAAGGAGACAGAAGGGTGGGGGAGTGAAGGCCACGGCTAACAGGGGGGAGACAATGTAACAGGGCTTGTCAAAATGAAAATTTACTGTCAGTCAAGCTGCAAATAGCTCTGCTCCATGCCCTCCACACTGCATTTGCATGAAGTATGTGCTGAGAAAGATGGAAAGGACCACGGCGAGAGAGGAAAAAAAGAAGGTGAAGCTCTAGAAATCCTCTTCTGTATTTGGGCATGAGAGGGAGTCAGACTGGTGTAAATACAGAGCTCGTATTACAAACATTTTGCGTTTTTTGCATTTGCTTTGCATCCACTGAAGCAAACAAACTGTATGGAACGTGTGTGTAATGTCCTCTGCGATGCAAAATGCTAAAACTTTTTTTACTGCTGATTGAAATCTGACAGATTTGTCTTTAAAAAAGACAGATGAGACGAGGCTTGAGAGGAGCGTAAAGTCATTCTGTTGGGTCTCAGAGATAATCACGCCATTACCACGCATGTCCCAAATGTGTTGCTGATCCACACGATCTGTTTCAGCACGCAGACGATGGAGGACCTGTTCCACACAGCCCCACAGGCGTTATGTAAAGCACTTTGAATTGCCACTGTTTATCAAATTTGCTATACAAATACACTTGCGTCACCATTCTTGAGACGCCGTTTATCCTCATCACACACTGGTTTGAGTGATTTTAATTTACCATTTCAGACATGCTGTTAACATTAGCAGCACTGCACTTGGTTTGTATATGTAAGGAACAGAACATTCTTTGTTGTAGTTTCTCCCCGATGGCTCGTCCCCATATTTCTAATGAAGAAGTCAGTTCAGTTGTGTTTTGAATTAGAGCTGTGACTTCTTGTATGTTCAGTATTAGCCCTTTCTTTTCAACAACCCACCGGCAGTTACACCGACAAGCCTCTGTTAGACATTAGCTGACTTAAAGCAGAATCAAAAACAATCAAAAACCCAACATGAGGCTAACTGCACTTAACAATTCACTTGCTTCTGTTGGAATTCTAGGATCTAAGTTAAAGCTTTAATTTCAGCTTATTACAACTTGGATCTGACAGTATTTTCATAGTTGTAGCCACTTCCTCATTTATGAACTCACAAAGTTAGTCATTGCTAAGATCAGCCAACATTGCGACATAGCTAAAAAGACATCATAGGTGAGTACAATGTTATGATAATTGACAGAAATGAGGAAAATAAGATGTTTTCGTTATTTCTGACCTACATTCCTACAAATATGCTATTGTTTATCTTCATTCAGCGATTGGCTGATTCCAGACTCGACTCTTCTCCTTCTCTGCAGACCATAAACATGTTCATGATACCACAATGAGCTTCCCTTCACAGGATCCAGGAAGGAAAAGGAAGGAAGAGATTCAACAGGTGCATGACAACAGCTGGGCCCCACCAAAGCTCAAGACATGCACCAAATCACCCCGGCCTCAGACCCACAGCCCGGCCCAGAACACAAGCTATCATCGTGGAGGCTAAATGCGATTAGTGTCCAGTGGTAATCTACGGCCTATTCATTCCTGCTTAGAGTAGGTGACACATTTGATTCAGAGGATTAGTTCACCTCTCCTCATGGTGCAGGGGAGGGGAAATCAAAGGGCCCACATTAGGGGTGCAGTGAAAAAAGGAAGGAACTGCATGGAAGAGGAGGAAGGAATATCAAAGAAACAGAAAGGGGAGCAGGAGCCATGAGCCCAACACTCTTCCATAATTAAAGCAGACAGTTCCTTTGTGTAGCCATGTCATTAACATAACCCAGCACACTGCAGGGGCCATGGGTGCACCGAGTTCTTTAGTTAGTGCCTTCAGAACATATGTGATGAGAGGCCGTAAGACACGAGGAGCCGCCTGATGTTGCAGATTCCACCGCATGATGAGTTTCACATTCGAAACTTCACGACCGCAATTTCACGAGTCTAATTAAGCGCCGAAACGAAGCTCGGCACACATCAATTTAAACAGATGCATTATCCCGAGCAAGAAAAACTCATCACGGCAATCATGTGCATGTCCATAAACAAGCCTGTGCAATTTAGTATGCAATCTTGCATGCACATACAAATATAAATACACACTGCCACCGTCTATTTAGCAGCTCCCCATTAAAACTGTGGTGTTTTATGACACAATAAGAGCCATTTAGGAGTTAGTGGCTGAGATTATCGACAGAGGCTGCCACACAAATTACTGAGGAGCCATGTGACCCACCACACTGTCACATGTGGCTATGGGTAGGTTATCTATGGCTCTCTATCTGTCTCTGGCCCATGTGCAACCACTTTTGCAACCCAAATTCTGCTTTTGTTTGAAATTGAACCTTTCCTTTCACACACACACACACACACACACACACACACACACACACACACACACACACACACACACACACACACACACACACACACACACACACACACACACACACACACACACACACACACACACACACACACACACACACACACACACACACACACACACACACACACACACGGATCTGACAGACTGAGAGCTATAACATAAGCCAGTGGAGCAAAAGTCACATGTGTGTGTCCACCTGGGTTCACACAAACGCTGGGCAAGGAGTGAAAGCATTAGCCCGTAATACCATTTCTGTTCATGATGCTATCCCCACACAGCTCATTCTCCAACATTTTGACATTCTGCAAGACACGTATGCTGCGTGAGTGCAGCCGAAGATAAGATCAACATAATGGCAAAACAACTGCAAAAGCAAGAACCATTCACACTGTATTTTGTTTTAATTTACTGAGGACGCAGAGCTGTGAGTTTAACAGAAGTTCACGGCGAAGCTGATGAAGCTGTTATCCAAAACACACACAGACTAAGCCTTAAAACACACTAAGCAGCATGAGCACTTCCGCACCATCATTTAAATGTCAAGCAGCCATTAAATAGCTAAATGTTTACCTGCCAGAACAACAACAGGAGTTCAAATGTCTGTAAGAGGAAAGAAGAGAACACCTCCGCTTCACCATCACAACAGAACGTACTGTGCTCTCAGCATATTGGTAAAGCATTCCAAGAGAACACATCACTGTGTTTAGCAATATTGATCATTTGTTCCACCCACAGAAACCAGAACAAACACACGGAGGGTTGCAACGCTTTCATTTTTAAATCTCAGCTATAAAGTAATAATAACGTTAAGAAGAGCTTACACGGGTTCACGTGTTCTTTCCACTTGCAGGACCAGGTTGGACCATAATAAAGACACACTGGTACGATGGCCAGAAGCTGGAGGAAATACTGGTAACAGTTTATCTCGCAAGTCCACTTTTTAGTCATGACCGACCTGTTTGGTTCAGCTTCATGTGCTGCATGCTCAGAGCCTCACGTTAACTTCACACTAAGGCTGTCCTTGAGAGACACTGAACGTCGTTTTCAATTTAAACTGAAAGTATGTCTCAATGATTTTACTCATTGATAAGGCCCTTGATGCTTTTTTCATACCCAAATGTGTCCAAAGCACTGAGTGTAAAAGTGGACAAGATGGCATCCCAGATGTGCAATCTTCTACTTACTCATGCATCTGATGTTGAGTTCCTAATGCAGGAAGTTCTTGTACAGCCGTACATTTAACATTTGAGACCTTTGGCAGCTTATATCAAATGAGGGGGAAAAAAAGGTTTTTAGAAAAACTCAAAGTACGGTCTGGAGAAAAGTTCTACATATAAACAAAAAGACAAGATGCTTTGAGTCACTGTACCGTGGGTACACAACGCTAAGAGACACTGCAAGAAAGCAATTCACAGAAACCATTCAGCACGCAAACCTTCATTTAACTGAAAATCTGAACGTCAGCAGTGGGTTGATACAGATATCACACTGTCATGGTAACCACACACACACATACAGACTTCGCAAAGCCCTTTCAAGCCTCCAACTACTTGTGTGTCCATGTGCCGTATCTTTATGTGTTTTTCTGGGCCCTGCTTATTCAATGCTTTCCTCTGTGGATTTTCCATTTTCTCTGCATGAAAGTGCACAGCGGTGGCATGTGCTGTCAGCCCTACGAGGTTTTTCTCTGTCACGTTTTGCATGTGCTGGCTTTGTTATGTGGTCTCCTCAGATATAAGTACACAGAGGCAGAGACAGGAAAGAGGGAGACTGAATTTAGAGTGTCAAAGAGAGACAGCTTGACAGAGAGTGAGTGAAGTTTAAGAAAGGCCGATGAAGGCAAAAAATGAGAAACTGCACCAGAGTGAGAAAGAAAGGTTAAAGACACACGGAGATGAGTGAAAGTCATTTCTCTCAAGATTTCTTTTCTTTGTCTTTATTAAAAATGGAAGTGTTCCTGGGGTTTGCGATGAACTGCTGCACTTGCAGTTGGATTTTCACCCTTTTGTGATTTCCAGAAAAATAAAATATTAATTTGTTAGCACTGAACTTGTTGTCTGAGCTCTTCCTGTCCTGCGACGGTTCCAGCCATGTCCGGACTCGCCCCCGCGACCGGACTGATGTCGTGCTAATGAGATTTAAGACGTTATCTTAGCTTAGAATAAATACCACTAACAGGGACACGGCTAGCCTGTCTGGCTCTGTCGACAGGTTAAGGAAATCTGCCCGCTAGCACCTCTAAAGCTCAGTAATAATCATATTGGTTTAAATTGTATGAAAAGTACAAAGTTGTGGAGCGCGCTGGATTATTTGTTGTCCTGGAGTCTCAGTGGCTGACTGGCACCACAGCATTTTGTTTTTTGCATAAACAAACAAGATATAACATGTTAATTAGTGAACTTTGGAGGTGCAGGTGTCTTGTCACCTCTGGACGGAGACAGGCTGTTCTTCTGCTGCCTTTTTGCTGCATTTCCCAATGCGTGGAACAGTTTCCTCTGAAGGCTGCTCATAGCTGAAATATGAAACTAAGACAGATATTATGTGGTTTTATAATAAAAGATGTTCACCATCCATGTCTAGACAAACGGAGTGATCTGCAGGATGAACTGCTGGTGATCATTCAGTCATTGGCATCCTTACTGATGTCCTTCTGAATGTTTTCGTACTTCTGCAGCTGAACCTGGATGCTCTGGTTTCCCCTCGGCTCTATAGGAGAAGAAGCTGCGTTACGCTTCTGGGTTGAGCCTCCACCACAGCTATGCCGTAGGCGCCTACAGCCAGCTCTCTCATCCACTGTCAAACAGATACAGAGCGGTGACAACAGTGGCACAGAGAGGGTCTGCAATAAAAACACTGTGCCAGGAAATGCGAGCGACCTAAAAAACCCATCGTAGTCATTGTGGTGTCTGCGCAGGCTGACTGGCCTCTGCATGAAGCCTTCAGAGAAGAAAGAAACGGGCTGAGATTATTTTAAGATGTTGCCAATACCACTGCATTTTGCTTCAGAAGTTTACAGCAACCTGCCTCAGCGGGTCTTGTTTCGAGACTGTGATGTTCATTCTTACAAACCCTGATACTGAAAAATGAGAGATGTCTAAAAACAGAACGTAATCACTAACAGACAAACTGTGTTCACCAACAGCAGTTTTACAAAGTCCTCCTAAACGCATGTAGTAATCTCCTTTATCCAATCATGTGTTCACAAAGTGGTGAACCTCATACGTGAAGGACTGAGCCTTTCCAGGAGGCCCCTTTCTTACCCAATCATGATATCATGATCACCTGCTACCAATCAACCTGTTTACCTGTGGAATGATCCAAACAGGTGTTTTTGGAGCGTTCCACATCTTTCCCAGTCTTTGAAACGTGTTGCTGCATCAGATTCAGAAAAAGCAGATATTTACAAAAATCAATGAAGCCGATAAGGAAAAGCATTAAATACACTGCTTTCAGTTGAGTTTATGTCAAAAAGGATTTAAATGATCACATTCTGCCAAGTCTAATGCTGCATCTCTTCCACATTTAATGAAGAATTTGCCTTTTTGCCTAAAAAGGACATTTTTTGCAGTGAATCCCGCAGTCATGCTGACACGATTCTGCTTATCAGTAATGTCATTTATTAAGCAAACATTTGCTTCTCAAACTAAACATTTCCTTCTTTTCTTTGTTTTATATCATTTTAATTGAATACCTTTGGGTTTTGACTGATCATTACACAAAACAAATATGAAGTCAATGCGAGAGGCATTTTCATTTTCTTCTGATATTACATAGACCAAACAGTTAATCCAAAGAAAGAAAGAAAAGCGTAATACATAATGCTCTATGGCCCTGCAGCTAAACTGCACAAACTATAAATCAGCGAGAGACTGACTGAGAAAACACTGCACAGTCAGCAGCTCTGCATCTCCACGAGTCGTTCCACCTTAAGAATATTACCCAAAGCACTCGATACATGTTGAAACCCTGCCTCAGTCCACAGATAAGATCTCCTACTGAACACCCCTGCTGTACGTTAGAGTAACAAAAACTGTTCTGCTGCAGGACAAATCCTTTCATTTCACCGTCATGTCATAAAAGCAGAATTGTGTGGCAGGACTTAGTGCAGACACACCCTTATTTGTCTGCTTGGCTCCAGCTTTTAATGCTGCTCTGCTGTGCACAGTAAAGCGTGTGCAACGTACAGTACATTATGTACTTAACCATGGCATTGCACTGGGCTGCAGTCCCAGGCTCAGTAATCCTCTCACTCTCTCACTCAGGACATAGATAGGCGAGGTGTCTGCCTCGCTGCCTATTCGTCTGGGAACACTGATGTCAGAGTGCATTGTCCCCGCTGGAGAGGTGACACCGGTGGATCTATACCATGAACACAGGGAGATCTTCATCAAGTGAGGACACGAGCATAGGTCTGTGTTCCAGCCGACTGTATATGAGATGCTGTTACAGCCCGCTGTTGCTTTCTAGTACTGTACGTCAAACAATATTATAAAGGTGGCAGCAGGGGGTTATTTGAGAGATGACAAACGCTCACATGAAATCAGAAAAGGGCCCTCTTTGACACTGTGGACATGTTAAAGAACAGGAGGCCGTCTTTGCCCTCATGACTGGAACGAAAGGAAAAAGTTTCCAGACGCACAGCGAGGGGGGAGGAAACAGGGAGAGAATGTCACTCTGAGCCATTTGACTTAAACGTCCAGCGTGAAGGATTGAGGGGGTCTATTGACAGAAATGGAATATAATAGTCTGAAATGTGCACTGCCAAGTTTCTACAGAAGCCCAGAACAGACAAATCAAACACTCAGTCTAGACAGAGAGTTTTCTGCAGCCACCGTGAGGAAAGATGAGGCGAGGGGTATTCACATGGCTGCAATCTGCAACCTCACCACTAGATGCCACTAAATCCTACGCACTGGTCCTTTAAAGGAATAGTTCATTTTGGGAAATGCATTTATTTGGTTTCCTCCCTTGAGTAACATTCCTTTGAACTAACTGAAGGTAAGCTGTGAAGCTTTGAACGACATCCCGTATATTAGCTTATCACAGATATACTGCATCAGTTGCAGCTTATACAGTAAGGAGATATGTGCGAGGTCATTTAGAAACTGTGTCTCTGTTACACAGTTAGTCCAACAGAGCACTGAAGGTTTGCTTTAAGTGTTGCTCACTGTCCTTTATTAACAAAATTTAAGGGAGATTTAACAATTTTTTTTTAAATCATGACATTATATTTAAAAAAAAAAGGGAATCTCGACGCTCAAATAGTGATATCAGACTCAAAACACTGCTTTGTTCGGACTGGAAGCAGAGGTAAACAGCTGGCCTGGCTCCCCTTAAATCACAGTGTTTACATCTCTGTCATGTCGGCTTTTAACAAATAAGATAAAACATGTTAATAAGTCAGTTTTAGACGTGTCTGTGGGCACATTTTTTCACTTTGGAACAAGCCAGACAAACAATTTCCTCCTGCCTCCAGTCTTTATGTTAAGCTGGTTCATAATACAACACTCACATGGCCATAAGCAGTAAACAACGAAAGCACTGCTGGTCACTCTGCAGCTCTTACTGGCAGCACAGAGATCCTTTCTTATATCACTTTAGATATAAGTGACTGGCATCAAATGTCTGATCAGATTTCTAATCTGGAAATTTCTTGGATCAGACAATTCCTTGATTATAATCTTGCCAATTTTAAACAATTCCTAGTATATTATTTTAACATCTGAGAACAGTGGCTTCTTTCAATAAGTTACAAAGGAAAACAAGTATCAGTACAGTAATGCACAGAATCATAGCAGCATGCAACATTTTCAAGCTACACGCAGGCCAACACATGAAACACTGCCGTCAATTCTTTCTTTTATAATCCTCAAGCCAGTACTGTGACACACAACTGAGTGCATAGTTCAGCTAATTGTTGTTAAAACAGGTGACTCATGGGAAACACTACCACTGAGATCAAACTCCGGAGCGTTTCCTGTCACATTTTAAACAGCAGTATTTTAATTTGTATTTAATACCCTACAAGATCTGAAAGGAATAAAAAAACAGCCAGTAAATAAACTGTAGTAAATAGACAGCAGTATTTTTTCCAGTTTCCCAACAGCTACTGTACAGCTGCTGAAAGACATTTAGGAGCTTAGCTGCAGCCTGATGAATGCAGAGCAGCCACGTTTTCCCAGTTGATCTGAACTAACTTTGACTTTGTCATAAGTCCAGGCCAATTCCCACCTCCCTCCTCTCCTTTCTCCTCGCCAGATAAGCACAACAACAGCAGGGCGGAGGACTGGCGGGGGAACATACGGCCGTCTGACAGGCAGCAAGAAAAAGCATCGGCACTGGCAGCCTCGCGCTAAGAGCGATGGCCCTGCCAAACTCTCTGACTGTGTACATGTGCTGCTGTTGCTTTTTTAAAAGCGGAGCAACAACAGCGCTGTCATGCATGGGGAAAGGTAGAACAGCGACTAACCAACAACTTCCTGTGGAGACGCAACACTCACTACTGTACATGTGCATTCTTAACCTGCAGCAGCCACAGCAGAGAAAACTAAGGTTCCCATGAGCATATGGATTAGTGTCATAATCCAGTTATTTCGGGAAAAGGTTTTTTATTATTATTATACAGTTAAAGTTAGGGGAAATCCACCATGAAGGGTCCCTTTTGATTCAGTTTCCTTGGTAAATGACTCATAATGTTTTACAGTTGTGCTTTGGAGAGCCAGTGGATCACATGACATATGTATGAAGTACAACTTTTGCTGCTGGACTCTGAACGCCACCATCCCACCGTAGGATATCAACTACAGAATGACCGCTGAGCATTAGGTGCCCCATCAGAGCCAAAATTGAAATAAAAAAGCTCTTCCATCACTGTGGACCTTCCCCTGATACCACGGACACGGTACATTATTGATGGCTCAACATATGAGCTAGTATGTTTTGGCTGGATCAGGTATCTGCAGCAGGGCGACACTATGTGGAGTAACTGTATGCTCACCTTTCGTGTTCAGAGAACTGGAGATGTGACAGCCAAATGATCTGTGATCAAATCTGTGATAATGTGGAATACAGCCTTACGTCTCTGAAAAGTTCTGGAGATGTCTTCTATAGGTAGAATAAGCAGCCACATAAATTGTAGAATATCAGATAGTTTCATCGTTGCCAGCTGAACAATATCAGAGCGAGGCAGGCCTGTGATGTCTTCCAAAGAATATGAGATGTTAAAACACAGCCTGTTATTCAAAGACAGAAGTCAACAACCACAACAGCCCCGGAGGACATTCTGTGGTAGTTGGCATGAATACATTACTGGTGAAATGTAAGGTCGGAGAACAGCTAAAAGACTTCCAACTGCCTGATGCAACCACTTCTACTGCAGTGTAAGGGGCCTTTCTGTTGCCTGATGATAAGGGGGAGCTGCCATTTTGTTTCATTTTACTCATTCAGTCTGACATTTTGTCCATGTTAGCCACTTTGTGTTTGAAAGGGCCATTATCTTTGTTTAGTTTTGTCCTAATCAATCATAAGTGACGTATCCGTCCCACTGAGGAACACGTTCATTCGCCTTATTGGGATCTCCAGCTGTGGTAACGCTTACCAAGACCAGCCAACGTAATGCTTTGATGATGATCCAAGAGATCTGATAGTTTGAGATATATTTCTGTAACAACCTGTCCAGCTGGGTCAAGCTCATCCCTGCTTGTCGCCCACTTTCTGGTCACTATTTTTCAAGGACAGACATTTAGCTAGCTAGCTATAGTTAGCGGAGAGCCAGCTAATCCTGCAACTCGCCACTGTGTCACCAAGCTGTACTCACGTTAGCCGATTTCTGTTTGGTAGAGGTTTTCTTGTTTTCTTTTTGGCACGTGACACATAAATTGTGCTAGCTTTCACTACGTTTGAAGAAAGATGTAGCTAAGTAGTAAGCAAACTATGTAGAAAGAGCCTGAAAAGCCATGAGTTGACACCTGTTTCTCTAACTGGGAGAAACAGCAGTCAATGAGCACATCTGACCTTTCTGAAGAGCAGACTAAGATGTACATGTGGGCGGTAGTTCAAAGGTCAGGAAACACTAGTTTTGCGTGTAACGCCCAGAAACAAACACACCGCTATCAGCAGCTCAGTAGGGCAGCTGATTATGAGACAGCAGATCAAAGACAACTTCTAACGTAATAATGACGGGGAAAAAATTTGATTCCTAAACAAGTTAGGAGAGAGCTGTTACTCGTGTGGTTTTCAAGATAGGCCACAATGGGCTTAGACTGGATAAACACACTACCGTTTACACTGACTGAAAACTGACTGGGAACAGAGGGGGCTGATGGATGGATTAGAGCAGCTTTACCAGTTGAAAACAGAAACCAGGATCACTTCACTTTAACAAAGGATGCACCCTCACAGAAAACTTGTGATGTCCAAAGCCCTTCAAGCCACACACGCACTTCTTCTCTTCCGTAACACTTTTCATTGCCATGCAGCCTAAATGTTTGATGCCTTTTTGAAACCCTAAATTAATGCACAGCCATAAAAAGCCATGTGTATTACCACAACTGACTTCCCACTGAAAATATGCTAATCGTAAGCTCCACGCTTTCCGTCCTTCTTTACTTTATTTGAGCGCCTGAGGATCATTTCTGATGTTATTTATGAATGCAAATGAGAGCAATAATCACTAGGCTGTATTTTAGGTATTTACAGGTACCGGCACAGGGCCATACTGCCATAACACAAAATATTAGTTTCTACTCATAAACTCATAAATAGTGAACGGAGCCACCGTGACATCACGCATTGGTCTGCGGACTACCGTTCTGAAGTTTGGCATTGTGGCCGTTGCTATCTAGGTTTTTTGGAGCCAGAAGTGATTTGATTGAAACCATCCAATCACAAGGTAGCCACGCCCTAAAGCACACCATGCTCTAACGATTTATATTTCACTCTAAAAAGGACCAGAATTTACAAAATGAATATCGTGTTCTGTTGAAGCAGACTTGAAACAAGGACTGGACTGAGACCATACACTCATCAGGAAAATGTTAACTGTAATGAACCAAGTGAGAAGTAGAGTCCTTTTCCCATAGACAGTCATACAATTGGACTTTAGCAACCAATGGAGTCGCCCCCTGCTGGCCAGTAGAAAGAGCAAGTTGTTTGCATATGGTGTCACATCACTCTTGTTGTGGCACCAACTGCAGACGGAGGGTCAGAAGTGATTTTCTGCATAGGAAGCATTATAACACACACTCAAAATACCGATGTTTTGCATCGTTTCACGGTTGCTCGGATCAATCACAGGACCTTTGCGAGTGGTGAACCGAGCAAACAACCATAATGTAAACGTCAACATTCAGCACCGCGGACTGAAAGTTTGCCGCTTGGTTAACCCACAGGACAATAAAAACGGTCATCCCGGAGCACCTTGGTACTGAGGCCGTGGACCCAACCGCTAACAAGAAAGTCGTTTGCCTCCACACTTCTGTCTGCTTTCATTAATTTCTCGAACAGACCGAAGTCTGAATGACCAGGTAGTTCTTATATCTGCTGCCTCAATGGCAGCAAAACTCTCAGTTCCTCTGAAAAATCGCTCCTCTTCATGACCTAAGGGTCTCTAAACTAGCACAGTAAGAACTTTCCTCCATCTAATCCTTTGCGGTTTTCACTTCCTGTGAATCCGTGTGAGACTGCAGACAACCTATACAGGTTTAAGACACTTCTGTGTTGGCCTCACTGTTCAGACCCGGAAGCTCTGCCTGCTCATTACACTGTCTATGGTTCTATTTTTCAACCTGACAGTGAGAACAGGCGGGCTGGGAGGGAGCCGGCTCTGCTGCCAACATGCAGGACAGCACATCGGCTCTGCACATGTGTTCCGCCTCCTTCAGAGGAGCCACCAAACTGGGAATCTGAACCAGACCAAATACAATGGACAACCATGGGCTTTCACTATAGAGGGATGAACGAGCGAGGGAGTCGAGGCAGGAGGGGCTGAGGTTGGCGCCGCCGTCGAACTCACTAAATCACTGGACTAATGCACAGCAGGCTTGTCATCTGAGCATCTCACACATGCACAAAAACACTTGAAAGCTGTCTTGAGAAGCTCCATACACGCTAAGTCTTATGTATATGAACCCACATAAAAGCAGAGCAGAGGGATCTATGTGTTGACAGAGCTTAGCAGATCTTAGCTTTACACCACACCAGTGCAATGAATCAATAAATGGCACTTTGTTAATCAGCAAGCACAAACCAGATGGACCTGAAGTACTGGAGACAAAAACAGAGATGGAGTAGATGAGCCAATGAGACAACAGGGTCATGCAGAGGTAGAGAGATGGCAGAGGAGTCATGGGGATGAAGAGAGGACGAGGAGGGAGAAAAGAAATACCCTATTCAACTGCGCTTCAGGCTCCAGGATAGACAACATCTGTAGAACAAATTTCTTTCCGCTGTAATTTTTTTTTTTCTCTCTTCTGAAAAAAAGGAAAAGGCAGAGCGGAGATGACCTCGGGAAGAAAAGGAGTCGAGAAAAGAGACAAAACTGGAGTTCGGCGCATACACACATACACAAAACCGAAGTTGTGCAGGCGCTTTCTTTGGGTTTTATGACCTAAAAATATTAAAGATCTTCTTCTTTTTTGCTGCTTGAAAGCAAAAATGATGTATAGCTCTAAAAAGAGGCTGTGGAATTGCCAAGCGGCCTTGATTTAGACAAGATAAAGTACATCACAAAAAAAAGAAGCTTGATCAGTTTTGGACAATTTGACACACTTTCTACAATTTTCCTCCTCTACAATAATGGTGAAGCACATAATTTGCAGCGGAGTATCTGAGAGTGTTGAGGCAACTGGAAGACGCTTTGATTATACTTTATTAGGGACTAGGGCGACTCATTTATATTGGGCTGCCTTTCTTTCCTCCCTTTGTTCTATCTTATGCTAATTTTCTTTCATTATCTTATCGAGAGGGATAGAGGGACTGTTTCTTCAACTCACTGTTATACTGTAATGCCGTAATTGTATTATTAGGTATAACTTGCGACCATATGTCCCTGATATACAGACGCACGTAAATTACAAAGTAGTGAGAGGAAAGTAGATTTTAAGAGGGGGCTACGCCATCAACCATCAGTGAAGGAGAGCAAGCGTGAAGTGGGTCACAAAGGTTAGTTAAACGCTGTTGGACAATTTATCAGGTCGTGACAAAAAGAGGATCAACTGGGAGTGAAAGAGTGAGAAAATGACAGACAGGGAGGACGAAAGAGGCGGCAGCAGAACTTTTCTGGGACAGGTTGACTGTCGGCCTCCTCTGCACATACACAAACACTCTCTGGGGTCAACATGTGGGGTGACAGACGTGGAGCGAAGGGGCCCGGGGTGCCGCGGCAGCCTGTGGTTGATTTAGGACTTTTGAACGTGGGCCAAAATTCCTGAAGAACACAGTAAGGGGGAGGGCAGCCATAAAAACCAGCCCAGGACTGGGGTATGAAAAAAGAGAGGAGAGAGGGGGGAAAGGGAATGTGGTGAGCATGGAGTGGTTGTGTGTGTGCGTGCGTGTGCGCGGACATGCTGATGTCGCTATGGTGAAACAAGATTCTGGGAATGTTGGAATGGGAGAATTCCAAACGCGAACATTGGGGCTGCAGTGTGTGCATGCAGCCATACAGATATCCGCTGGTTCGCATGAGTGCGTGTGTGTGTGTGTGAGTGTGTATCGCTGTGTGTTAGCACAGAGGCATCAAGGATATTTAAAGGAGCCCGATGGAGGCACAGCACAGGATAAGACAAAGAGGGAAGAGGGCAGGTCGGGGTCAAGGATGAGTGTGAGACGAAAGCAGGAGAAAGTGAGACTGAAAAGGCAGAAGAGACCAAAAGAAAAGAAAAACAGGGTCATAAAAAAAGGTTTCAGGGCCGTTTATGAGGGCTGGGTCTCAGCTGAGGATCCGGCCTCTTCGAGCCCTGAATGTGCAGCCGTTTGGAAACATGATGCACGCCACTGAAGAAGCAGACACGTACAGTCTTACGTGTTGATGCGCCCTCAAAGATGATCTAGACGAACTTAAATCACTGAGCTTCAAGGTCGTCACTCCATACACGTTTTCAAAATAAGATTTCTCTGAGGAGGCTGTTGAAGAAAAACTGGCAATAACACCAGCTTTTCATTCATTTTTTTACAAATTGAAGCGGTGCAACCTTGGCGCGAAATCTCTTATTAGCACCTTGGAGGAGTGCATGCTGTTCAGCGGGCAAAAAAAACACCATAACAGAGTTTTTGTGACATACAGTGCTGAAGGCCTCAAATCACACTGTGCTTTTTCTTGCTATAACAACACGAAAAAGTTCGCACATGTTCTATGTTCTGAGCTACAGTTCACCTCTCCCATCCATATGCATTTCACCTTTATCTGAGGCTAAGCAAACACTGTTCCCTGCCTCCATCCATCCATGTAAGCCCTATTATAGCCTGCTGGATCAGAGAGCAAACAGTTTGTTTGAGAACCTACAAACTCCTCTTCCTGAGAATGAGTCACCTACCACGGGGTTAAGGCTCCTCTCATTTCTCTTGCTCAGCCACCAGAAAACTTCAGAAAACAGCCTCCACCGATCTCTCAGCAGCCTCATTTAAAAAACGTTTATCGTGAAAAATGAAAGTCTGCATTGTACTCCTGCATTACCTACACTGATGATGAAGATCCTTGGTTATATTCTTTAAAATCCTTCCAAGGATAAAGGGTGTCATCAGCTGGTCGGCTGGTAACACCTTGTGAGACAAATCTGTGATCCTGGGCAGTAGAAATAAAAGCGGCTCGACTCAGCTCACAGCCTGATAGTGATCGCAGCCACCTGTGGTCAGAAAGCCGGCGCTGTCTGCGCAGCCAGGTGCAGCCTCAAACAGTGATGACAGCTGATGCACAGTTTAGAGCCCCTGTTTTCTGCTTTTTTCATTTTCAGTGTTTCTGACTTCTGTGCTTAATTTAAGCTCATTTCGGACCGAAAACGGACGTAGCTTTTTCTCTTTGTCTAACAGAATGATGTGACTCTGCACACGCAGCCGCGGAGTCTTCGACCAGCTCGCGCCTTGCATCTGCTGACATGGTTGCACTCTGAGAGTTTGTTGAAGTGATGAGCTCATGCTAGCGCGCCGCCTCGAGCGCTCTCTGAGAGCCTCTTTGGCATGTGTGTGAGCGTGTGTGTGTTTGACATCAAAACATAACAGTATAGCTTTTTTTCTCTGTTCATTCAGCTAAATAATGTTATGGAAAACCCTGATTTTCATAAACTGCATCCACATTTTGGCAGAATCCACGATATTCCACCTTTTATAGTTGGTTCTGTTTTTATAAACAAATTCCGTAATTCCATCTCCTGCCTCGCAGAAATCATGGGCTCTTAAATAACGCCAAATTATATGATGTTATAAAAACCCCTGATGATCTACTACTACTACTGTATTACTAATAGGCATTTAACAAAGACAGCAGCTCACTGACAGTCAGTGTTGCGAACCGTCTGTGGATCAGTCCAGTTTTTCAAAAATGAATTTATGCGTGTTGTGTTTGGAGTGAAGAGTCGCGGCTCGGGTTTCGCAATCTGCTACAGTTAACTTAAATTTGCAAAGAGACCAACCACGTCAGACCTTCTTCTTCCAAGTTTGCACACTGATGAATTAAACAGTCTTTAACATGTACCTCTGTTTCTCTGGACGCATTCATAAACGTCAGTCATATTTGTGGACGGACGATCCTCCGGTGCACCTCCATGACGGTGACAGATGTGGTTTCAGTGTGGTACACTTCACGTATGTGGCTGTACGTCGCTTCCCTAATGAAAATCATAAATACATCAAGTCTTGAAACCAAACCCCTTCCCCTGAAAATAAACACATAAATTGTGAGTGAATCTGAGCACAGTGCTCCTTAACTCTGCTCTTGGTTACAGGCTCTCATGCACCTCAGCGTTAGCCTCGACCTGCAGCGATCCGTTGGCCAGTTCCACTTTGAACCACACAGGAACCGACTTGGTGAATCTGCTTCACACTGAGCCCCCTTTTTATTTCCACTTCCTCTTTATCAGCACCTTCTATTTATAGCACCTTCACTGCAGCGGTGCAGCTTAGTACAGTATGTTCCATGAAACACACGCCTCTCCTGTCCACATCCCCCGGCATGCCTCTGCTGTCATCTCCCGCTGCTGCATGCATGAGCGTATGGACAGCAAGGAATCATCTAGACAGGAGGACACGCACACAATGACACACATACAAGCACTCACACACAGCCTTGGGCATGCGCACATAGACAAAGACACAGGGACACATTCAGAGACATCACACAAGGACGCACCATCACAGTTAGGGGTAAACAGACAAGGACACACTTATGGAGTCAAAGATAGAGAATAATACACATACTGAGATAAAAGGAGAGGCACAAAGCAGATAAATAAATACTACATTAAAGATGAAACCGTGGTATTCTAATGATTTTGGGCAGTAAAGCCACTGTCGCTATCAAAAATTCACTGCATCCAGCCTCTGAAATGGGAATATTTGACGGTTTCTTTGCCCTCTGTGATTGTAAATTGTATATCTTTAAGTCCTGGACTGTTAGTTGCACAAAACAAGCAATTTAGAGACGTCATCTCAGGTTCTGGGAACTTACTCACTATTTTGGACATTTCACAGGCTAAACACTAAACCCAAGACTTTCCGATAATGAAAATAATTGTTAGCTGCAGCACATACATTACACACACTTTTGTCCTGATCTGCGTCCATGCACAGGAGGAGCCACCCGCTCACACACTGAGCCTTATATATATATACTTACTTTCCTCCTGTGTTACTTATATTCTTAAGCACAATACTTAATTATTATTATCTTTTTACCATGTAAAATTCCATTAGCAATATAGTAATATTTAATTATACTCGACTTTTGTAGAAATATACATATATAGATATATATAGATTTTTTTATTTTGCATTTTTTATTCCTTTTATGTCCACTTTATTGCTTGCTGTCTGTAACACCCTTAAATATATTATAAAGTTATATCTTATCTAATCTTACACTTCCAGGACGACTGATAATTTCCTGAGTTTCTGACTCTCTGGGCTCGTAAATTTTATTTGGCATATGCCAAATGATTTTTAGTTAAATGCAGGACTGCTCATAGCATAGCACACACACACACACACACACACACACACACACACACACACACACACACACACACACACACACACACACACACACACACACACACACACACACACACACACACACACACACACACAGGTGTGTCAAACCACACTGGCACAATTTCAACTAATCTAACCTTGACAGACTTGGCCGAGCTTCCACACAAGAGGTGCTTTGCCAAAAGGCACGTGGGCAATTTAGATAAAACCTCAGCTGGCAGTGGAGAGCGAGATCAAACAAACAAAAAAAAGAAAGAAGGCGCAAAGCAACAATAATGCATTATTGCTAGCATTGCATTAAAATTGGAAATGAAAAGAGAGCGTGAGGCGTCTCCAGTCGTTTGGGGCTGATCTGTACCACAGTGTGAGTCATACATCTGGCTTCTGTATGGCTCTCATAATATTAATGATATCACTCATGCCGGCAGAGACTGAAGCCTACGCTCACTTAATGATCAACCAACTGTCTAGTAAAATCTGGAAAAGGTGTGTGTCGGATCAAACTTTATGAGTTGATGTGTAAAAGACTACCAGAGCTCTGCCAACAGGGACGGTGGGAAAACGTCCCAGTGTGGCTTCAGCGAGTCGTGGCACGCTGAAACCAGCCCGCTCGCTTATAGAATTGCATCTTTAATGAGAAGGTGCAGAACACGGTTCACTGAGCTGGAACTCGTCCAAATACAGTACAAAAGGTAGCCTGATGCATTCCTGCGCCCATCCCCTCTGTACCTGCTGGAGTGAGAGAACATTCATTCAAATATACTGTGCATGTTTGTGCATGCATGATATCACCTGTATGTCTGGGGTGGTGGTTTTTAAGTCGATGCATATCTGAAACATGGTTTAATAAATCCACTGTTAAAAGACTTATTTCTTCCCCTGTCTGTCTTTAATAGCGTCTATATAAAGAGACCAAAGCCCCGCCCAAACTCTTCCACATGCCTGCATAAAACTCAAACCAGACTGTACGAAGTGCCGCAGTAGAGCTAACAGTTGACACCACGTGGAGAGCTGCAGGAGCGTCCACTGTGGGTAGTGAGCCAACGTTCCTCACCCCAGGCGTTTTAAACTCTTCCCTCTTCTCCGCCTTTATTGGAGTCCTCAAAAGTTCACTTCATTTGTGTGGCAAAGGAGTAGGAGAGAGCAGGGAAGACTGGAATATTTGTGGCTTGCCAACAAAAGAGCTGGAATGTCCTTCTCTAAACTGGTTAATGCTGCCCACCACTCTCTCGCCATTTCTGCCTTCCTTTCCCTCAAGTCTGTCTCAAATGTTCCTGTTCTTCGTGTTTTTTTTCCTCGTTTTTCTCTCTGTGTCTTTGCCCCTCCAGGAACGGCGGTCTGGTCTTGATTATGGAAATGTTCACTGTATCCAGAGCTTTGTAACCATGTTTACAGCAATTTGGACATAATAAACATGCTGACTACAGATATACTGGCTTTTGTTTTGAGTCTCTCAGAGATGCCCATGGCCACAAAGACAGCCTCTCTTGGACAGAAGGGAGCTTTGAAATTAACACCAACTCTTTACACCCGCACCTCTGGACTGAGATTACTGCTCGCCAGAGTACACATTATCAGATCCTGCTCAACAAAGATATGTACACACTCCTATATACAGTCACAAACATCCACTATAGAACCATATGTGCCAGCATGTTCTTGCACGTCCAACCTCTAAGCCAGACAAGCTGGGACGCTATGCAAAACATAAATTAAAATGGAATGCAATCATTTGCAAACGAGCTGCGTTACAGCGTTCCCAAGCCTATGTAGCAAAAATATCCTTTATAGAATTATGTGTTTCACACAGTGGTGAGCCTCGCCCCACCCTGGCTTGTGTGAATAAGCGTATATTTACAAAAATCAATGAAGCTGATGACGTAAAACATAAATATATTGTCTATATACTGCTTTCAACTGAGTATATGTCAAGAAGGATTAGCAATGATTGCATCCTGTTTTATTTATGTTGAACACAGTGTCCCGACTTCTCTGGAGTCAGTGTACTCCCTCAGAGCATGTGCAATATGACCCACTTTCCCTCTAAACTAGACATACTGTACAGCCAACTTATCTGCACTGATGTGTTACTCATTAAACTTAAACCAGCAGATGCTCAGCTTTGGTGTCCTGAGCCAGAGGTAAAAGATACTGTGAGGTCTTACTTTGAGCCATACATGTTATCTTTGTCTATAATCCTACACAACTGAACCCTGACAGGGGGAGAGTGGGCGCAAACACAGCCAGGGAGTGTAAATGAGAAAAAGGCATCTGGTGTGGTCGAGTACCTTGGACCCGTTTTCTCTACCCACGTGAATGACGGCGCAGCGGCAGTCTGGACTGTATATTACATATTTAATGTGGCAGGGGAGCAACTGCTCGAGCAGGAACTTGTGTTCATATCACTCTCTGCTGCACCTGTTCGGCGCCTCAACTTGGGGTCTTGGGGTGAGATGAAGTTGGAGGGGGGAGATGCTTACAGGGAGGGAGCAAGGGACATAATGCGGTGCAGAAAAGGGGCCCTGATGACTATTAGGACTTGTGCATAAACACAGCTGTGATAAACATGAACACAACTGCTTCGGATCCGCTGTTGTTCTTCACAGCAGATCAGTGACATCAGTGTGATTTACCGAAGTGTGACCGGATTTAATTTAACAGAAAGAGGGATTCATCGGGCCGAGTCACATGACGAGCCACATAAAGTGACTACAGCACATTCTGTGTTCGCGGCTGTCAACACTTCGGGGTTTTCCAGCAACTAACAAACATTGAAAGTTGTGCACAACTTTCAATGTTCGTTTTGCAAATGTGTTTACTGATTCTTTTCATCTGCAGATTAAAGTTTAATAACCCGAGTGTGAGGATGTGTCAGGAATAACGTGGTAAAATAATCAGGTGAGTGTTCGATGAAAGCACGAGCCCACTTTAGTCCTTTAGTATATGGTAATTACAATGACAACAAAGGGCGGTTGTCCTCACCGAGAAGTTTGTTCAAATACTTCAAACAACAACGCATCTGGCTGAAAGACGCTCGTCACATCCCAACATCACCGACAGTCAGTGCTGTTCACTGTTGACAAGCTGTTTGCTCATTGGTGAATATTTATTCGTCAAATCATTCGTCTTTGCACTTTATGATTTCCTTGTAAAAAATATTCCAATAATAACAACACACTCGTTAAAAAAGAGCATGACGGGGATCTCTCTCTGTCTTTCCCACAACTCTTAACCACACATCATTAAACGCTCGTTTTTTGGGGGGTTTTTTGCACATATAATGTGCTGAAACAGGAATCGTGATCATAAAGCGCCCATATGGGTCGTTTTGGAAGGCGAAGGCAAAGCATCTGTTTTGTTGTTTAGGTTGAAGAACTTGTTGAACTACAGTATGAATTATACAGATGGACCCAGAACACAACAAAAGACAACAACAACAGCATTCAGATATACTATTAATTCATTGATAGTTTAGTCACATGTTCTGAAAGCCCAAGGAGATGTCAGCAAACCGTCCACAACTCAAAGATATGCAGCTCTCTAATGTGAACACAGAAAAAAGCAGGAAATCCTCACATCACATCATTAGATTTTTTTCTTGATGAATGATGTATTAATGCAGAGCTGCAATGAACAACCGTTATTATTGATTTTAATGATTGATTCTAATAAATTACTGTATGAAGCATCAAAATCTTCTCATTCAATTTACTAAACTGTAAGACAGAAACAGTGACAAATTCTCACGTTTGAGGAGCTGGAGATGGAGCCTTTTATTGCTGTCAGACCACATGAGACATGAGGCGGCGACAATGAAAGCTATAAATGTTCACTGGATTGGGACACAAGCACTCAAGCACAGATGCATAAAAATTAAATGGCTACCCTGACAGACACCCAGGACAGTTTTCCACGATGTGATTACCACAGAGGTCCTGCACACAGGTTTAATTTACACACCCCTCCACCATGTTTCATTAACGTCTGTATCAGATGTCCTATCACGCTCTGTAATTAGTAATTGGGACGTCACAGAATCCCCTGAGACCTCAGGAACATGTAACTGCCACCAAAGGTTGAAAACACTGCACAGACAGGTAACTGCTGCCTCCAAGAGCAGTTAACGGTTTGACGTCTCTGGGGCTTTAATGTACAATAACTTCAGTCTATGTAAACATCCTGCTATCTCGACTCAAGCTGTGGTAAAATACTCACAACACACTGGGCATTTGTACATCCACAGAGCTAAAAAGCTACAGGGTTGTAGAAAATTTTCCCGCTGTTCCAGTATGTACATGTATTCAAATACCAAAGTTATAAAATGTGTATTCCTGTCAAAGCAGTCGTCACTGCAGCGTCAGGAAACAGGAGCTCCCAGTGAAACTTGTGAACTTTGAACAATGTGTCCAGTCTGGTTTGCTAAAAGAAACCATTCATTGTTACTCTGAAACTGGACAACACTTGATACAATCATATCTGTTTCACACCATGATATCCAGTTGGCTGTCTGACAGGAGCTGCTGCAGCGGCCTGAAATTCAGAGAGCACGCAGCACGAATGCAGCCGGTCCAAGCTGTGATCACAGGCTACCAAACAGAGGTCAAAGGGTCGAGCCACTGCCATAGCAAAAAGCTTTATTTCAGCACGAGAGGTGTACTTTCAAAGAAGAAAGTGGGCTCTGTGGACAAGCAGCACAGTTGTGCACCCTGTCCTTTGAGCGGCTGAGGATTTAAAATGAATGTCAGCGCTGAAAGGGAACAACACTTCTTATTTTCGTTGTGTACTGAGACCCGAGCATGAATTTGTGATCTCTTTGAAGGCTGAACACGTCAGTCTTTTAGACTTAAAGGTTCCACGTGGGGTTTCTGAGCCAGACTGCAGCACCACCATGGCTGATATTATCAGACAACTGTAGCTCATAACAGATTGGTAAGAACTGGTGTGTCATGTTGTCAGACGAGTAACGGGAACTTGCAGTACGCACAGGCCGGTGATGTGTTTGAGGGAGTTTAGAAGAAGTGCTGCCTTTACATCATTATGTGCTGCTCTGTGGCCATAAAAGCAAAACATGTCCAAATAAACATTCTAAAAAGGATCCCGTAAAAATAAAGAGCAGCTGATTTATCTGAGTGTTTTGGCTCTCATCGACTGATTACAGCATCAGCCACAAAACTCAGCACTGGTCCCACCACAGGGGGCAGTGTGTAGCAGCATTTAGATGAGCACGTTTTGGTATCTTGTATTCGACAAAAGCACAAGGATGGACAGGTGCTTGCACGTACTTTGGTCAATTCATCAATCAGCTGATGGACAGTAAGTTAATCAATGGCCATTCTGTTCAAATGCCTCTCACCTCTCAGTCACTCCGGATGTGGATTACTCCCAGTACAAACAGGGAACACATCCAGCCGTTAGAAACATCATAAACTTACACTTTTGCTTAATGTTTGCACTCTGCGTTCACCTCCAATTAAATACAGCTTTGAGAGGTGAGGGACAATATTATCAAAGGTTACAGCACAAACCCTTTCAACTCTCTGCCAACTGTGGTTTGCACTTTTCAGCTTGAGCCTTCTTTCTGACCCCAAACAAAGCCCATCTTTAATCCACGCTCTGATCACATGAGAATGAATGAAATAACAGAGCATCAACACAGAGCTGCAAAAGAGGAACATTTTGTATTTTGCTGAGAGGAGTCAAAAACCACTTCCTTTCAGTGAATGAGAGAGCTGTCCAAGAAACCGCACAGTTTCATAAAATACCACCCACTCTATCTCTACAATGCTGCAACCTAACATTACAGCTGCATCTTGTTTATCCTGCACTGCAATAAAACCATATGGTGGAAAGCAGAGAGCCTCGTGCCCTTCACTAGCCCAATGCATTACAGCACCACGCCTCCACTGCTGCACTGACGCAGCCAAACCCCCAGGCCACCACGCAGGTAAAGCCACCTATCAGAGCATTAAGACAACCACAAATTAAGCCACACAAAGACAAACTAATTCAGCCCGGTATGAGCCAGCATCATTATTCGGTTATTGTTTCCTCAGTTCCTGGAAATGCCATTTAGGAGCATGCTAATTAATCCCTGGCTTCTATGCAGAGTAAAACAAAATTGCCAGTACTCTCTTCTGTCTAGACATCCAAGAGCCTCAAGGCTGGTTATTAAATTTGGTTATTGATTACCAAGAAAAATGCTTAAGTAAATGTCACAAACAGAAAAAGAGACAGCATTAATATAGCAACAGCTTGCACGCATATCTGTCTGACTATAATGGTTTCATTTCAAATGTCACCGTGTCTCTCTGCTGCACAGCATTAGCGGTCATAAAGCTTACTTCTTCCGGTTAGCGGCAGGCAGGGCCTGAATAGCCATCTGAGAAATTCAATTCACTCAAATTGAAATTGAGGTTTAGGACAGGAGCTGTCCAAAAGCGTGTGCTGGGATTACCCAGCCAGGTGGTGAGTCAAACTGTCAGAGAATAAAAGTAATTCAACCGCTGGCTCCAAGCCCACACACAGTGTGCCCATCCTGCTTTACGGATCCCCAGTGTTCCCTGCCTGCAGATAAATGTTCGCAGAGCTCAGAGATTATCTGTGTATAAATTCAAATGTGTGTGAGACTGTGTGTTTGTGTTTGTCTGTCTGCGAGCATGTGGATGTTTGTACATATTTGATTATGTGTGTGCATGTTTGTATTTGTGTCCGTGAATGTGTGCCCAGGTGGGGTGTGTGTGCTTGTTTGTGTTCGGGAGTGTATGCCAGAGCGGGAGAGTGATTCCCCTGATGGGCATGACAGCTGTGCGGGGAGCGGCTCGGCTCGGTGTGTCGGCGCAGCGTCCACGCTCACCTGTCATCCCTCTGACAGAAGCAACTCTGTTTTGATTCATGTACTCGCCTTCTACAAAGGTAGGCTAATTGTGAACATTAAGTTGCTCTGCACACAACGTAAAAATAAATCATAGATGCATGTTAACATCTATGCAGAGCGAGGGGTGCTTCGGGTAGTCGTAGGTCGCAGAGGCAGGTTCGAAACAGAAAAGAAAACTTGATTTTATGTAAGAAACAGCCACACGAATATCTAAAAACACCCCTGCACATTCACATACAGTATGTGAGCCTGGAGACACATTCCAAACCTAAAGTAACTTGCCAAAGGCCAAAATGAAACCCTGTGTTTCTGCAGTTCAATGAGTCTTCTGTGGTTAAAATCTCACGATCACGGCACGTCAGTTTTCTTCTGCTGGAATCTCCCAGTTCAACTTTCATCCAAATCAAATCCATCATTTATCTGCTCCTTAACTGCACAGTCCAGTGGAGCAATTAGCCCAAAAAAGCACAGTAGGCAGAAGTCAGTGACACTTGTTACTTCAGTGTGTTTGCAGGTGTTATGTCAATGCATCAGACACGTATTTAACTAACAGTTTGTCTCACTTTCAGGTTGTTTCAAAACTGCTTCTGCCTTCTTAGCCAACAAAAATGATTACAGATCTCAGAGTTTATTCTTTTTCAACTATAATGGTTTCAATATTACATTCAGAACCGCAATACCAAACCCCAACCCTGACAACAACTGCTGCACATCTATCAATGCAGCGTGCATTGACAGACCTTGGCTGCACATATAAAGCATAAAAATACAATATGAAGAGGATCATCAGTCAGCATGAACACTGCTGTGAAGCAAAGGTTCGACCTGTCAGCGAGGCACCACATTTTAGCCTGTGGATAACGGCAATGACAAACAGGAAAAAGTGCGAGTTCAACACTCTGCAAGATGCTCCTCAGGAAAGCAGCTGACTGTTGAGCACCAGGCTAATGCGAGTCTTTTTAGCCCTGAGCGAGACCTCAGTCCTCCACATGAAGTGCAGGGATGTGGACATGTTCATCCCTGCTGCACAAAGGTGAGGGAAGCTTCAGAGAACATAAGGCAGATCAGAAACTGAGTATTTTACAGAAGATTCAAAGCATGATTTGTTTGATTATCCATATTCAAAGATGTGTGGAAAGGTATGTAATTATAACAAGTTTTCTGACATGCAGTGTTTTAAATGAAGGTTGGTGCAGCTCATAAACCAGAAGCCGGAGGAAAAGCTCTTGAGAGAGACTCTTTGGAATATACTGCACTAATCCATGTTGCATTTTTGATCATTTTCCAATTTACCAGGCAGTTTTGACAGGCAAAGCGCATGGGAAGCTGACAAACATGTCAGTGAGCTGTACATAGGCTGTACAGCTCAGATACACTGTACATGCAGGATCCCCTACAAAACAAAATCTGATATCTGCACCTGTGGAAATGAGACACTGTGTTCCAGCATGGAAGAATAAAACCAACCCCACCCCCCCACCAGTCTTTTGACTATGTGACACTATCGGGGTATCACTGTAACTATACACTCAAAGACCCCAGTGAAGTAGGTTCACAGTTAATTAACTATGTGCAGGAGCAGGAATATTGAGTGACATAACAGCAAATACATCAAGCTCCAGAGGCGTGCACAAAGCTATGAAAACATTTCTTACCACGGTGGTCAGCTGTCTTCACTTCAGTGATGTTTCTTTACATTGGATCCCAGTCTTTTTCCCAACACAGGTCTCATTGAACTCTGTAATCAGAACAGACAATCTGTGATTCCTTCATGTCTTTGCCAACAAGAGAGAAACACAAACCAGGCCAAACACTCCGGAGAGTGAAAAGGCTTTAAGTGGGATCCTGCTAGACAGGAGTCAGCCAAATCCTACAGATAGCCGCCGCTCTGCACAAGGAAATCCACATGGCCACTGATGCATGCGTGTACTGCCAAGTCAGGGATGACATGGGAGGAGTTGCAGAGTTCAAGAGAGGAAAATCCCCGAAGGAGGTGCAAGGTTTTCTTGTCGATGCAAACCGATGTTAGATTTTCATGTGACCAGCTTACCACTAAAAGGCTTAGTAGTCTAATCCTTTAGCCAAATGAAGTGTCTAACTCAAGGCTTAGACTGGCCAGAAGAATCAAAGGAAGTTTACAGTACGGATCGTGCTGGACTTTGGAAAGGCCAGGAGTACACTTTCTGATCAGGAATGCATCGATGGAAAGGCATTCCTGCTTGGTGCAGGTACTCCCCATCTCTTCAGCTACTTAAGTCTGCATGTAACAAGGCTTATTACTCACACACAAGAGGTAGGACTACAATAAAAGAAAGGCTGCAGGCGATATTAATCAGACATCTTGGCTATCACTCACGCCTCATCCCAAGATGTCACAATCCTGGCAGAAAAAGTGAGTAATTAGCAGTTACACCTGAACAAATATCGTCAAGACGAAGATGAGAAATGCAGTTGTGAGTGTGTGAAGCTGCATAGTTGTTGTGAATATCAAGTAGATCATTGCTGAGAAAGAGCATGCATGCTTGGCATACCTGTGCAGAGAGCTGAAAGGGTTAGTTTAGGGGTCTGACGTGGGGTTATATGAGGTCCTTATCTACAGCCAGCGTATTACCTACAGGAGATGTGAGTGCGCTGAACGGTGCCCACTGTAGCTAACACACTGACCATGGACAAGCACCTCATGTAACCCCACTTCAAAAGGCCAAACGATGTCTTTAACTTCAAAACACATACAACAGTTCTTCTATTCTTCATAATAACTCTTTCCTTTTGAAGAAAATGATATTACATTGCACATCACATTCAATCTTAAACTGAACAGGACCAAACTCTGCCTCTTTGCATCAGATCAAATAAAGTGACCAGCGGAGGCAAATTGAATATCGCTTCACGTCTGTGGTTTCTCACACACAAACATTCTGTATACACGCATTAACATGAACGTAAGTATCAGCAAAGATAAAAACAATGAGATTAGGGACGCAACTATAACGACTTTAAACCTCTTCATGTCCTTTTCTTTTCAGTCCATTCATCAGTTAGGCGTGTAAAGATTGTCCACTACAAGAGTAAGCTAAATCTAAGCAGGAAATAAGGAAATAAACCAATACAGCTGTCAAAAAACAATCTCCTACTCTTCTGCTGGTTACTTCACTGTTATCCCCAGACAACAACCCGCTTCAAGTCACCCACAACACACCTACACTGACAGAGACGCTGGACGTCTGTGTACAACGGCTGCAGAGGTGCAGCGGCTTCACAGCAGACCACGGCATGAGCTGTCAAACCATGAAACAAAGCATTTATTCAACCAAAAAAACAAACATGACTTACTTAAATGGTAATTATAACTGAGACAACATTTAAAAACCAAAGACTCAAAACAGTAAGAGTAACTTTCTTTCAAAATGGAAGCTTCAAGGCTCCAAAAGAGAACAGCGGAGACGCACCCTGGGGTCACGTGAGAACGTGATAAACAGCCCTGCCGCCCAAATCATGTGACCTTACGAGGCAGCTGCACTGCTACATCGTGCTTCCATCCTGATTATACAGCAGAGACACAGAAGCCGTTTTCTCATATGAACACATAGGAACACAGTCCTTATGGGTACTGAGGCCACGTGCCCATACAGTGCTACTGTAAACACCAAGTGAAGAACGATGGCACTGACCCAGGAACAGAGGTAAACAAGAGCAACTCTGAAGTATTTTAATGAAAACACATCCTAAATAGGGACCAGCTGAAAAGCTAGCTAGCGCCATTGGATCACTGCTCATGTTTTTGAGGCAGAAGACATCATTTCAGTGTTAGAAATACAAATTATGAAAACAATGGCTTCATTTGAATCACTTTTAATCACACCTTTGAATCACAATACATCATTACAAATGAATGTAATGTAAAAAGCACAGTCACTGATGAAACACACAATATCATGACATAACAGTCATTGTGCGTCTGGCACATGAGATTAAGTTTTCCAGGTTGTATCATTACCTGATGACATTCAGCCAAGTCGCACCGCAACAATCTCACCTTCCACCCGACTTGGCAGACGGACACTTAAGGCCACTCCTATCTTACGCTGAGTAGATAATGAATTAATTCTTCTTGGATGCACATGAACGTGGCTGCTTGTTGGCGGCGTTATCAAAAGAAACATGGAATGGAATTAGTGGCCTTTTGGTATCATGCTTTGTCTCACAAATCAAAGAAGCTGTGCAGGTGCTGAGTTTCAGTGTTTTACAGAGTTTCTGCATTTGCCATTTAACACATTCAAAGGCTTTTTATCTTAAGGTGGGAAGAGACAACTTTTCAATGCGCCTTAGATGACCTTCCTCAGAGCTGCAACTACCAAAAGCACAGGATACACTGCATTTGTTTCCACATATCTGCAGAGAAACAATCAACAGCACTTTGGAAATAAGAGAGAAAAGGACGCATGTTTACTGAAGTGAAAATGTCAGAATTTCATACGGAGTAACAACACAGTTTGAGTACTGCTTTGCACAAAGAGGTAAGTACAGCAGAGGCTGGCATCGGGGTGGAGGGGGGATTAGAAGAAAACATTCAGGGAAGTTTATAATGTCTCTAATGGAGACATGAAAGCAGACAGAAGCCATGCCAGCCGGACTGGATCTTCCCTGGAGATCGTACCCGGTGGCAGACAAAACTGCAAAATCAAAGCGAGACTTTTTGGGAGCCAATCTGAAGTCTGACAATGTCATTCTATAGTAATTACACTGTGCAATCAACAACGTCATTCCGATACATTAAAGCAAAAACTCATTTGTTGCCAGTTAAGTATTTAGTAATGGTCTGCAATGTCATTAAATGTTTTCAAGTGCTCTCAAAGAGAAAACAAAGACAGCCTTCAGTGCTGAACGCAGTTCCACGTAAGCAGAAATCTATTCAATTTTTTAGGGGACATTGCATGAGTGTATGGTATGCTTCCATCACGTCCAAACACATTCCCATTTGCCTGAAAGAAGCAACCTTTTGATGAGTTTTTGGGACTTTGTAAAGCTGAAAGAGCTGCCTTTCAGTTCAGGGACAAATGCAAAGATTAGTACATATTGTACAACACGTGTTCCACTCCTGTCCCCAGAGGCTGCAAACAGCGTCACCTCGTATCCTCATACTATATCCAAATAACGCATGTAAATACTCAAATACGGCAAATATTGTACACCTCGTCTCACCTAAAGTAGCTTTACTACGATAGCTTCCAAAGTATATGCTACCTGACTTTTTCTGAGGCGCTGAAGCCTATATACACTGGAGAGGTCAAAGGGTTTCAGCACTCCCTTCCATAATGATTACTCAGCCTGAATCCACTCCACTAAGGGGATCTATATGATTTGTTAAAGGCGGTTGTGTACTTTAGAATCATTACCAACAGACTGAGACACAACTCCACAGCTGACTTCTTCCATAAGTCAGACCGAGTGCTCCGGTGAACTTCCCTTAAAGCAACACCAGTTTCGTTACCGGCTGTGGTGATTCGGTGTGGCCATGCATCTGATTCTCCGGCTAATCCATATGCTAAGCCAGCTCTCAGCCACTCGGGGAGGGATAAATATGCATCGGCACAGGCGGGACAGATAAGAGGGCCAGCTGCTTGGAGGCAGGGTTAAACCTGACAGCACTTAAACCCATCTACAGTATATGCTCTGTTTTATTTTAACCAGACAGAGAGAGATACGGGTTAGTGTTACAAGCAGGAAATGTGCAGCAATGATTCTGTCCTGTTCTGAAAAGCATCTTCTTCAGCACCATGTATCGCAGCATCAGCGCTTAAGTGGTACAGACCATAATGTGTCCAATGCAAGGACCAAAAGCTCCTGTCGGATGTCTGGACAGACTCATTTTGTTCACTTATTCTTTGATCAGATACATTCTGCTTTCAATAAAAACTTTGCTAGAATTAGAGTGTCTTATTCAGGCAAAGCTCTTGTCAGGCTGTTTGTATTTAACAACATTCAGGATTAAATATCAAATTAAGGTATAAGGGTACTTTTGGTATAAGTAGTACAAGTCATGTGTTTTATCTGCACTACTGTCAAACAGCTTCAAATGATACCCAGCCCTGCTCTGCACTCCACCTATCACAGCTGCATATATCACACCACATGTGCGTCTGGGGCCCTAAAATAACATCACAATATTTCAGGGTTTTTCTGCAATAATGTTAATCTTGTCGTTATGACAAAATATGGAGTAGAACTCGACAAAGACTCTGTGATGTGATGCTCAGCTGTTCGTTTGGCTGCTTGGTCTTGAGCTCACATCAGCTGTGGCTCCACTCACAGTCGACTTCTTCTGCTGGAGGAGGTGAAGTCAGTTTGATGTCTTGCTCCTTTTGTTGTTACAGTCTTCTTGCACTTCTTCCATGGTGTGTTGTGCATCTGATCTTTTTAATCAAACCACTTCCACACTACTGAAGTCACTCCTCTTGCTGGAACCAACTCCTCCACCGCGGAGTAATGTTACTTTTGCTTCAGCCAAACTTGTTGTTGTTGTGGGGAATGCCATGACATCTTTACGCCAACAAGTCAGATGATCGCCATTCAAGTCCTCAAGAAGACGAGCGATCACTCTGTGATTAAGACTCACCTCAGCCATTTGTTTGAGCAAATATAAGATGACATTTTCATTAATATTCCTGCCTTCGAGCAGTGATGTATGATCACTGACAGTCACCAAAAAATACAGGAAGTGGACAGACGGAGGAGCAGAAAACCAGAAACAACATTCCTCAACTTTGTCCTCCGACAGTCCAAAATAGAGATTTAACTACTTTATCTATGACATAACGTCTACACATGACCGTCAGTGACAAGCCTTAGAGCACAACAACAAATATCCACACCGGTAGGCTGACACATGATTTCCAGGTTCAGCAGATGGTCATACAGATTAAGGCACGGACCCTCCAGCGGGGTCTTAGAGGCATTAAAGAATATTCGTTGTTCCTTCAAGCCAATTTTGACTGTGAACACATTCTGAACGTAAGACATGAATCCACTTCAGCCAAGATGTTTTCTGCAAATTAAGTCACATGCTGAGGCAGTTACTTAAAGGAACAGTTTCAAATGTGGGAAATCCACTTGTTGGCTTTCTTTTGAGCGAGACACCTCGTTTCTGTTTGTCTGCTTTCTGTCCAAACAGTGAGACCATAACATCAATATCAAGCTCACGTTTGTGAAATACAAGGTAAGACACAGCTAGCCTAGCATGTTGTTTGTTTATTCTGTACACATTTGTTTTCTTGTTTGCATTTGTGTAAAGGACCATATACAAAAAAAAAACTCAAACAAAGAGAAGAGAGTCTTTGTACCAAATTTAGCTTCTGGCTAAGTTGCATCCACCAGACAGGCATAAACGCTAAAAAACACAAAAGAGAAATGTAAAAATAAACAGGGTTTGGTTTCAGGGGGAGTTATGCTCTGCAATTATTTCTGTTTGTGTACGAGTAAAAACCAGTGACATACATTGTTTTAATTAGTGAGCTTCAGACGTGTTAGAGGGATGCATATTTTTGCACTTTGGACAGAACCAGGCTAAACCAGTTTCCCTGCCTGTAGCCTTTATGCTAAGCTAGCCTAACTCTTACACCATTCCCACATTAAATAAACAGAAAGCAGATTATTATTAATCTTTTCATCTCACTGTCTCAAAGAAAGCAAATTAGTGTATTTTGAAAAATCATAAACGCTTAAAGAGAATGCCACAGTATTACTGGCTGCATTCTTGGACAGGCTACACAAAAGTTGAGATTTATGGTCTGCTCAAAGCAACCATGTGTTTCATTTTTACGAGAGAAAAGACTTGAAGGATGAGGACCAACAGCTGAGTCCACATCTATGCTCATTCTCTTTGAAATGCTTGAACTGAGAGCTATGAGCGGCCTGCAGCACCACTGTTCAACACCGCACCGTGTTTAAAGCTGATGACCACCGTGTTGTAACGGTGTATCTCTTAGTTTCTACAAGTCTAAAAAAAGGAAGGTTTTCTTATATTCAGGCCAGTATGGTATTTATATAAGCCTGCTCATCTGCTCTGAGAGACAGAACAGTTTCTGTAGGACTGCTGATCAAACGCATATTTGAGATACCTTTCTGTTTATTTCATCGAGAATAAAAAATCTCCTTTCATGCAAATCTGTTTTGTACTTAATGAAGCATCGTCACTTTGTTTCCCCGCGGCTTTGACAGAGGATGTCCAACACATTGCTATGCCCGTCCTGCAGACCAGCATTTTGGAGACAGGCTGGTGCTTAATCTTCACAATAAAAAAAAAAATGTAAAATGACAGCATCTCCCAAAACTCGACTGCAGCCATTGTTAATCTTATTAGAAAAATCTGACGTTTGGGACAGAGCTGTTTGACAAAAAGCTTCATATTATAAACAACGTCAAGCCTTTCCATTGTCAGATGAAAGTGAACCGTACTGTACGTTGAGAACCAAACTCCAGCTTTTAGTCCCTTTAGCATATTTCTACATGTCTTTCTCTTTCAGAGCTGCAGCGATCACTCGATTCATAGAAAATACATCTGCAGCTATTTTGATCACCGAACCATCATTTTAGTCATTTTTCTTAAGAAGAAATGCCACAAAATGCTGGTTTCAGCCTCTCCAGCGTCAGGCCTTTGTGTTTTCTCTGTTTTTTCTTTTTTCATTGTAAAATGAGTACCTTTGGGTTTTGGACTATTGGTCAGACGAAACAAGACATCTGAGGAGGTCACCTCAGGCAGTGGGAGCTTATAACAGCCATTTTTCACAAACAACTGAAAAACTATTGTCCCTAGTCTTTTTACAGCAAAATAATAATAATAATAAAAGAGGCTCTTGCTGTGGGAGGCTTCACTGATGAATGAATTATGTGGGGATCCTGCCTGCAGTCCGTTTCTGAGAGCTGCTGTCATACAACTACAACTAGGACTTTCTAATAGACGTGGGCTAAGGGCTCTCCATGCCAGGGAAGGCCTCAAACAGGAAATGTTGCAGGCTCACTGACGCTTTGCCAAACCACCCGCTGAATCACTTCCATCTGTTTGCATATTATGCAAATCACCCTGAGTTACTTAAGAGTAAATGAGAGTAGATGTGTGCTCATCTGTGTGTAAGAGAGCTCCTTTCCAAATCAGCTTACAATCTACCCTTAGACATTAACATCACACATGTCAGATATGCCACCTAAAGGACTCCATATTTCCATTCCAGGCACTCAGCTGATGCTCCCTGTCTGCATTTCCTTTATTTGGACTTTGTTACAGACGAGAGCAGCATGTATTCCATTAATGCTCATTTCAGTTCTAATCCAATTCATTGTTCCTCCACGGCTCTGTGTATGGAATAAGTCATTTCCACACAGGATTAATCCAGTGTGCCTTACTTCTAGAGCAATCTGCTGGTTTGCATACTTTAAGAGCTTAGATGTTACATGTGGTCTCAGACACACACACACACACAAACACAAACACACACACAAACACGCATGCACACACACAGTGCTGTAACTGAGCCAATGTGGAGATTGATCAGCTGGGCCGTGTCCAAATTAAAGCCCGTCCACTGCAGACATGCCAAGCATAATAACTCTCTCCTCTCTTTGCACTTTTCCTTGGCCGGGGAAAGTGGGGAGAGAAACAAAAAAACACGCAGGGAAGACAGAGAAGGCATGAAGAAGAAGAAGAAAAAGAGGCGCAATTGGATAATGTCTTGACACCTTTTGCAGAAAAATGAATGCCTGGCTCTCAGATGTCTGACCCATTTTCTGCTCTCGCTCTCTCACTCCCCTCCTTTCTCACTAATTTCCTTCCTTCCTCTAATCTACAGTAAAGAAGCCGTCTGACTCAGATTTATTGGAACTTCTATGAAACGCAGTGCCACAGAGCCAAACCTACACACTTAAAACACATGCACACAAACACCCACCTACCCAGCCTGATCTACAGTGTGGTACTGCAATGACTGGAAAGAGACAACGGACCACGCTGTGCTTGAACTGACAGCGCTTTTAAAGTCCCTGGGTGGGCTTTTACAGGACTTTGCGTGTTTGTGTGTGCACCCTAAGCGGGGCAGGCACATGTGCTGTATGTGTTCGACAGCATGCATGAGAGCCCTGTGCTCCAGCAGAGACAGTTCAATAATCAATTATTCACTCGCTGGAAATACACTGGCACTCGTTTCTAATAATAAAATCAGTTGGCATAATTGTCAAGACAAAAATGGGCCACGACAATGGATAAACTTAAGTGTAATTACATAAAATACAGAGGAGACATTTCCCCTGGTAGCATTGCTGCATATTAGCATTTTAGCATTATGTATAGTAGTCAATGCATTTTTATAATTGACTGTGTATCTGCATGTTTTAACTACATCTTCGCTGTGAGAGGTTACCTTTTATGTCTGCAAGTGCACTTTAAAGGAGCAGTTCATGCAAATTACACAAGACATTTTCCAGGTAGAGTGTCATTGCTGACCTAAAGCGTCATTTTGCAACATGATCTAAATTCCGTTCACCTCCATTGTTTCAGGTTGGAGGCGGAAGTCTGAAAAATGCATAGCAAGTCAAAACAAAGCCTTCTCTGTAACATAGCTTTGTCAACATAACTGATTGATAGTGTTGCAAATATGGAGGCCTTATCGGTTGTTTACTACATCTGTGATGTCATATTTCACTTTAAGATTCCAGTCCTGGGTGATCTGGCGCCACAAAGTTTTGGTTTCACACTGCACGTCTCAGGATTGTGAGGCGACCCCGGCTGTACACTTCTAACGAGAGGCAGCAGTGGTAATTGTTCGGTTTGCATGAGCAGTAACTTAATACAGCTCTGATGCAGCTGCAGGAGAGTGAACAGTGAGACATCAGTGAGATTAAATAACAGTAATGCTGGATTACATGCCGCACCGTTTCCTGTGAATACGCAATAACAACAACATACAAACATGCATCCTGCAACAATGAACAACGACTATTTGGGGGCGATCAGTGCATGTAAACACACTGAATGATTATTACTGAAAGAGTGTCAAACATGAACAGAAAGACCAGAGTTAGACTACATTAAAAAAACTAAACATAAACCGAAGACATGCTTCAGGAAATGATGAACAGGAATGTCAAGAACACATCATTTGTGTTTGATGGGCTAAGTCGAGCAACAATCTGTGGAAAAACAGGTGGAAAGACCTCGACAGGTAGAGGGTAGAGGAGCCCAGGGGTCACCTACGGGCAGCTAATCCCCCAATCCCCCCGTGTCAGATAAGGCTCTGCCGGCACACTTGTGCTTAGCACACTAACATGCCCCCCCCCCCCCCCCCACACACACACACACACACAGGAATGACAAGGGGAAGCAATGAACTGTAAACAATGTACTTTCACATGATAGCCACACAAATAGGCAGACAGAGAATACATTAACTCACAGTCAACACATGATCCATGTGCCCTCTCTCCCTGTGTGCTAGCTTCTCTCTCTCTCTCTCTCTCTCTCTCTCTCTCTCTCTCTCTCTCTCTCTCTCTCTCTCTCTCTCTCTCTCTCTCTCTCTCTCTCGATGCTCTCGCTCTCTCTCTCTGACACACCAGCAGGGTCAGCGCTGCCTGCTTTGGCACAGAAGAGGACTACAGATGTGAAAGTAGGGAGAGCTCGCTCTGGGGACCAGCTGGAGCGTGTCCAACCTGGACAAGGGTCAGGGACACAACTGAGAGAACACAAGCAGCATTTGGAGCCTCTTCTCAGGGGCCGGCCAGCTTGACACCCTCGTCAGTCACCCTGGGCCTCCATCCAGCCACTTCTATGAATGCTCCATAGACCAGTTTGATTATTTTGACTGTTCGCTTTCACACATTTGTAAAATTTCGTCATAGCAAAGAGAGCAAAAAAAAAAAACAAAAAAACCCCCACAAAAATACCACTAGTCAAAATGAAAGTGAAAATAATTGAAAAACATGTTGTTGTAATTAACTGACAGACTTGACAGATAATTGTTTTGATAGAGGAAGTAGCTCCAGTGATACAGGACTGCGGGCAGCTTAGTGCTTCACTCACTGTCAACTTCCATTAAACAAAATCACACAGTTGTTGTCGGGCACAGCGCACACACTCACTGGAGATGGTTCAGACAGAGCTGCACACACAGCGAGGCTGCTGGCTGCAGAATGGACTGAACGTCCCTCTGTGTGTCTTCCTATGGACAGAACTGAGCGAACCCTGAGTCTCTAATGCAGCATGTGTTCGTCACAGGGTAGTGGTTTGTAATAACTCGAGTGTCAACATTTTAGCTAAGAATAGCTGCCTGCATGTGTTCATGAACATGAATGTGTGTGATTGTGGGATGTGTGAATGCCTGTTTGTACATGCATGCATATCAATTGCATGAGTGGCGGTGCAAGTGTGCAACACTTGCATGCAAACTCCCTGAACCTCTGTGTCCAGTGCTGACGGGCCGGAGCTGCTGCAGGGCGGCAGTGTACACTAATCACAGAGTGATTGCTTCACACTTTGCCTATTGAGTTTCCTGCTAACCGGGCCAGCTATGTCGAAGGAAACCAGAGCCTGTCCTCTACCCCAAACACATGGAGACACTGCAGAAATACAGTGCTCACACAAACAACTCTCCATACACACACATAGATGCACACAGCAAGAATCGACGAGCAGCACCGCTTTCACCACATGCCAACACATGTACGTGTGTAAAAGAAGAGGTGTTACTTTCAATGTCAGCAAGAAACTGAATCAACTTCAACCAGAGTCTGCAGCATGCCAGATTTCACTGATTGGCTGCAGTTGAAACATCTCAGATGAGGAATGTGCACGCCTTCCAGATCAGCAAGTCTCTCAATGCTTTTAAAAAGACAAACACACGCACACCCACGCACCCACACTCACACACACACCTGCAGGGCATTTGGCATTAAGTTGGCATTCTGGACCTCCTAGTTCGTAGCTATCCATCTCTTGACTTGGCGAGCAGCATGAACAGGTAGAGATGAAACACATTCCCTGGCCCAGGTAAAACGCCAGACGAATCCTGGGATTAATGATGCATTCAAACTGAACAGTATCTAGTTTGTGTGTTGGCAACTTGGTGATCTTATAGTGTTACGTTAATGATTGTTTACATAACCTACATAAACTAGTACTTCGAGTTCTTAAAGGCTTAATTTGAGAGTGTTAATAACAGAGCGCCTTTGTGCCAGCACAAGAGTGGTTACTCTATTTGTTGTTTGATTATTTGTACGGCTGGAAGGAAATGCTTATCTCCTGATTCCATGCTATCACGATACTTTCAGATTTGATGTCATGCGACTCTACAAGTATTGCAACTCGATATTATGACTGACTGGAATTTTTGTTTGCTTTTCTGACCCATGAGAGAAAATAACCACTGACATTTGAATGACAAATCCTTTATCATACAGAATTAGCCATGATGATCACCCCTTTCAGTAGCTTTAGGTTGGAAAAATCAACTTATTACTCACCGACAGTATCATATAGTGAGGGCTTAAAACAATGATGATTCTCATTATCGATTAATCTGTTTTTTAAAAACCCCACCCCCCGTGTTGTGCTTAAACAAGCACAACACGGGGGGTGGGGGGGTGGGGGGGCGGGGGGGGGGAGCTTCGGCAAATGAGGCTTGCAGTGTTTCTTAGAATTAAAAAAAGGACACCTTTTTAACAAGATCCCGCAGGTGAACCTTGCCTCTAACCTGCTGTTGTGGATGGTGCTGTGGCTGCTTCTGACAAATTCTGTCAAAATATCTTGATATACAATCTATATAGCCAGAAAAATGGCACCGGCTGAAATAACGTGTGCCACTGTGTGAGTGTGCTGAACTTAAGATAACCATCATCAAACTTAAGATAACCATCATCAAACAAACTGTTGAAAAGGTTACCTGCACGGCCCTCCACCAACCACAGCCTACCCACCTGCAGGTTCTATAATGGCAGACAATTTCCACCATCGTCACTGCTCAATTATTTGATTTGGTTATTACTCACACAGTAAGTGACAAACTGCAGGGAAGGACCGCGTGTGTGTATCCTTCAACCAATGCACTGACTCAACAAGTGTCTGTTGACTTCACTTTCTCACAAAAAACACAATGCAGTGAAAATAATGGGAGGAAGGATTAAAGCTCCTGCCGCACAAATGATTCCAATGTAAGAAAAGTTTGGATGTGATGTCAGGAAAAGTTTCCTCAGACAGAAATGTGCGAGTGGGTCACTGTTAGTCACACTTCAAAGAAGCCCAGCTAAACTCTGAAGTGACCTTTGACCTCACAGACAGACATAACATAAACCAAAGTCTAATTCTTCAGCCAGGGCAATATCTTACAGACACATACACTCCCGGTGCACCCGTCAAACAGGGCTGTGTCTCGACCGCTGTGAGCCAGACATGTGACCAGAATCTAGGGCATTCACCATCTGAGGAGGCAGCCTGCTAAATTAGAGAGCTGTGTGCATAACAGCTAGAAAGAAGCAACCTGTCATAACTGAGCGAATTAAAACCTGAACAAGGAAAGCACAATCCAAATGCCTTTTTAATGACAAATCATAAAAAATCCTACCAGATACATCTTATTCAGACACTTGTCTTGTTACTTTATGGTGATACTGTAGATTGTGATTCCCATTCAGGGGTACTTGTCCCCTCTGCAGTTGACACGGGGTATGTGGACAGACTGTGCAGCATCTGAACTAAATCCAGAGAATTTACTAATCGACTAAAGAAGAATATTCACACGCTGAGCAACCTGAGTGATTAAGAGTGTGTGAGAAGCATATGGTCTACAGTAAACACAAGCTGAAACAGTTAGCTTAAGCTAATGGACAAACAGTTGAAATAATTGAGAAAATGATGGAAATAATTAGCTAAAAGTAATGCAGAAATGACTGAAACAGCTAAAAGTGATAAACTGTTAACAGTTATCTTAAATCCATGGATAAGTGGTTGAAATAGCTTAACTTCATGGATATATTCTGGAACATCCAGCTTCTGTCACTCTGAAAAGTAAGCAAATATACCGAAACGTTGAGAAAACAATTATATGAAAAAAAAAAAGAAAGAAAAAAGAAAAATATAGTACCTCTATGTCTATTTCCAGATTACTAATAGTTCAACTGGCCCATTTGAAATCAGTTCAAATGAACACATTTGGAGCACGGTGGGTGGTGTCGATCAGGGGTACTTGAGTTCATCTAATAGGGCTGTGGGGGTACGTCTGACAAGAAAAGGTTGCTGCTGTAGAACAAGTATAACAGCTCCATTCATTAATTGCACCACCAGTAACACCAGTAATTCCACACTGACTGGGGTGGAAAGTCACGGCCCTAATGAAAACCTACATGTTTCTATTCTGAAGGCCGACTGTAACTCAAGGTCTTCACTTTGGTTTTGTAATAATGCAGATATTTTGCAGCAAAAGTGCTGTAGGTGTCTGATACATGCGGTGGCCTTATTCCCAATCCCAATTTAAAAAAAAAAAAAACAATGACCAAGAGGTGGAGCCACATAGACGCTTGCCAAACCATTCGGCTCTGGAACAAGTCCATCCAAATTTCCTCAAGCATGACAGATTACAAAACAGGGAGCAATAAAACCCCAGCCTTTCTTCTGCATAGCCAACCATTTATCCAGCTCCTGATTCAAGGTTATTCGAGAGGAACTCGAGCAGCGGAGACTTTGTCAGAGATCTTTAAGATAATCTCAAACCCTTTTTTACTGAAAAATTAAATCCTGGTAAAGTTTTATGTGCAACAGCATGAAGGAAAGAGCATTAAACTCACTCTGATGGGATATTAAAAAGGGTCAAACTATTCTGTGCTCATGGCTTTTTTTCCTACAGTAATGAAATGCTGACCTATATACAGCACAGAACATGTTAGAAGAGCAGAATAGCCATAGTGGGACTTGGGTCGCAGCCAAATTTCTAATTGTGGGGTTTTATGAGTATCTCTTTGCACAGAGTTATTCATTACCTCAGCAGATATGTTGAAGAGTGGAAAATAGTGGAAGCAGTACAACAGACTTTTCTTCTGTTGCCTCTTATCACATTTTAACACCACATCTTCATCATTAAGCCATCAGCCGGGCCTTCATCTACCTTTGGGAGGCAGTAGTTTGTGTACTACTTACACACACAGTATAGCAAATATGCAATATAGCACATATCGTGTAGTATATAATATAGCTGAAACAATTATCAAAATATCAAAATAACAGAAAAAACAGCTGAAACCTTTTCTGGTTCCAGCATGAGAATTTGCTTCTTTTTTCTGTTTAATTCCATTATAAATTGAATATTTGGGGGTTTTGGACTGTTGGTTTGGATAAAAGCAAACAATTTAGCCTCTAAGAACTTGTGATGGGCTTTTTTTACTATCCTATTCCATTTTATAGATGAGGCAATGAATCGAGAAATGAATCTGTAGATAAATCGATTATTAAATTGTAATAGATAATTCACTTTACTGTATGCATACCACAAATAATCTAACAGTGAACCCGTCAGAGCAACAGTTAGCAATTTGGTTTACATGTTCAATTATCTTTTACTACTTTTATTTCCAATTCCACACACATTACATACACCCATTAATTCCTCTCGGGAACCCTGATTATAAACTGATTATCTTCTGCCCCAGGGGCACAGATACTGAAATTGTTATTGCCAGTTTAATCTGAAATCCACATGAAGGGAATCCCTCTGTATGCCGCAACGACTCAGTGTTTATGACGCAGTAGAAAAAAAGCAGCCACTTTATTGTCTTGGGAACTGGTTGTTTAATATGTCTGCAAATGTGTAGTGACTTAATTTCTATCCCACTGCATAAACTGAGGCAGCTCTCACAGAGAGACTGAAAGCAGTTCAGTGCCAGCAAATGTGGGATGGACTCCTCCTCGTAAAGTGCTCCGCTTCACCCTGGCAAAAATAAACCTCACGGGCCTCGGTGCCAAGTATTCCCGTTGATGAAAAGCCAGTTGTGAGTGGCCCCAGTTGTACCCGGGCAGAGCCAAGCTGACTGGTGTTAATAAGTGAGGAGTGCGGCTGTGTAAAACAGCCTCACTACTCTCTCTGGCCAATAAAGGCCATTTTACAAATTATTATTTTCCCCAGTGATTTGGAAGCTGCCGAAGCAGAGCCTGGCTGCCACAAAGACACAGAGAGCAGCAGAGAGCAACAAAGGTTCAGTGGTACAGAGAAGTGAAAGAGAAGGGGGAGCCTCTGGTAACCATCTGCATGGAAACCCCTGCTCAACAGAAACAAGTGAAAAAAACCAAAGTGAACCTACTCAGAGGAGAGCAAAGGGAGGGGCAACAAAAGCACAACAGCAACAGAAAGCCACAAACTCAGAGCGCGTTGGCTGACAGCTGACGTCACACTCTGCGAGTGTGTTTGTGTGTTAGGGGGATGGGATGTTCCAGCACCTCGAAGACAGCAGGACCCCCAGTGGTCTGTGTGCAGAACGCACTGATAATCTCTTGTCTTGTTCACCATGACAGTGTGCTTATCAGCAGCGGGGCTTCACCGGCCTCTCAATGCAACACAAGCCGGCCGCGACATCACACCGTAAGGTTAGCCTCATTCTTCTTGGCTAATGAGGTTTGAATCGCCAGCGAGGACACAGTCATTCCGCTGCATGCCAGATATAACAGCAGGAAACAGCATGGAATTTCCTTCATGCTACAGAGGACAGGGGATATACTGTGTGTGTGTGTACACATGTGTGTGCATATATGTGTATATGCAGATAGAGATCAGCTGACCTGGGCTACTTTTTAAAGAGTATAATAAGTGTACGCCAACAGATTTGATGTGATTACACAAGTCCTGCTTTGGATTAGAACTGAAATGATTATTTGACAGATAATGATCAACATTTCTGATTGTTAAATGAAAAAAAATTCAAACACTGGCTTGGCCCATCGTGTGAAGATTAGAAGCTAACCAGCGAGCTAACAATTTCCATTATGTTATTAGCACTAGCAGCTAATCACTGTACAGTGGAAGTATTAGTACAGGCGCGTTGTAATGTTTGAGAGGACGCAGTAAACTCACTCATTTTCTTTTTTTTTTTTTGTGTTGTACTTTGTATTGATTATTGGTGGTGGCTGATCAAGCTAATGTGATTTTCATGTTTCGTCATCTTGTCGTTACATCCATGTAATACGGTGTGCAGTATTACATTTCTTTTTTATCTAATGTGCAAAACACTGGACTTAAACCATGTGTAATTTTCATTTTGTATATTCCTAATACTATTGCAGCTGCCTGTAACACCCTAATTTCCCCTAAGGGGGATTGATAAAGTGTTATCTTATCTTATCTTATCTTAATCATCAGCTAATTGCACTCAGCTTCTAACAGCAGTATGCAGTAACTGGTCGCCCTTTGTGTTTTTAAACTACTTTGTTGAACATGATGTGTTTGATGATTATTAATGACTCCTGATGAAAGATGAAAGCTCAGAATCCTCTCCTGCCCTTTTTCTAAGCTTCTCTTTTATATCAACAATGATTCGCTGAGAAACAGCTGATATTTCTCTGAACAATATGGCCTTGAGTGCATTTAATGTTTTCTTGTGACTGCTCTTATGATCTCAGACTCAACTCGCTCAGATTAATCTTTATCACCCTTTTCCTATTTATAGACTTAATTTTATCATTAATATATAACAATAACAATATGAGTCATGAGTATGAGTTTTGTGGAAAAATCAAACATTCAGGTTACAGTTTTAACAAAGTCAGTCCTGTTTTTCAACACACTGACTCATAATTGTTGATTGAAAACTGTTTTGTCTTCATTATAATTATCATATATTGTTATTGCACCACTGATCTTGGTCTTTGCGCCCCACATTTGTAACAGGCTGACTGACGTGGAGGCCGACGCTGATATCAACATTGGGAAGTATAAAAAGAGATGCCTTGAATTTGCTTTCTGAAAGAATTCTAACCAGGAGACATACAAAGTAGGCTATTTTCCTGTTTGAATACCAACTTATCAGTGCTCTCTGGTGAGCAATCTATGTAAAGGTGACACTGTTTTTAAATTACATTAGACTTAGATTGGCATTTCTGTACTGCAATGTCTTATTACTCGTTCATCAGATCTGGATTTGATGGAACAAGAGGAGTTTGTGAGGAGCAGACGGCTCTAAGGCAGTGACCAGTGCTCCCACATCAGCAGGTCATCCTGATTTCATTTGTGCTTGGTCTCTATTAATAACATGCATAGTGACATATGGGCATATACAGACAAAGACGCCTAATGTTTGTCATCTGAACGTTCTTTTCATGCATAAAGAGGCCGATTCATTGACTGAAATTGAAATTAATGGATGTTTCTACACAAGTGCTCTTTGATAAAAAATGGCTTTCATGTTGGTAAACACAAGTTTAACTGTACAACACCAAAAAATTTATCATCCCAGTCCCAGTGCAGACACCCATGATGATCCACTGACATTTTGTGGTTGGCTGCATTCACACTGGCTGAATAGATCCAATGAACTCACTGACAAATCCATAGCATATGCGTGGTATAATCTAATTAGTCAATAGAGATAAACACAGACAACACGGTAAAGCGCCTTGGGGCCTGGCCTCTATAGGATGAGCAAGAGTCGTCTGAGGTCAAACAGAAAGTAAAGAGGAGAATAACAGGCGTCTCCCTGTGCATTAGCCTGGAATGTGCATTCATAGAGAAAAAGGCAACATCAAGCAAGTCACAAGTTACAAATATGTCACCATTGCTGGCCTGTAGTTATAACGTCCTCCTAGGTCCAGTAGTATGTCTGAAAATGCCGGAAAAATCTAAAGCAGGGTTACCAAGTCTTGAGGTATTCAGCTTGACATATGGGCAAACAATGCAGCAGCTCCCTCAGGAGCAGCCGTGCCGAGGACACTCCTCGTACGAGACGCATCGTTAACACAAGTTCCATTAAAGCTGGTGAATAAAACGAACATCTAATCAACTGTATCTCCATCACACAGGGACAAAAAGGGAGGAAGTGGAAGGCAAATCCTAGGATCACCCCACTCACCATGCTCAGTTCAGGAATAGCTCTTGACATATTGGCCTACCCAGCATGCCCTCTTCCTCTCTAGACAGCTCTGACATCATTATACAGCAGATACAGACCAGGACATCAGCTGCACAGCCAAGGTTATATAAGTGAACGCTCTATGTTTCTAAGCATTAAGCACTGCTGCCCTGCCATGGGGAATAGGAGGGGACGGGAGTAGACGGGGAGAGGGAGGGGGGAGAGTAAGGAGAAGGAAAAAGAGCGAAGAGGCCAGGAAGAGAGACAGACAGAAACAGGGTCACAAAAAGAGAGGCCCACTGGGGTGCTCGCTGGCTGCTGGGAGGGTCTGAAGAAGGTCACCTCTGGCCCCCTAAAGGAGCCCCAGCCAACAGGAAGAGAAGAAGAAGGAGGATATAGACCAGGTCACATGGGGCTACACCCATCCACCCTCTGTGAGCTCTCTCATGTACAACACTGTTACATCACTCAGGGGACAGCAAAGCCAGTATTTCCTATTTGCTTTCCTTCTATGCATGAAAAACTGTTTACTGTAAAAACAAAGGGAAGCGATAAAGCCAGAGTGAGAGAAAACATCGGCTAAACGTTTCTGTGAGTTTGTCCACGAGCTGCTTTGACCGCACAGGATTCTGACCTCTTCATAGCCCACCCTCTATTTAAAATCGTACCCTTGGAGAAAATCTTTATACTTGAAGGGTGGATTTGTCCAGGGCTAATAATTAACCCAGAGAGAGAACACAGCGATTTAAACTGATGGCTAATGATTAATGAACAGTGGGTATCTGAGGCCATACCAGCTGACCTGACATAAATTAGCTTTGTTTTAGCCTGTTTTTGTGTTAATTCCCAAGGCTCCGCAGTGGTTTAGCACCACATGCATTTACATAATAGTGACAGACATATTATTTATTAATAATAGTGTTTGCAAATTCCCAGACACCTTTGAATTTGAGCACTTTTGGAGGAATAAATAAAAAAGCTCCTTCATGTTCACCAAAACTTAAAGCTGAACATAACTGCATCTGCTCAAGCAGGTTCCTTTCTGGAAAGATGCTACAACAATAAAGGCTGCAAGAAAATGTCTGATTTACTGTCCTCATACTGTAAAATAAGACTGTGAGCTTTTAAAGGTGTGCAGATGCATCTAAAGTGCAATAATTTAGACATTCAAGAGTCAGAATTGGAACTGGAAATTTTTACCCGTTACCATACTGGTACATACACTCTGCCTTTCAAAATAAGCTTTCGTGTGCCGGAGGAAATGCTTCTGTTGCCAGCCTGATGGATTCAACTGCGAGAGCATACAGCTTTTAGGCTGTCACTTTCTATCAGCACAGCACAAGATACTACTGTGAAAACGAATGTGACGGAGAATCGAGACTCTGAAAGGGCTCTGAGCAGAGTGGTTACGTTGAGTGATTTAATTATTACGTTGCTGTAAAGTGGTGATGAAGACCTTCATACACAAACAGCTACAAACGCACAAAACAAACTGTCACCATCGCATTAATGATCTGCTCTGATCAATCGTGCACTGAGATTATTTTCACTGGAGATTTGCACATGGTCTGAATGAACGGCTAAGTGTCAGTGCTGTCTGTCAGCAGGCAGCTCGGGCTTTGGGCCATCAGGTTATATTATTAAAGTGATTCTTGGCGACATTAAGCATTTGAGTTTCTGTAAAATCATGTCAAGGCAACTTCCTGGGCAATGCTTTCTTTACAAAAGTACATCCTATTGTATTGAGCTGTACTGGGCATGTTTATCTAAAACACACCATTTTTTGTACTGAGCCACAGCATCTGTGGTAATTTAATACCCGACTCTGACAGTTTTAATGAAATGCACATTGTGCCTCTCTAGAACAGTCTGTTCTGATCCCGGCAATTTCTGATACATATCAACTGACAAGATCAGACACTTATCTGAGTTGCAGTCTGTAATAAAATCATGAAGCAAAAATAAAGATGGACCAATTAAGCCTAAATGCCAGCCTGTGAGCATCACGTGGACCATTACACACAATGATAGACTGTACTGCAGGAAGCATGCTTTATATAATGTTAATGACCTATCTTGACAGGCTGAACATGGTTGGGGAAGATGTATGACAGCCCAAAAAAACATAAACACATACAAGCTGACTCTGGTCTCTTTCCTGCAGACTATTAGTGAAATAATTATGTCTGTATGCACTGAAAACTCACTTCTGCAGACCCAAAGAGGGTCAAGTGTCTGAGCTGAGAGGCTCCCTGTTGGTCTATCATGGGTGCATGGAGAGCTTTATCGATCAGTCTATCTGCCTCTGTTTGTGTGCAAGTGTGCATGCGTGATTGGACCATGCGCGCGCCAGAGTGCAGCAAGCATAAATCCAAGTTCGGGCCTGTGTGCAGATCTCAGTACAGGCATGATACACCGAAACTGTACCGCCATGCAGTTCCATCCCGGCTGCGCTGCCGTTCAATTGACAACCACCACCAACCAAAGGGGAAGCGTCAACAATTGTGGCGGAATGGCTCCAGACCAACGAGGTTAGACCCTGCCTCCTGTACAGTAACTCCGTGTGTACCTTGGCTGCTGATCTGATCTGTCAAACCAGCACAGGCTACTGAAGCTAGCACCGCCAAACTGCATGCACACCACGCTGTGTGACCATCGGTTAAAAGCCCGATAACGACACTTACCGTCGGCTACCCCCACGCGGCCCGGACGCCACTTCGGGTTGGATATCGGGGCATTAGGCGGAAACGAAGCGGGAGAAAGTCAGCGCTCTCCTCCGGGTGTCTGCACAAGTGTCGCGGCGGCGCTGAGTGGCTCCACGTCCCCCTCACCCCGAGCCCGGTCCTCCGCCAAGCGCTGCGCCTCGCACTGTCAAATTATCTCCCTCCTCTCGCGGCTCCTCGACCTCCTTCCTACAAAGCTTTTTGCGTGGAAATGTGTAGTTTGTTTCCCCTTTTGCTGTCTTCCAGGAGCGTTTGGACGGGCTGCAACGACAGGAGGGAAAGAACCAAAAAAGAAATACTACACGGCTCGCTCCTCCCTCCGCTCCTGTACAGTACAGTACAGCGAGCTCGGCTCTGCGGCCACTTATTAAAACTATCTACCGCTCTCTACAGGACCACCGCTGCAAAGCACACACTGTACACACCGACACATGTCGGGACGCTCACATGTGAAATGCGGAACATCCCCTGCTTTCAGTCGCCTCCGCTTTCCTTATTTATTGACTTCATCCGTACGGTGCCCCCCCGCCCCCCTCTTCTTCCTCCTCCTCCTCCTCCTCCTCGCCTTGAGGTGAGATTAGTCCACCTTGTATCAGGTAGATAAGAAAATAGAGATGTGATGAAGGGACACGACTGGAGTATAAAATATCTGGTGGTTAATGCCACAGAAACAGGCGTTTGTCAGGAAAATATCAAAATAAAATGACTACAAGTGATAGAAATACATGAACATAACGTAATAAAGTAGAAATAATAATGATCATATCATCAGTCCTTACATTCAGTGTGGTCAAGCCCTTTTTTGAATGATAATATTAATTAGCGCTGAAATAAGCCAATAATATAATCTTTAATTGTATAGCAACTTTCACAAGTACTGGAGCTTTAAATGCTTTCCAACAAAGAAATGACAACAAGGTGGAGAATAAAACCCACGCTGTAGTAAAAATAACAATAAATGAGTCAATTGACGGGAAATTAACATCAATTTTGTTTATCGATTCATCATCAGCTAAACATTTCCTGGCTCTAGCGTCTCATTTGTATGGATTGTTTGGCTTTTTATCAGTGTGAATTTAATATTTTTAAGAACAAAACAAGCATTTTGAATTGTTGTTACAATAAGGCATGAAATGTCTAAATATAAAAAATGCATTAAAATCTGTTGTTAATTCCTTGAAGCCAAGGTGATTTAGCAAATTCTGTTTTATCCAACCATCAGGTGAAAACTGTCTGCAGGTAAAGAAATGTTTGAGATGAGATGAGAAATGATTGAAATGAGAGATAAATCAATCATTTAATCGACTAATCATTTCAGCTCTCCTAATATGTCAACACTGATTAGTGCGGAAATAATTAGCCAATTAATTGATTAGTCAATCATCAGGAAATGACTCACCAGTCTTGATTACTGATTAATCATTTATGATCTTCATCATTTATCAAGAAATTTGAATTTGAACCGACTGGCCGGAACGAGCAGTCTGAGGTATGGCTGCAGCGTTTTCAACTTCAATGAATCATCGATTATTTTTTAATCAGTTAATCATTTAGTGACTAAAACACAGAAGGTGATTCCCTCAGATTGTTCCCTTTGTCCAAAAACCCACAGATATTCCATTTACAATGGTGTACATCAGAGATTAGGAGCGGGTCGTTACATTCGAGAGGCTAGAACCAGTAGTTTGTTCATAATGACTTAATTTCCCCCGTGTGGGATCAATAAAGTCTTATCAGTTACCAAAGTTGTTGACAATTTAGTGATGGTCAAGCGATTGTTACAGCAGTTTTGCAGATTTTTGCAAATTTTGTAGACCAAACAATCCAAAAAAATACACAATCTGGGCAGTTTGTAGGCAGTATGACCTCCTTACTTTATAAATTAGATAAATTTCAAGTCTATATTTTGAGGTTGTGACAGTTAGCATACAGCACTGATCATGAATCCAATTTGTCAGTCCTATGGTGCAAAGTGGTGGTTGTTATCGCAGCATTAACACAGGCAGAGTGGATCAGAGCTCAGTGTGATCGTTCTCAATTAGCTCATTTTCAATAATCCCTGGCTTGCTGCTCATCAGTCCAGTTATCTGATGGCTCCCAACACATCCACGGATGCACAGATGGATGGACGGATAGATGGACAGAGAGAAGTGGATTATATTCTTCCTCATCATCATCATATCTGCGTTCCATTTAAACTCCAGAGATAACAGTCTCCATTTGTTTTGATCAAACAGCTGGAAAAATAGGACCTTCTTTTCCGCTGCAATTCACCATAATTGCAGCGAATAGGCCGCAAGCTGACAACGGCATCAGCATCCTGACGCCAGTGCACCCAAGGAATCGTCCAACATATGGAAAAGTTAGAACTTTTTTATCCATATACTGTCAGATCTTTTTTAGCGTGAAGTCCATCTTACTGCAGGCAGGGCTTATGAAATAACGTTCAATGGGATGGCTTCAGATTCTAAAGATTCCTCCCTCCCCTCCTCAGTCTCGGAGGAAATTCTGTGCTGAGCAAATGTATGCCGACTGAAGCCTCCGAACAGATTTTTCTGTCACTAATCTAACAGACAAATATGCAGGAAGTCACCATCTGTGAGTGACACAGTCATCTAGCACTGAATGCCCAGAAGTGTGACATTTACATTTGATGGTTTTCAATTGCAGAGCAGTGGAGGAGGTGGTGGAGAATAAAGGTTTATTTTAAGCGTAAATGTGTGTGACTGTGTGTGTGCGTGTGTGTCCACATGGATGTAGTAGAAATGTGTATATAATATCTGACTCTTTATACAGGAGGTTGCTATTTGATTTTATTTTGTGTGTATTTACTCTGTCTTAACTGCACCCTCGACATCACTGGAAAGGAGAGAGTGCCTTCAGTGGTTCTTTATGACTTAAATAAAGGTTGTATGAATGGTTGCACGCTGGTGTCATTCATGGCACCGTTTACTTCGATTTCCAGAAGGAGTCTCTCCTAGAAAAGCAAGCGGCACAAAACTGTTCCATCTGCTGACAGTCGGATCAAAACAAAGGACATATTCAGTACTTTCACATGCTAATGAGTTAACTCTGCATTTTATCGTGTTGAAGTGGCCGCTGCATGTGTGCATAATTTACAGCGTTGCATCTAGTTTGGAGTGCAAATGTCGTCTGTTTCAGTTGCTGGGACAACCAATTACTGAGGGACACACATGACCAAGTTCACCATAGTTTGTCAGGCTGCGAGAATCACGGCTCTTCAGCCAGATTCAGGACAGATGAGAGAGACTACATCTCCCAGCATGCAGGTGTGACTCAGATGTTGGTACACAGTTATGGAAGTCCAGGTCATGATCAGTAATTATGTTTTGAAAGTTCTGCAGGAAACTACAGCATGCTTAAGGTGCTCAAGGTTAAATCAAGGAAACTAAAACAATCAGGTTCACTAACGATCGTGCTCATGTTTAAAGAATAGGTTTGTAATCCTTTAAAGTCCGTTGTAATAAAATACTCACAGGCCGTCTGTTTGGTGAAAGACTTATTGCTCCCTTCTAACCATACTGGCCTTCAAGCAGTCCTTTCCCAGCGTGACTCCAAAATCCACAGTCCTCATTCAGTGAAAAAATGCATTCTTGAGCCAAATCAAATGGGTATATTCCAAAGATAGTCTTCTTGGTACAAAGTTCCTTTTTTGTGTTACCACAGACAGTGTTGTCTTGCTGAGCCATGGCAGAGGTCATGTCTTTATACAGGAGTAGCGTGTAAGGGGACATAAAAATATGTGCAATTGCCCAGACAAAGATACCCTCTTGGTTTGGCTGAACTCATCTTCAACAGGGCAGTCCCACAGCCACTAGGGACAGGCGACAAGTCTACAGCCATGCTAGAGGCTCTGTGAACCTGTACTAAGGCACAGCATTTGAGCTAAATGCTAACCTCAGCATGCTAACATGTTCATACTGACAGTGTTAGTAGGCTTAATTCACCATGTTGTCACACTAACATCTCCCAATCAGTGCTATAGATAAAGCACTGCTGAGCTTGCTGGGAATGTCATTAGGTTTGCACATATTTGATCATAAACTGAAAAAATTCAACCTGTTCATGAAACCTATCCTTTTTTTTAAATTTATATTTAACCAGGGGTGAGGTCTCACTGAGATTAATCATCTTTTCCATGAGTGTCCTGGCCAAGACAGGCAGCAGCCCAATTAAAGGGCTGCAGACATACAATAAGCATACAGACCAAAGATCAGGAGATGTCTGGACTTATTACAGGTCATACTGCGAGGAACATGAATGCTTTCAGCCAAATTTCATGGCAACCCATTCAACAGCTGTCATTGCATCTCACTCTAAGCCAAAAATGCCCAAAGTCATCAGGATACATTATCTGGGAACCATGAATTTCCTGACAGTCCATCCAAAGTTTGTCGTGGTGATTCAGTCTGGACTAAAGTGGTGAACAGACTGACTGACACTGCCATCTCTGAAGCCACACTGTGGTAATAAGTAATAAAACTCTGAACCCATCTTTTAAAGCTAGGTACAGTAAGTACAACGTGGTTAGGACAAGATCATCTTCACGGTTACATATTAAGAAACAAGCTGATGCTGCAAAGCCCGGGCTCAAGAGTCCCATCAAGCATATTAATTCTATGCCCATCCACCACCCCAGCCTTAGTTTTGGCTGCGTTTTGTTAATGTCACTCTAATTCCCACGCTGGCACTGAGCGCTGGCACTCGATGCAAGTCGTAAACTGCAGAATCGTCCAAGTGAGTGTTTTTCCTAGAGAGATTGGGCTGTAAAGGAGCTGGAGGACGTTTCCATGGAAAGGACATCTGGCCTCAAGAATGGGTGGACGTGGACGAGTGCAGGGATGGACAGATGGATAATGGCCCCTCTACATGAATATATTCCCATCACAGACTGTGGAAAAATATGGATGCAGCATCTGGGACCAGATTTGGGTTTGCCATTCATCGGCATCAGTGTAGCGTCAAACTTCTAATCTGGTCAAAGGAGAATATTAAAATCTGTCGTCAGTGTCACAGTATTGTGATTTCTTGATTTGGTATTGGTTTTTATTTTCTACTGGCAGCCTGCAAGGTTAGATGATAGATTTTGTGGAAAAGTGTTAACACAGCTATGCTAATAACGTGTTGCAATTATGTTAAAACAGACTATAAAGATTTATCCCCTCCTGTGATTTTAATTAGCCTTGTCTCATTGGAGTTTAATTGCATTTGATGGTTTGAATTATTTGTCAGTGCACCACGTATGAATGTGCATTTGCTTTTAATGATGTTTTCTGTGAAGCATAGTGTGTTATTCTTGGACTGAATGTGCTGTATAATTAAACTTTGCTCTGTTGCTTTGCTTGTAAATCATTGTCTGGCTATAGGAACATTCACAGACACACTAAAACCAGGCCAAAACACTCAAGTGAAAGCATTCATGAGCACACTGACACACACAGACACACATTAAGCTTTAAACCTTTAATATTCTACTACCATTCACATCTAGGTCCACCTTTAGTTCACAACGTGTCCTAAAAGCAGCCACGTTTGCTTAAGTACATACAGGGGTAAACTTGGGTTTAACCCTAAACCTCCTTATTTTGTTGTATTTCAAGGGTTGCACTTGTTATTCTGGATGTTGTAAGAGATTTGCTTCCATTTGGTAGCAGGATTTAAAACTGGATTAAAACAGTGAAAACACAATCTGCGTGTGATGATCTGGATTAAGCCTTATATTTCCTTTACCACTGATCCCACAGCAGCACTGCAGCGCCATGTCTGAGCTCACACTGTCAGGACTTCATAACTGCATGGCCTCTTTCACATTTATCCACAGTAATGTGCATCATTAGTTTGTTTCTGTATGTCGCTCCAAAATAACCTCACTGACGTCCTCCTTTGTTCCCGTCATAATTACTACAGCCACTAGAGGGCTTTGTCATTCCGAAGTAAACGTGTCATTTTGGGGCACTTCCCTCAAGAAGTGATGCTGTCGGTCTTCTTGAGAGGACAGTCTTCATTTATTTGTTTAGCAAAAAGTAAATAGGATGTTTTGGTGCCTATCCGCTAATAGTACTGCTCTCAATATGGGATAATTGATGTAAGTACCTGTCTTAAAAAACTAAGAGATTACATCTATTCAACGGCTTAGACAAAAAAAAGTGTAACTCTTGATTTCCAAACATGGCGAGTGTTTGCTAGTTTGCACGCTCAGGAAAGGCATGTTCCCACATCAACTGTGCAACAATAAATACTTAAATTTGAGTGCTCCTATCTAGATGATTTTTTTGTTTGTGAGGCACATGAACTGAGTGTATTGATTCATTAGAATTTTTATAGCAACTTCCAAATCAGACATCAGAAAACCAATAACTAAAAGGAAGTTCAATCTCTCGTTCAGGCCAGAGATAATCACTTGAGAGGACAGAAGGTTTGGAGTGGTCATTATTGACACTGGTCACACTTCTGCCCTCAGTTCACTTTAATTTCCTGATCCTTTGCATTTGTATTCTTGGCCCTTTCACTGATTGTGTGCATCTAAAGGGAAAACTACCTTTAATGGCGGGCTGCACCTGCGACATTTGCCAGCAGATCCTCCCAATGAAAAACTGACTACAAATGAGTAGCCTAAGCCTTTTTGAATATGAATGCAGAACCTTAGCAGCATCCACCATTTTAACTAAATCTCTAAATGAGATTTTTGTGTATAGGTTGAGATGTAACACTTTCCAAGTAGCCCATATGTTTTTTCACCATGATACCTCCTTTGTCCAAACGCAAACAAATCAGAGTTAATCTAACAAATGGCTGTCAAAGCCCGATACTGGGGAGGCGCTGCTCTGAATAATGGATCACTCCATCTGCAGCCTGTCCTCTGCCTTAATGGCACTCGTACCTAATCTAGTCCATGACAAAGTTCTCTGTTGACTGAAGTTAACATGTTGTTCTCTGTTTTAAACACTGTGTAAAAGGTTATGTGGTAATTCATTATTAATCACCCGTGAAACAAACCCTGATTTGTTTTTCAAGTTGTCAAGAGACTTTAACTTGTTAAGACGAGGGGCATAGTAAGATCTTCATGAAATCAAGCTGTTTTGATACTTTTAATGACCTTTTTTAGCACTTGCCATTCCATGTATTTGTAATTTGTACACGTAATTATCTTTGTATAAAGTAGTTTTCATCATTTGTGGTGGGGTCCGCCAGTCCCACACTAGATTCAAATTGCTGTCAGACACATTAGGGGTTCACAGGAAACTATGCATTATGTAATCCAGGGTTTCTGTTTCTGTTCTTTAATTATATGTCATTGATATCAGTCGCACTGCTATCTGTTCACTCTCCTGCAGCAATGTCTGTATCAGGTGACTGCTAATACAAGAATGTACAACTGCTGCTGCTTCACATTAAAAGCATTCAACTGATGAAACGCTGAGTGGCTCTCATTGTGAAGCTGTCATATGTATTTGTCACAGAGGTCAGCACTTAAACTTTACTATACACTGCTGCTGTGTGGAGAATAAGTCAAAACGTGAGTAATATTAATTGAAATTTCAGTTGCAATTATTTCTGACTGACTCAAAACAACATGAGTTGATGTGGCTGCACTGCAGACAGATCCACTTGTTGCTCCTCTGCTGTATTTCTGACAAAGTAGCTGCTCGTGAACTGTTTGTTGGAGCACATTATTATATATGTTATATTATTATACAACAAGTTATTGTCAATTTCTCAACTTCTGAGTAAGATAAACACAGTTCATGAGAACTGTGTTTCTCACGAGGAGTGCTCAGCGTGTAATTTCACTGACCTAAACTAAACATGAAACCGACGGTCTCTGAGACAACAGAAAGACAGCACACTGGGCTCATAAAAACAGATAAATATGTCCATTGATTGCAGACTGGTGGTGTGATGCTGCACAATTTGCTTTTCTTATAATAATATCTTATCATTTAAGGTTCCATTTATGCTCACAGCAGTGATCTCAGACGTCTCCGCACACACGTTTTTTTCCATTCTTAACAAGGTAATTAAAGCTATGGTCAAGACCTGCTCTATACGGACAGTGTCGTGAGACAACTTTCATTGCGATTCATTGTGAAATAAAGCTGAAAATTGAAACTGAAAACCTACACTGAACAAAGACAAATCATGAAACTGAAATGCCTGTTATTCTTCAGCTCGGAGGATTTTCTTTTACATGCAATCGTTCATGCAATTTTAACATGTCTGTTATGTAAAAATGTACTATTATTAGCATGTCATGTTTGTGTCACTCCCTCTCTCTCGCTGTGCAACAATATTGAAACCAGCATAACGTGACGTTTGTGTCTGTGCTCATCTGAAATCATGACATTTTCTAAATTCTTCCATCTCCTGATTCTCATTCACATTTATCATCTTCAACCTCTTTATCACTGCTGTCTTAGCCATCCGATGTGTCCCATGTAGCCATGAAATAAATCTATCCAGAACATCATTCATTTGTACAGCGTTACTTTTTTCGGTCTCCACTGTTGTCCACAAAATGTTTTCTTTTTACCAGGCCCTCAGGATTTTCATCTCACTGATACAATCAGTTATTATTTCTGAGACTTTCCTTTATTATTGTTGTTGTATTTTGTTCATTTGAGGGGGAAAAATCTGGACATTCTTTCACTTTACTGCAGTAAACAGATAGAGCTTCAAGGGAAAAGAAAAAGTTTTCTGAGACCAGGAGTGGAAAGGAGGCCAAATGATTTAACCCTGACCAACTCTCTAGACCCACCTGCAGGCTCCAGGCAGTAGTTCCTCACATTGTATTTTATTCCTCACACTAAACCAAATAATCATTCGCAAAAATGCCCTATCAATTTCAAGTGAAAATAGCTTAGATAGGAGCTTTCTTCTATGGCCCAGTGATGCCAGTACTAAAATAATAAAATACTGAATTTGCAGTATTACGAACTGAGTATCTGTGGCAACATTCCTGGAAAAAATGTGGTACTGAGTTACTGCAAAGGCAAACCGAACATTTCCTACTGCTGCAGCTTCACATTAAAAGCGTTGACCTCTGAGCTGAGCTGGTCCATGAAAAGCTGCAGGCGACAGGCAGCGCACCTCCAACCTTTCAGCAAAGTGACAAATGCTGCTCTTCACAGACTCAAGCTGAGTGCAGCAGAAAACCTGATTACAGTTACTCACAGAATGATGGAAAAAGGCCATTTATTGCCTGGCTTCTTTATTAACACAACAGGTTTTTTTGGCTGCACCGGAAACAAACATACCAGCTGCTCTTATGCTGTAGTTGTTTCTGACAAACCTCTAGTTTTAAACCGCACTTGCTGTTACCACCAGTAACCACAGATGTCGTCAAATCAACCAGGACTGAAACCTTACAGATTACAACTTTAAAATAAGATTAGTGCTGCTCTTGTTTCTAGGCACCAAAACTTCACACAGGTGATACCTGTATAGATCCTTGCTCAGTCAGGTTTTGAATCAAGAATCTTCATCATGCCAACTGACTCCTGGTGTCATCAGCTACTGGAGGCCTGAGCCTAAGCAAAGTGACCGTTTCACAATGTTAACCACATGTTAGAAAGGCTTTCTGGCAGGAAGCTTTACGTGTTGCACACAGATGCTCGAGGGTAACTTCTGAATCAGAAGCTGGGGAGAGCAACAAAGTGGTGTCAGTAATTGAGGACCTCAGATGAGTGAAATTTACTTGAATCAAGTCAAACAGCCTTACATAGTTAGCAATGGATAATCCAATCCATACTCTAAATACTAAACAAGTCACACCAGATTTAAAAGACCTCCTTTCCTCACTTTTCTCTACCATTTTGCTTCAGGCCAATGGTTTTTTGTTTTTGACTTTAGGAAAAGAGGCTTGAGCCCAATTTCTGAAACAAAGTATTTACACTGTCCATTTTCCAACAACTGTTACAGCACAAATGTGTCATAATGTTCCCATAAATGCTCTGCTTGTAATAACAATGAGAGCAGTCAAGCTTTATTCAAAGTACTATGAGGACGCATTACTCACACAGTCAGTGCAGTTTTTTATAGTGCTATTCATCTTCTGTATCTAATGTATTCAAATGTAAGCATATGTGGAAGCAAATGTATTGTGTAGAAGAAAAGATGGATCTCTTAAAGCCATGTAATTTACACCAAAAATAAACTGAAAAATATGAGTTGAAAACAAAGTCAGACAAAGTAAAATCTGTAGTACATTAGTAGGAATCAACCCTACCGGAAGCACAGTGGAAGCGTACTGGAAGGATGAGAGAAATATCTGAGCTTTTTTTAATGGCTTTCAAAGATGCTGCGTTTGTATGTAGACACAAAAATGTTGTGTCGGCCTCATTTGAAGATGTTGTGCATTGAGAGTCCAACTGAGTAATCTGTGAAAACATTTTTTGTTTTTTCCCCAGGTTTAAAGCTGCCCGGTGGAGTTTTCTTATAAACAAATGCAAGTTTTTGTTACGTTCAGTGTTACTCACCAAAACACTTCGTGTGTCCTTGAGCTCCTGCATTGAAAGCATTTCTTTCCTCACAAAACATTAGCAAAGCCGTTTTTGTTGAAAGCACTTTGTATCTGCCATTGTTTACATCCATGTTTACTAGCTTGCAGTCGTCCTCCCCTGCCTTTGTTGGTGCATTGCTGAATATCTTGGCATGTTATCGCACCTTTAGATTAGTGGAATAGTGTGAAACCATTGGCAGGACTGTGTAGCACACCATCTTGCACAACCCACTCATGGAAAAACAGCCTTTAACAAAAACTATTGAGTCCAAACATCTATTGTGTCTCTGAAATAATAGATATAATCCTTTTTTTTTTCCCCTCTCACCAAACTACAGCCCATCTTAATATCTCCTAATTCAACACTATGACCCAAAGAAATTCAGTGCTGCCCTGACAGTGGAGCTCAGGTGGAACTTGAGTCATCGTTATGTGACTGAAAATCCAGGTTGACCTCAAAGTTCGCTAACGAACCCTCTAATCCTGCTTGACGAGAAAATGAGGTGAGTGATCAGAATTGAAATCAGAAACCATTCATGCTCTTAAAAAGAGTGAATGACTCTGCTTGTGACACTCTTGTGCTTGTCCTGTTGGCTCATTTGTTGGCTTTATGTGTGTTTGGCTCTGTGTCTTGCTCTCCAGCAGTTTCATGGTAATACCTGTGAGTGTCAGCTCTTCAACTGGAGCCCCCTGCGGCCTTTTCATCACAATATGATTTATATCTGGATTCAGACACAAACAGCTTATCTTTGAAACATATCCACCAACTCGTTTTCCAAATTTCTCAGCGGTCCAAACTTGTTTCATCCCTTTGTGCCATGCTCCTGAGGAAGCTGACTCATGTTCATCATCACAGTGGGACATTTGCATTTCAGGCCTATTTTTCATCCGATCTATTTTTCCTTCTCAAAAGAGAAGCACTTTGATGTCCTTCAAATCTCATTATGGCTGGGGCTCAGCACCGGCAAAGAATGATTTCCTTTGGTTTTGCAGTGGAGGGGAGGAAATGAGAGAGGCAAAATCCCTGTGGAGCAAAATCTAAATGGATATGGCCGGTCACGAGGGGAACCCTTTGAAATGCACAGCGCCAAGAGCCTCATTCCATCATGGAGGCATACTGTACCTTGTTTAGTGGTGATTAGCACGACTCAGTGTGACACGGAGGTGCAGAAGTTAAAATCAGCTACACGACACATCGCCCTGTGAATCAGTGCACAAACACTTTTTTAGTCCATTCAATCTGCTGCCCTGCAACTGGCCTAAACAGAGGATTTCCATACAGCCACTTCTCATTAAGATCATTCATGAAACATGAAATCCATAGCAACAGGGTCAACCTTGCACTTTGCACAAAAGAAGTTGCTCTTAGTATCTTTGTGGATCTCAAGAGGAAACACATAGCTAGGAAGTAAAAGTGGCATTAAGGGCTCCCAGAGGCTAGATAAGATACTGGTGATTCCTGTGGTGAACCACTGGCAAATAAAATCATTACTGTAGCAATATAAGCCATGCAGGAGGCCTACAGCATATTTCTTCCACTTAGTAAATATATATAAATATTAGTGAAAAATATTGCGTTATTAACACAAATCAATTTTAACAGCGTCATTTTTTTTATCGCGATATTAATGCTCTTTATGACCTAGTGAACTTGTAGTTTTTTATAAGCTGTGGCCACTGCGAGTAACGTAAGAAAAACTACAGGATCCAGTTATAAACCGGAAACAAAACAATAGGCACGCCCCACGCACATGTTTGGTCTTGCCTGCTCGCTAGCTGTAAAAGAGTAGACTACCGGCTTGTGTGGATGTCAAGTTGCCAGATGGGTCGACTGACAAGACCAAAGTTATCTGTGTGTATTGTCGGTGTGAAATGAATTTTCACTGCAGCACATCCAGTCTGAAATACCACTTAATGGCCAAACACACGGTGAATGTGAATTCTCCGCCGCCTCCTTGTCAAAACCAGGCGACAATGGATGGCTTTCGACAGAGGCATATGGATGCTATTATGTTCAAAGGAAACTTAAGAAAGGAAAGTTTAAGCCATGATTTAACTGCACTATAGCCTGAGTCCTAGTTTACAATGATGTGCACTTTGTAACTTTATTTTGGATCACCCTGTTTTGATCCCTTAGAAAGGGCTGTTGAAGGGGCTTTTTTGTAACCAAGTATTTATTTTTTGTCATCTGTTTATTGTCAGTGTTAAATTGTGTGAGATTTGATTCATTCAAATGTGAATGACTGCTCAAAGTGAGAATGTTAGTGTGAAATATAACACTACACGTTGTTGTTGTTGTTTTCAATAAAAAACATTTGCAGAAAACAAGCCTATCGACTTTTCCATGTTGATAACAGTATTAAAATGATAATTCTAGGGACATTCAGAAAAGATAAAAATGTGCGATTAATCGCAAGTTAACCATGACATTCATGAGATTAATCGGGATTAAATATTTGAATCGATTGACAGCACTAATATATATACATAGATACAAAATATGATTTCATTCAATTTTCATTTATGAGCCCATTATTCATAACAATCAGCTTGCCTCTGACAGCAGCAGTAATTACACAGCATGTGTCGAATAGAGAAATGATTGCAGAAATATACTGAATGTGCGATCTGACTGTGGAAGGAAAATCTGTGTGTGTTCAAATGTTTGCACAGTGTGTTTATGTCCACCCAGCTGCCAAACCCGCTGATCGACCATGAAGTTTTGCTTATCACGTCAGGAACATCCACCAAGCGTGAACATCAGCGTTTATAAACAGGCAACATATGGATGCATATACATGAAGATATTGAGTGTTCCAGAACTGCAACGTTTGGAGATGCAGTCCAGCTGCTTCTCTGGGCCTTCTGGGCCGAGCTTGTCTAGAGATTTACAGTAAAGACATCAACTATTCAGTGTTGCCATTTTAATGGTGAGGACAGTCACGACTGATGGGAGAGGCCTGGTCATCATCATGTCTCAAAAATGTGTAGCTGAGCCCTAATGGCTGCAAAATAATGGGCATCTTCCATATTTTTGCCCATTCCTATTTGAATTCTCTTCTGCCAGAATATCCATTTATGTGTGCTCTCCTTCTCCATTTCACACAATCCCTGAGACTGTGTGTGTGCGCATCACATGTCCCTTTTCTATCTACAGCACACAAGGGGGGCTGTTCCTGTCCCTCATTCTTTTTCAGTATCCATACAAATGTCCCTGTATTGCAACATTTATGGTAAAAAAAAAAGACTTCTCAATCATTCCAATGCATTTTGAGACATTAGGGAAAATAAGACGGGCAAACAAAACAGGAAGAATGTTTACATTTTACAGTGAGCATCAGTGTCAGTGTTCAGCAGGTTGGACACATTGACACATGGACACACCAGCAGCTGCTGCACATGATGAGAGGCTGCTCACACAGAACCAGGACAGAACCGGTAAGAGAAAACGTTGAGGTTTCATGCAGCCACACTCAGGAAATAAACTGAGCTATTTGAGATTTCAGGTTTCAAAATAAAGTTTGTTGTGAGCTAAGCTACATGTCCATGTGAAGTCTATCCACAGCTACACATACCTAAACCATCACAACCACTGACCCTTACCCAAACTTTAACCCCGGTCTAATCCTAAAACCAAATCTTAACCCTCAAAAAGCAGCCTGGACCAATGAGGACCAAAATGGAGGTTCCCAGGTGGACAGGAGGTCCCCAGTGGGTTGGTGTACAATCAGTTTAAAGTCCCCACTGCTTCATATAAACAAACACACACATGTTTTGGCCCAACCACTTTGGAAATGAATCCAGCGCCCTTGATTGCACAGCAACCAATCTGAGGTACACACACAAACGCTCACAAAGTTTACATTCGATAGATTCTGGTCTGGACACGATCCCAGTGTGGATCGACCATGTTCGTTCAGGCTGACAGGATAATTTGCACGGAGGATCTGCAGCGTCGACACGTGTTCCAAGGTCACAAGGCCAGCACTTACATTGAGACGAGACACAAATACACGCACACATGCAAGCAACTCAGGGAAAACAGAAGAAGATGAGAAGTGAGAGGAGACTAAATGAAACAAAAGGAGAGAAAGATGTGCAAAAAAGACTCAACAGAGGAGGAGGCTTATGGGAAAATAATCATGAACAAAGGAATGAAGACATGTGGGGATCAACTGAAAGCACACAGAGAAGGTCTTCCACAGTGCAGTGTTTCAAAAGGAATGCTTTATTTCAAAGTGCTGTTGGCAGTGAAACTGAACAGCAGTCTGTGTCTGTGCATTTAGTTGATATTCCTAAACAATAATGAGCTTTGCCTTTTTCGTACAATACAGACAGCCTCTGGGCGGAGGATAAATATGTTAGGGCATTGTTTTTCCTTTAGTGCATGCTCCTGCTTTATTGAACCAATAAAGAGAGAAAAAACAAACCACTTGAAACAAAACATACCTTTGGGAGAGTTCTTACAACTAAGGACAAATTGTTCAGAACTGGATTAATTCAAATACAAGGCACATGAGATGAAGGAAAAACACATACATTTACAAAAGACAAAGCCTACAACCATGCCTTGACATCATCAACATCTGAGTCACTTAAGCCTAAAATGATATCTGAAAATAGAAAATAATCTTCACAGCTGAATCAGTCTGTGTCACCAGACACTGGACATAATCAACAAATTATCCTAAATGCATAGCCATCACTGCATGAGATCACCAAAAGTTCCCCTCCTATCATTCCCACGAGCACCAACAATCAGAGACAACCTTGGACATACAACCCACTCAACCTAATCACAGTTGGCTTCACTGATGCACTGATGTCAGGTTTTTCATCCGTCCACATACTGGTCAGAAGTTTCCAACAAAGAAATTCACAAATCGCAACACAGCATCAGTAATCTACAGGCTTACATGGCCCTGTGCACCAGCACAAACAAAGAGAGCACTCAAAAAACAAATCTCAGAACATAAAACAGCCATTTGCTCAGGAAAGATGGCGTATGTCACAGCAAAGCACCATCATGAAGCCAATGATGGCTCTCCAGTTGCTCTGCACTTTATTGGACTTGAGCATGTCACTCCTCCAACCAGAGGAGGTAATCTTCAAGAACTGCTCCCTCAGAGAGATGTGTGGATTTCAGCACTCGCCACAATGATAAGCGATGGACTGAATGATAATTTCAGTTTCAAATGCTTCCTCTGGACAAGTTTCAAGATACGGAAACATAGAATATATATCACAGAACCTTGACCTCACTGTTGACTTGTATGGGATTTACCATTTCACCTGATATCAATCATTATCCTATTGTCAAGAAAAGATGGACCTTACGAAGTCAATTACCATGTGACCCTTTCAGCCAATCATCTGCCAACTCCCTTACATAAATAACATGACTTCCATTTTCCTCCATGTTATGAAGAAGGCCAAAATAAATTGTCTGTAGCCTGTGGACTCCTTTTGTAATAAAAGGCTGTTGAACATACTGACAAACCATGTGCGTCTGAGCTGAGGGCAGGTAACACAAGGTGATATTTCTCCCAATAATCTTAATTTACAATATGTTTTGTGTGAAATGTTCTCATCGAGTACACACTGAAGTGAGTGAAATAAACACTGAGATGACGTATTGTCTCTTACCTGCCTGAAACCTACACATTTGTGCATGTTTTAATTGGCAGCTCTCACACATAAGAAAATATGTTTCAAACTGTTATTGCAGCAACAGATTTTTAAATAGAAGTGTGAAATCTCCGCTTGCAGACTTGGGGCCTGAACTGTGCAGTGCAACACCTCCGCTGTAAGACTGCTAGATTAGACACACTGTTAAGCTCAGACATTAGTCTGCTTCAGATTTCTTCGAACATGGTTCTACACCATCTTACGGTGCAATTGCAGTAATTCACGTGTTGACACAAAGCTGGTAATGGAACCATAATTGAAAAGCAGAGGAGAAGTGCAGTTCTGAAGATAATATTTCAGTCAGCATCAGTCTATAATCAAAATCCCTATCTGACACCTTGACTGAACAGCAGGAACAAAGATATCAAAGCCTGATTATAGAGAATGCAGCAGGACTTTTGTGTTGTGACTTCTGTACTGTGTTGCTTGCTCCCACCATTTAGTGATGCGTTCATGTGAAGTTGCGCATCCAAATAACAACAGCAATAGTCTGTCCACCATTTATCCTCATCATATCGAGGAGCAAGTCAGAGTATACAAATGTACAGCCACAGAGTTTTAATTCTTTGGAGAATCGATCATTGATAATGCCTCTTCAGCCTTCAGGGTGAAGGTCTGAAGCCATTGTTGGGCTCTGGACTTACAGTGAGCACTTCAGAATAACAGCATGTCTTTTTTTTTTTCCACCATGATGTCGGTGAAAGATTTGTTTGAGAGAGTTTCAGAGACATGACACATAAGCTCAGAGGGTCCCTCTGCACAGTACAGAAGGAGCCATTATTGGAAAATAGAAGCTGATGAAGGAGTTGGCACTGACAATGCATAAATATTTCAATTGTGGAAAATGTTTCCGGCAAGTCTCTTAAATTCAATTTAAATTTCCCTTCAAAAGCCTCTTTACAGCATCCCTTTATGTATCAAGGTGCTGTGTGAGGCCCTGTGCTGCACACTTCAGCTCACTGTAATCACACACACACTGCATGTACTGTGAGGGGTCATGCATAGCGTCTGTCAGTGTATGTGCACAAAGTGCTCACGTGACAGATCACACAGTGAGATACGATCACAAAGACTGCAGACCATGTTTTGTGTCGAGGGTCAGAGCACAGAAAAAAAGAAAAAACTGCAGTTAAAATTGAGCCATTATTTGTGTGAGTGCAGAGGCGTCAACAGTTCGCCTCTTCACTGATTATTTATTTACTACTGTCCTGTGATGGCAGCAATACTCAACCCTGACTGAGTACAGCAACTGTCCGTAAAGGGCCAGTCTCACAAAAATACAAAAGAAAAGAAAAAAAAGAAATCCTTGTAGTGTCTGAAAATCATTAAAATTTTAATGATTAGTTCACCCATTTTTAAGTCTTCAAGACAAAAAAAAAGGCATTACCTTTCCGCTAAAGAACAAATGCACATTAGGACTGTGCACAATGTTTGAATCAATATCACAAAATTAAGAGGAATATTTTTCTGATGCTGATTTGCAAAATGACAAAATAACCAAATTGTTATTGAATGCATTCTTCTGTTATGTAATATATAATGCATACCCTATGAATACAGACTAGACTGTGAAGACCCCTTAAACCAGAGGCTTGCTTGAGCACCCACTTAATGCTTTTCTAATCCTGTTAACCTAAACATTCTGTACATCATATATTAACTTTCATTCACCTCCATTAATTAAGGATGACATCAAAAAATCTCTGATTTGCAAAACATTACCACAGAAACACCAAACCTGGCTGCATGGCCACACAGCACGAGAAATAGAAAAATGTATCTTCAGATGAATCTGCTGCAGTTCCAGTTGGTTACTCTACATGTGGGTGATGCTGAAATGTCCCAAATGTTTAAAATATTACATGTAAATGTACTAAATAGCTTTTCAAGCCCAAAGGACACTTGGGGTCGTATCCCATCATACCTTTAAGTGGCCCTCATCTCTTTTCAAGCAGCGATAGAAGTGTCTTGATCGCCTGTGTTTTGGCTCCTGGGCTCCTCTGCATACTAATGCTGCTGTTTGATAGAATGTACAGCCTCCAGATTCCCTCTGCTATCACCTTTCTTCTTCTGCCAAGCAGGGCGCCATCTAATACACGGGCTGAGTGCACGAGTGTTTGAGTGACAAGTGGGGAGAGAGCCTGATAACAGATAATCACGAGAATGTGTGTCTGTATCTACAATATGTATGTGTGTGTGTGTGTGTGTATGCATGCATTTGTGTGTGTGTCTGAGCACAAAGGCATGTCCAAGGCTGGTTTCCCTCTGCAATGCGTCAGGACTGCACATCCAAACCCAGCTCCTGGCAGCACTTACAAGGCCTGTATGTTCTGCAAAAACGAGCTTCAAACACATGCCAGCCATTGTGCCTATGAGCTGGCATGAAGAAAATTCTGAATATCTCTGGTCCATGCGAGTGTGTGTGTGTGTGTGTGTGTGTGTGTGTGTGTGTGTGTGTGTGTGTGTGTGTGTGTGTGTGAGGGCGAGAAAGACAGAGTGTTGGCTGGGTAGTGTGGTGCTGTAGGGAAATCTCCCTGTGATGAGCCCACAAGGGAAAGAACACACTACTGACATATCGGCATGCACCCTGGAACACACACAGCTTTGTTTTACACAAGAAACTTCTTAGAAGGTATGCAAGCACACGCCACATGTGGTGGAACCCACGAGTGATTGAATGATTAGACAATTGATAACTGATATAAATGTTTTCAAATTATTTTCCATCATGCTCCTGCTAGGAAGCAAAAAAAAAATTCCACTGCGTAATTTAGTTTTTTTTTGTAAACAATTAGTAACAAAAAGAGAGTAGCTGAACGTTATTTCATGGAGATAAAATCATCAAAATAATGAACTGCATGATTTCTTTCGTCTTTACATGGCTTCATTTGTGCACATGAACAACCTCTGGCCATGTTAGCAGCTCTGTCAGTCTATACTTAGGCATAGTGGTGCTTTGAGCTAAATGCTAAGCATGTGAGCATGCTAACATCCTCACCACATCAGTGCTAACATGCTGACGTTGGGCAGATATAACATTTACCGTGTTGACATCAAAGATTAGCAGCTTAACATGCTAACCTTTACAAAATGAGTACTAAACATGAAGTGCAGCTGAGGCTGATGCCAGTGTCATTGTACTTGGTGATAAATAAAGTATGGGACAAATTCAAATGTCAACCTGTTAGGTAAAGTCAGAGGATCAACAAAGGAATTAAGATGCATCCTCTGGAGACTATGAATGTTTGTCAAATGTCACGGTAAGCCAGCTTATAGCAGCTGTCTGACATTGCTGTCCCCAGAGCAGCTAAATATGCTAAGAGGTTAAACTTTGCTCAAGAGTCTTAGACAAAAGACACAGTGCTCTTCCATCACACTGAAACTGAAGCCTACAGCAAGACAGTCTTCAAAATACTTTCTTGAGTTTGCTGCTTTTCTGTGTTGAACATCACTATATATTGATTATGTTTGGATTCTGGACTCTTGGTCAGACAAAACAAGACATTTCAAGACGTCACCTCGGGCTCTGGGAAATTATGATGGGCATTGCTTTCCAATTTTCTGACGTGATGTAGATCAAATGATTAATCTCTGAACTAAAACTAGCGGTTAACAGGTCAATGACCTCAAACATCACAACACACCTGTATACAATTGCTCCATAACCACTCAAACATACCCAAACACTATATATAGAGGTTGTAGAAGCTGCCAGCACACTATAATACATGTTTAAGCCTACAGCTCTCTATGATGAGCGTTAACTGTTTATATATTCAAAGCACAGATGGTACACTGACAAAAATGCCCCCTCACACACACACACAGTCTATGCAGTGAACGTAAATCACTGATCATATTCACACCAGCACTGCTAAAAACAAGGTCGCTAGCTGCGCTGTTTGACGGCACAGAGGATCAAAGCTCTGCTCCACCAGAGTCTCTTGGAGACTGGCGCTGCAGGTGCAGAGGATTTACCGCAGCAAGGAGGCCGATAAGTCCTGCTCAATATTCATGGCGAAGGAGAACAAAATGAGTACATGTCCTCCAAAAAAGACTTCCTGCTTCCATGTTCACAGCAGCAGGGAAATGAGTCAGAAAAATCCTCCCATTTTTGTCCTAAGCCGCCCCAGTGCTCATGTTTATGCACTCCGGGCCGATAGGCTCACTCCAGTGGGGAATCTGTTTGAATCCTTCAAATGTTTGTCTCCCTGACATGTTTGAAAAATCTCATTACGCAAAGTTGTTGAAGATTTTTGAGGATGACAAGTCACAACTTCTGGTGATGGGGATGGCTCAGTTTGCACCTGTTAACATGCCAGCTAACTCAGTGGTTCAGTGGAGCATCAGGACTGAAGCTGGGAGGAAAGAAATTTCAAGGAGGAAATATTCTGAGCAGAAAAAGTCAGTGTTAAGAGAATAAAGCTGTCATGAAAAAAGTCAACTTTACAACTGCAAACTGATTTTTGACAGCAATGTATTAATATTCAGACGTAAGGACATATTTTTACAAACATTATGACTTTCCTTTAAAAAAAAAAACCTTTTCCTCATTAAGACACAACTTCATTCGAGAACTTTTTTTTTTCCTCTCAAAAACTCAAAAACTATACCTTTATTGTAACATTTCAGCATATAACACTACAACTTTAGTCTCAACAAGTCAGGGTTTTATTTACAGGTAGGCCAAAGAGTGGCTCTAATACATCACAGAGTAGGTAATACATGTAAGTATTATTATTATTATTATTTTGCTTAGTATTAATTGCTAAAAATTAGATACATACATGCTGTAAAATACTCAGTTACAGAATGTATTGGGGAGTAAAAGTACAACATTTCGTTCTAAATATCGTATACTGTAGTAAAATTACAAGGTGGAATATGGAAATAACCACGTACAAGTACTTCAAAGCTGCACTGTGGTATGGTAAGTATATGTCCCGAGTTACTGCTGTACAGTATAACATTTCTTACCCTGTAGTAGCAATAAACACATATCAAGAAAGAATGATTAACTGTGGAAATGTTGCTGTGAAGAACAGAATGACTTGGAGGAACTTAAAGGACTTAGAAAGAGGAACCAGATGTTCCCCAACAGAATCATTTCTATGGACTGTGTAACTGCTTTGGAGACAGTTGCTTGTGGGGAGAGACTGTACAGTTTTTTATGTGAAGGCAACATATTTTTACTGATGTAGAGTTTTCATTTAAATTTCCATCAAACTATCTGGCCCTGTGTCAGTACGTATTCTGAAATGAGTGCTAATTTCATAATGAACTGTCACTGATAATGAACAATGTCTTTGTTGAAGATTCCAGCTCCTGTCTGTGGCTCACTTTGAGTTAAAGCCGGCCTCATGCAATCTAAGAAACCTGGACAACTGCACAAAAACGAAAAATTGATAATATATAACATCCTGCATGTGTAATGTACTGTATGAAGGAGTGGAGCAGAGCAGATAGGACATGACAAGCAGCCATGAATACAGACAGATTTTCTTTCTCTACAACACTCAGGTGATTTAGTACTTCGTGGAGTGTGTCAGTACCAGGTGAAAACAAGGTTCACTCTGCAATAATTTCTGCTTGTTATGGAGTCTCATCATAGCCAGAGTGCTGGAGCACTATCCATTGGAAGACGCTTTTATCCAAAACAACTTACATTCCTCACATAAAAATGCATTGGAAGCAATTTGGGGTTCAGTTTTTTTCCCGAGGACACTCAGGAGGAGGATCGATCAAGCAACCTTGCAATAAATGGCCAGCCTGCTCTACCCACTGATCTATAGCCGCCCTAACTAGTACTTTCTTACCCTTTTCACCTTAAATTATCTGGCGAGAGGGAAGTGCAGGCATCTTGCTGTGAGCTCTAAACATCGCTGCTTTTAATCTCATGTCAACACCACAACGAGATGACTACAACATAATCATCTTATTTCTGAGAGAAAGCCTGCGCTCTCAACAAATTGATGAAGCTGTTGTGTTACCATGATGTCTGTCTCTCACTCACTGAGACCTCAACAAGCCTTTGTGTTGAGGATAATGGAAGATCTGCTGGCTCGGTGATTGCTGAGGAGCTGAGTTGGACATAAAAGAGCCCTGGGAGCGATGGGTTAGTTTATACTGGAGTAGCCTTGATTGAAAAGTGTTCTCTGGGGCTGGAGGCATTATTCCTCGTTCGGTACAAAGTGTAATACATCTATTGATGTTGACAGTTGACAGTCTGTCAAGCAACTACACCACAAGTTACCGTGCACATAGACAAGAGGGACCTCATGAAATGCAATGACAAAAAAATATTAGTAAACTGCAATCCCAGTTCCTTTATTTCATGTGAAATGACAATGTTCTAGCCCTAGCTCATCCTCAGGTAATGGTATGAATCTGTCTAAATAATTCCAAACAAAAGATCTCATTTTTCTCCAATTAAGCACAGCAAAACACATATAAGGATAATATGTCCAATCTTCAGCTCATAAAGGTCAAACCAGCATTTATGACAGCATAACAAACATGTTCCTGGGTAATTACCATGTTACCAGTTAGCTTGCCATCTAGAGTAGTCTTCAAAGTTTTCCGAAGATGGCAGAGCGCTCTCAGACATTTACTGTACCATGTACTCTAGTTACAATGTCCCTGGTTGCAATCGAGGTGGGAACCTTTGTCACAAGCCATGCTTTAAAAGATTAAACAAAGGCTGCGATCCCGCTTCACACTCACATCTAAGGTCACACAGGTAAACTCTACTCACTCATCCCCTCCTCATCTTCTTGAATTCACGTGCCATCCATGTAGCCTACAGCTCAAAACGTGCTTTATCATGTTGCATGCCTGGAAGCATAGCTGTCAAAAACCTCATCTACGTCCTAAATCCAGTGCAAACACAGCCTCTGCTGCTCCATCCCCAGGTTTGCAGTGCACCCATTTCTCCCCAGATGTCTCTTATTCCACATGAGCCTGAGAAAACAAGACATTGAAAGGAGAGGAGGAAAAGCTGCAGAGGTATGCGAGCAGGAAGAGTGTGAGCTCTAATTTCTCATGTGTGCTGCTGCCAAACCAAATGTCTTTGTTGTTGGGAAGTGTTCCCTTGTTTAGCTCTCAGCGATTCCAACTGAGATTTAATTTATTATCATCAAATATATCGTGTAATATACACTTTGGGTAAAAATAAACATATAGGAGGGTGAATGCCAAACGCAAGAACTCTAAACCACAATGGCATGCATGTTCACTGGGATGGCACTGATGTATTTGTATGCCCGTCAGAACGCACACAGAGCGAGGACAGTGCATCAGCATCTAATATGGCTGGTTGTAGCCATATCTGCACATGATCTTACATGGCATACTGGTTATTAAAGAAACCAGAGGGAGAAAACTAGACATCAAACCATTGCTGCACTCATTAAATCCCAGTTTGCTCTGTGTGATGTGCATGTTTAGAAACAGAGGAAAACCCAGACAGTACAGTATGTAGTTTTTGAATTGGGTGACATTGAATTGACCTCAGACTGCCCCCTGGTGTGCACCACCTCCACGAATACAGGATCACCGAGTCAGAGCAGAGAGGGCCCACTGTGGTAACAGGTCAAGCCTGAGCACAGCGTGGCACAGTCGGGCCCTGTTGTGCTCTAACCCCCTTTTGCTCACTCAAGCATTTTTTTTTTTTTATTCACCCACTAAACCCAAACCCACAGCTCACTTAATTCTCCTTCTTCTTGTTCCACTCAACTTTTTTCCTTCCAAAGTGAAATATGTCCCATTTAAAATATTTGGCTGAATCCGAGCTTGCAATTTCACATAACGTAATGTGAGGAAGCAGACATGTCTTGCCGGCGTCGTCATGCCGCACAAAATAATCAGTTAAAGTGCTGGGAACACACTTTTGTGTGAAAGCGATATATTCTTATAATATTTTGTCATTGTACAGTTTTTGATAGAGACACAGTCTCATTTGGTAATGGTGTGGAAATTTACAGTTAATAGATAAAATTATATGTCTAATTCAGTGAATTAAATGGCTGAAAAATCATGTAAATCAATAAAGTAGTCATGGTCCTTAATTTGTAACACCAACCACAATGGCCTCATAGAAAACCAGATGTATTAAAAATGGATTCATACATTTTCTGACCTTTGTCAAATTTATACATCATCATATAGACCAACCCTGAACCTCAGGCAGGATTTTTCTTCCACTCTGGTTCCATCAGAGGAACATATACATATACAGAATGCTGCATATGCTGTGGATATGTTTCCTAGCCGGTATTGCTGCAGACTCTTGGCACAGCTTGAGTCTCCATCACATAATGTCCACAGCTGTACCCTGCTGCTGCATCTCTCTCCAATCACACCAATGAATCAGTCTGCCAAAGGAAAAATTCACCTCCCTCACATCTCTCCATTTCTCTTTCACCAGCTCTCGGTCTCTTCTGCAATGCAGACATTTTAAAAGGCTGGTAGCATGCAGGCTCTTCGCTCTGGAGCAGGTCCAGTAAGTGATTAGAGGAGGGACTGAGAGCATCCCCATAGCTGACTAATGTCCAACTGTAAATCATCTTAAAGAGAAAGAAAGGGAAGAGAGAGAAAAGGTCAAACAAAAAGGAGCAGATGATGGTTCTTAGGATGGTTAGTGAATAAGACAACATCAAGGCAGGTGCACAATTCTTCACCACCACTTTTTTCATTTTAGCTTTGTATTTCCTAAGAAAACACATGTAAATGACCCCTGCAGCAGTTCATCTGATTTGCATGAAGTACAGTAAAATAAGACCTGATGCTGGGCTGTCAAAGATGTGTGTTGTACATTCCCTCCTTCTCCATCTCTCCCTATCTGTATCAACACAGCCGTAGTGGAGCGTATATCAAGCCTCAGATTGCTTGGCGTCCACATCTCTGATGATTTTACCTGGTACCTGAACCCCTCTATCATGATCAAAAAGGCAAAACAGTGCCTTTACTTCCTGCAAAGCCTTAAGAAAGCTCAATTCTGTCCCAGGATACTGGTGGACTTATATGGCTGTACCATTGAAAGCATACTCTCTAACAGCGACTCAGTATGATATGGCAACTTCTCAGCATCAGGCTGTAAAACACTCCAGCGGGTGGTGAAAATTGTCCACAGAGGCACCGGCACCCAATTGTCCACCATCAAGTACATTAACCACAAACACCGCCTGGGCAAGGCAAAAAGCCTCATCAAGGATGCGCCCCACCCTAACCATGGACTTTCTACTCTCCTCCCATCGGGCAGGCGTCTCACATCAGCATGCATTGCTCAGGAGGAGGTTCATCCCTCAGCGTATGACCCTGCTGAACTCCACATCACAGTGCTAAGCATTACTGGACTCATTGCTGCACTGCCTCAGTCCTCTTCATATTTGCACTGCTCATTCTTGCACTTATTTGCAGTGTATTGCACTACCTGTACTATCTGCATATTCTGTCTACACTAACTTTTTTGGATATGAGTCAGTTAAGTTGCTTGTCACATTTCAGACATCCCACAGGTCAATGATAAATCAGAACTTATACCTGCTAAACATCAACACGTTTCCATTGCCATTGTGCGCATGTTAGCATGCTCGCATTAGCATTTAGCTCAACACACCACTGTACCTCACAGAGCTGCTAGCGTGGCTGTACACTCATATTCACCTCAAACCAAACATTTTAAAATGCACACTGACTGAGTCGAAGCACACATTTTTTTGCAGAGCAGCTTTTCTTCAGTTTTACCAGTGCGAAAACCTCTGTGCAGCCCTTAAGTCAACACAGAAAAGCATTATTTCACTGTTTAGAGCCTTGAAAGGCCTCCAATATCCCTTTAGTTTGTGCAGTGACTTATTGGCAGACATTTTTGGTGCATGCATGAGTCTGTTCTCACATATAAAGGCAAGACTCTGCATGTGATTTGTTGCATGTTGTTAAGAAAATGGATATTTGTACACATCCTCACTGTTAGTACCCTAAAATAAAGACCCTCATATGCCAAACAGCAGCAACCCCCAAAACAGACACAGCTATAGAGATTGCCAGCTGGTCCAAAATCAAAGACTCTGACAATTCATTAGAAGCAGTTCTATTCTCCTTGTCCTCCATCTTCAATATCTCTTCTTTCCTGAGCAAACCCCACGCTGATATTTCCAGCTGTCTTTTATTGGTTTTGTTGGCACTACAGGCTCTACGGATGATTCCGGGGAGGGCAACGTGAGAAAATCAAAGCTTCACTGATCTGCAGTTCCACACAGAAGAGTTCGTTTTTTATTGCCAAATATCACTGTGACCTTTGTCGGATATCAGGGTCAGTTTGTGTCTTCAGGTATTCTGTGTGTGTGGAGGGCTGAGGGGAAGGACCTCAAAGACGCAGAGCAACAGAAAGACTGTAAGAGTATTTAAAATAATAAAGGTCTTCATTTGCGTTAAGGTTATTTCCATTTTGCAAAATATATAAAAAACTGATTGGAAGTTATAGTGTTTTCCTTCAAGTATACTTAATCATAAATTCCTCAACAGAGAAGCACAGGTATCTCCTGGGCAAATTAACTGTAAGTTTATATTATGGTTGTTTAATTTAATTAAATTGTTTAAAAAATAAGTCATGTTTTTCCTTGATGGATGGCTCTAAATCAAAGGTGGGGAACCTTTTTCTCTATCAAGAAGGGCCATTTCAATTTTTATTACAGCCTTTGAGGCCAGACTCAGTGGCGCCCCCAGAAATTTTTCATGAGTGGCACACATGGGATGGGGGTGAGGTGCTCATGAGGGCAGGCCCCCCCTTGGCGTCGCCCCTGGCTGTACTAAATTATTTAGCACATTTATCAGGCCAACCTCTGTTTTGACCAGAACTGCTTTCCTGTAGCGAGGCGTCTGATGTCAGATGGCAGTGATAATGATGCTACTCGCAGCAGGATTTCCAAGTTTGGGTCTTGAGCAGAACCGAGTCTTTGCAAGAGTCGGTTTTGAAAAGAACTGCTCGGAGCAGTAGGTTGTTGCTTTGCAGCTTGATGATTTTGTGTTGCAGGTTGTCCAGCACATCAGCTGATTCCACGTTAAACAAAGTACATTCAGTTCCTTTTGTTTATTTTTCCAAGTCCTGAAACCTCATCAAATGCCTGAAGGAGTTTTCACACTGAGCAGCATATTCAGATGTCACAGCAGGCTTTTGTTCTGGCAGAGGAGGAACATGCAGTGTTAACTCTTTCCAGTTGCACTTGCCATACATTAGTTTCACTTCTGAAAGCAGAGAGCTGAGGATAATCTCTGAGAGGTTCTTGGTAATGTCCACCATGAAGGCAAAATCAGACACTTTCCATGACCAGTTTGATACCCAGTTATGGGTATCAAATGACATGATGCTCTAGCAACATGGATGGTGAGTTTCATGTTTCAGTTTCATGTGCATCCAACTGCCAGTCATCTACAGTAACACTGTCTACGCAGAAAAGGAACCCCGGAGACCGAAAAGGACCTGTCTCACATTTCAGCTCAAAAAATATCACACCAATAACTGTTCCTCACCAAAAGGTGTCTCCATGAAGAAAAATAAAGCAAAAAAGAATTTCAAAATGTATTGCTTCAAAGTCAGCGCTCATAAATTGTCTGTGGCGGTGAGCCAATGTGTTTTTATCTTCCCGTCTGTCCAATTTCAAATGTACATATGTGAACTTGACCACTGTGTTTGTGTGTATGCTTTGAAAGAAATGAACCTCGATAGCTGTTTAGTGGTAATTGAGTGGCTAAGTGGCTGAGGACATCCTGCCAACTCAGCAGCAGCTCAGGAAGAGGAAAGAGGTTTGGCTCTGGGGGGCCAGCGGCTACATTACCTCCTCCTGCATATTAAATATTAAACATCCATCCACATTATTGTCAACTGAGGACAAAAATGTGGACAAATTATAGGAATGGACAATAGATCAGGCAGCCAATGTCAGATCAATATAATCCATCTTTCCTGGGTTAGATAGCAGAGATTTATTGCATCAGTGCTCGTTTTCAAAATGTTCATTTGATAAACATGTTGAGGCAGATATGGAGCATTCATGACATCTTTTATTTATGTTGTAACACACAAATACCTCTATGTCCGCTTATCAGATATGCTGAATTACCATTCAGGCAGTGATCATATTCATTTGGGGATCTATAATTATCTATAATTAGCTATAATTTCTGTTCCCTGTAGTTTCCTGTTCATAGATGTCCATTTCGATGTGGCATTACATTCATCTGTTTCTCATGAATATCTAATGTCACATTAAAGTGAAGGAAATCCCTCAACAGTTTTACAACCAGAACCAAACACCGTGTGCAGCATTCTGAGTGAGCATCGATTAGACGGCTGATGTGTACTTATGTAGTGCATCATTTATGTCCGCCTACTCAGTCTGAAACTCACCATCTAAAAGGTCACACAGATAATGGCTAAGATTCACGAAGACAAACATGGAATCAATATGAAACAAAAAGTAAAAATAGGGAAACTTCTTAGGGGAGATACAGACAAACATCTCTGCATTACAGCTTTCAGATGTCACGTGTATTCTTCAAATCAACAGCTTGTGAATCACTACAACAGTACTGCACACAAAGGTGACTAGATTTGGTGGAACGTTTATGGAGGACAAACCAAAGCTATCAGAAATTCAGTAACAAACAACTGAAAGGCTGATCCTCTTAATCATTAGTTAATATACATATTATATTAATACATGTTTTATAGACAATAAAATATTCATCAGGACCTAATTTACACATTATATGATAGTGCATTTTGCATCTGGATTATTAAAAGGAAAATCTTATCCCACTCATTGTACTGTTAGCGTTAAGCATGGCATCTATGGTTTAAGATATACTCTCTGCTTCATTTCACTAATTCAAATTGAATTACAAATTGTCTCAGGACATTTTCCATGTGGAACAGGTCAGGACCATATTCTTCATCTAGAGACTCAACAATTATGAGCAAGCACTTACTCATAGGGGAAGTGCTTGCTCATGTTAGGCACGGTATTTTCACAGACCCAATGATACTATAACTATAAAACAGACTGTGATCTGATCTTTTTTTTTTTTTTTTAAAGATGGAGTCCATTTATTTCCACAGTAGGTTGCTAAAATGAACAAGTGTCTTTGATGAACGCACAGCAGCACTTGGAGGTAAACGGCCAAGTGTATAATTATGTTAATCAAAACAATTGTCCAGTGAAGTAGAGGTGGGCAGTGCACTAGTTTCCTCACCATTTCCTGTGTCACATTATGTCATTAAAGTGGCATACTCCCTAAAAGTACATTTTGGTGGCAAACACAGAGAAGATGCATGGAGATGCATGGTAATATTTGCTTGCCACATCAAGCAAATATTACCATTGAGGTATAAAATGTATATACCATGTTAAAATATGTCTGACTTGAAGGATGATTCAGGTTTATTATAACTTGAGTCTTATTTTTGAAGCGTTGGCCATAATTTCTATTTCTCATCATCATTTCTTTCAAATGAGCACAGAATGTCAAAATTGAACTTGAAGGATGTACGGTGGATAGCTTTACTAATTTCATGGTTCACATTTCTTTGCAACCTATCTGATCAGGGGCTTCCTGTTGGCCTATTGGTTAAGACGCATATTACACAACCGTTATCAATTTCCTGTCTGAATCTCTACTGTCACTATTACATAAAGGCAAAAAGGCATAAAAATATTGACTCTTCAGCAACGTTGCTGTGTTCTCAGATCTCAGCAGTTAGCCGTCAATTTTCTTGCAGAGTTTAACCAGGAGCTTTTTAGTTCTTTTATTTGAATGTATGAGTCATAAAAATGTACCTGGCCCTGAATGTTCAAACCAGCCTGCAGTAATTATGTTATTTTCAGCTGCTACCTAACAGCTTTGCAGTGTTACGCTGTGTTTTTCTGTAAAATGAGCTCAAGAGATATGTGTCTAAACATGTGTGCTCATCTGTGTCTGTGCTTAGACCTGTGTGTGGGTGTGGCTGTTAAAAGGTGATGAACACAATTTACATGACAGTATATTCCAATTATCTTCACACTGAGCAATGTTTTCCAGTACAGAAAAGTCTTATCAGGTTGGTTTGGATCCTCCTGTGGCAGTCATGAAATATTCTCTGACCTCAGGACAAAAATGCTGCTGCATCCAAGCTCAGGGTCTCAGGGTCTGAATTTCAAGGCGGAATACATTATAAAAAGCTGGCAAGGTCATTCTCTTTTCAACAGCTCCTCTGAATGCAGTATGAAAAACTTTAGAGGACAAAAACATTGTGGCCTTTGCAGCCCTCAGCATCCCATAACCCACTGCAGCCTGGTGAATTGTTAAATGTTGTCCTCGTACATCTATTTCCTGGGTGTTTGCTTTTATGTGGATCATCACTCTCAAACAAATCTGTAACATGATCTGATTCTACACCAGTAAAAAAAATATCCACTGCAAGATGAAAATTCGTGCAACCAGGCATAAACTACACTGGTTAGCAGCCTGGACATGGTGCTCTTCAGTGCTGTATATGAATATATATTTTTGATTAATCTAGCATACAGTTCAGGGGCCTTGAATTATTGCTGGTATGTTATACACGGCAAGTATCATTTGTATCCAATAAGTGTCAGAGCAGAGCTTTTCCCACTTCCACTGTGGTTGTGGTGCCCACTGATTTAAATCAGTGGGCATCTTGTATGATCTTGCATAAAATCTTGTATGATCAGACAGTTAGACATGTTTTCCACCATTAGATTAAATTAGATTGGATTTAGAAATTAACAAGTAAATGATTGTCTAAATATTCTGTAGAGGAACAGGGTGAATGGGGAGACAATAAAAAAAAAAAAAGAGCTGCACTTCCTGAAAGCTGTAAAGACAAAACAGGACACAAGTTTTTGTTTATGTCCAATATTACCAACATCTAACTATTTTCCTCAATGTTCCCATTAAATGAAACAAAGAGCCACAGTAAATCTAATGCTGTCTACTTCCACAGAAGCAAAATACATATTAGGAAATGATTACTTGGAAATAAATGACATTTATTTGCCGTGTCAACACATGCAGAAAAACATACAGCCAAGACGGCACGTTGCGTTGTGGGAACCTAGCAACTGTCCTCTTCGCTATCAGCATGTTATATGGCTGAATAAACATGATAACAAATGGTAGGAATGAGTGAACAAAAAGAAAATACAAATTTTTAGAACCTCTCTTTTAAACAAGACGGATGTTTGAAATTTGAACAGTTATGCCATGGAAAACATTAAACTAGTGCATCTCACCAGTCTCATGCCTAAAGAAGCAAGTCCTGTCTAACCCACATGTCCATGTAGTCTGTATGAGTTCATATTCTGTATTCCCAGCCCAACTCTGTTGATCTCTCTGAGTTATGACTGCTATTAACCTGCTGTATGCAGCTCCCTATATTTACACAGTAGCTACTGAATCGTAATGTATTGTTCCGAGGTTGACAGCACAGCAGATATGAAGATAAAGACACTCTGAGGTATCAGTTCATTTTGTAGGCTACACCTGCATGATCGAACAACATACTGCAATAAATCATAGTTTACTAAAGCACTGATTTACACCTCCTCTCAGGGCTGTGTTGACTGTATCAGTGTTGGAGTATAACTAAGTAACTTTGCCATTTGCATCTCAAGCACTGCACTTGCATTAGTGCTATTTTGAGGTAACAGTGTATAAGCCTATTCTATTGAAACAGCAATAATCAATATTTTTATATTAGAATAGGTTAAATGACTATCAAATGACCAGACAATTCACACCTGACTGCACTTTCCCCTCAGCAGAGCCTTTTAGCCTCTTTGAACTCACTGTTTTGGTTTTATAGCTGTAATGTACTGTTTTGGTTTAACTCAGCAATCTCATCAACACCATCTCCAGCATAAACAGTACACTTCCCGTCCAGAAAGTAGACCTTTCACTTGTAATTGTAATTGAGTATTTTCACATTTTTGCCTCACAAATAGCCAGAATACCTAAACACACGTGTGTGCATCTGAAGAGCTTTTCTGTACTGTATGTATTGTTTTGTAATTACATTTTTATTAGACTTCTCGAGTGAGACCCAGTGCTCTGGATCTCATTGATAAGCCGCAAACAAGCAGGCTAATCTATCTGCTATACCATTTATGCCTCCTTACGCTAAAGTATACACTATTATTTATACATTGTGTATTTCCTGTAGTACGACCACTGTGCTGAAAGGAGGTGCTGCTGCAAGTGGGGTCAATTTGTTCTAGTTGAATGAATGAGTGGTTAGAGCTTGGTATGCTATGGGTGACTGCGTGCCTCACCAGACCTCTAAGTCACCAGACAGCAGCTATTAGTGCACTGCCTAAGCCCTGAAGGGATGTTTCAGCTCTCATCAGGCAGTAATGAGGAGAGGGAGAGGGAGGAATACAGGGTCACGTCTTTGCTGCTGGTCTGCTCACTATTAATAATATATACTGTGAGATCTGCCTAAGATCGAAGGTAGGCATATTTGTAGTCCGCCTTGCAAGGCATTCGTTTACACATTTATTCATAGTTCTAAGAAAGATAGTAGGTTGTTAGATTGTGGGCCGTGAATGTTTACATACTAACAATTTGAATTAACTCCTTGTGGTTAAATTCCTCTGCCAGCCAGTCAAATTGCAGTTTACATCTGTGTCTCTTCAGTCTCATATACGGTGATTTTAATGAAGTCAGTGGTTTTTGTTGTTTTTTTTTGTTTTTTTTTGTTTTTTTTGGGGGGGGGGGGTTCTTCTTGGCAAAAGAGAAGTTACATGGTGCCACGACAATCACCTGAAGCTCAGCAGCAGCAAACCAATGAGCCTCTGGTGGACTACTGTACACCATAATGAGGTCCGCTCTACACATGTGACATCTACTGCATATCCGTCCATCCTAGGAGAGGGATCCTTCCCCATCACTCATCCTGACATTTCCTCCATTTTGCCTATTAGGGGACTTGTTGCTCATAAAAGTTGATGGTTTAAGAATAGAGGAAGTCATTTGCTGTACAGTTTGTAAAGCCCTGTGAGGCTAATTTTCCTTTTGAGATGTAGGGACCTATAAATAAAACTGATTTGACATGACTTTGTTAGGCTTTATTGTTCTTGCTCTGCTGTATGTCTATTTGTTTGTAAGAAAGCAGAGAAATAAAAAACAGACTCTATTCCTTATATGTCCTCACATGTCTACATGACAGTGGACAATGTTTCAAATATTGATGTTGCTGCCAAGAAGCTACAAACTGTAAAACGTGGACACTTCACACACATCTGCAGCACAGAAGCTCTAGACAATCACAGCAGTTTCAAGGAGGGCACCCAAGACTAGTGTCACCAGGCTCCTGTTCTTGCTTGATGGTGTTAAATAATCTCCAGAAAAATGTGCAGAACATTAAGATATGACAGTGAAGTTGACCTTCTGATCTTTTGAATATAAATGTCATCATTTTAGCCTATTGGACATTTGTGGCAAATTTTGTCATATCTGGCACATGAACTTGAAATATAGCCAAAATCAAAAATAACTTTGATTCTTTCTGCATCATCATACAGAAAAAGGTCACTTTAAAGGTCACTGCATCCTGTTACTTGTGTTTAGAATAATTAAATACTTGGTTAAAGTTGGGGAGAGATTGAGGTTTTGGTTAAATATTTTAAAAGGAAACTTGTTCCATCTCAAGCTTTAAGTAAGCATTTTCAATATTGAACGGAGTCAGTGATTCTCCCCAACATCAACCACATGGCCCTGACAGGCCTAAATATAACCACAAAAACTTTAAGAGAAGTTTGCAGATACATTTAATATACATTTCCCTCAGTACATGGAAATGAAATGTATTTGCTAATGCAACTTCGCTGTATATGAATGTCATTTTTAGGAGGCATGATAGCAATTGGTCGCGTTTTCCCTGAACTGTATGCTGCAAAATGTTTTGAGCAAATATTCTGAACAGCTCACCTCAATAATGTAAAATTTTCATGGCATCGATTTACACAACCACCTCTCTATATTTTCGACTTGCACATTTAGCAAAACAGAAACAGTACACACATAAACCTTTGCTTTTTTTTTCTACAGCTGCAAACCCACAAACTACATCCCAAAAACTGATAACTAATAACGCACTCTCCATTAGTTGCTTTGGTTTAGCTCGTACTGTAAGTAAATAGAGATGTACAAATACAGCTGTGTAGAATACTCAGCATCATAACACTGATGATTGAGTTAATGACTGAAAAACGGTGTTTCTGACCAAAAACGATTGCCGAATAAGTTGGAAGAGCTCTCACGCTCTGACCCCTGGCCTCTCAGCGATGACTCACAGCTTTGAGTCATGGCTTGGCTGAGATCTGTGAGGCACCAGGACTGAAATCAGAGTTGTGATGAAGGAGGCTGGGTTACACGGCAGGGCTTAGGTGTGTGTGTGTGTGTTAGGATTCATTACAAAGCTTGACTTATGTCAGTCAGGCTATCATGACACTATGTTTGTGCCGTGAGGTTGCTTCTCACAATGGTCTGGAACCACATGTGTGATGCATGTGCCAAAGAGGCTGATATTTATAAAAGAGACATACTGTGACAATATGTGAACTTCCACATGTGAGGCAGAAAGCATCAGCAGCAACATCAAAGCCGTCAAGTCTCAATAAATGTACAGACCATAACATTTGCGCACATGCACATTAACATCCTGTTTTAGAATGAGTGTGCTGAAGGTTCAGTAAATAGGTTTCTATAGTGTCAGATGCAAATCATACATGTAGGAGGATAATGAACACTGGATCAGAAATTTACATTCATTTTACTGTTCCCTTTCATTTAATTCTTAAAAATAAGTTTAACTCCTCCAGGTGTTTGTTTAAAACCTGTTCCTTGCCCCGTCTGCATGTTATTACCGATTACCACTTTTTGCTTCTTTAATAACTGAATTTTGTCTTTAGTCTGGAACTAAGCTCTTAGACTGCACTTGTACTTTGATGTTAATAAGCACACTTTAATGTATCTAATAATGCTAATGACCACCTGTGGAGGTAGTGCAAGATTAGATGTTGACACTGAGATTTAATGTGATTTTGCACTAATTAAAATCCAATAACCCAGCACGCCTGTGGATGAAAGGTGTAAATAGGGTTGGTGTTTGTTATTAAACAATTAGGAGGCCTAGAATAATGAGCTCTATATTGTAATGTCTCTGTGATTTACAAAGCTTTCTAGTTGTGCTAAGAGACTACAAGCACAGATAAAGACACCTGCAAGACAAGACAAATGAGCCAAAATGTAATAATAACATAAATGCCATATATAAATGCATATCAAGCACCTGCGGGCTGCTGGATTGGCGTGGTTCAGTTTGAAACACTCGTTTGTCAAATTCAAAAAGCTTTATTAGCATTCTCCCCATCTTTTTTCATCTCCCTCTTTCTCTTGGGAAACCAAACAGGCAGGGAAGATTGGAGAAAATCTGAAAAAAAAAAAAGACTAACCAGACTATCCACACGCCCTCTAGATGAAAACATAATTTACATCTCCTCTTAAAGCTGCCACCTGGAGGATTTGACACTTAATGACTTGTTTGATGACAGATATTTATCCCTTGGTGATGGTGCTTTGCGGTAGTTGACTTTCTGTGAATTAATGTAAATCTGAAGAAAAAAAAAAGCTCTGCACCATCCTTTCCCTGTATTTTTATGTTGTGTGAGCCATCGTCTGAGCCATCACTTCTGTGCTAAAAATTGACTTGCAGATTAACTGACAGACAGCTGCTCATTACCAGCTATCTGACTGATTTTGCATACTGCATTGCACTTTCCTCTCCTATCTCCATCATCACTCCCAGATTTGTATTTACATCCTACAGGGGAAAGTAACACACATGACAATACTTGAGTGCTACTGCAAAGCTTCTCCTCGGAGAAAAAAAGAGAAATCACTGCAGGACCATATCAAGCCACTCTTTTTGAATTGATTAATCAGAGATGGGGTGATGAATGGATGGAAAAATGGAAAGTAGAAGCCTAATATACAAACCACTTTAATCATGAGTCCTGCTAGGAAAATAGGATTTTTACAAGCTGCTGAGAATACTAGAGACTAAAAAAAAATGTAGTTCTGTGAATAGCCTCAGGGACACACACACACACACGCACGCACGCACGCACGCACGCACGCACGCACGCACGCACGCACGCACGCACGCACGCACACACGCACACACGCACGCACACACGCACACACACACACACACCATTAAATATTGTATTGTTATATTTTTTTTAAATATGGATTCATGTGATCTCTGTCTGGCAACTTCTTCATCTTGATTGTTGAAAGATTTTTTTTTCTGTTTCTACAAAGAGAGAGCACACTGAGTAAGACAAAATGTTAACATTACCTATATTCCCTGGTTTTCATGAAAGGGATAGTCTGATTGATGCTTATTAGCCTTCTTCCTCAGAGTGATATGTCAGCTAGAAACCATGCTCATGTCTGTACATGTCAGTAAATATGAGGCTTCAGCCGGCAGCCAGTCAGCGTAGCACAATGATGGAAAACAGGGGAAATGGCTAGCCTGGCTCTGTCCAAAGATAACAAAACAAGCACGTACCATGCTCACTAATGAGTTTGTTTTATCTCATGCAGCCAAGTTTGAATAATGAAGATAATCATACAGCAGAGAGACCCATGAGAACAGCTCAAGTCACCTGGTAAAAGGAGTCATTTACCTTGTGCTTGTCAAGACAATCTGAATACCAGGTAGGAAAGGCAGACTCCATCGCTAAATATGGCAGGTAATATATACAGGTAGTTACAAAATATAAATATATTCAGTGTCAACTCGACAAGAACTGTTGGATATAAATATCAAAATGGTGTTTGGCTGAGTGAAAATCTGCAGAATTATAAATCTAAGCTTGAAAATACCTTGATATTTCCCATCAGAAAGATTCATCCTCTTTCCCTTTTGACCTTTAGAACCTGTACTATCAATTTACTAATTATGTGATTAATATAAAAGAATAATTTTCATCTCCACAGAGTAGCTGTTTTGAAAAATATTCCAAATGTGGATGCAGAGCTCATTCTCCATCTGCCTCTTCTCTCCACATGTAAATCTGCATTCATACACAGATCCACTACTGCATGATCCATACTGACATCTACAGTACGTATCTTATCCTATCAAAAGAAGTCGCTCCTAGGCTGGTACATGTGGCTGCAGAGATGAGTCAGCCTCCATATGTCTCTGAGTTTCATACCTTCTCGAAGCTTGTGAATTGTTTTTCAGTCCTTCATTAGAGAACCTCTATATTTGTTTCCACTTAGGTGGGCAATCATATTGAAATAAGCCTCGAATTGACTTAATTACATTAGCTGGTTAGCGAGCCAATTACATCACACCAGTTAGTCTTGCATCAATTTGTAATGTTAATTCCTTTTGAGGTTGACAACAGACAGCAGAATGTAAATGGGTCAAGGTAGTAAGAAGAGACAGATTAAAACTAAGAACATAAAGTCTAGTATATATGAGGGGGATATGGGATATGACTTTATCTTTAAGTCATTGCTCATAGTGAGGCTTACAATGAGTCCTTTACATTGTAGCAGGGTTCTTGTGCATTTATATGAACTTGGCATCATGCCACAGTGATAACACAAGATGATCGACTCTGTTTACATACTGCACTGTTAAGGTGCAGGACACCGAGTAGTACATACACCCTGCAGGTAAGGCAGATGGGAGCGGGATCAGGTGTCAGTCAAGACATAGAGAGCATCAGCAAAGGTCCATCAGGACGACAACATTTCCCTGCACCTAATTAACCTCTGAATCATCGACTCTGTCCTTCATCTCCGAGATTGATGAGTTGCTACAGAGGGTTAAGTGTTGGGTAATTGACCAAGGCTGGTGCTGGTTTTCTGTTTTGCTATCTAATCATATGTATTCAGCTGGCATTCCAAGTGTAAATCAGCATTTGATTAGACAGCCAGCATGAAAACCAGCAGACTCTACAGTTTACACTGCCCCAGAGACAACGACTGAGATTGCCACAGCTGGTGCAAGAGCAGGAGACCAAGCCACAGGTTGTTTAAGAAGCTACTCTCTGTGTATTCTGCCTTATGAGAGAGCATTTACAGTATGTTGCAAGTATAATTTTGCAGTATACCATAATCCTGAGGTGCATGCTTTCTTTGCAAATGGCAATGTATTTACATTAAAGGGTCAGTTCACACAAGGGACAAAAAACACTTTTTACCTCTCATGGTATCTGTCTGTGATTTCTACTACTAATACAAACGAGGTGAAAGGAATTTTAATTATGTATTCATGGCACTGAAAAATTCAACAGCAGCATCTCTTTGAGAAATAGTGCCCCTGCTATGCTGGCTTATGGGGACAACAAAACCAACAAACCAAACCAAACACGTTACAAGGTGATTGTGCCACAGTGTCTTTCCACATGCCATAAGATTCATGAACTGTTAAATGAGTCCTAAAATTAATTCCTGTAAAAACAATACTGAATGATCTAACTTATTAACTTACTAACTTAGCCTATCTTATATATTACAGTGCAATATAAACAACACAGTGCAATAACATGTACATAACATTCCTTCATTGTCATCTGCAAGTCTAATCAGACTCTAAATACTATACATACACTCCAAACAACCTCTGTAAACAGTGTAATTTATAATTCATCCAATATTTACTCCAGCATTCTTTGTTACCTGCACTCTTGACCTACCTGTTGAACAACCGTTTACATACACTGCACAGTAGCAATGTGACCTGACCTGTCTTGCCTGAATGTAATAGCTATACTTTTTAATTGATTTAGCTTGTTATCTTTGTTAGGCTGTATATCGACCTGTATCGTACAAAAAGATTTAGCTTTTTCAAAGCACTGAGACATATACTGTTCAGGACATTTTACAGTTGAAAAATAAACTCCTGCTTTGTCTTTTATGTGCACACAGTTTCCTGGAAGACATTTCCAGCCAGATTGGGTTTACTGTATGTGCAGAGTTAAAAATTGCCCGTCTGACTCACATCTACTCAACAGAACACTGGGGTCTTCAGGGGTTACGCAACCTCCCCCATCCACACAACCACCTCCAAAAAAACTTTTTTAATCTGAGCTGCGTTTCTACACAATTCACAGGAAATTCTTACATCAAATGGTGTCTGTTGGTACATGTGTGAACACGCAGTGTGGAGAAGCACAGGGAGGTAAAGAACCAAAAACATGTGAATGCCGAGAGATGAAAGCAGCCGCAGGAAAGAAAGCGGCATCAAAGAGGAATACCACCGATTCTGACATGTGTGTCAGGAAAGACAGATATGTGTTAAAGCTGATTAGTGTTAAAATGATCTTACATAAGAGTTAACTGGTATGGTGTTCATTTTCATTATTTTCCATTTTATGTTAAGAGCAAAATTTAAATGGAAGCAATGTTTTCACTCAAAGGAACATCCAGTTGCTTTTTGTGCAAGTAGGAAATAATTATAAAAATGCTTTTAAAGTTATCTTTATCAATCTATTATTCAAAACTGCATTTTTTAAATGTTCCTTCATGCATTACTTAATCAGAATAACAAATTATGCAAACATCACATTGATTTGAAAAGGGGATGCTGAGTGCATGTTCTGCTTGGAATAACTTTTTATTGCTTTTTACCATAATTTTCCTTTCAGGGTCTTTCGACTCGGCAACACATTGTCAGCAGCAGAATTTTTGTCTGACATATAATCAAAGTGATATTTGGAGCATTTTGTCCTCTTATCACCACTGAAATCCAATCCCATGACCTTATTTGCACCCAGTTTCAGTTAAAGTTTCTTTTAACCTCAGTGTTTTGCAGCCAGTGCAAGTTACTGTAATGAGTTATTTCATTAAAAGTGTAACAGCAAAAAGATGTTGAAGAATAATAACTATTACAGTAACTTCAGATGACTGAACTTTCTGTTCTAACATGAGTGCATGTGGACTACAGACAGTTACCGACAAATCTTTATTACTGCAGTGGTAGCATGGCAAACTCCTCTAACACACTGTCATGCATAGTATGTGAAGAATTCAATTTTTAAGTGCCATTGCCAAGAAATCAGTTAAGCAGATCCTGTACAAGCAGCTATGTGTTGCAAACCCGGTCATTAAAATAAAGGTTATAATGTCTCAACATGAAACTTCATTGAAATTTAGTCCAGTTTTAAAAGACAGCAAAGACAATCACATCAGCTCCTCAATAAACTGAGACTTAGGCATCAGCTCCATGAAATCAATTTTAGTTTCATAAATCTCCATTAAATCTTCAAATTTCTATCACATCATGAGCAGCTTGCAGACAAAGGGCCAACCAAGAGCCGACTGAGCAGTCTGCCTTCACACAGCAAATGGTGAGATTTCACCCTGCATATCTCCTGCTAACTTGTTACTACATTTCTTGGAAGAAATTCCACTTTAGCTATATCATGTGTTTTTGATTTATATTAAATGTTGCCTTTCTTCTGATTACAATCATGGACTTGGATTATTTAAATCAAAAGCTCACAAGTAATTTCCGCTGGGTTAATCAACTCCACGCAGAACTTTCACATCAGACTGTGGAGGTCAAACAGGAGCGGTACATTTATGCTATTTTTTCCCAAAGCCTGTGTCACAAACAATATCAGACAAGTGCTTTGTGTCTTGAATAACTTTTGCATTCACACAGAATACCCTCATCTGTAGGAGGGTCGAGTGCAGACTGTGAAAAACCCAAACATCTCTGCTCCCACCGTCAGTAAAAATGTGTTCAGTTGCACTCTGTCACTGCAGTAATGGCAGCCGTGCTTGAGAGCACAACACATAAATCATCTACCGAATTCATCTGCAAAGGCCACAAAGATATACAATACTGCAGTACTTGCAAGTCAAAACTACTACAGTGTTGTTGCGCATCCTTTGAACATTAAGTAAATGAAGCGTGCAAGATACTTCAATCAATTTGAGTCTGCCGCTGCACTCACAGCATATCCTTGTCACTGCTTCACTAATGTGACATACTCCTCTACTTGTAACATACTGCACATATCCAACACATTCCTCAGGGAAAGTTAATGTCATCACTCCCTGCTGTGCTGAGCCTGGTGTTGCCTTGTGAAGAGTGACAAGCTTTGAACACAGTATTCTATACACCAGCAATAATCATGGTGCATGAGCTGTCTGACTTGATGATGACTGATGATGTACTTCTACTGTACGGGATTGCATAACGGCCTGATCTTATGATTATGATGATGATGATGATTATGAAGAGGAGTTTTTTTTTTCTCCAAATGTAAAACGTGTAAAATTACAAAAGAGGAACAATGAGAGTGTGGCTGACCTTCACGCTCGTTTTTTTGTAAGTCTCAGACTTCAAAGAGTTTATTAGAGTAGAGTGTAACACCCACGCTCATATGTACAGTTGTAGGTAGCACAATAAACAGCATTTCAGCTTAATTGTCATTTCTAAAAAATACAAAAATAGTGATTTGATTTGACAATAAAAAATGAATACAGGCTATGGGGCTTCATGTCCAGGTCAATAAGCTAGCAAGCTTATTTCCATTGTGGTCCTTGATGGAAGGGGGTAAATTGAGTTGTTCCAAGTTGTTTGGTCTCACAGAACTACTACTTCTGAAGCAGACAAACGATGGCATCTGTCTTTAGAGGAAAACACAAACGCACCATGTTAGACTCCATTAGTCAGAGTCAGATGTCTCATGTGTCTTCTTGACAGTGTTCTGCTAGAAATAAATGTTTTCAGTACTTTTTGCAGGACAACAAAGAAAATGAGAACTATATTTTTTCGCTGGAGCAGATCCTCTAAACCATAAAATATAATTCTCACACTGATAACAATGGCGGTTTGATCAATTATGATCATAGCCGGGAATCCTCCTTGACAGCCAGATGTTCATTTTTGCTGATCAGGCTGTAGCACAAAGACTGATTTAATAAATTCAAAGGAATGATGTGATCCATACCTGTGGATAAAATTTGGAAATATTGCCTCACAATGCTGACCATACAATATTTTTTGAACATGAAAATATTTCCCAGTAAATCCACCTTAATGAGTAAACTCATTAAGGTGGATATCACTTCACATCCTTCTCGAATGTAATCTTTTTTGTTTTCATGCATAGTATTATGTGCATCTGCACTGTGAACGTGTCTGTTAAGGTTTCTGCAAAGCCTTGTCTTAAATGAAATGCCTGTCTCTTCAGAGCGTGTCTCTCAGGGTTTTGTTTTTTTTTTAAATCAATCCACTTTCCCTTTCAGTCACAACAGCATTTTGAAATTCTTAATGCAAAACATACTGATATTGTGTACAGACATGTGGTCCAGTTCCTCAAATGAACAAAAGTGAGGGCTCTATTATTATATCAACAGTAGTTTTCATTCATATCTTCAACTTAGATTAATTGAAATTCATTTAACACCATAAGCAGACCAAGAACAAATCAATGACAATGATCCATAGTCCCGAAAGACTCAGTTAACATGCTCTATTTGCTTCAACTTATTGAGTGAAGACTGCATGGGCTTAGCTTCATCATCTCTCCTTCAGCAGGCAGCGCAGACTCCTAAATTGTGTTCGATACCATAATGAGGTCTGAAGCATCCCATTCATTAGCACATTTACCGCTCGAATTGAAAGTAGTCGTAACCATGCCATCAATAGAGAACATCAATATTTCGATTCTGATACCTCTAAGAAAAGTCTCTTGACCAATGAGGTGTTTTATATTTGTAAACAACCACACTGCAGCTTTTATTAGGTCTTGAACTGGAAGGCACTCACGGGCAGGCTGATGGTGTTTACCATCAAATCAATGCTACTTGCTCCAACACGAGTTGTTTGGCTGAACATCAGTTCAACAACCATTATGATACATATAAACCATAAACAACAAACACTGATTACATCATCTCACTCTCAACTGTTGTGAAAACAGCCAGTGTTGGTTTGTTTTGATCCATGTTAGCGGTGTGGCTACAGGGAAAGACAAACATTCATGGTCCCCACAGGATGTAGATTACTGACTGGTGATGTCCTGATTTTTCCTTGAGCGTCACAATGAGGTTGACATTGGATGATTTCAGCAAAATGTCTCAAGTATTGGATGGATTGCCTTGAAATTTGGTACAGACATTGATGAATTATATAAACTTTGGTGGTCCATGACCATTGACTAATGATATATAAGCAAATATTAGCACACTAAACTAAGATGACCTTTTTACCCGCTAATGATCAGCATATTGAATTTGTCATTGTGAGCATGTTAGCATGCTGATGTTAGCATTTAGCTTAAAACACTGCTGCATCTATACAGCCTCATAGGTCTGCTGGCATTGCTGTAGTGTTTGAAACATGTGTGTGTATGTTTCAATGTCGATTACTAAAAGCAGAAAATTATTAAGATCAATTTGGACAGAAAGTCTTTTACAAGTGTTCAGTTATATCTGCTTTTAACCACAGGACAATGAAAAAGGGAAAGGAACTGGCTTAGAGGTATTGCAAAACAAACATTACAGCCCCCCATTAAAGCTTTATTGAGGCTGAGCATTGTTTTCACATCTTTTGATCCTGGTTCTGATGCACTGTCTGAGTTTGTGTGTCGATACACATACAATTCTTACAAGAACGTACAAAAACATTGCTTAAGTAAGATATCGGCTGACAAAGGAGGAGGGGGAAATAAAAAACAGAAAATATCTGTGGAAAGATAACCAATCAAATAAGACATTCAAAGCTATGGGCACAAATTGAAAATCCCAGGCCAAACTGTGACGGGACACCGATTTCCAGAGCGTACCTAATTACTAATTGATTGAAAATGTTGTATTAAACTATGTAAGACCTATAGGACAAGGGTAGAAAATTAAAAGAAACCAGAGGGTAAACTAGATTACATTTGAGTGGGGAACAGGTGTCCTTTGCCTGATTTACTTTAAAATTATTATTTAATATAATATTTTGATTAAATACTGATTTGCTCAAGGCCAGTTTAGGATCGTGCTGGCTGATGACGTTCAATGCAATTTTTGTCTGTAACAGTTTGCCTCAGGCACACAATGAACAAGCAGAGGACAAAACAGTGAACCTGACTGTCTAGACACCTGGAGGAAACCTTATCAAAGCTTCACAGTCAGATGCCGACAGAAAATGATGAAAAATGGACCCAACTTTACCCAACTTGCTCTAAGTTATAGTAAAAAAGAGGGAAAAAGAGTGACCGTTCTTCTAGCCGCACTCTGTAACTGGATATTGGACTTCAACACCAAAGCCCCCCAGGGCTGCACGCTCAGCCCCCTCCTGTTCACGCTGTACACCCATGACTGCAATCCCGGACGTGGACAGAACTCTGGTGTGAAGTTTGCGGAGAACAACACCATCATCAGCCAGAGTTCAAAGAATGATGAGAATTCATATCGGGGGGAATTCGACAACAACCTACTGCTGAACATCAACAAATCCAGGAGGTGATTGTTGATTTTAGAAAAAAGAAGGCAAAGATGCACACACCTGTTTACATCAGTGGAGCTGAGGAAGAGTAGGGGAACAGTTTTAGGTTCCTGGGAATCAGCATGACAGAGGACCTGTCGTGGACATCACACATGTCCACCCTGGTAAAGAAAGCTCAGAAACTACTGTATATCTTGAGGAAACTTAAGAAGGCAAAATTCCTGTGCCAAGTCCTTGTTAACTTTTCTAGAGAAGCAACAGAGCATCCTGACTGGAAACACAAATTGGCATGGGATGAACACAACACAGGACAGGAAGGGATCTGCTGTGGGTGATTAAAACCACCCAGAGCATCACTGATACCCATCACCAAGCATCAGCGATACTGGCAATGTGAGGCGTCTGCAGAGAGTCAGAGGATACTAAAAGACAATGTCTACCCCAGCCACAGGCGGTTCACCCTGCTGCTGTCTGTCGAGCCATTCAGTAGTAACCGCTGCTGTACCCTGAGACCACTGAGCAGCGTCTTCCTTCAGGCTGTGAGACTCATCGATTCGTCCTCGGCACTCCACCATAAAAAATAGTTTATTTCTATGACTTGTTATTAATTCATGCATTTCTAGCATTTTTGTTTTGTGAGTAACACACAGGGACTACAACCTGCATTCATTATACAACCCTGTGCTTTAGAATGATAAAGAAATGAACCTTGTACCTTGTATTCTGTGGAGGTTGGGAGGATTAACGACTACAAGAAAATGAGAGGAGAAAGAGAGAGACTATGTGAACGAGCCCTTGCAGTGGGGCAGATTACTGACATCTATGGTGTTCACACAGATTTCATGAAGCTAATATCAAAGCAACAGCTGGAGGAAAAGGCAAGGCAGAGACACACGAGGACAGCAGCAGAAAAGGGAATGAGAAATGCAATCTACCTAATAGAAGAGGAGCACGGCAACAACTGTGAGTGCGTGTGTGTGTGTGTGTGTGTTTCCATGTATATATTAATACACAGCTCAGCATCCAACCACCCTCTGCCACTTTAACTTTAAAGGAAATTTTCCTGTGAAACTCAGTTGGCTAACTCTTCTGGGCTAATATTTTATACAGCAGCAAACTAAAACCTTGGGATGAATTCAGAAGCCCTCTGATTGAGAACATCTTAAAAAATGCAAACCCCATCAAAGAGCTCCACTTTGAATCCATATGAAGATGCAGCTGGCTCTCACTGAACCTTTTTTTTTTTTTTGGACAGCTACTTTCTTCTCTGGTCTTGATGTAAACCAGGGGTTCTCAAAGTTTTTATGACTGAGTGCCAATTTAGGAAGACAGTATATGACTGAGGGCCACACGGGAAAATCCATGAATTTGTCGTCAGACTGGCCTCATAATTACAGAGTCCTGGATTGGCCATGCAGAGAAAAAAATATATCAAGGCCACATTTTATTACATGGAGTGCTTGAAAGGCTACTGTATGCCCACAAGATACAGCTCATTGCCATACTTTTGGTTAATTTGTGGACACAACATACGAGTCCTTCCCACATTTTGGTTAATTTGTTCTCATGAAATAAATGTGTATATATAGACAGCCAGCACAGTGGTGGCAATAACAAAGCCTTTATGCTTGACTGAAACAGTTAACACGCAGTCCCTTCAGAATTAACTTTTCCCATTACTCACCTCTCTGATAAACCAAATGTGGCCTCTTGAAATTTATATATATATATATATTTTTTTTTTTTCTCTCTCTCTCTTTCTATATGGCCACCCCAGTGCTGAGTATGGTGTTAAGAAAATAAATCCTTGAGAACCAAAGTCACCTGTTTGCAGATAAGGCAGATCACTTTATCTGTCCCATTTCCACATTAAACTGCAGGCCTGTCCACCCAAATAAAGCAAATGAACTGATGAGAGAGTGTTGTTCGTGTGACAAACATGAGTTGCCATAAGTTTTCATGCAACACGTAGCTTTCTACAACTTGTCAGTCCTAAAGCTGGGCTCAGACTGCAGGAGCTTTGCACCTATTTATCCCTGATTCACTCATCCTGACAATCAGAGGAGAAATCTGGTCTGGGACCTCGGTCGATACCAATTATTATTACTGATTATTGCAAATGTTGTACCTAATAACGTGAATTATCTGTGAGTAGTTCATCTTAGCTGTGCATCTTAAGACAGTTTAATGCTGTAGCAGAATTAAGTTTCTGTGGTGCTATGCTAAAAATGCCTCAGAAGACAGTTTACATTCAGATTCACTTTTTGGTGCCCTTTTATAAACATAGAATATGTATTATAAACTTTAATACATCCGTGATGTTATGCACCACATCTTCAGCTCCAGCTCCAACATTCAGCACAGAAATTCACAGTGTGTTCTAACTATGGATCAGGACAATCTGTATCTATGAGCACAAACATCATTCACAAGAGGAAAAGCAATAACACAGGCTGTAGTAACAAAGCAGACTGAATTCTAGAGATGCTTCAATGACAAAAAAAATGGAGAAACGACTGAGTGAGTTGAAATCTGACATTCAAATGAGCTTCATAAAATCTCATTAGCAATTACCACTATTATGAATACATGTGTCAGCTATAATCAATAACCTCATTAATATAAACAGCAGATTTATTGTAAGCAAGCTGACCAAGACTTACTGTCTATCTGTCTGTCTGTCACAACTCATCTGAAATCAAAGCTGTGTCCTTGTTTGACAGCAGCGAGACCCCAAAAATGAACACACAGACAGAAACTAATTTCGTGCTGGGAACTGTACCTTAACTAAACAAAATGACATTCGCAGGTAAGTTTTTAAGCTGTTTAATTAGCTATCCAGCCAACAAACTGATGTCAGTGGTGCACTTCATCCAGCAAACAAATGTGCAGCACAAGACGTGTGTCTTTGTTTTTAAGTTAGATTACAACGAGACATTAGCAGCAGGGCTAACATGGGTTGTTGTCTGTGGCTTTTGTGTTGTGTAACAGGCTGCTGTTTGGCAGTTAGTCAGCATGACCGTCTGCCTGTGACAGGAAGGTACTTGATCACCTTCATGCAAATACAGTCTGAAGAAAAACGAGTTGAATTTACCTCTTCTGGGTGCTGATTTTTCTCTGAAGGACGAGCGCAGGATGTACAATTTACAGAGCAAATATGTGTGCTGTGGGGAAAAAAGAAAAACACATTTAATGTCAGTTGGACTTGATCGTTTTGAATATTGAACATATTGAACATTTCATATTATACGGTTGGACCTGCTGCAACATAACTGTAATGGTGAGACAGATTAAATCAAGGTTCAACTGGGAATCAGAGGCTAACTGGCTGCATATAAATTTGCACTCCTGCAAACCTTCACTGTTAATTTATGGGACTCTTTCAAGGTTCAATCTATAAAGAGCAATTTGTGCTGTAAAAAAGTAGCCATGAGTTGACAAGTGATGAAACCAGGCTAATTGGCTGCAAAGTTGGGCTGGGCTTTGGTAACCTAGCTTGAATCTTACTTCAGTCAGGAACACTCACTGTGAAGTCAAAGCCATTATTATTATCCTAACAGCTACGGTTGAATTTGGTGGTACAGGTGCTGCTCAGCGCTCTGCAGTGCTATGAGCTGTATGAGCAGCATACTGAAAATTCAGCAGGGAACAGAACAAAGCCAGCACACAGTCACATGAAAGATACAGAATTTCAAGGAAGGAAGAAATCATCACAGGTACTGTATATTAATTAACAGGGAGGGTGTTGGCAGTGGGGGAAACAGCTGATATCAACAGTACTATGACTGAACCACAGGTACCTATGTTACAAACACCTTGAATGGAGCAATAACGGCGGATGACACATGATTGATAATGTGTAATCTGCCTAAATTAACATTATTTTGATGCAACTTAAAGTAGTATTCTGTGTTTATCTGTATGCATACCAGCTGATGTCTTGTGGTGTCCCTCTACAACTTTCCCCGGTCAGCAACTTTGGTTACTCCATTCTGACACAATATTTGTTAGTTTTCTGTTATCATCACTGAAAGGAATGGTTGATCAATCGATGGATAGAAACTACTGTGATAATAAAGGAGACATTTGAAGACAACAACTTTGATTCAGGAAGCATGTCATGGACTGATGTCACTTTATAAACCAATTAAATTGATTCATCAATATAATAATGAACAAATTAATCAAGAATAGAAATATTCATTAATTGCAGCCAAACTGATGCTGGAATATTGATTTTAAAGATCAAAAAGAAAAAAATTGCACATAGCCATTGATAATTCTGCTTTAACATGAAGATTGATCATGTAACATCATTAACATATCAAAGTCCGGTGACCTGCATACAGTATGTGGTACTGAGAGGGACATAGCACAGTTAAATTCATACCTGTAGATTCATAGATCCAGAGGAAACTGTTCTACGACAAAGCAACACCCTAAAATGTCAATGTAATCTTATTGAATGGTCCCTGTCACCTTTATGAAGAATAACATTTAAGTTTTTTTGGCTTCAGTCGACTAGTAGGAGCTATACAAACATTTCAGAGGCGACCAGTTCTGCTCAAAGCACGGACACACAGTCAAGGTCATGCTCATGGATATTTTATGAACAACAGTGACGTGTCTTTCATGCTGTACAGGACACAGACATTACTTATTTATGTGTTTAGCCTGATGTAAGTTGAGTGTATCCACAGCCTGTATCATACGGTATGTTTTCCTTCCGATGCCTGACCACACATTTACACTAAATCAGCCTTTCAGGCTTTAAGACAAAGTCAGACATTCAGAAAACATAGGCACATATATGCACAGACAGTGTGTGGGCATGAATCCACCGAGCTGCCAGGCTCGTCTCCGAGTGTCAGCACTCTGGGTTAAAAGCCTTTAATATGAAAGATGGTGACTACAGCAGCACATGAAAAAATAACATACTAATAGGTTTTAGAGGACAGAATGACAGAGGAGATGTTGGAGGAAAGAGAAAAACTAGATGGAGAAAGCCTGGAAGGAAAAGGAAATCATGGGGGATGGGGAGATGGGACAAAAAAAGAAAGTCCTCCAGTACTAACTATCTATCTAGCAGATCTAGTCAGGCTGCAACTAGTGACTATTTTCATTATCAATTAATCTCCTGTGGCCTGTTGCACCAGCTATATGTAAGTTCTCTCTTAAGTTTTGGTCCAAACTAAACGATGCACTGAAGTTAGTTTAATCTTGCAGCTGTGTCCAAACAAAATTCCATCCTAAGTTAGAAATGAATCAGACTAGGTTACATTTGAACTTACACATAGCTGGTGCAATTACATAAAGTTGGGCTGCTTGTGAGAGACTAAACAATGAATGAAACTGAAGCAGCAGAGGCAGAGGTGTCCTCAATTTTAAAGCTGGTGTGGGTCAAAAACACTGGATACTACATTTCCCACAATACAAATAATACATTTTCTCAGAGTGACCAGCTCCTGCAGAGCCACAGAAGATATCATACAACTGGTCTCGTAGGCGGTCAGTATTCGCAGTGAAAAGTAAACTCATCTTTACAAGCACAAAGGGTGGAGTTGCCCTTTAATGAATAAAATTTGGAAACACTTTACATTTTGTAATACTGCCCATGATTTATAGTGCAATTTCATTGCATGAATCAGGACCTAATAAAATATTTACCATTTCCTACTGGCACTTAAAAATAGGTACAGTGGAAGATAATAAGACCATGGAGGGAAAGAGAGTAACAACTGAGCATTTTAGAAGAAATAAGAAATGAATTATTTTGTAACACACATTTTCTGCGTTCCTCAATAAGATAAGTTTCGAGAGATTTTCCTGACCCTTCTGTGCACCTGCTGTTTTGATAGCAGTTCAGAACTACACTACATCATAATTACTTTATAGGTTCTGCAGATCATCTGCACATAACTATTAACACCATTTTTCACCAGCTTCAGTTTTGTTTCTCAGCACTTTTCCCAACAGGTTTCCAAGTAAAAACTTTATATAATATTATGTTTTTCTCTTCTCCTCTAACAGTCCCATTTGTTACTCCCTTGTTCCTCAAAGTCTTATTAGCGTCCATTACACCTACATTTAAGTACGACTAGGAACCAGCACTATTTTATTGGTAACTACTACATTACACTGTAGATGGGTAAAGTGATATGATATACAATGATATGATGATTGCTGATTTATTCATACAATGATAGAAAAAGTGGGAAAATGCAGCAACTCTTCACATTAACAGCAAGAAGGTGGAACCAGAGAATATTTGACATGTTTGTTTTGTAAAAGGTTGCCGCTGAAATTGCTTTTGATTAATTTTCTGTCAATTGATAAACCAGTCAAACAGAGAGCAGAGGGCGACTGGAGTCGTCCACTGTTGTTTACAGTCACGCATCACTGCTGACTTTGTCTAGACGATGCATACAAGTCACATGCAACCTCTTTTCTCTCTTCCCCCTCTCTCTCTCTTCCTCTCACAACCACATAAAGATGGTTTTTCTCCTGCCTCACCTCCAGACTTGTCTGTCTCCTGGCCTTTCTTCCTCTCATGCTACTTACCGGTGTTGAAACGGTGATATTTTATTCAGCCAGAATTCTTGTATTAAAGCTCAATTAAACTGACAAAAAAGCAGTCCTAGGGATTACTTTGCTCAGAGCATCAGTACTCTGCGTATACGTATCGGCCTCAGCTGGAAAGAGAACATAACACTGCATTTCAAAGTCTTCTCTGAAACGGAGCCAACAAAGAAGGATTTCAGACACTCCTAGGAACACAGTGTCTCGACCTATATGGCCACTAAAACATTTATACGGTGGTAAAGATAATAACACTTGGCAAGGAAGCACCTTTTTGCCAGCCTACACTGTCTGTAATACATAAACCCATTCAGTTCTTATCACTCCATTTCTCATCAGATGCTTGGAAGTGGCTCTGAATCAAGAGTGTTTGAGCTAGAAGTGCAGACTTTTACGGTGCAGTGCAGGTAGACATTTTGCATCCATCTTACTGTAACCCCCATGTTAGTTCCGGTACATGTAATCTGCTGTATTAATGTGGGAAAATAACATGTCTTGTGAGTTGTGCCTGCATTCTGCCAACAGGGATCCCAGTGTCATTAAGCTGCAGGATACATGCACTGTCAAACCACAGTCAAAATCACCTGTCACCTCAGTCACACTGTGTAGCTGAGGATGTTGTATATGTTCCTCTGGGAAATCACACATTAAACAAAGTCTACAGAAATGACTGAAGGCAAAGATTAGTGGGCAGTGAAGCGCTAAAAAGAGGGCACGTGTTGAGACGCTGTACCCTGATGCAGATGACTGAACATTACCCACTGCCTGCCAGCCTCACCATGACCTAAACTATGTCCGCTTTGGGAGTCAAATGCAGGATGAAGATAAATAGTCTTTTCAGCATCAGCGAGAATGTGAGAGAACATTTATGCCTGACAGGTCTTACCTGACACACGTTTAGGGCTGTGTAATGGTCCTCAACACTTTTAATAACGACCGAAAATGTCAGTACCAAAAAGCTGGCATTGAATGTCTGGTCAGATTCTTAATCATTTACTTATCTTTTGTATGTTTCCTGATTTAACAATTGAAAATCTGCCAATTTTAGACTTTATGTAGGCATCTATTCTATGGGTGCTTGTGTTTAGAAAACATTTAACATTTGAGAGCTTTGGCTTTTTCTGGGTTTTATACAAAAACATTTTTCAAAAAGAAATATCAGCGACAAACTCAGGTTTCATATCAGCTTGAGCACTGAACCATTTTAAGCAATACCCAGCTCTTCTCAAGTCAGCCTTTTCTCTCTTTTTCATTGGGATTTGGTTTATAAGGACAGCTTTTCAATTTTGTCCCCTCTCATTCTCCTCCTGGGATCTGCTTTTTTAAACAAATGGCTAATCTCTGGGGAAATGTGCAAATGGCACAAAGTGAGACTGAGCAGATTGTGATAGTGGTGCAGTGTGTGGCTGTTCGTGTGGAATTTTAATAAGCAGCACACAATTCTGCATGCACACACATATTTCTCAGAACAAAATATCTCTATGCCCTGCCTGAAATGAATTCACTTTCCCACGTCAGCCAGAGGAAAATGTTATCTCCAGTGAACCAAAACCAATTTGGAATAGAATAAATGATATACCTGCCCAATTGACAGACAATAAAACCTCTGATCCCTTGTACGCTTCATTTCTTTCTTTTGACACCATGATAACTGATTGAACAGCAGGAACACTCTGTTAGTCTCATAGATAATCATTTCCCTGCAAATAAGCAGAGCAGATGGGTAGACAGCACACTTAACGAGCACTGAGATATAATGCCCCACAGCCGATCAATCAATAAACAACTTGTGGAAGTGACTCATCACCAGTGCGCTCACCCTCCTCACCCCTCAGGCGAAGTGCTGAGGCAACGTCCTCCCCACGACCGCTCCACAACAGACAAGGAGAGATGTGATGGCCGCACTCAGATACAAGTGGCCTGCTGGCAGCGAGTCCATCTTGTTTCATTGATCTGCTCAGCCTGGATCTAAGAAATATGACTGAGGGCTGATTCCCTAATGGGACCGCAAATGCAAGCAGTAGGGCCGCAGCCTGTCCGCATGATGTATGCCAGGCAGCCGGACAGGCCACTCGTCTTCCCATTGTCAGCTAATCGCCTCTCCGCCATGCCTCGTGTCTAGGTCAGCCCATGGCTAATAGCCGGCAGGCCGTGTCTTCCACTCTCACACCAAACTCCAACCCTGTTTCAGATCAATGACTTACATATATACATACATACATCGCCCCAACCCCACCCCTCTCTACTGAGTCCCACTCTGTCCACCCTCCCGTGGGGGACAGGGTGAGTGCTGTGTGGTTGCTGCTAAGTGTTTCAGCTGTGGCAATGCGCATACATCTATAATCGAACGTATGGCCCCTTTAAGGCAACAGCATCTTTTGTCTACAGTGCCATGATTCGTACTCAAGCACACACAGCCCACAACTTTAGATTATCTGCATTTGGACAGGCTTGTAGAATTTATTGACTTTAATAGTGAAAGCAATATTCGACTCAGTTGAATTATATAAAAAGTACCCAAAGAAAAAAGCCCTGCTCAGTCTACTGATGATATCTTTCCACAATATTGAAAAGGTCCCTGATAAGATCTGCCCAATCAATCATTTCGAAAGGTAATATTTTTTTTTCTGTACACAAATGCAAGCCAGTTAATCTTGGGATCAAATGTGAGAAACTATATTAAAATCAAGTTATTAAAGTAAACCTACATAATAAAGTGGTCTTTAATTCATTGGAAAAAGACAAGTACGGATCAGCTCCAATTTCTTTACCTTGCAGTTCACTGTAATTCATAATCATTATTAGGCCTGGGCGTTGAACCTCAATAGTTTCTAGTACCAAACAAACTATGTCTGTAGCATCACAGCATTGAAAACAGTCAAGTATAAAAGAGGGCAGATTCCTAAACTTGTTCAATTACTCTTTGATTTAAAACAAAAGTTAAGTACCTTTCAACCTTTCAATTTACGGTTTATATTTTTCAGCATCGTACTTCCAGACCCAACTCTAATAATCTTATATAGGATTTCTTAAAAAATAGGAGTTCTGTTGCAGCCTGCAGTGATATTACAGTTGTTTGAACATCAAGCTCTTGAATTTGAGTTATTGATATTGTGGATAGCTGGTTGGAATTCATCTTCACTGACTCAGAGAGTGTCACCTACAAACACAGGCTGAACCAATCTTTAACTCACTTGAGCCTCTCTGCCCATTGAATATTCCATATCTTAGGAGAGAAGTAAAATGAGTAATCCATACTCCGTATAACTCACGCAGATCAAGCAGAAAGGCAGACAGGCGTACAGACACTGGCATCGCAGCAGAGTGTGCACAGAGAAAAGACGTATGCTGTCTATACTGGCATTAAATAAGATTAATGTGAAGGAAAATGTTTGCTCATTGCATTTTGATGACTTTTAGATGTTTTTATGCTGAGTTGAATATGTCTCTTCTGCTGCACTGTGAACTGACAAAGCCAAGTTTCAAACAAGTTTTAACTCTCTACTTGCACAATGTAGTGTGACATATGTTTTATAAACCGTTTACCTCCTGTCAAGTCAACAGTAACGTTACCTTCCTCTCCAGCCTTAGTTACCACCTGACAGTGCTACGGATGGAGGGGAAGGTGATATTACTGTAGATTTGACAGGAAGTAAACAGACGTGCACTTCATGAAACAGACATACATCACAACACATTGTGCTTGTGGAGAAGAAAGGCAACTCAGCGCTAAACTAAATGCAACTCAGTAATACTGCATATACTCACAGGCCTACAATGCTTATAGTATCTTTTCATGAATGTTAACATTATTGACAAATACTCATACCTGACAAGAACAATAATATGTAACCTCCATAATTCATGTTTGGTTCAGTCAAAGCATCTAAAACTACTTGACTACTACGTCAGGGATAAAGTAAAAACCAAATTTCACAGTCTGAAGAGGACAGAAAGCAAACTGTTGACACTTTGTACAGCATCCTCCGCACTTTTGCCCCTATCAAACAAGAGTCATTATTCACACAGCCACAAGAGGTCATTTGTCAGGGAATCATAAATATGGGTCATTTTAGGCTTTTGAGTGCAGAAATCAGTATTATTTTTAACACCTGAACATGTCCTTCTCCCCATTGTTTCCAATGAGTAGCTAATCTCATTCCACAGTATAAAATACAGAATACTATGTTGAAGACATATGATGTTTACACTGAGTGACATTTTCAAATCAAAGACTACATGTTATTTAGAACTGCATCCGTCCACAAAACGGAAAAATCCTGGATGTCCTCTGAATCACTCTATGCACATTTCCCCAAAATTCAACCTGACATATTTGGTATATTTGGAAACAATCTTCAATCAAAACAAGGTCTGAACAGAGTTTGGATGCTTGTTAAAGGGGTTTACATTGAGTGAAGCAAATCAGACGAAGGCTGCCATTGACCACATCCTGACAAGTTAACTAAAAAATGATTCTTTATACAATGATTTAGACTATTTTATTTAGAAAAAGATCCTGTTCAGCTGCTTGAGTTTATACTTTATATAGCATTTAACCTTAAATAAAAAGGAGTTTGTACAAAAACTTTTTCTTTTCTTACGCTTATACAAAAAAAAGTTTGGGAATAAGTACAGAAACTCAGTTATCATATCACCACTAATATTGAAAAACTTGAAAATATACCCAGCCTTAACCCAGAGAGGGTAAATGTGCACAACATTATGTTAATATGTGATGTCACTCCAAATTATTATTTGGACTTGAATCTCGGCCAGGATATGTGCCAATAAATACACGTCTATCCATCTTTTTATGCACGTTCAATTTGTGCTTAAAAAGGGTCAAAAGGCCAGAAAATAAAAACAGAAATAGCACAAAAAATGTTTTCATGCTTGGCTGAAGTGGAAAAGTTGGTGCAATGACAAATGCAAAAGGCAGCAAAGTGCAGTGGAAACAGATTTAACAAATAAATCATGATGTACATGACGCATGTTAAACGTTCACTGAAGAGGGCAAAAATATCAGCAGAGAAATATCATCAGGTCTGTGTGGGCCAACAAAGAGAGTTAATGCTACTCAAAGTAATAGATGACATGTAACATAATGCCACATTTCCATCATATTAGGACAGCTGCTCTTTCAGTTAAGTCACCCTCTTCTCCTATCACCAAAGTGGAGAATTAGCACAAGCAGCTGCTTACCTTGACACACCCAACCCAAGCTCATTAATTCAGCTTCACTTTTGCAGATCTTTCTGGAACAATTTGTGCCACATTTGGATGAACTTGAGTAATGCCTGTGTCTGTGGCCTTGTCTAACTCAGCCTTTTACATCCTCACAGAGGAGGGGGAGCTAAAGTTACACTAACACTCCCCAAAGTGCTGCTTCTCAGAAAGCGACAGAAGACAAGTAACAATGACAACATGCAAACAACTGAAATGGGTTTAACAGCCACACACATTTCAAAGGTTGATGCCTGTGTTGCAGCGCATTTTCTCCAGGCCATGGAGGCAGGCTATTTTCCTACATGGATGTATGTGGGAGGTAATGGGGGAGATGTACTTGCAGCAGCAGCAGCCACTGTGGCTGACCTTGCTGCTCCTCACGAATCAGCCAAGCACTCAGCTCAAGCCCAGGCAGGGGAAAAATCACTGTGAATAATTTCTTAATGCTTTCACAGAGGAACAAAGAGGGGAGGGTGAAATAAAAGGGTCGGGGGAGGGGGGGGGGCAAAAGGAGGAGTACAGAGATATAGCGAAAAGTTGAAATGGATGATAGTGAGACGGAGAACAAATAAGAACTGGAGACAAAGAGAAAGAGGAGAGGAAGAGGAGCGTGATGATACATAAAGTCAGAGTAAAAAGGAGGAATGGATGAAAGATGGGCTGAATATGAAAGGGGGAGGAGGGACAGAGGGAGTGCTGTGTCCGGTGTCCTGGGATCCTGCTGCAGTCTACATTATTCATCGCAGCACCAGATTCATCCAGGGTGACTTACATCGCTCATCATTTACATGCTATCACCTATGAATTATTAAAATAATGAGTTGTGGGTCTGATGATCCATAAAGTATAGGGGCGAACTCCCTGAAGGGAAACATTGACTTAGAGGTCAGTCACAAGAAGCTCTGAATAAACATACGGGGTAGTCACATTTAAAGGCCAGAGGAAAAATGTGGCTTATACCATTCATTCTTTCAATCTTCTCCAAGAGAAAATATAACGGTTACTGGAAAAGCAGTGCAGTGCGTGACAACTAGCAGGAAAACATCCTAGCCTCCAGCGTCTGTGTGCATATTAAGGTTATGGTCGAGTGAGGGAATCAATACCGAATGCACTGATACAGCTGAGTCTTGTTTGGAGCATCAATACTTGTGTCAATAGGACTGAGACAAAATTAATCCATCACTCTCTTCTATCTAAACAAAGAGTGAGACCTCTCTCCAAACAAAGAGATATTTTCATCCCTTGATAAGTGTGTGATGTTAGATAATGTTCTGAACTGTTCCGAGCTCCTCTGCTGCCGATCAACTTGTTAGTTCAGAGAAAAGACACACAGTGCACTGAAGGCCGAATGCAGAATAATGGAAAAAGTATCTGCATTTCTGATTCTGGCCCCGGTAATACTTGGTAGCCGAAACTGTAGAGCTGAGCAATACTGCTAAAAAATCTTACTATTGGGATAATAGTGAGAAGATCAAGGCTTGATAAGGAGGGAAAGAACAGTGAGATCTGGAGCACACAGTTACATGGTAAGAACATTTTAAAAGGTGCTGTAATTAGGCTCTTATTATAACAGCATGCTCCAGATCTCAACATTCCAGGTACTAGTTTGAGCTCTGAGTTGGCTAATGGAGTCATTCATCACTGATTTCTCTCGTAAAAATGTAATTCACCAGTCTTCGCCAGGTGCAACACCAGGGCAACAAGAGTCCTCAGTTACTTTGGGATCAAGACGCCAGCCATGAATCACTGAGTCCCTGGTTCAACCATTGCTGCATCCCTCTCTCATTTTCTGTCATCTCTCAACTGGTAGTATTGAGTAAACATGCCCTCCCAAAGACTTATAAAACAAGTCTCACATTATTAGACGGGTGTTACTGTTTACCACAGACAGTGTATGTTTCTGATAAAATAACCCTGAAGATACAACACGTTCCTCTTGCCTCTACTGAAACTGTGACATAGCACGCTCTGGTGTAACAGTTCATTTCTTACCGCAGTGCTGTTTTCGTTATCATACTGGCACTGATGACGTCCAGTTTGCTGGACCACAGCAGCTTCCATTCATCTGTCCAAAACAGGAAAAACATGATTAGATAAGCATGAAAGTCACCACGTGTTAACAGCAATGCCTGGTGGCCTAAATACAGTGTCTCCAACAATATCATCAAGAGTATTGTAAGAATTTGCAATGATCATAATATCCACCCAACTTTAGTGTGAGAGACTGTGTAGCTACTGATATCAGGATGTTTTCCCAAGTGTCCTACTGAATCGAAATAAGCAAAAGCACTGGCGCTGATTTACTATCCACCCAGATCATCCCACAAACCTGAGTTCAATCCAGCCTGAAATCGTTCAACAACAGTCCATATAAGGTATTGTTAGCATTGTTCTGTATTTACGACTGTCGTGCAATGATAATGTATGCTGTAGCCCATATATAGTACATTTCATTAAAATATGGTTATACAATAGGTCATTACTATAAAGTAGATCCAGGTGTAAAATACAGACGCTATTAAAGCCTGGAGGTTTGGCAGAGTAGAGCTATACTTTAATCTCATTTTATGAACTATAATATCCTAATGTCCCTTCTCTCTGTCTCTGTTTTCCCTTTTTAAGTACAGTCTTCTTGCTGTGCACAAATTACTGTAGATGCTTCAAAACATATGTACTGTAATGTTCAAGTTGTGTAAAACATTTGAATCAAAGAAAAAGCCACAAACAACTCTTGCTGCCTTCCAGTAAGTGCACAACAGATTTGTGGTTTCTTTAAATATTTTGACATTGACTAAACGGTTTAGCCTTATAGTCCACATTTTATGATACTTACACGATGCAGAGAAGTAAAAGTGAAGGGGAAATGTCTCAAAATAAGTTGTTTGACTGTCATATATATTCAGAAATGTGTATGTATCAGCAGTGCAGTATTTTCATGTTTCTTGGAATTACATGTTGAGAGAACTACATACATGACAGTGAAAACTACAGTACTACGTGTCTAAATATCCAAATCAACTGTACTTAAATAAAAAGCATCCTTGAAGATAATGATTTAATTATTGGTTATTCAACAGTATTTTTCTGGTGAGAGCAGTGGACAGCCAACCAAAGAGTTAAACACCTTACTCTAGTAGGATTTAAGCTAGTTTATCGTTACCTGTACAGCTGCCATAGATTTGCTGTTCCGCCATTTTTGAAAAAAGCCCGCGCATTTTCGACTGAGGCCTGATGAGGGACTTCATCTTGGTTGACGTGTCCGAAACAGGAGTATTTTCTTCACAAATGTGTCACGAAGCGGCATGTCAGACTTTAAGGAGACGACTTACGTCATGAGTCGCGACATAAACGCAGCAGCCGAAGTTTCCAGAAGGTGGCAGCGGTTAAAAAAACGGAAACACCGGAGCAAGTGAGTGGGCGGGTCATCGGTAGTTTGTATAAAACCCCTGAATGAAAGGGTGCGTTTGATTTACACTGCAGCGGGTACCATCTGTCCTCCGTGAATGTAGCTGAGCAAAATTGCACACTAGAAACCGTTTGATTTTTGAATGTGCCGATTGTACACCTTTGCCCAAATGCCCAAAGGAAATGGACCGACTGTCCCCCGGAAGAAATGTAGAAATTGTGGTTCATTTCCGGGAAAAAAAAAAATGTTAAAACAGGAGAATTCATGAGGGAGAGAAAAAGTTCAGAAATAAAGATAAACAAATTTGAAAATTAATAAAACCTGTAAAAATACTGAAACAGATCTAACTTCCTCAGATAAGAAACAAGCACCCCAAAAAAGTTTGGTTGACATGTTTATAGTGTCATTTCCTCTTAGTACAAATGATAAAGCAGGTTTATTTCTTGCATACTAAACAGGAATGACAGAGCAAACAGCTGGTACTGACCAAAATTAAGATGTACTGTATGCTATTATCTTGCATGTAAATGGGTCACAGTATATCTTAAACAGACCTGTTTTAACATGCAGCAGACATTGACTTGTCGCAGCAGGAAAAGCACATGTGTAACTAATTACATTAATGAGGACTCCGTTTCCCAGTAATCCAGCAAGCACAGAAGTGGATCAGCTTTTTGGACCGCAGTGGTTATCAATGTTATTAATTACACCTGTGCTTCTCCTGCGATTACATGTTAAAATGTCTGATGAAATAAAGTCTATAATTGAGTTAACAGCTTCTCTGATTGATTGCGTACTGCTCAATGAAGGACAGACTTGTTCACTAAAAGTAATATTTACCACACTTTAAAAGACTCTTAAGCACTTAAAGCAGAGAAGAAACTCACTTTTTCTTCATGAACCCTGTTATAATTTCCTTCCTTGTGAGACAACAGAAGAAGTCCTCCTGTAAAAGCTGCACAGACAGGCCTTTACTTGGTCTTGAATGAACCTGCTTGTATGGTTGTCCCAGACATCTGATCACTTGTCCGTATGATTTTGCCAATAAAATAAAACAATGTTTATTTTAAAAGCTCAGCAACTCTTCTGGAACCTCTTTAAAAAAGTTTTTGGCTGCAACAACCGCCCAGAGTTCAGAGTAGAATCATCCCATCTAATTATTTTTCAGAACGAACTTGCCCTCCAGCAGCAGCTGTCAATGAGACTCTGTAATGACACAGGAGAAAGAGGCATTCAATTCGATGATAAATGAAAGAAATCTTGAGTAATAAAAAGTATCATATAGATTAAATCATTAAAAATCAACACAATTAACCACTGGAGGCATTTCTTTGCCAGTCAAGCTTTGCACTTTTGTGCACCAATGGTTACAGTCCAATTTAGAGCGCACTATTAAGAATAATCTAAGTTAAATAATTTACATTCAAGACCACAGTTTCATCTATTCTTTAGAGAGTATATCTCGCCTTTTAGATCACACTCTGAAATTCGGTGCTTGCAGTGATAAGCCAGAGTGAAACTCTGTGGGCAAAGCTGCAGTAAAGCCTTTCAAGCACAAGAAGATCCAGTGCAGTTTGGTGATCAAAGGCACACACATCATTTTGTATATCATAAAGCTGCAAATCATTAATTACTGTTAAGCATCAGACGACGTTGAAACGTTTCTTTAATCGTTGCACTCCCCTTTGAACTGTGCAGAAATCCACATTTTATGCAGGTGCAGATGCATTTTGAAATGATTGAATGACGTTAGCTGGAGGAAAGTTCTGTGATCTGATAAAATGTCCAATCAATGTGATGACGAAGACTTCAGTTCGAAACTTAAGAAGTGCATTGGTAGTGGGTCATTTGTCAGGTATTTTGATCCCCAGGAGCTCAACCCGGACACTTAAGGAGATTAAAAAGAAACTAAGGTCAGGAGGATCTGAGCCCGTCAGTCAGAGAGACATATGTAACACCCGTGTGTCATATGTCTTACTAACACCTCGGAAATGTCTTTGTGCCTGAGGAGAGGCTTTCAGTGCGAGCTTCCATCCTCGAACAGGCTCAGAGTGGTTGGTGAGTAATGTAATTGTGGTACACTTGATGAAATTACTGCATCCTTCAGAAGGTGCTCCTGATGAGAGCGAACGGTGAAGACAAGAGGAGCGTTCAGGAGTTCCAGCGATGCACACATTCCAGGGCTGTGATGAGATACTGATGTTACGAATCCCCGCTGCCCTCAACAAGAAAGACAAAATTCATTCAAATGTTCCAGAACATTTTCTGTTCATTCAACCATGGTAAGCAAATCCTTCATTATATATAATTCTATGAAGAAAAATACCAAATCCTTAATTTTCAGTTACTTTTTAAATACTACGCTAAATCCAGAAATACCTTGAAATATCACAAAAAAAGATCTTCTGCCTTGTTGAGGTTGAAATGTTGGTACAAAAACAAAATGCAAATGTTTCTGACCACTAACGCAGCACCAACATCCGCTGGGGTTGTTGGAGTGTAATTTAAACTTCAACCACAAAGCGGATGTGCTAGTTGTTCATGTGTGGTTTTCTGAACATAATCTGTACCCCATAAATTAATGTGGCTAGTTTAGGATGTGCCTCTCGGCCTTGTGATAGGCTAGTTAGCCTGACAGGCTAACGATTGCTGCCAGTGCAGATAAACACAGTGTTTAATCCATTCCTTACACCTTTCCTCCTTTAGTGCCAAAGTTTTGCTCTGCACACATTCATCAACCTGTCGACGAATCCAAAGCTTGACAGGCCTGCTGTGTGTATTTGCAGTTGCTCAGCTATAATTGGACAATCATTGATCGGGGGAGGTGTTTAATAACTTTTTTGACCAACGTTTTTCTTCAGGCCAAATTTCCAGACATGATAATGAAGACATTACCTCGGTGGTCTCCGCGCTGTACCCCGTCTCAGTCTCAGTCACCGGTCTAGCCCATTTTTTTGCCTTCCAGTCAGCTGCCAGTTCCCCACAGAGACCCGATATTCTTGAATATTGCATGAACTGCTCTGCACTGCTCTGTCATTTACAAGTGCACATCATGCTCATCTTCTATAGTGTGTCTTTGGTATCTAACAACCAAGAATTCTCATTTTAGACATGTAGCTTTATGCACAAGTGTGAAAAAGCATGCACGAATCATCGACTTAATAATGCATCATCATGACTTGATCTCAGACCCGGACTCGCAGACTCGAGGTAAGTGGTCTTCACTGCAGCCCTGATCCACACACACCGTTCCCCTCTCTTCTCCTCAGCATCATCTCCTTCCTTTGCTTCGTCTTCCTCCCCTTCTCCTTCTTGTCCCCTCCTGCACTCACACAAAGTAAGATAATTAAACACAGCAGAAGCTAACAACACACACACACACACACACACACACACACACACACACACACACACACACACACACACACACACACACACAGGCACTGTAGGAAAACAATAGGGATGACTGTCCTTGAAGAAGGGAAAATAAAACAAAAACTAACACAAAGCCAGCATAAAATGCTCAGTAAGCCCTTGGTAATTAATTAAGAATGTTCAGATTTAGTCATGGCTTAATACCCAGCAGTGCAGTGCTAAATTGCAGCGAAGTGAAAGCTAATTAGGCCTGTCTCTCAAGTCGTGATGTGTTTTATTTATGACTGCATTTCTGGAACGTTTTCTCAATATATGCGCCACTGCCATGGTGACCGGCAAATTTTACATTGCTGGTTTAAATTCTGGGTGTCACAGAGCATTCATAAATCTTATTATTGGGTGGAATGAGTCTGTTAATAATGTAAAACAAGAACAGTTTATGAATATTCATAGTCTCTATGATAGATCTGGGTAAGTCGTTACGAGTTGGCTTATGGCTCCGCCCTGGGCAGACAGCTCATTCTTAAAAGCTATTCATCATTTGAAGGCGTCACCATGGACCGTCTCATCTGTAAAAGCACTAAAGTGGCTTTCAGTCACAGCTTGGGCTCAGCGAGGCTCTTCTAAAGCTCTGCATCTGACACTGTTATCACAGTTTTGCACATTCTAATAATTGTTTGCTCGATGATTTGAAAGGGATGCTGCTCAACGAGCCGGCGTGAGCTCAGCACAGAGAGGCATTCTGGGAGAAATGAAGAGCCAGCAGTCACATTCGGAGGCTTCCAGATGTTTTGTTTTGTCTGGTTTGTAGTGGGCGGGGCTTCTTTGGAGAAAGGTGATGTCACATATGTGAGTCAGTCTATGTGAGGTCGTGCGTCTTTAAGCAGGACATTGTCTTCATGAGTTTTTGACTGTTAAACTCTTCATAAATAATTACAAACAATGTTTTTTGTCCACACCAAAACTCTGATTATTGCTTAAAGCAGCGACCATCAAAATGCTGATATCTGGCATTATGAGGTAATGGGCATCGGCCTGCACTCACAAGGCAGATTAAACAAAAAATAAAATAAAACAAAATGTCTGCAGGCACATCAGAGACAAGAACACACATTTTTCATTTTCAAATATATTTCTGAGTTCAAGTGAATAATACATTAGTGTTAAAAAAAAAAAAAGTTTACTGGGAGCAAAAACAAAGAAATGCTGCAGGGTGTAACTGAGTGCACCAACATTATTCTTTTTTATTTATCTGAGTTTACACAAGACAGTCTGAAATAAATGTTGCCATTAAGGGCATTAAAACTTCAGTTTTCATGTTCAAGTTTTCTTTAATTAAAGTTTAGTTTTTTGATTATTTAGCTGAAAGATTTTTTTTATTTAAGACAAATGCAGAGTGCAGATACTCTGAAGAAAACAGGGACAATGCAGGCAATAGCAGCAGTGTTAAATACTTGAATGCTAATTAAAGTTCTGCTATTGTGTCTCATTATTATTAAATAGCTGTGTGCGTGTGTAAAAGGTGTTATCATAACATGTTATCAGCATTATATATCGGCTGTTGGCCACCCTAACCTTCAGATCATGTGGAAATGGGTTGAAGGTTTTCCTGTGATTTTAAGTTTATAACAGGAACATATTACAGACCAGATGTTGATCCTTTAGCCCACATCAGCTTGTTTTAAGGTACATCTACAGTGGTGTGATCATATAGACTCAATGGGCAGTACAGTGGCTGCCACACAGGCTGCTACCCATAAACACTGTGAAGGAAAACCAACCAGCACTGTGCACCAGAGCTTTCTGGTTTAACCAGACCAGTTTCCTGTTTTCACAGTTGATTGCGTTTGATTAGACGACACAACGAATGCTTCCTAACATGCAATTTCCACCTCATAAAAGTTTTTATAGCCGAGACATTTCTAAAGTTCTATTGGTTAAATATCTGCACCGTACAAATTTCATTGTTTATATAGTTTCTAGCCTCATCAGCCTTTGGATATATTGTTTATTTGATATTTTTGCACTGCTTTACTTGTTCAGTATTTTTTTTTTCTGTGTAAGTTCATATTGAGTGCGATGTTTAAACTGGAGTCAAACTCCTTGTATGTGTGCACATACCTGACCAATAATTATTCTCCCTCAGACTTATTAACAGTATTACAAAGAGCTGGTGTGGATCAATCCAGATCTCAGCGAGACTCATTTTCAGAGCCATTTCCAAAACATTTGGTTTGTAATCATTGTGTTTGACTATGGAAAGCACAGTTTGTTACTTGTCAGTGGGAGAACCTCCACTCTTGTGCCTCCTCCACCTCTGAAATCAAACCTACATCCCAGTTTGTGAACTTGAACGCACTGCGCTGATCTGCTTCACACTGCATATATTTCTGCTCGTCAGCGTCTCCTGTGTTTAAGACTTAGTGCTGCACATGCGTATGATTTTACCATGTTTGACGGAGCAGCCATTAAACGGCAGGCTGGCCTTGGGAGAGTCTAGCAGTGCTCTCTGAAAGCCCCCCCAGTGCATTTCAGTGACAGCGGAGCAGCTTGAAGGGGACGCTGTCTCCTGTCGTCAGGCCTGCCCTTGGCTCTCTCTCAGTTAGTTCAAAGACACCGTGGGGTATCCACAGCTCATGATTAATTGATCCAATTCTTGTTTGGTTCTATTTATAGTTAACCACTTCCGTACAGTAACGCTTCCTTCTTCCCTCCTGCAAGGAACACACAACACTGGTGGTAGACACGTTATTATCAGGTCGAAGTGTGTCAATGTCACAGCAGGGCAGCAGAGAAACGAATCCACGGTTTGTCGTGTTTCAGCTCGTCGCTGTTGCTCTCGCATCCACCCAAAAACAGAGCGCAGGCGGTGGGAGCCTCACAGCGTGGAGCATGCATATTTCAAATGCTCAATCTGAGTAGCTGGCATCGCCACGTGCTCCCTCGGTTGCTAAGGGCTTGATGGGGCCACTGCCTCTCTGTGAGGGTCGTCATCCATATTGAATGATGTTTTTGGTTGTGTGGTGGCCATGTGACTTTTTTTTTTCCCCTCCAAGAAAGTAGACAAGCTGCTTCGCCAGTGTCAGCACAAACTTCTCATCCAGTTACAGTAGAAGTCGCGATGAAGGAAGATAAGATATGGAAAAAGGATCTGGGTTCGTTGGTATTTAGGATTTTTCTCGTTATTTCTCTTCTGAAGATTGAACAGCAGAGAGACGACGAAGGGACAAAAGGGTGATGTGATTATTAGACCCTCTCTGACCCCCCCCCCCCCCCCCCCACATACAGCGTAACACACACAGATGTTAGGACAGCTGTGTGATCGGCAGAAGAAGAAGTAATAATATCATGCACTTCAGTGAAAGTACCAGTACAACAATGTAAAAGTACTGTATTTTAAACCCTACCAAAATAAAAGTACTGAAGCTTTATCAGCAAAATTCTTTGGAAGTATCAAAGTCAAAGTATTTGGACGTGGCCCTTGTTGGCCAGTTGTGACGGAAGTGTTCCTTTTCGTATATATTAAAGTAAAAATACTCCATTGCAAGTAAAGGTCCTTCATTTAAATAGTTACCTCACTAAAAAAGTAAATATTATCAACAAAATGTAATGAAAATATCAAAAGTACAGATGCAGGAAAATGACCCCTGTGAGCGTTAAGCTACTATATGATAGTTTTGGATTATTATTGTATTTATTATATAAAACAGCTAATAAGATGTCCGATGAATGCAGTAGAGTAGAAGTATAATGTAACATTAAATGCAAATACCTCAAATGTGTACTTAAGTACTTGAGTGCATGTACTCTGCTATTTTCCACCACTGTTAGTGAGGCAATGAGTAGGTATTTAATTACGAGATCGTTTGCACTGATGCATCAGCATTTTAACTACTTTATATACAGTTCGGTAGTTTCATCCCAAGGTTCCCAACATGGGGTCCAGGCCCCTCCGAAGGGTCACCAGATAAATCTGAAGGGTCGTCAGATGATTCATGAGGTGGAAAAGAAGGAAAACAACCTTCCGCTCGGCACATTTGTACTCTTTCTACACTTATGAGATTATGAAAGGGTCACTGGATTATTACTGGATGAATTAACATATAAGCCTCTTTGTTTATGTTTAATCCTGATTTAATTATGGACTGGAACAGCAGCACATTATCCTGCATCACCAGCACCAAAAAGAGGGTACGAGTGAGTGTACAATACAGCGTACGCGACAGACTGTGCAGCAAATAAAGTGGAAATCATCGCGTCTTCTGCTACTCATCACTCTGATGCAGCTAATGCAGATTTATGAGCAGCCATTCTTCTGCACACATACTGTAAACGTCAACACTTCTCCTGCATGTTGCACAGATCCTACAGTACATATATCTGGACAAACATTAGCAATAAATCTGCTTCTTTTGCTTTACAGCATGCTTCTGACCGAACGGCACACTCGCTCCCTGTGCTTTTCATTTTAACACGCAGACGCCTGCTTTCATGTGAATCTTGTCTTTTATAGGTCATCAAGCATCTGCTGTCAGACAAATTTAAGACATTTCAGTGACAGCAGGGTAAAAAAAAAAAAAGAGGAAAGCATCCCATTTTCTCGAGACTGTACATCTGGATTTGCATAAATGAGTGAATGAGCAGAGAAGAGAAAACCTCTGGACAAAAAGTCAGGAGAAAATGACCAATAATCTCTCCCTCGCGGCATTCCTATTTATAGGGTTAGAATGTCGCTTCAGATTAAGGTCAATGGCAGCCGTTTGCTGCCCTCTGCTGGACAGACGCAGATTGACACCGCGCTCATCATTGTGCTCTATATGCCTCAAATCTTTACCACATGGCGCAGGATATAATTCAATTAATTGGACCATGAATTCACAAATCCCATCCCACATTCGCCCCAGGCGCGAGTCTCTTAAAGCTCCTGTGACATAAAAAGAATATGAAAATGCGAGGCTGTGAATGGAGGCTGTCGTATGCTGTACAGATTGGAAAGCCCCTTGAGGCAGATTTGTGATATTGGGCTGTAAAAATAAAACTGACTTGACTTGTGCACAGGCATCTCGAGGGGAAGGTTAATCAGACTTAAAATCTCCTAAATTTAATTAAAGTTACAGTTAATCCGAGTGGCCTCAGTAAGAATTAAGATTTGGTATTGTCAGAAAAAGAGGCTGATGTGGTTTCTTTGAATTCTGTGGAGGTTTCTGCTGCGTTATATATGTTTAGGCACTGCGATCGGGTTGTGAAGATGTGCCAAAACGCCTCATGTCTTAGAGGACAAAGAAGCTCATTCCAGTTGCACATCCTACATGTCTTTATGTCAGGTTTAACTCTTTTTCCTCTTTCTTGAAAAGCTGACCTTTTGAAGTAATTGCTGGTTGTCTAACAGCAGAAATGTCTAGTACTCACCTCACTGTGGAGCCTGAAAGGGGTTTTTATTGGGTACTGATCCAAGCCCGCAGGAAAGACTGGGAACACTGAGATGTGAGGCCTCAGTATGTACATGTAGGTGTAACACTGACAATAAACAACGCTGATACTACAGAGTACTGCAGTGCTGAACAGCAACAAACACTTCTAACACAGTTAGGTTTCGGTCTGTGATGCAGAGCTGCGATGTCAGCAACACACAGAATGATGTTTTGACTATTTGTATTAAATAATGAGTTAAATTGTTTGTTTCCTTCCTTTGGCTGCATATTGATGAACTGTATTTCCCTTCCTGGTCTCATACATGTAATGATGATTGCAGCCTTTCTGACATCATGTGTCATTCAGTCAAATAAGATAAAAATGTAGATCTACCTTAAAAAGCCAGTGAACTCAGGACTGTATATGAAGCCATAGTTAGACCTCTGTGGTAAAATAAAGACTCACTGTCCACAGACGGGGAGGTTTTGCCAAATCCTTCTGTTTCACAGCCATCACTCCAACATGATACCTGTTATTCACTCTAATACCTCATTACTTTCACTTAATCAATGTTTAACAAGCCTCCGGTGTTGTGTAACGGGGCGAACACTGTACAGCACCTGTATCAGCTTGCGACGTCGAAATAAAGACCATGGATTACATTTTGGATTTGAAGCACCAGTTTCCTGCCAGTGGAAACAAAGCAGCAAGGTTGAAGCTGCAGGGTCTCGGACAATCATGCAACTTTTATTAGTCTGGTGCTCTGCAGTGAAACGGCTGCTCTTAGAGGGCAATCGGCACGCTTTGTGCACGCTTCTATGAGATGAACTCATTTTTCAGTAAAAAAAAGTGAATGAAAACAACAAAACAAGTCAACTACACTGAGCTGTGAAACAGGGATCTAAAGCTCTGACTGCAGACATGTCGATTATGACTTATTAATACTTCAAGCCACAAAGAGGCAGCAGAGCCTGCAGGTTTCAGAGCCATTCACACACTCACGTGCACTCATTTCCTCACACGGCCGCTGTCTTAATAAATCCAACACACCTCAGAGATGATACTTGAAAAATACTGTATTTTGGGTCGAGCACTCTTACAGAAAATCACGTTGACATTTCCTTCAAAAAGCAAATACACGCTGATCAACAAACAGAAGCCATGTTTCACATTGACGTCAACATTCAGTTCAACCTCCTTTCAAAAACTGTCCAGTAAAAAACAGGAAACATGACAAACGCGCTCGTCGAGACGCCGCGGCACGTCCTCGGAGAGAAGCCCTTTACGGCGGCAGCAGCTCAGACACATCACGGCGCACCTATTTACAAATCCACCTTACTTTGGTTCTTTGGTCCATGTTTGTCATTGGTTGGATCGATGCATTAATTCAACACATCAGTCCGCTAAAAGAAGTAAATGAACAGGATTGTTTTGGGTTCAAACAAAGAAAACACTTTATATTAAAGTACACATGTTCACCTGTGAGTAACAGCTGATTAGCACGCACATCAGTAGCATACTGGCTGTTATTGGTCATTACAAAGCACTTATTGATGCCTTATTCTGGGGTTAGGACTATTAACGATTAATTCATGTACAACAACTTCTTCACTATCAATAAGAAGCAATTAGGAGGTTATTGAGGGAAAAGTCATAGTTTACGGCCTTGTAGTTGTAGAGTATGATTGTGTAGAATAAGTGCTTCATAATAACTAATAAAGAGCCAATATGCTACTAATATGTATGTTAATACGCAGGTAGTTAATGTCTAATAGGTGTACCTGAAAGCATGAATCTGTACAACTGAAACCTGCCCTGTAACAGGCGAAAATGCTTCTATCACTACTGCTGCCGCGGTCAGTAATATTCGTACTTAAGCTACTGTAGCTACTGCTATTACTACTGCAGAGCGATTACCTTCTGACCTTCACTGCAGCATAATGTTTACGCTAAGCTAATTCTGCTATTGTCACCATGTAGGAGAATTAAAGACTATACATACAGGTTTGGCTCATCGCGACTGAATCAAATTGTGGTTTCTTGAGTTGAATAAAGAGCGAGAATCCCCACATTCAAAAGGAATCAGACATCATTACTTCACTAATTCTAGATGAGAGGGTTCGCTTCAGCCCGCCTCCACTGGCAGGTGCAGTGATGACAGACACAGGTGCTTCAGATGAGCAGTTTGTACACTTTAAATTAACAGTGACTTTTGACCTTTTAGACATTCTTCCTCTAATGTGAAGCAGCTCTGTCTCATCTACAGAATAAGTGCCGTTTCCTCGGATCCTGAAAGGTTTGGACAGACAGGACAGGAGAAGCTCTGGATTTGGATCAGACTTTAAATCAGATATGCTGAAAAATCATCTGTGGTGCTCAGTGAACCCACACCTCTTTCCAATAGTTTAGTTTTGGGGAATAAGAATCTTAAAGCTGCACTGGAGTCAATATTTTCAATCAATACTGGATGGTGTGCAGGGTGAAGGCTTTCTCAGAGCGACAAGCCGGCAGAAAGTTAGCTTGATCTGCAGCTCTCACACACTCTCATCTCCTCCGCCTCGTCTCCAGCAGGCAGCTGTTTTCAGCCAAACGCTCCACAGACCAGCAGAGCGAAGCAGCTGAGGAGCCAGATGTTGCTCTCAGGAGCTGGTGGAGACCAAAACAGCAGTAAAAGGAGGGTGAATACTGGACTGAGAACCAGCAGGGGCCAAAAACACAAGTCCACCTGAATGCTAATGTTGCTCAGTGTCTCCTTGAACCGTAAACAAGCTGAAAAACTTACTTAGGTGATAATATGTCAGTGTTGCGTTTCAGGATTGTTTGGCGCCCCCATGTGGCTAAAAACAAAAATGAAGTAAAGCAGCTTTCGTATTATTTCTTTACACTTCCTGAATGTGTCTGTTGTTGTTTTGTTGCTTTAGTATAATAAACAAAACGTCAGAAACACGTTTGAATACTTCAGGCTTCGCTGTGAGGCTGCTTCGATTGCACAGGCGTACCGAACAAACATGTAGTGTAACTATGAAAGAAGTCAGGACAGAAATGCCTCTCAGCTCGTGTTGCAGAACTTTTGCTTTTGTTGGGTCGGTCTGGTGCTCTTGCACATACCGTCTGCACACAGGCCAGACGAGTGGACAGACAGGAGGACTGCTGTGACAAACCAGGACAAGAGGAGTCCAAATATGGAAATGGTCAGATAAAAATAAGAATTGCTTAACTTCCCAATCTTGGCCCTGAGTGGAGCAGCGAGGGCTAAATATAAAAGCTCGTGGTTTGTCGTGTCTCGCCTCTGCTGCAGTTCACAGGTCCCTCACCGTTTCATTAAAGCCCTGTTACTCTCCTCTAAGCCCAGAAACCTCGAGAAAGAGGAAGCTCCTCGTGGGAGCGAAGCTGAATAAATACAGCAGTGTATCATTACATAGAAAATAACTTTGATTGCTGCCTGGTGTGCCAGGGGGTGTGACATGGCACATGATATCTGCGCAACTGCACCGTCCTCTCCTCCCGACACCTCGCACATCAGAAACGTGTCATTCCCACAGAAACAGACATAATACTCGATTTCTTCCAAAGGCTCTTGAAGTGTCTCTGGACAGTCCTTCAGCACACTTTCCCTTTGTCCTCTCTGTAAAGTGTGTTTTGTCTCTTCCTGGGGTTTGGTACCATGGCAGCGTCCCCGCCAGGCCTCATTTAGAGCGCTGCTCAGCAGAGTCGAGAGCCAGAGGGCCACGGATCCTCGCGGATCTGCAGCCAAATCAGAGGCCTGATACTCTTTGTGCTCTCAGCAGTCTATGGGGGAAGGAGGTGTCCTCTTCTGCCCTGTCAGTACTTATTAATCCCAAAGATCCTCACACCGTGCAGCTGGGGCAGCTTGGGGATGAGCACGGTGAGCAAGGAGACGGTGTTGACCACAAAATGGGCCCGATCGTATTTGGTGTAGAAGCTGGTGAGTATATACCTGAAGCAGAGATAGAGAAGAGAGGAGAGAGTCACGGGAGGCTCTTTGAGGAGCACACCACGGTAAAGAAAGCTTCAACTTCAGACTAAAACCTTTCGCTTATTTCCCTCCTGATAATCACTGCAAGATGTTTCCTAACTCTGACGCACAGTGCCAACGCTCGAATCTGCGAGGCTGTTTCAACACGCTGAACGACGGGATTGCAACATCGGCGACTATTAACCAAACTAAAGCATGCACATATGATGCTGCAACGCATCTGAAGTCTGTGAAGCTCGTCTCAATGCGCAGCCGCAGAGAGCGACCAAGCAGCAAACCTTCAGAAACGCCTCTGGAGTGCAGCTTCCTGCATGAACCCTGAGCGTGTGCAGGCTGCATGCTGACAGATGAAGCGCAGATGTTTTTCCTGGTGAGACGTGATAAAAAACTATGCTCTAACATTTGGAATATTTACATTTTTAGATCTAACTGCTCACACCAGTACAGGATTTTTGTGAGCACAGAAAGAGGAATCGCACATCCTGTTCTCTGCTGAACAAGTGAGGACAAGCAATAAAAGGCTCTCCAGAGACTCCTGCAGATGTGAAGCTTTTCCATCTGGAGCCCAGAGACTGACCACCGGCCTCTTCCTGCTGGTCGGCCACCGAACAGAAAGACTGCGAGGCCTTCGCTGCGTTAAAGCGCACACCTGCAAAACTGCTATCACCACAGTGTTCAAGCTGAGCTGGCAAATCAAGGCCAGGGAAGCAGAGCGCTTCCTGTACGCTGAACTCTGCTGGGAAATAAGGGCAGAGAGGGGCATGAAAGCAGCACGAGGTACAGCTGCAGACACCAGGCCGCTTAACCGAGGGTGAGCTCGGCTAATGAGGGAGCAGCAGGGACGCCAATCAATCAGCAGTAAAGAGGACATCAGCCTGGGACGAAAAGACATTTTGTCTCAGATAATAAACACAAAGTAAAGTCATCGAAGGCACATCGTGGACGGGTTAAGACACAAGAGGTGCTGCTGGGTGGGAAGCCGGTGAGGGACCACGTCCTCGTCTGAGCACTGAGGAGACATTCTGGACAAGCTCTGGCTCTCCTTAAGGAACTATATCTGTCTCTCCTTCTCAGCGATCAGCCGCCTGCTACACGGCGCTCGCTTTGAAGGGCCACTTACAGGACGATGGGCGTGATGGTGAGGAACTTGCGCGATGCGGTGAACTGCACGCCGTAGTCCATCTGCTCCCAGTGCGTGAGGAGGCGAGCCTTGCCCTGATCCGGGGTCTCAAACGGCGTCCCTTTGACCGTGTGTAGCAGGAGGTACATGCACTGCAAGAGACAAGAGACAAGAGACGCCGTCAGAGACGAGGAGAAGAACGCTGCTGTAACGTAGAAACATGAAAATGTCTCCAGCTAAATTTAGAGTTAATAATGTGCTTTTCTTGGAAACTAAAGGCCGGACAGACAGTTAGGTAACCAGAGTTCATGATGCAGCTCTGCAGTGAAACGCTGGTTGATCTTTATTAACAGAACAGAACATGAGGATGAGCAGCGAAGCAGCGAAGCCGCGAAGCAGCGAAGCCGCGAGCAGATCCCTCCTGTCTTCTCAGAATACCTCCGTGCACAGATTTATCACCCTCTGACTCTTTTTTTAGGTTACTTTCAGTCACCACATCTCAAAGCAGCTCGCGAGGCTGCGCTGCACGTGTGCCGCTGCACTGACCAGGTTGTGAATGAGGTTGGTGAGGGTCCAGACGACGGGGACGCTGGCGAAGGGTATGCTGAGCAGGATGACGTGCAGGAGGCCGATGCCCAGGATGTACGACAGCCACATCCCTCTGCTGTTCATCACCCGGGTGTTGGGGTTCACCTCGCTGTGCGCCGTGCCCACATTCATGACGGCGGTGGTGCCGCTTCAACAGCACTCTGCCTGCTCCGCGATGCACCGGCGCGAAAGGGTCTTAGCTTGAGCCCAGCTGATGTGATGATCTGTCAGCTGTAAGATGAACAGAAAGACGACTGATCATTCGCATTCGCATCTGCAGGTTATCTGACATCATAATCCACTGAGTTTATACGACTGACGACTACGACAGCGGGAGGAGGATTTTAATTAAATGACCTGCTCGCTCCTAAATTTAATTGTACAGTTAATCACTTCCTTGGGGCTGCGCAAACCCGTGTTAGCATTTCCTAACTTTCAGTGGCACCACTTCATTTGTTTCCTGACGTAAATGTGTTTACAATTTTTAGGTGAAAATGGCGTCAAGCACATCGATGGTGGATGCTGCATGTGATACTTTTTGTCATGAAAACTGCAATTAAAAATTAAGAAAGTAGTAGTTGTACTTTTGTTGTTACACCTACGAAGTGTTTGTGTGACACAAGTGACGTCAGTAGAGGCTCGTGATGCTCTTAAAATCACCTAAAATAAGGATTTCCAATATCGTGCTGCATCAATGAACAAACTCTCATCAATATTCCTCATTATATTACAATCGTGATATTAATGAGGCCCCCCCCACACTTCCTGCCATTCACTCAGCTTCACATATTGTGCAATAAAGAACAATCGATGATGAATTTACCGGACACCTGCCAGCCAATCAGAAAGCAGCTTTTTCTGGGGCCAGGCTATAAGGAGTGAGTGAGGCTAAATCAGTAATAAAAAGTAAGAAAAGCCGCTGAGCAGCTCAGAACCTGCTGGATCAACAGTGACTGACTGATCAGTGAACGCAGCAGCAGGCGCTTGGTCATCCCAGCATGCTTTTCTCCAAGTTCTCACAGACTAAAAACGTCACCGGCTACATGGTTATCGGCAACGCAGCTACAAAGATCTACAAGTGGACAGTTCACCAATAAAAGCGCTTAAAGTGCACTCAAATACTCCCGGAGTAAATAAATCATATCGACTCACTGCAGAGAAAAATGGCTTCAACTCCGACCTGTATTAGCACCAGTCCGTTATCAGTTTCTGCCTTATCGATGCCTTCAGTTATGTAATTGATACTATCACCGGGGGACCGGCGCGGCTCCGCTCAGGCGATCAGTCAGCCGGTACCACCTCTCGGCTCCGGCCGGGCTGCTGCGTGCTGCGGTCGGCTCGCGGACTCACAATCGGTCGACACTCATCCACTTTTCCTTCGCCTTCCAGACAACAGCTGGTGACAACACAGCACGGCTCATCACGTAACGTCACCGCTGCTCGCTTCCACGGCCCCGCATTCCGCCTCGGTCCTCTCTCTTCGCATTCTGCTGCGATTGGCTACTAAGCGTCACATGGTCCGGAGCGGCCTATCACGGTGCAATGCGTTGAGAGAGCGTGGAATACGCCCCCTTTACGTCACAGCGGAGGAGGGATCCGGAAAAACGGGCATGATGGACTTTTTGATAACGGAGAAATAAAAACGTTTAATAATAATAATTTGTGACGTTAGATGGCCTTTTAAAAAATAATTAAAAATACTTCAAATTTTATTTTGTGTATTTTCTAAACATTTTTGTATGTGATATTTCTTTCTTTATTTCTATTTATTTCTTTCTTTCAACATAAGCAACTGGAAATTTGACACTAGAATACATATAAAAAAAAGAAAAAGTGGCTCTTACAGAGTCATTAAAAAAAATAAAAAATTCTTTTACAGCAAATTTATATAATATTATAAGCAAGCATATATTATCCAGCAGAAGCAATCTGACTCCCAAAGATGAAGCATGACAATGCTAGCAGTGTGAGCTGCACAGACGTGACTTGAGCTAAATGCTAACATTAGCATGTTAACATGCAACAATGCTAACGTGCTGATGTTTAGCAGGTATAATATTTACCAGGTTCACCTTCATCACAGTTTTTGGCTGTTAGCGTGCTAACATTTGCAGCTAAATGACAAAATACACTGAGGATGATGGGATGGATGATTGGTCATAAACCAAAGTGTTGGCTAAGAAAAGCTGTGAACTGACTGTGGCGCCAAAGGAAAAGTGAAGGGGACATGAATGTCTGTCCTCATGGCAGTCCATCCTATAACTGTTGAAATATTTCAGCCTGAGTCAAAGCTGCAGCTCGACCCCCAACAGACAGAACGACACACGCCTAGAAATAAAGCAGCTCTCACAGCTGTTGAGCTGACATAAAACAGCGGAGAAAGACCCCTGAAATAAGGCTGTGTGCGTGTTTCATGCATCTTAAGCCAGAAATTAAACTAATGTTTAAGTGTAATTGTTAGATCACACACATTCATACTGCAGTCACATATTTATACTGCAGTTCACTGTTGACCTAATTCAATATACAAAGCACATTCTTTCTGTAGATACTCTTTCCTACTGTAAATACTCATTTTATTATCTTTTTTTTTTTTTTTTTGCCTTGTCTATGTGTATACTTACAACAATTCTCCTCGGGGATCAATAAAGTAATTCTGATTCTGATTCTGAATGTCATGCAGAGTTAGTCATTTCTATTAAATCAAAATACACACTGCCTCTGACACCTCTGAGGTTAACACTTGATACCTAAGTACAAAAGGGGGCCCTTGACTACTTATGTACCCACGGTGAACGGAGACCTTGCTTCAGGCCACGAAAAATGACTGACAGGGCTGATACTCTGGTCCCAAAATCAAAGATCAACAGTGTCATGTTCTGGGTCCCAAGATAAGCTCTAATACTAATTTAGGCCCACAGCAGCCTGAGGCCAAATGGGTCAACTGTGTTCTGCTGGCATGCGATGTTACGTGACACCCGCTGTTTGTAAGGGTCCCCCCGTGATGAGCGGCGAGAAACAGGTTTGGCCGACTGACAGCGGACTCTCTCAGGCTCATAGCCCTGGGTGCTGTCGCTGTGTTCGCTGTGTAAACCTAGAGCTCTGTTCCAATGCGAACTATGGATGACAGTACTGTGAGATCACTGCTGGCACTGGAACAATGGCCAAATACATGACACTGATAAAACAGAGCTCAGGAGCGGGGTGGGGGGCAAACCATGACGCCTGCAGATGCAATCAACAAGTTGTCATCTGTATGTGACATTGAGACGCACTGTAGACTTTAAAGGGAGCCGGTGGATGTTTTTCTAGTCTTTTCTGGAACATGAATGATCCACTTGGAGTGTAAACGATGGTGAGATCTTTACCTCCAAGTGATGAAATAAAATTAGGCCGCAGAGTCGACTCCCACTTTAAAAAACAAGTCATTATTTTAAGGGTTTATTGAAGGATCTCTTAAACCATAAATACTGTGTGTTTCCATATCATCCGTAACAAATAGGCTTTTGTATTAGAAATTTTTATCTGTTCCTTTCATGTTTTATTGCACTACATGCATTTGAAATGCACACTCAGCCGAACAGGATCGAGTGTCTGATCTTCGCTGTAAGAAAACTTTGGCTATCGCTGAAGATGATGAAAATCAAAGGTTCAAAGTCCCGCCGTCGTATCCATTTCTCCACAGCCACATATTTTACAGATGTTTTTGTATGTTCCTCTGCGGACTACATTTCTCTACACTTTGACTAATGCCCGCAGGTCATCTGGCTGAGCCCCCCCAAACGTAATGTGATGCCGTTAGTGGGTTCACAGCAGTGACAGAAGCTTCAGTGATGAGACGCCGTTCATGCTGAATTTTGGTCGTATTTTCTGTGAACTAAATTGTTTATATGTCATTAGCCTTTATACCTTTAGGCCCTAACTGTCACTCACCCATTCAAAAACACTTCTTACGTTCGGATTACGATAAATGATTCATTACTTTTACATTATCCTGTGCTGCGACCGCTTTACTCCTCCAAAGATCCAGCACTGCAGGCTGAAGCTAATGGTTTACCAGTGAGTGCAGCTTGTATAATCTTCATTTTTTAGATTGCCGGAGAGAAAACATTCCCTTTACCCTCAGGTTACTGCAGCTTGCATTAGTCATTTAAAAGGTAAGATGAAAATATGAAATTCTTACGATATCATGTTGAATTCTGGTGAATTATGATGTGTGTTTCTCACCATTGTTGGCATTTTATTGAAAGATGAGTCAAAAACATAACTGTTAGTCGTGTCATGTCACAGTACAGACTCACGGCTTCATGCTCGCAGGACATTTCATGTATGCACTTGACAATAAAGAGCTCTGATTGGGTGCAACCAGCAGATGTCACCAGCAACACACTTTGAACGGAGCACTGCCGTCCTGGAGTCTGAGCTGAGATTCACCTTCAGTCCAGTAACTTTAACACAAACACTGTGATGCAGTCAAGGTTAAATGTATACGTGTTATAATAATTAACACATATTATTCTGTGTGTGTGTTAGTGCTTATCAACGCTGTTACCGGCAAAGAAACATCGTCTTCACACGAGGAACAGCAAAGTCGGTGTTCATGATGTGACAGTGTGTCTCTTCAACATGTAAAATAATGAGAATTCATCAGGATTCATGCACTGAAATGCACCGACGGTCTCGGCCTGGCTTTGTCCTCGTGCACGCGCAGCGCACAGATATCATCAGCTACACCTGGTCGAGGTCGACGCAGCACAAAGCAACACTTACGCAATAACTCGTCCCTTCATGAAAGTTAAAACGTGCAGTTTGTGTTGAAAATGTTTACGAGACGTTCTGATTTCACTTTACCGTCATTTTGCAGTTTGTGCTCACGTTGCTTCATCCTGAGAGGTATTTCTGACATTCTGTCCACCCCATTCATGACATTCAGGGTTACGTCCTCCATGTTGAAAAGGATTAAACTGACTATAGTTCACTAACACTCCAAATATGCAGTATAATCTACATTCAGCGTTCAGTTTGCTTCTTGTCATTTCATTTGAGAAATTTGCTGACGATGTGCGTTAAGCAGTGTTCTGTATTTCCAGAACTTTCCGCACTTCACGCCAGCATGAATATGCTTAGTGAACTCTGAACGGTGCACAGATGAACCAACATGCAGTGAAGGCGACAGGGGACTTTGTTCAAATGTACCAAAGCTGATAAAAATCATAAAAAAGGGAAGTAAAAATAATTCCCATCTTTAAACCTGAAGGTAATGTGTAACAGCTCCATCACCTGCTGCGGTGCTTCTACTTCACTGTCACTTGAAAGCACAGAAGCACGCCTGTCCATGGACATGAATGCGCTGTTCAGATGGTCGCGCTGGGGCTCGTACGGCCTGCAGATGAGCTGGATGTGACAGGAATGACACTGCTGGGGCAGCTCTCTCCAATGGGAGAGGTGGACTTGTGACCCAGGCAGGCTTGGATGATAGCCTCGCTGGAAAAGGCTGACGCAGGGAGTCCATTATTGCCCCTGGAGGAAGCTGAGGATTAGAACACCAAAGAATTTCAATAAAAGAAGTGTCTGTTTGGGGGTCGGGGAGGGGCAGAAGGATGGTGGTGGTGGTGGGGTGGGGGGGTTCCCCTCATTGTCCCAACAGTGATTGAGAGCAAGAGGAGGGGAGTGGGACGGCATTGTGTTTGCAGCTCCTCTGAAGAAGGTGGTTATTAGGGGGGATGGCTAAGGAGGGGTGAGGGATGGGGAGGCTGTTGACTCTTCATCTTGTGTGAACAAAGTCTCTGGCACATAGCCCTCTTCTGTCCCTCTGTCCTGGACTCCCTTGTTTACGAGTGCCATGAATTCTGTCCCTCTCGACGGGGACCCCCACCAACTCCAACCTGCACCGCCGCACATTGTGGGGCTTAAGTGCCCTTTAATTAGGCCGCCTCAGTGTCCGGCTGAAGACCGCTGAGGGTTTAGGCTCTTCTCTGTGAGACCTCGCTGAGCGGCTCACACTCACCAATAGAGCTTCCCTCACACAGCCGATGGATGGAGTGTTTGCTGCTCTAATGAAAAAGGTTTATTTGGGGGGGGGGGGCTCTTGTCGTCTTTGTCCCCCGTCTTAAAAAGTCCTGACAAAGGCGTTGATATTATCTTTAACACTCTCCCATTTCCAGGACACATTAGCGAGGACTCTGAGGTGAGGCAGCGGTCTCCGAGCACCAAGAGGCGCATGACTTCCAAATTTCCGCAGACAAATCATGACAGTAAACACGATGCACTTCCTGCACAGACAGAACACGCCGCACACCACGACTTCATTATTGCGATCTGGTGTTAATTAATCAGGCAATCACTTCACCGGAGGAGGCGAAAGAAAATCTGGTTGCGGTCATGAAATTCGAAGGGCCGATTTCCATTTTGCACATTCTGTAGAGGAGCGTGAATGCATGCAAAAATATGTAAAGGAGCGTGAATTCACATAAATTCACCCATCATCCACATACAGAGCCAAACACATGCACAGCTTTGTCATTGTGATGGAGCACATTTCATTATCATAACAGCAAAAAGCACAGGATCAAGAGTATAAAGGGGGAGGTGGGCAAGAGGCATCGGGAGTTTGCTGAACTGCTCCTGCAAAATGAGTAATTTCTGGATGCCCCATTGTGTGAAGAGCTTACAGGGCGAGGGCTCTGAAAGGAGGAGGCAAAGGACGGATATAAACACGGGAGCAAGTGAAATAAAGTGAACGATGGAAGGAGCGAGAGACGGAGGAGAACGATGAAAAGGAGTTTGTGAAGGGAGCAGGGCGGGATTGGGCGTGTTCAGAAACTTTTTCGCTACAGCCCAGTGTGTGTAGATACCCTCCTAATCCTGGTTTTATTGGCTGCCTGTGTCCAGCCATGCTGGTCGGATTGAGTAGGGAGGGTAGAGAGGTGGGGGGGCTGAACACATGTCCTTCTTTGTGGTAATACGCTGATTAGGCCTGAGAAAGAGCCGGACCTGGTTACGGCCTTTCTCAGGTCACCTTAGAAACCGGCCCGGTAGGGGTCCTCTGTGTGTGCCTCCCCCTCCTGCGCACCTACCGACGCAGCAGACACGCAAAGCGAGGCCTTCCTCCGCGCAGGTTTGTGCAAAGCGAGTGCTTCTGGGTCACAGTTCAGTCCAAGATCAGGCTCCGGCGCTCTTGACCTCAATCGCTGTTGCCTTTCCAGACAGTTCGCGTTGCACTTGTGGCCTCGACCTGGGAAACGTGGTTTCAATGTTGTTCAGATGCAGACCGCAGACTGATTCCTCTGCCTGCACTCATAAATTAAACCACTGTCACATTCCCCCCCAACCATCCCTGGCCCTATGCACCGTCTATAGCTCCTACAGAGCAACTGTCATCCAAATCCCAGAGCTGAGCTCGGCACATTTCTGACGATGCCGTAACACACAACAATATTCGTGATGGAAAACAGACCTGCCTCATTGTCAGCACCGCCGTGACATACCGCATCTTGACTGAGGCATTGAAAAGTCATCTTTATTGGTAGAATGTCGAAGACTCCCCACCACGACTGGCTGGAGAGCAGGCTTCATACAAGTTCCACAAAGATATCTATCAATTATTGTCACATTTAGAGAGTGAGAGGAGCCCCCCCCCCTCGCCTCTCAAACAGGGCGGTAGGTCGGTGCTGCTCAGTCACTGCCTGTTTCCCGACCTTCTTTGTTATGGAGGGATAAAACAGAAGGGGTGGGTGGAGGGGGGCACTCCACTGCTGACCTCCAGACTGTGGTCACTGGGCTCTCCCTCTGCGGTGGGCACTCAGCCTCCTCTCTGCAGGGTCCACGCTCCCAGCCCCTGCTGAGCGACCTTCCAGCCCCCTCAGCCCACCGAGCTCACTCACGCCCTGGAGGTCCTCAGCAGAAAGCCCGCGGGCCCCCAGGCAACACACATCAGAGGGAAGGACACCTCAGATACTCTGCATAAATACTGCTAGTACTCTTGAAACCACTTCAGAGTATCAGCATTCGTGTTACTTCCCATGACAAACTTTGCATGCAGCGACAGTGAAAGTGAAATATTCGAGTCACCTGTCGTTCCGGCAGCACCGTCCACTCTAATCCTCGACTAAGATACTTAAACTGCATCCACAAAAAATGTTTTCATTCAGGTTTTTTTGCTGCTTCAATATTAAATCAGGACGAAATCAATAAAACATCTCCTGCTATGTCACTGAACCTATTGTGACCTTTCTTACTTGGAAACAGATCTCCCAAAGGCTGCTTTCCATATGGCTCCACACTCTCAATCTGTTGTGAAATCTATCATGTAACCCATCTGCTCTAATGTCTTGTAAATGCATTTTTTATACGTTTTAACTGGCATCTTTTAATCACGTGTTCAGAAAGGCCTTCGAACGCAGCTCACTGGTAAGTCTGAATAAGGTGAGGTGTCGCTCGTGCTCAGGGCGGCCGTCTTAAGATTTGGCTTCTTTAACAGCTTTGAGTGCATTACATCAGCTGGGCATTATGGGTAAGGATACTCTGTGTTTGCAGTACATGGGTTCATGCACTGTGCTTTCTTTATTGCTTTCTCTTACATTTTTAACAATAAAAACTACAACAATCGAGGAAAAATGTCTGAAAAGCCCTTTATTTTTGCTTATTTACTGACTATCAATCACTTACGACGTGTTACACTGACAGCTTCAGTCTCTAAAGGGCATCGGCAGAAACCGAGCAGCAGATTAAAATAATCCCGATGTTTCAGAAACTTTTCTTAAAAACTTCTTCGTGAAGTTTACACCGATGAGCCGCTTCAGTAGTGCTTTCAAACGTCTCCTGCACGTCTTCGGTGGTCATTGTTTCCGCGCTGACCGGCTGATAATCCTTAACTCGACTGTCACCTCCACGTTTGTTTGATCTCTGCCGCCCGTCCTGTTCGCCCTCGTCCTGATCGCTTTCCTCGTATGCGAATCAAATGTAACTTCAGGCTGCGTCCATCACCAGTGTCCCACCCTCCTCCTTCACTCTCTATCTCTCTCTCTCCCTCTCTCTCTCCCTCCTCCCCCCGTCCCACGGCTGCTCGCCCCACAGCCCATCAGAATGACAATAGTATTGATGTAAAATGTGTCGCCTTTGGGCCGCTGAAGCATATAACCCCTGCATGCCTGGCCCAGCCACCGCCGCAGTTTATGGCTTTATTGTGTCCCCTTTTATGTCCTCCCCTGTTGGGGTGGGCGGACAACAATTTAGAAAATTCACTGTATATGTCCCCGCAAGTGGGACGGAGATCATGCGTGCGTGCGCTGTGTGTATATCCGGATCAATTAGTCAGGGCGCAACCCCTAAAAATCAACACGTACGTCATCCCGCATCCCTTCACCCACCTCCAGCCGCTCTGAGGAGCCATTTTTTTCAATGATCAGGGACAAAACAAGTTGAGTAACTCCTCTACCTTTTTCATGTGTCCCTCCCCATACCTCCCTCTCTCACTTCCCTCCCTCCCTCTTTTCACTCCTTCCTTTCTTTTCCACATTACCAGGGGGTGGCGTGTGATTGACAGATGGGAACGAATAATAATTTTTTTTTTTCGTAACCTAAGGCCATCTTCTGTGATTGGCTTGCCAGCTGACATCTCCAAACCTCATTCCCCCCGCCTCTCCCCCCCCTTTAATATTGGGCCTGTGGATGAGGCATCCTGAGGGAGAAAAAAGTAGAGAGAGAGAGAAAAAGATATCTACCTTAGGGAAGAACCTCAGAGAGAGGGAGGGAAGGAGAGGACGGGTAGGAGCGTGTGTGCATGTGTGTTAGAGACACTTATTCTCTTAACTACTAGGAGACAGACACACTTTCCTGGCCCGACTCAAAGAAGGGGGGAAAACAGGAGGAAGATTTTTTTTTTCTCAATATCATTTTAATCTTCCCCCTCATTCAACAATCAAGCTGCCCCAAAGCTTCTCTTCCTGGAAACTCTTCTTCGCTGCCTGCTGGAAGTTCTATGTATTGATCCATTCACCCTCTCACACACTGCAAGGCTTACCTCATGGATTTGTATCTGATTGGATATTTGATGTGTGTGTGGTTGTCCAGCTCACGGGTGCTTGGAGGCTATCCCATCTGGTGGTGAGTACAAATCCACAGTTTCAGCATCAGAGCCTATAGCCGCACGAAGGGAGAGAGTGTGTTTTTGGTCAAATGATCATTTCTGAGAGGGCAGAATGTGCACTTTCAGTTGACTGCGTGGAAAAATGTTCTCCGGCCCAGTCCAAAGAATCTTAACCTCAAATACTAGTGTAACGGAAAAGGCTCGCCGTTCTTTTCCCCTCCACACTCACGTCCATTTATCATATTGGAGCATGTTGTGATGCAAAGAGGGTGAATTTCTACTTTGGGAGGCGTTAAATGACTGGTTCTTTTTTGAATTTGAGACAAAACACAGCAGTGAGTGGATGCCATGTTGATCTGAATTGTCAGCAGCACTGTGAGGACTTGTGAGGCATTTCCACACACCAGCTGTAAGATCAGTCATTATTACACAAATTGTGGATTTCGCTCGAGGACAATGACAGCAGTGATGCTGCTCGTAAAAACTCAACAAAGCCTCCAAAAGGCTCCTGCTCACAAACCACTGAAATGCAACCATATCATCCAGCAGTCGTGACTTCTCAGATCAGCGTCATTTTGTTTTGTTTGCTATTGTGTGTCACTGTTCTACATTCAGGCCGCCGGCCCCCAAACATGCCGTGAACTGAATCTGAATTGTTTTTTTTTTTTTTGCTAGATGTATGACATTCACTGAACGCTAAATCTCCACCGCTGACAAAGTTACACACAATTTTTTAAATATTACAAATTTTGCGGTCTGCCACGGGGCATCAGCGGTAATTAAATGAATCTTTTCTTTTTGGGGAAAAAACAGTTAAGCATGTCATTTTGCTTTTCAGTTGCACCACAATTCACCCCCTCCACCACGGATTTGTCAGGAGACAATACGTTTAGGTGCCGCAGGGTTTTATTCTTTGTTAAATTATCCCAGATCGCTTTTGGCACCAGCAACTGAAATTTAGAGGTTTATCTCATTACAAATTCAGCTACATGCAGCTGACCTCATGGCTCCTGGTCTCCTTTTGTAACATAAAGCTTCTATTTTGGAGATATTTGCGTAGGCGTATGACAAAGCTCTTTTGGCTCACGACACAATACTTGTCAGAGCTACTGCACTTTTAGTAGCCCAACTAGCATGTGGTCCCACCATAGTGCTGTCCAAACCACGAGCATCTTCTGGTTTCATTTACAGAGCAGGCAGCTGCCAAGCACACAGGCCACAGGGCTGAAGTGTTAATGGCAAAGAGGACTTTACACCCACTCCTGGCTTCAGGAGGACCATCAGACAACAGTGACAAAGAGCCTGAGATTCTCTCTCTGTGAATTACCTGCAGCTGTTCTGTTCAAGGAGCTTACATGACACCGGTATAATGTTCGAACCTTAACAATGCGCACCACCTTTGATTTGGGTAACAAATTTTGAAGTGCAGGCTGGGCGAGGGGTTACTGGGAGGGTGGTGGGATGAAAAGCCGAGCCGTAGCTCCAGGTGACCGGGCAGGTGCTGAGGAATGGGTGTCAAACAGCGCTGTCAGCGGCATCGCCCCGCGGTGTCGAGCGCGTCCAAAAGGAGACAAAATGAGGTGGTGCGTCAAACACGAGGGTGCCGAGTTTCAGCGAGGGCCCAGCCGGCTCCTCTCAGCTTCTGTCTCAGGGGCGAGGACTTGGCCATAAATTCTCCAGCCAAGGTGGGACGGGTTGGAGGGAAGAGCAGTTTTGACTGCTTTATGCCTGGCAGCCTCGCTGTTACAAGATGGAGTGTTGAAAACAAAACAGAGCATAAATAACTCCAGTGATATGCACATATGCATGGCTGAGGATGAGGTGTAGAAGAAAGAAAAAGGCGTAGCAAACTAATGAGGTGGGTTTGGAAAGGCGAGACAGAGCAGTAAATTGCCTCCTTGAAATGCAAGAATGTTGAGGAAACCGTAGTTTTGGTGCAAAATGGCCAAAATCAAGGTTTGAGAGAATTCATGACAGCTTAAAGCTATGTGGTGACCACACATAATCCACAGGTCCTACAGCGTCTCCGTCCAATTATCTGACAGCGCCATCCCCTCTGTGTGGTTTGAAAATGAAAAATGTCTGCTCTTGGACTCATTGCTGTGTTCTGGTTTCACCTTTTAACCTACGTTTGATAACCGAGGAACACCAGCACGAGGACTTGGAGCGCTCTGAAACAATATCCTGTTTTATTAAACGCTGAGGGTTTTAATAAGAGTGTATTGAGCCCGCGTGGCTTAACTCATCAACCTTTTTCAGAGCAGCTTAAGCCACTCTGTCAGCCAGAAAGTGTTTGTGTTCCTTGCATAAACAACAGCGGTTGTAAGTGAATGATGACAGTCACTTTCAGCGAGGAATTACCTCAGCTGAATTCACGCCAACACCAGCCATCGAGCATCAGCGGCGATTATCGGTTTAACTCTGTCATATCACGCCGCACAGCCACGAGATGTTTAAATCCAATAACTGTTATTCTCTTAATCCTCTGTTATCATCACCTCTGTGAAATCTGCATGAGGCGCTGAACGCTCCATGTAAATTTCTCTGGGTGCTCGCTGTAATTTCAAGCGGCTCCATCTCATATGGACTCCGCTTTTCCACAAACACTTTTCAATGCTTGCGTTTTCTTGACATTTACACTGTCGTCGGTTTGATAAAATCAAACAGGGAAAAATAGTTAATAGCTTTGTAGCAATTGTCAGCATACCCTAAAATCATCCAGCGCTTTGATGAGCAGTCAGCGCAGCCCTGATTCACCAGTATTTCTTTCATTTAGACCACCTGACAGGGCTTTGTGTGACGTCCTTGCAGGGGAAGTTTTTTCATTCATGGTTAATATTCAGTCACTGCGACAAATGCAAGCAAAGGTTAAAGGTAACTCTTTATCATAGAGGGAAAAAAGAAATACCATTTGTCAAAAGGTATTTCACACATAAATACTAATCTATTCTTAGGGTCTGTGCATTATTAAAGCTTTCAGTGACTCATTTTTAACATCCTTTAATTAAAATTCGGACCATGCACAGGCCTAAAATATGACCTCCAGTTTAAAATTGTGTTTGCTGTTCGAAACATTACTTGTGGAAGTTTTGGGAGCCGCCGGACCTCAATAACGTCAGCATCATACCTCCGGAAAGATCTCACGCAAAGCTATCGAGCCCAGTCTGCACACAGACCTTTCCAGTTCAACCTGAGCGGCTTAAATGGGGCTCTAGAGTCCATCTCTGGGTCTCAGGAATGTCATTATCTGACTGTGACACCACCCCCCCACCCTCCACCTCCAATCTTCAATCCAATCTTCGACCCCAAAACCCCTACCACGGGCAAAAGGATCACTTAAATGATTCTTACTGCGGGAAAATCCTCCGTCTGCCACCTTGTGTGAAAAGATCAAGGATGTTTGGCTTTTATCCTCCACAGTGCAGTGGAAGGTGGAGAAAAGAGCAGGAAAGTCCAGAAGAATGTCATTCATAAGAAACTTTGGGGTTCCATTATGAATGGCTGAGGGCCGCCATAGGGCCAGGGTCAAAGGCAATTTTAGGCTAAAGCCCAAGAGAAATGTCTCCACAGGGAGCGCCATCCACAGGGATACAGGGAGTACGGGAGGAGGAAATTCCTCAAAAACATGGCTGACTATGTTGCATGTTCTAAAATTACCACAAATTCAGCCCTAAGCGGGGGCGTCGCTACGGTATGAAGCTCATAATGAGGCAATATCGCTCGAGGATCCGATCAAAACACTTTGATTTGATGAAACATCTCGTGACTCAGACGCATTTGTCTGGTCTTAAAGAATGATGCGTATCACAATGAGCAAAAAAACACAAGACTTGTACCGGCACAGCGAGAACAACCCTCACGCGCTGATCTTCACAAAACATTCAAAGGCCGCGTCGTGGGATGACATTATCCAGTCAAAGCCAAGCTAGGTGAGGGGTTCAAAGGAGAGTGGTATTTCAAAGCAGCGAAGGCGAGTCCTAATCTTCAGCCACCATCAAAGCACATGCAATGAGCTCTTGTAGGAAATGACAAAGTCCCCCAGTGCACAGCTATTAGCTGCACTAAAACACAGGCCGGGACAGTTCCTCAAAGGGAAAACGGCAACGGCCAGGGGCAAAGAGATCATTAGGGGACACGTGTGGAGGCACAAACACACAATATCTAAAGTCTTCATTACCTGGCTGATCTCACCTGTATGGCTTGTTACAGATGTTAATTATTGGCAGCAAGCAATTTCTCTGAGTCACAGGGTCAGTGACAGATGTGCTGATCACACCTGTGCAGCCTGTATTCAGTCAAAGCCTCAGGTCACTGACCAGGTCAAGCAAACGGCTAACAGAAGCAGTGTGAACAGGAAGAGATGAATATCCTTCAGTGGCTCTAAAGCAAAGTGCTGGGAAGAATTTGGAATAATGGACGTCTTTGCAATAACGAATCATCACCTGCAAAAATGAGCAACGATCACATGACGATAAAATGCAAAAAATTTGCCTTTAAACTGAGAAATACTAACATGAAGCCAAACAAAAGAAGCCAAACAAATGAAAACGTTAAGTGGTATCTAAACACAAGCAGCTGAACATGAACTTTGGAAATAAAAGAGTCTAAAATTGGCAAAAACTGTATTTAAATGAGGAGTTATCAGAGCAAAGAATACATTCACAACAACGCTGATCTGTCCAGATGCTCTGTAAATTCAGTCTACCTTAAAGGGCATTGATGTGCGACACCCAGTCCTACTGGGGGAAACAAAGGTAAAAGGGAAAGGCAAAACATGCAGGACAATGGCTTTCGTGAAGACAGGGACGGGCAGATCAATGGAAAAGGGAGTTAACAAGTGTGGGCCACAGGCGCTGACGCCTGTGAGTGAACTATCCGCAGACTGGCGAGCTTCGCTAACCAGGTAGATCTCCCACAATGTCGCTTCACATTCCACTTTTATTCAGAGGTTTCTTTCAAATCGACCAAAGTATGAGAAAGTCAACAGCAATTAGATTTTTAATTACTTTTAAAGACACCGTGCGGTGTTTGAAATTTCCACAAAGAAATTCCAGACATACAGCGGAAGATTCCAGACAATCCATTACGAGTTATGATTTGCATAGGATGCATTACTGCTGGCAATCCGAGCAGCAGCGCCAACGAGCTGCCCCTAATGAGCAGAGGCGGGGAACAATGCGCTGTTTGAGCTGTGGTTCATTCACGCAGTCCCTCATTCAAACAAGCCCCGTCCTTTCAAGACAGCAGCTCAGACTCTGCTGTGTCCACCTGCAGACGGGCCGACGCACCGAGCCTCCAGTCGGACGTGCGCTTGTCAGTGCCTTGTGCTCTCCAGAGCACTTCTGTGCAGAGCTACTGCTGCTCTCATTCACTTCCTGACAGGCAGGTTCACAAGTTTACACCCTGTTCAGCTTCCCTCTTCACGTCTCCATACATGTGACTGCAGGGGCTCCTTGTCCCAACTGCACACTCTCAGCAACAGTCTGCAGAGAGGGGAGAGGAGGGGAGGCAAAGGAGGTAGAAAGAAAGAACAGGTTGGAACATTTTTCAGGGGTCCTGTCATTTTTTATCTGATCAGCCAGGAGCTGTTGGACTACAAATCAAAAGTGTGCCAAAGAAAAAGAGAAGACAACAAAACACAGACAGCAGCTTTGCATTCCAGCCTCCACCAGGAAAAGTCCCATCCTCGGGCAAAGCCGGCAACTTTCCTTGGCCCACTTACTCTCTTTCGCGTGTCTTTGTGTCTCTGCGGACTCTGGTGTGGGATTTATAAATGAAGTTCTGATGGCAGTGCTTTCAGTGCACGTCTCTGACTGCTCTGCTAGGGCCTCATTTAGCAACATGATGTCCTCCAGGCAAATCTGACAAGTTGAGCTGCGGCGTCAACATATAGAGGTAAATTAGAGGTAGATTAGAGTTTAATGCAAACAATATTCCTGCAGTCTGCTAACTGCAGAGGCCTTTTCACGAGCCTGGTTCTCACAGAGCACACTGGGGATTCAGCGCTTCAGGCACAAACCCAGCATAAGCTAACAGTAATTTCTCTCTAATGAAATAAGTTAACTTGTTCAGACACGGCTAAGAACGACTGGCACCCATCGTCAATAACCACTTTGGCAAATACATTGGAATACAATAGCATTTTATCAAAAATGAAGCTGGTATGAAATCTGTTTGGAAAGGCTGAATCCTTCTGAATTACTTATTGACTCTGCTTAGCTGCAGCTTTAAGCCATTACAAGTCACAGAAAATATAATAAAGGTCATATTTAAGAAGGAACCCAAGTGTTTTGTCTGCTGCTCTTTGCTACTAAAAGACAGGAGATAAAAGGTTTGATGAGAGATTCATTAGAGCATCAGAGCTGAACAAATCCTGGTATTTAACTCACTCGGAAACTGCAAACCTAACTGTAGCACGACACAAACGATGCACAGCTGAATACATCAGCAGGCGTAGGTCTCCTCTTGACCTGAGCGTCCCGGCTTGTGATGAGACCAAATGGAAAATCATATCACGTGTCAGCAGCTTTCAGCATGTCCTGCAACCAGGGTGCAACCCAATTAACGCAGCTGCAATGTTTGCACAGAGCGGGCGATACGATGAAGGAATCCCAGCTCTCGTCATTATCTCAGTGATAACCTCGTTGGAGGTGGGAACTTACAAGTAGCAACACAGCCGTGAAGTTCAGTGCGCCTTCACACATGCACGCAGGTTTCCATGAGTCTGAACAGTGCCTAAGGAAGCATGCATGGAGGGATGGATTGTGACAGGCGCTCTAATCCCTCTCTTTTCATTTCTGCTGCGTACTCTGGTTGCCACTTAAACATTCCAATTTGTTGGAAACTAAAAACTTTCAATAACTTTGAATTAACTCAGTCAGTCGAAACAAACCTGAACACGAAACACATTTCAGCTTGTGCCTGTCAGACCAGAGCTCAGCGGTGGAAACTGACAAAATCCAAACCGTATGCTCAAGTACTGCATTTAAGTCCAGCTTTGAGGTACTGGTACTTCAACTGAGTATTTCCAATTCTTGTTATTTTAGACTCCTACTCAAATATTGTGTTTTTTACTGCACTACATTTATGAAACACTATAGTCACTAGTTACTTTCCAGATTCAGATACACACAAAACATGTGATAAACTTATGTGCATTTCTTATCAATGAAAGTACTCACAGTACACACTCAGTTACATTACATTGCTGCATACACGTTCATCTTTTGATACTTACCAACCAACAGTAGCCTATGACAAAACATAACAATGACAGGTGGCACTATGAGTACTTTTACTAATTAAGTACTCTTAGCACATTATGCTAATAAGCACTTTTACTTCAATACAACTTTGATGCAGGACTTATATGGAATATTTCTGTTTTGTAGATTGGCTAAATACTTTGTCTAGTACTGGCTAAAACTCTGAAACAAAATATTATTTAGCAGTACTTACGTTTAAACGCTGTCTCTGTAGAAAATGTAGCTGTACCTCATGTTAGCTAACGTTCGCGGTAACGGCTCCAGCAGCCGAAGCACGTATGATGCGACGTCAGTGCGCAACGTAAGACGTTACTGTAGTTAATGACATTTAATGTATTTATTTCATTAGTATTTGATTACAATTTGAAGCCAGTTTTTTACCTGAATTCTTTGTACATTATCCTCTTTGTCAAAAAAAAAATAAAAATAAAAGACTGTGCGCGAACCAATTGAGGAGTAGGACTACGCAAAACCGTTAAATATTTGATAATGCGCAATACACGAACTATAGAACTGACCATGATTAACGAAAGCGTCTCTTTAACTACAAGAAAAAGGCGGAATTACTAAAGGTAAGGCAGACATTGTTTACCCAGCTGTCACATAGCAAGTCATCTTTTATATTAAACATTACATTGGAAGCGTAGAGCTAAAGTTTAGCTAGCTCTGTTCGTGCTAGCTAAATACGTAACATTAACTTACAAATTTTGAAAACATTCAGCAGGTTGTTACTTACTGTTGTTTTGAAGACATTTCCAGGTTCCTCAAAGTTTCCTCTAACATTATCCAGTTAGATGAAAAACTGCTCAGTTTGGTGCGGGAGAGGATGATTAAGCTAACTTACAGCACTTCCCACATTATAATTGTAAACGCACACCGGAAGTGACATGTCATGTCCTCCATTGTTTTGTGCAATACAAGAAGTACTTATTGTATATTTAAAAATATAATCGTAGAAAATAACCTTATCACAGATAATTGAACCTAATAAATTTTGGTCACACAAGGTGAGCAAGAAAGAAAGCAAATATTTTAACAAAGGACCTACGATGCTGGGTTTTCTGGAAATAAACTGACTTATTTTACTCTCCTCACTTGAAGAGAAGCAGAAGCTCTGATGAGATATATTGGTCATGTTTGATGGCATGTACACATCACTGTAGAAGAGTATCAGCAGGTACCTGATCTTAGAAACTTGCATATGGGCCCTGGTCATGAACTTCAAGCTGTTTCTGTAGGCCATCAGGTTAAAGGCAGTGAGGTCAGGTGTCATGTTCTGCTCAGCAGGTTCAGAGGGTCACCTGGTACTTTTTGTGCCTCTGGACATAGGAGGCTGTCACACAAAGAAAGCTCATCTGTGAACAGACATGTGCTACACACTGACCCCTGTAATGCAGACCTCCCACAAGAGCAGCTGCAATATTTTTCTGACAGGACTAGAGTCCGTGACTCACCTCTGACTAGAGACAGCAAAATAAAAAGTGAGATGCAATAGAGTAGCTCCTGTCCGTCACTTCTCTAACCAAGGAGCAGAGAGTATAGTTGTGATTTTCTTACACTGGGAGTGGTTGAGTCAAAGTTTTTGTTGACAGTGTTACAGACTTGATTGCGTGAATTTCCACTTTTCAGCAAGGTGTGTGGTGGAATCCCTTTGTTTCCTCTGCTTCATTTCTGTGGTTTCCAGTGGCCCGTCATACTTTCACATCAGCCCAGTTTGGATACTGAGAAAACCCCCAACCAAGCCGTAAACCCCCCAGGCCAGTAGAGGCCCCATACGGACCTGCCCGGGCATGCACCTGCCAAGCCCTGCCGTTCGCTGCTGCTCTGCTGCTCGTCTCGTCCCCTGCAGCAGATTCCCCCGGCATTCTGCCTCTGTGGAGGTCTCAGCGTCTGCTGCTCCCTCACTCGGTTGAGACACGTTGCTCGTGGCTTCCGAGAAGTGAGGCAAAGCAGGCAGGATCAGCATGGCACACATGTGGTCTGCATGCATGAGTCTGCGTGTGTGTCTGTTTGCACGATACGCCTCATAACCCCTCAGGGTTAAGACTCTCATTAGCACCTAGCCAAAAAGATATCCCTTTCATCTCATCTGTCCATACGCATCAAGTGAGGCACATCCTTTGCAAATAAAGACAAATAGGCTGGCAGATCCACAGCCTATAGTCTAAACATGCTATGTCCACCACAAAGTCCTATGTGGTTAGCTAATTGATTCCATCAGAAATCCTGTAATCACTGGTTAAACCAGCATGTCAGAGTGGTGGGCAGCCAGTCTCGCTGTCCTGAACAGAACCTGAAAATGTAGCAGAGGCTGGCACAGTGGTCTAAAAACAGAGATATCTCACTTGGGCAGGAGAGATTTTCCTTTGAATTAATTGACTGATGTTGTTGGGGAGCATGTGACAGTGCTGAGTTCAATCCAAGTTCTGAGCAGAGCATCATCCACTCTGGTCCATCCCATGACTGAGAGATTAATGGGCAGTAACCAAGCTCACAGACAGTGTAATTAAGGTCCTTAGTCACTCAGTCACCAGACAGAGTGAAGTCAGCAACACTTGAACTCAGTGATGTAGTTGGGATTGCGACTGGCAGATGAGCTAATGTGGCTGCCTTCGCTTGGGTACACCCAAGACAAGAACACAAATGGAGATTGATGAGCGCTATCAAATTACTAAGTGCATCGGAACATCAAATTGGGCAAAACAGCATTTAAGTTGGATATGAAAGAGAAGAGACTTATTTTTTCCTTGGGCATAGTGGTGTTTGAGTGTCTTGAGTAGTTTATGTAACTGTACTATCCTTGAGGAGCTGCGATCAGACAGGGTTTCATACTGAAACCTAAGACTTGTTTGTTGTGTATCAGTGTCAGTCAGGAAGCTCATGCCAACAACACAAGTGGCTGATGACGTGATCATCATATACAGTATTCCTTTAGAGCAGCTGTGAAAGCAAAACAACTCGGCCTCTCGTGTCTCAGTGTGGAAGCTCTGCTGGCAAAGCCTGATACCTGGGAGCCTGCTGCAACAATGCACACCTGAGATCAAAAACCGTGTATGGGAGGGGAGAAGGGTGCTGGGAGGTGGGGGCAGGGTTTAGAGATGCAGAAAGCAAAAGCGCACATGAGCTGTGAACCTATCTGAGGGGGGATTTTTTCCCTGTGACTTCAATGGCTTGACTTTTGTGTTGGGGTGGGGCACTGCGCTGCACTCATCTGTCAGAGTCAGTGGCTGCTGTGATTGGGTTGCGCCCTGCAGGGGTCCTGAGGTCATCCTGAGTGGCGCTCTGATCTGATCAGCATCAATTGTTCCCCCATGATCCCCTCATGGCCTCCAGCGCCACGTTGTCCGCCCAGACTCAGCCAAGTGCTGGAGTCTGCTCGACGCTGGTGAAGCTCTTCTCTGAAAACTGTGAATTGGCAGAACATCTTCACATCCATGACACTGTCAACACCCAAATCACACACATCCACTGTGAAGCCCGCATCTCTGTGCAGAAACATGCATGTTTCTTCAAGTGATATGTTTAATGCCCACAGATAAATAAACAAGAAATATGAGGCCGACATCCTCCAATAAATGCATGACCTTCCGGGTGAAACTGTACAGTTTTGTTTGAGCTTGTCATACAAAAAGCATGTTAAAACAAGGGCATGGAAAACACGTTTTCTCCCTCTCTCCTTCTTTTATTTCAAGAGAGATAGAAAGCAATTAAAATTAATTACCTGAATGAAACTATAATGGTTTCTGGCATCACAAGCTGATCTTAGCTGTCTCACTGTGGTGATTAATCCCTGTTTAGGCACATCTGCAAGGGCCTTCTGGTGAGGCACAGAGCTTCAGATATGCTGTTTTCATCCATCACCAACAAGTTCAGCTGTACATGCTGTTGTTCTCAACAAATCAACTACAGAGGAAAACCGCAAATGAGTGATTGGGCTGCAGAGGCAGGTGTTTTCAGAGATTTGAAACTGTGTGAGGGGGCTTTTCCCAGTCTAAGCAGACAGGTTCTTGTATGTTATCTGTTCGATCAGCAGATCTGTGTGTACTAACAAGTGGGAACACTTTGAAAAGTCAGGACTAATAGCTTGCATCCCTGCCCTGAAGTGGGCCTGTTGGCCTCCCCCTCCTGGTGGAAAAACAAGACAAAATAAACAGGAGCTCTTAGTATAAACTATATTAAGCAGATGAGTCAATAAAACACTCAAGCATGAATCACTGTACTGTCACAGAGCTACGCTGCTCTCCTCGTGGAGCAGGTTGCCTTTCACAAAGGCCTCCCTGGCAGGTCAGCATGGTTTCTATTGAGTTCAGGGAGGGCACGCATTTGTACTGCGAGGCAAAACGCTTCACTTCCCACATCCTGTAAAACTGTAAAGGCATCAGGGCTGAGTGTCATTTGTTTCTTTCCAGGTGCAGATACGGTACAATACAAAAAATAAGAAGAAGAACAGAAGCTCTCAAATGTTAGCTGTTGTCTAAGCACGAGCAGCTGTACAGGACTGTTAATCACTGAATATCTTGCCATTCCAGTGTTAGCTTCTCATGCTTGATGATTTTTTTGTGCTACAGACACTTTTGTCAGTACCAAAAAAGTGTTGAGGTTCACTGTAAACTCATATAAGTTGTTTTCAGTAGAACCTGAATTTAACCTGTTTTTATCCATTAACATTGCGGTGATATCCTGTTTGGTGATAATCCTCTTTGATCATGTTGCAGTTCTTTTTGTTCCTAATCCTCCTGAGTTTATGTCCAGCACATCTCGCTTAATCACGCTTTCTCTCTCCGTGTGCCACAGGTCCCTGGCCCTCGGGCAGCAGTACTCGTCTCTGGGCTCCCAACCCATCCTGTGTGGCTCTATCCCCGGCCTGGTGCCCAAGCAGCTGCGTTTCTGTCGCAACTACATAGAGATCATGCCCAGCGTTGCTGAAGGCGTCAAGCTGGGGATCCAGGAGTGCCAGCACCAGTTCAGGGGCCGCCGATGGAACTGTACCACCATCAAGGACAACCTGGCCATCTTCGGCCCCGTGCTGGATAAAGGTAAATTATTCACAAGTGCTTGTTCAGGAAAAGCCTGCAGTGAATCTTTATTGCTGTTTTTATGATGCACATGTGTACCTGAGGCTCAGGGTACAAAATAAATGATGATCTAAATGAACTAGTAGCTGAGGCTACTGCAAGCTGTTACAAAACATAGCATTTAACAGTTTCAAGCCTAAGGCTCAGCACTGCCTGTTCTCTGGGCTTTTGCTGACAAACGACTAACTGGGGCAATTACAATAATATACACCTTTCCTGGCTGCTGTGAGAAATGAGTGCAGGTACAGGCACTGACACATTATTCGACTTCCATCCATCTTTACCCTCAATATCACATTTGTCTTCAGAGTCAGCGACTTTGTTTCGGTTTTCCCGACCGTGTTTACACTCCCCGACATGAAAGAGGGTCAGCGTGGCAAATCTATCAACGAAACCTGACAAGTACAGCAGATACACTGGAGACATCCATCACGCGCATCACACGCAGAATGCTAATTGTAAGATATTTCCGCGTTAGCTGTGTCCTTTAAACGATCCCACGAACCCCGACAATGTGGAACAACAGGCACAGGTGTCCTGCTTCAGGCCTTGCAGCCCCTAATTATAAAGGTAGAAGTTTGTGTGTTGCGAGTGAGGCTGCTGATTGGAAATGAATTACCCTGTATGTCAGAGGGGAAGGAATCTGGGCAGAAATGGGCAGTGTGAGCAGTCCAAGCTCCTCAGTCAAATAAAAGGGAGAGGGGAGGCCAAATGAGATTACAGGCAATAGAAAAGGGCCGGGGGGCTCTGCTCAACCCCTACTGTGCATGAAGACCAGTGCGCGCCTCACACAGTCCAGCTCCCACGGACGCCCCATTCACACGCCCTTTTGACTCTGTCATGAAAACAGGCTGAAAGGGGATCTCTCCAAACCTAGCCCGGGGTGTGCACTTTGGGACAGGGAAGCAAAGGAAGGAAGGAAGGAAGGAAGGAAGGAAGGAAGGAAGGAAGGAAGGAAGGAGGGAAGGAAGAAGAGCAGCTCACTTTGGGAGTGATGAATGGAAAAGTTCGAGGTAGCGAAGGGAGAGCTACCAGCCACCAGCTTCAGCCACCTTGAGCTGCGTGTTGGCCATGGTGGTGCTGTTGGTGGATGCCTGGAGGAAGTGGGGGGTGGAGGTCCTGTGGTGGGTGGTGGTGTATGGGATTTCAGCTCAGGGTGTTGGCAGAGGGGTGGCTGGAGAGAGAGGAGGGGGGGTTAGGGAGTTTAGGGAATGCCAGCTCCGGGCAGAGCGGGGCTGTGGGGGCGCGAGTCGCTGGGCCCTTTGTGTGGATAATACAGTGTGACACAAGGGAAACAAAGGCGGATTGATGGGCCCAGCAGGTAGCAGGGGCAGCGCTAGCCTTGGCTAACAGCCAGAGCTCCAGGGGCCCGGGGCTCACAGGCCCCTGTTGTGGAGGGCCCAGCTAGGCTTGCCAGGGTGAGCAGGGATGCCGAACCTGAGGACTGTGTGTCATCCAATCATGCAAGGTTTCACTGGGGATTTAGACCAAAACTGTATCCCTTTCACCGGCAATGACGCTGAAAATACAGTATTTCTGTATTACACAAGATTTTTAGATTCAGGAAGATACATCTAATCTAAAATAAGAGTTTGCATTTTTATTTCCAAACATTACTGAACATAGTTGTGATTTTACTGTATTTTGGTATCTGCATTACATTTTCACAATAAAAGAGCTGAACATTATGAGCAGGCATGCTGTCAGAAATGTCAGAAATACAGACACATCAAAAAAAATTCAGCTTCAGTGATTTTCATGAAACAGCACAAATATTGACCCCTGTGGCATCAAATTAACCACGAAAATAAAAATGTCTTTTTGTCTGCAGACACATTCAGACGAGCCTCCAGGCAAACATCAGCTTGTGGCTTGTGAAGTATTCTGATTGGGTCCTCAAAGCCTCATTGGCGCTTGAATTGCTGAGGAATTTCTGGCTTCAGTAGCCATTGTGGTTTACGAAATGCGGATTTCATTCTCTGCTCGTGTTTGTACAAATTTCCAAAATTCAGATCACGGAATCGTGCGTTTCATAAACTCGGGCCTCTCAGTCCTCCTCAGTGCTGAGGACCCCTTACCTCTGGGTGTGTTTTTCTATGTCTGTTACAGAGCTAGTGGAGTGTAATGGGTGAGCCGCAGTAAGTGTGCTGTGATTGTGAAACAATGGTGTCTGGTTACATAATAAGCTGTTGCCTTCAAAGGAGGCGTAACTCCATCCCTCAGCGTAAAAAAGAAACAGGCCGACACACTGCTAGGTTTCACCAGAGGGCCTTGGGCTCTGAACAGGGACGGATGGGTGGGGGTGGGGGGGTGGATGGGAGGGTGGGGGGTGACAACATTCCTGAAACACTATCCAGATGCAAAGCAGCACACCTCAGGGATGACAGGAGGTCAGTGAGACCCCGCTGAGCGTTAGGCCCTCCTGACACAGCCACAATGGGCTGATGGCACTGCAGGGACTCTGCTTTTAGGCTCCTCCGTGTGTCCGGTAGCGTGCGCTTCCTCATCCTGACATGATCTCATGCTAAACTCTGTGAACCAGGTTTACATATTGAGGACTGGACTCGTCTTCTGACGGCTTCTTGTTTTTCACAGTGGCGAATGCCGGCACTTCTCAAAGATGAAATGTTGTGTTAAAAGGTTATTGCCTGGAGGTCTCCCTTTCAATACCTCTGTCTGGATGTTGGCAGTCGTAAAGATTGCCTTGTCAATGTTTAACACAAGATTGTCTGTCTTCATCTGTCTCTCTCAGCAACCAGAGAGTCAGCGTTCGTCCACGCCATCGCGTCTGCAGGCGTGGCGTTCGCAGTGACGCGCTCCTGCGCTGAGGGCACGTCCACCATGTGCGGCTGTGACTCCCACCACAAGGGACCTCCCGGGGAGGGCTGGAAGTGGGGCGGCTGCAGTGAGGACGCAGAGTTTGGGGTGCTGGTATCCAGGGAGTTCGCCGACGCCAGAGAGAACCGTCCGGACGCTCGCTCGGCGATGAACCGACACAACAACGAGGCTGGACGCACGGTAAACACATTTAGACACACATGAGGGACATGTGCAGGGATGTGCTGACAGGTTGATTGTCTTTCCAAAACCACGGCTTTAATCTGCTGCTGTGGCAGCCTCCTGATGTCAACCTGATGTTCACCGTTAGTCATCTGGGATCAATGAAGAGCCAGAAGAGCTGCATCCACTGATCTACTGTCCAAAGTATCACGTATGTGTAGCATTAAGATTTGCCACTGGTAACTACAGGGCCGAGCACAAACCATGAAACAGAGGGGGCGGGGGCGTCCACATACTTTTGGCCAGGTAGTGTAGAAATTGATTACCACATGACTAAACTGATCAGGCAGCAGCTGTTTGATAGTTACAAGCTGCACCGAACATCTGCAGGCCCGCCTCTGTGGGAGAGAAACAGCCTCCATTGTTGAGCACATTTTGTCCTGTCGAGCGCTGCAATACATCACATTAATTAGCCAACCTGAGCACACACCGTACTATCAATCAGAGCAAAATGGGAAACTTGAAACCGAGATGCAGTAAACAATGGACAATGATCTGACTGTCTTGCGAGAGGCTTTATCCTGGAGACATCGCTGTTTGGGATTCTTAATTGTTCATGTGGGGGCTTGGGATTCGGCATTTGACTTGTCCGCACATTTCTGAGTTTCCACTTTAAAATGAGTACTTGACTTTGAATGACTGGTTAATTACTGATCTAAGCAATGCCTCCCCTCCCGCCTTGCCCCCACGCCTCGCCTTTCATGCCTTGCACCCCAATGAAAAATTCCCTGCCAGTCAAATAACCTGCGTGAGTTGAAGGGGAAAAGAAGGAAATCAGCTCCGACTTAAAACATCACTGGCTGCTGTCACTGCGTGGAGAAAACAGGCTCCCCGGCTGCTCGCTGAGGGGCAAATACAGGGACCACACGGCAACAAGACATCCCTTTGATCTGAGCGCACGGGAGCGGCTGGGGGGGCGCGCAGGAGCTAACTGAACAGCAGCGCCATCAGAGCCTCCTCTCTCCTCCACCTGGCCCTCTCACGCTCCAGTATTTAGCCCCGAGGGCCTCTGGGACTTGACGTTGGCATGACAAGCTCCATGGTGTGATGTCACCAGTCCATCCACCCCTAAATCTGCACTCTCCCCCCTCCTCACCCAGAGGTGCCCCAGCCACCTGCCTTCCGCCCCAGCTGGGGGAATTCTGCGGCTAAATATAGCTGTTGAATTAATGCACAACAAAATCAAAACACAAAGGTAAAACATGCCCCGCGGCAGCACACTCACGAGGTGAGCCAATGACTTCAGAGAGGCTGCAGCAGCTCCGAGCCTCTGTACTTCACAGCTGCATGACACTTAAATAAATTGCAGCCAGTGGCATATTGTTTTTCTTGGCCTGCTCTGCGAGTCTTTAGTGGTTTTGTTAGTCGGCATTACTGAATTTCCTGTAAATTTCTGACCGTAAAATTCCAGCAGACCTCGCTTGGTGGTGACTGACTTGGCTGCCTCGTAAGCGCCGAGTCATCAAATTAAGGCCATTTTAGTTAATGACACTTTAAAGGAATGCTCCACCCAAAAGTGGCATCAAAGTCTCTCCACCTGTCGGCCCTGACAGGCGGCTTTGAAACGCTTGTCACTTGACTTTTCCTGGTGGATGACAGTGTGAGTCAGACTGAATTCACAAAGTGTGCAGACGGGGAATCATCTTGAAAATGATGGATGCTTGACAGGCTGAGAAAGAGCTGCTTTGTTAGTTTATATCAGATATTTATTCCTACGCAGGATGGAAAAGTATAGAATCTCTGTCTGAGTCTCTGTTTACTACAATCTAAAATCCAGCTTTTTCTAAAAAATGATTTGCTCATACACTCAGAGTGTTTCTCATGGCAGCCTCCATGTCACATCAGCTCTGTGCAGGGGGGGGGGGGGAGGCCAGAGCCATGTCCGACCAAACACACACTCCTGGCGTCATTCCAAATCCGGACATCCGCGACCAAAGATTAATCTCGTCTGAGCGTTAGCGAGTTACGCAGTGATGCGGTTATCAGAGAAAACACAGACACAGTGAATAAACAAGCCTGCACACACGCCTTGAAATTTCCCTTTTTCAACTCTTTCTGGAGGCTAAAAATATGGAGGGAGCAGTAATATGATATCATTTATTCAGTATTTTAGGAGAGAATAATCTGTAGGTAGCAGCGGTTCGTTTACTTCCTGTGTGGTCAGAGATGTTTGGCGGTGGGACAGCCTGTTGGTGAAAGAAGTGTTCCAGCGGCTGGCTCGACAGTCCCGAAAATAAAGGCAGATCTATGGGAAAAGAACAGTCAGAATGTACATAATAAACATCAGCTGTTTGTGCTCACATGTTAAATATGGTCTGAAAAGTCTACAGAGAAGTCTGGAAGTATGAGTCTCTCAGGAGCAGAAAAGAATCAGTTTGACAGTTTTTAAATCAGTGAAGTTCAGAGGCGACACTGGCTTCAAACACCCCTGCAGAGTGAACTCAAACGTGTGTTCTGTGTTTCTCAGACCATCCTGGACCACATGCACCTGCGCTGTAAGTGCCACGGCCTGTCGGGAAGCTGCGAGGTGAAGACGTGCTGGTGGGCGCAGCCAGACTTCCGCATGCTGGGCGACTACCTGAAGGACAAGTACGACAGCGCCTCAGAGATGGTGGTGGAGAAGCACCGCGAGTCGCGGGGCTGGGTGGAGACACTGCGGGTCAAGTACAACTTCTTCAAGCACCCCACGGAGCGCGACCTGGTCTACTACGAGGGCTCGCCCAACTTCTGCGAGCCCAACCCGGAGACCGGCTCCTTCGGGACGCGCGACCGAGCCTGCAACGTGTCGTCGCACGGCATCGAGGGCTGCGACCTGCTGTGCTGCGGCCGCGGCCACAACACCCGGACTGAGAAACGCAAAGAGAAGTGCCACTGCATCTTCCACTGGTGCTGCTACGTCAGCTGTCAGGAGTGCGTGCGCGTCTACGACGTGCACACGTGCAAGTGAGAGAGGCTTTGGGACAAAACTGCCGGACTACAAGTGCTGCCCGCCCGCCCGCTCTTCACCCGCCCTTCACCCCCTGCACGACCGCCCTGCTTCCCCACACAGAAACACACACTCTGCACACACACACTCAGCCCTAATGGCTAATGGCACATCAGTGACGGATACTTCTACACCTTCTTTTGTAAAAACCCGCTCTAGAATCTGTTTTCCACACCACTGCACCCATTTCCATGATAACCACCAAGTGTTGACCTCCTCATGGGAAGAAGCTAGAGTTGTGCCCCTCTCCCCCGGTTCCTCCCCTGCAGCATTGGGCCCCTCCCCTCCCCTTGTCTTTATTTATTTCCCCCTCCATGCCAACGCGACGTTCGTGGCATGTACAGTAACACTTTGTACCTGTGAGATTAATGCAGTAAAGGAAAAAAAAAAAAACTCTCTTTGCTTTTGAATAAAAAGCATCTTCTAACTAACACCTCACTCCTCCGGCCCGTCTGGCCAGTTTACCTTTTGTTTGTTTTTTTTAAACTAAACCAACCTCTACACCGTCACTCAGCGGTACGTGACACTGAACACGTCGGCAGCCCCAGGAAACATCACTTTGTAACTACTGAACTGAACTGAGAACAGCAGGCAGGTGTTGGAAGTGTCCTGTCTTTTGACTACTGAGCTGATGAAATCCTCAGTGTTGCTACTCGCCGCTGACTGACTCTGGAAGATATACGCTACAGTCTGATTTTATAGCCCCGCATTTCTGAAATATTACCATTGGGCTGGGACTGGAGGTATGCAGCATGTGTGTGAACAAGCATGCTCATTCCACTAACTAACAACCCGACACATGTATATGTATGCACTATTCAGTTACTCCAGGTGGTAAACATTCGAGCATTGTTTGTGCGAGCAAGTCCTTCGTCCCTGCGAGCTAGCAGTTCTCACGAATGACGACTTTGTTCCTGCATTCGGGCACGATCGACCTGTAAATTGCTCATGATTTCCGTAAGCGTGATGCAACGCAGTCGTACATTATTGAGCGGAGGGAGTGCTGTGAACCGGAGAGAGATAGCGCCAGTGGAGGATAATTTACGGCTGTTTCATTTAGAAATGTATGCATCGAACTGGAGTCGAGCTTTAGCATGCTTAATGTTGAGTCCGGTCTTTTGAGCAGATCATTGGGAGATCTTTGTATCTAACTCTTCACGCGTTCATCAGGTCCGTCTTAGAGACTTTTGTCTGGAATCCTTCTTTTATCGCTGTGAGGAAAAAGGGGGACATGTGACGACACGTGGAGACCAGAGCGAACAGAAGCTTCTGCTTCCTCATCCTCTTCCTCCTCTCCGTGTTTTCCCTCAGTTGGACTGTTGAGGTTTTTAAGAAGCCTGAATCATGCATTTACTTGTCAGTACACCCCAAAACTGCTTGGTTGTTTGGTTTTGGAGATATTGGAAGAACAATGTGCTGTGATTTACTCAAAATATGTTATTGAGAGGCATCGGGTGTTTGGCCCGCTTGACGCTGACTTGTAATTTTTAACAAAAGGAGATGATTTTAAGGTCCCGGAGGAAAAATGGTTGTGATCTTTGGGTGCAGAGAAAAGACTTCCACTTCATGTTCGTGACTTCTGATTCCCAGAACGTTCAGGCTGGGAATCGTCACCGGGAGCGCAGTGATTTATGTGTGCAAGATGTGGATGTGTGCGCGCGCATGACGGCTGCCAGTGACAAACACGAGTGAATGGAAAAACGGATGGATGGATGGATGGATGGGTGGATGGATGGCAGGCTGGCTCTTCACAGTGGTGGAACAAGCTGAGAGAGGTTTCCACATAACATGTTCTGACAGTCCCACCTGCTTCCTATTAATTATACTCAGCAGCAGAAGTACCCAGTAGTGTATAGGCTGTCCTCTTTGTGACATAGCTTAGCTTTCGTGTCATCTTCTACGCAGCCCTCCCTACCTGGGCCCACCTTTCTGTGTTCAGTTCCCTCCAACCCCTGACCCCCACCCCCCCACCCCCGCTATATCCAAAGTTTTGTACAAATGTTTCAAAGTGAATAATTCCCTTTTTATTTTATAATCGTAAATGTTATGTTTTTATAAATATTATTTATTATACAATGTATATATCTGTATGACTGAACTAAGATTATATATTTGAAGAACAAAACTGTCTCGTGCTTTTTGCTTCACTGACGCAGGTACACTCACATGAATGACCCCTCCTCTGAGGTTACGGCTGTCCAGACTGTTGCAGAAAGAAGACAAACAGTATTAGAAGGAAGCATTTCCAGGACATTTTTGTTATTGTCAGCAAACCCCAAGAAAAGACCAAAACCAGCACTGATAAATCCACTGTTATCCAGAAGCGCTCGTCACTGAGCCACATGTTGCGCCGGGCGACATCTTCCTTCATTACCATGAGCTCACTGTAATTTCTCCTCAGTCAATGCCACGAGCGCCATCCTGCTGCCAGAAAGACTCATTAAATCACTCAGTGTGTATTAATCCGCTGCTGGAAATAGTCCCCAACAAATGCAGTTTAGTGCTGTCTGAGCAGCATTAATGAGCCTTTGTAGAAAACCTGACGTGTGTTCAGGGACAGAGCGACACGCTTTTGGTCTCTTCATGGGATTTATTAGCAATAAGAAAATAAAATTTGCCTTCAAAACAGCTGTTGGAAAATGAAGCATGAATACATAAGATTAATCATCAAAAACATACAAGACATGCTAAATAACAGCAGATGAGATCCATTTTTCACTTGACCCACTTTTATTGTAATAACGTAGTAATAAAGGGATGAACGTCCATAAATCTTCATCATCACAAACAGAAAGGAGAGCAGCTCGTCATTCCTATCTCTGATTTAACTCGTGTTGTAGCAACAGAATCCCACGTGCAGCGTGGTCGTGAGGGAGGCTTGTTTTTTACTTTCTAATTATATTCTGATTAGCTGCACAGTAGCCCACACACGCTGCAGCGGCTGCTTCATAAACGGCTGACTGCGTTCTCTCGTCGAGCTGCGCTGCGATTGCACAACATCGATGCTGTGGAGGTTAACCGCAAACGTCTAAGTAGGTTCATTTCATTATGAGATGCCACATTTTTCCATAATTAGGAGATAATTACGCCACATCATAATCATAAGACAGTTCCTTCTGATTTCAACATGCCGTAATTATGAGGAGAACATCTGATAATGAAAACACGTGGTGGGACTGCGGTAAACAGGTTTTTGGACGAACTGGACACCCCAACGTCTGCACTGAAGCACATCTTTACGAGCCCCCCGGCCTGAGGTCAGTCATAATGTTTGGTGGTCATTCGTCTCATTAATTCCACAGTTTCTTGTTAGTAATAGAATTAATTTATTCAAAACATAAAAAGGTCAGAAAAAGGCAAGTACACAACATAATAAGAGCAGAGTGAGATCTTTAAGGAGGCACCACGTCCTGGAATGATCAGATCAGGCCGATGTGAAGCAGCAGCGGTGTGACTAGTGTTCGTGCATGCACATCTACGGATCTTTGCCTCTTTTCTATACAAAATCCCAGTGGAGTGCTGGGGGCATCACAGAGATTACAGTCTTCAGGAAATGCAGTATACACAGATACAACAAACACCGCTCAGGTCTCTTATTTTACATGTTCGCGTGGCACTGAAGAAGAGGAGGAGGAGGAGGAGGAGGAGGCTGCCTGCAGTGCAGAGAGAAGCGCTCAGAGCTTCAGGGATGGAAGCGAAGGATGCAGAGGGAGAGATGGAAACTATCTCTCGCTCGCTTCCTCCTGCCAGCCTCTTTCAGGCTTCCGTTCCTCAGCAACTGAGTGAAGAGAGACAAATAAAAGTGAGAAGAGACAGGCAGGCAGAGGAGGCGTGCTGCCACAAGAGAGCACCTGTCTGGTCGACCTATTTTTAGGAACGCCGCGCGCTAACTATACCGTAAGTCTCCGAGGCAGCGATGTTGAAGTTGAGAAGCTGTTCAGGCTTTTGTTGTTCGTCAGCCTGGGCAGCCTCTCCTCGCGGGTTTCACGCAGCAGGATTAGCAAGTTAGCCAGATAACTTTCAAAAGAGGACTGCTCTCTGAAACTTTGCCATTATCAACATGTGAGAAGAAGCACGTTCGCAATAATTTACTGTTTAACAGACTGAGATCAGAGCCGCTGGGATCAGGAGGAAGGCCACACGGGAGTCTGAGCGTGTGGACATCCGCATCTAACCCGCAGAGCGTCCACAGCTTCACTCTGTTTGAACAGTTTAACAAATCACATCCTGCATTTTAAAAGGTGCACGCACAGCTGAGCGGGAGAAGATCTTCACAGCAGAACACACAGAGCCAGAGATGTCAGGGATGAAAACACAATTAAAGGACGAGTTCAACATTTTGGGAAATGTTTACTTTCTTAGCAGCTGGTGAGCGTAGCTTAGCATAAAAATGGAAAGAGGGAGAAACAGCTGGCCTGACTGCCTGAAGGTAAACAAACCTGCACCTCTGAAGCTCACTGATTAACACGTTTTATCATGTTGCTTTAATCCGGGCAGAGCAGAGACGACACGTCGGTGTTACGGGTTTTAGACTCCATCACACACACACCTTGTCAGTCTCACACTGCATGAGGGTGGTATTCATCTCCTCATCAAACACTTGACAAGAAAGCAGATAAATGTGTCTTTGGTGTGACTTTTAATATTCATTTATGTTTTCAAGCCGAACACGTTTTAATCCGGCTGTTCCTCTGTGGTTGGACATCACTTCTATATCATGTCAGAAACTGTACTTTGAGTGCATTGATAGTTTACAGCTTTCTACACTTTCTCGCCTCGTCCCTCACAGGAAACGTGACCATGTAGCCTGATGCAGGCGCTGCGGTCTTACCGTTGAAGGACGCCTCTTTTCACACGTGTCTCCTCTGAGTCTAGATAGCCACAAACTTATCAGAACCCAGTCTGCAGGGAGAAAGACAGAACAAGCTTTATTAACACACCTGACACGACGATCAGCAGGCAAACATGCTAAATTAAGAGAGTGACGTGTCAACAGGAACAGAACACTTACGCTCCTTCATCCTTCAGGAGACTCAGGAACTTGCTGACTCTGTAGCCAGGATCCATCTACACAGACACATTACTCTTAGTGCACACATGCATATACAGCAATAACTTCACGTTTAAAAATGGGTAAAACCACCGATTCTACAAAGTCTGGACGCTGTGGAAAACAGAAATAAGACAGAACGTGATCATTTTCTAATCCTGTTTTGACATAAACTAAATTGAAAACAGCACAAAGTCAATATGTTTAATGCTTTTCCTCATCAGCTTCATTCATTTTTGTAAATATCTGCTTATTCTGAATCTGATGCAGTGACTGGGAAAGATGTGGAACGCTCCAAAAACACCTATTTGGATCATTCCACAGGTAAACAGGTTGATTGGTAACAGGTGATAGTGTCATGATTGGGTATGAAAGGGGCTTCCTGGAAAGGCTCAGTTGTTCACAACGAGGATGGAGCAAGGTTGGACACATGATTGGATAAAGGAGATTACTGCATGGACTCAGGTTGACACAGTTGGTTTCATTTGAAGCTCAGAAGCAAGGCGGCCCGTCCTGGAGCTCACACTTCAGCTCCGACAACCAGGACGGAGGAGAAGGGGAGGGGGAGAGGAAGTAAAATTAATGGCAGCCTCTGCAGTAACTTACAGTATGTCTGGAATCGCCTGTAGCTACTGGAGTTAAGACTTGAGAGCAGTCAGGAACGTTGGAATGGGAGGAAAAAAGATAAGTACGAATGTGTGAACGCAGCTCTGCGGCTGCTCGCAGCATGTCTCGGCAAACACGCGTTCATACTTCAGGCTTTGGATGGGGGGTGCGGGGGGGTGCAGAACATGGCTGCATTTGTGCATACCACAGCAATTACACAGCATCCAGCCTCAACAAACAGGCAGCACACATCATCAACATACCACAGACACACAGTCAGGGGGAGAAACTTAACAGCCAACATTTGGATTTAGGTCAATTTCTGCTGCTGTTTGCTGCAAGAAACAGAAGATTGTTCTGTCAGGAGCAGTGAAGAAGAAGCAGCTGTGAAACTAACACATCACCCATACGGCCCAAATGTACTGCAACAGGAACCAAAGTCACACCTGACAAGTCAAGCTTTAAAGAGGACTAGTGGTCAATCAAAGTGCACCATGTTTTCTCCTTTTAGAAAAGACAAAAACTGACTCCAGACAAGCAAATATGAGTCTTTGCAGTAATGCCGGTTGGCTATCATTAAGTCAAATGACGCGCTCTCTGTCATTAGCTTCATCCGCTCTCTGTATTCATGCTAACTGGGCTTTTCCAGCCGCAGAGGATCACCCCCACAGCTGAAACGAAGCCTGCGAGGGACAAAGCAGAGAAAGGCAGATCGGGAGGACGGGTCCACGCTGCATGGATAAAGATGCTTTTTACGCTTCCAGCACAAATTATGCTCTGGTACACCCATTTTATAAAGGCAGAGAGGTGCAGAATATCATTGATGGTAATTTAAAATAGCTCTGTAGTATATCGTCTTAACTGCTCAACTACACTCCCCACACGACTTCCTCTTTCCAAATTTCTCAGATTTGACAAAAACTCTTTTGTACATCTTCAGACCCGTCACATTAAAAACATCTAAGTTTTACAGCAAGAGTCATTCAATCTCTGTTGAATCGCCACAAATAATTAGAGTACGGAGCTAAATAGCATCAAGCTAATATCCTCAGCGAGCGTGCTACGCAGAGGTTTTTCAATAACCTGAGGAAATGATGAACAATCATGAGAAGAAAATGCCAGGAGGAGTAAATAAGGCTGCAAAAAGTCAGTAAAAGAGCCTCAGAGAGCTAGCTGAGATTGATGCTAACGTGTTAGCCATTAGCTCACCAGCAACAAGAGTCCCTAAACCAGAGAGCTAAGTCTGAGTGGAGCATGCAAAATGAGACAGTGTTGGAGTTTAGTTGTGACCACTGGAGTGATGCATCGATGTCAGGTGTGTGTGCATGCAGGTGAAAAAGGAAAGCATGAAAAAACGGATAAAATGAAAGCCTCCACCAGCGTTTATGCTCCCACTGAAGTCACTGAGAACGCTGCATGTGAGGAAGTGACGGCTGACCGATGCTGACTCTCTGCAGTCTCTCCAGTCAAACTGATGACTGCGGTGCTCTGACAGGGTCAAGGCCTCTACAAGGCTTTGCACGTAAATCATCTGGGTACAGGACAATCAGAAATAAGTGCACCAATTTCAACAGGGACGATTAGAAAAGTGCAAAAAAAAAAAAAAAAAAACCCACAAAGCTCCTGAAGGCTTTTGAAGAGGTGGGTCGTCTTTGTACCTGCTGCGCTTATCTACATACGTACAAGTGATGTGTTGAAAGGAAGCCAAGAATCTGCTACAAGCCGATTATCTGTGTTTTCATTTCAACAGTTGGGTGGGTTTAACGTACACATACATGTTTTTCTAACCTGCCATATGTGTAGGTTCCTCTGATGACTGAGCTTAATTGAATTTGCTCTAAATTGTAGGTACATCGAAACCACAAAGTGCGTATGATTGTTGTTACGAGGAGCTTCCATCTGATCCAGAACACGTGAGCGTTACTTGGAAAGCGTCGCAGAACATGGTTTCATAACTATGAATGTACTGCGTCTCAGCCGTTTGGAGACTGGTCTGTGAACTAGAAGCGTACTGGATCCTTCAGCTCAACAAATCATCGGCAAAGCCACGCAGTTTTTCATTCCAGCTAATGGATGACAGCTCTTTGTGACGGAGACAGATTCTGTTGACTGTTGAGAATGCCGGCCAGATGTCGAGGAAGAGGAGGGACAGGGTGCTCAAGCTCAGACCGCACTATTAGAAAAACAATAACACACAGGCTGAGCCAGTTTGAGGTTTGTGTTCCACAATAAAAAATGTGAAGTGTTGAGTGAGTTACTGAAAGACAAGTTTTCCTCGGCCTTCAAATGTTAGCCTCACGCACGCCTGCCCGACCTTTCTGACATCTGACACCACGTGGAGTTGCATCAGCGTTATGTTAACCACGACTGCATCTTATAGCCAGAAAAAATGTGAAGATTTCTGACGTCAGGTGGAAACAAGGCTAAGAGGCTACAGCCAGGCTAGCGGCTGTTAGCATTCGGCCGGTCAGCATGCTAACAGGCTCACACTGACGATGCTAACACGCTGACGTTTAGCACATTTGATGTTTACCTTGTTTACCACCTTTAGTTTAGCACGTTAGCATGCTAAGATTTGCTAATCAGCCGCAAAATGCAGCAGCAGAGGATGATGGGAGTCTTATTAGCTGTGCAGACATTTGGTCATAAACACTGCAAATCTCTTTTTACTGGCTTCTGTTTTTAATTTTCCCTTAATTGTATTTTATTTTTATTTTTATATTCTCTTCTAATCTTTCTTTCTTTTCTTTCTTTCTATGATTTTAATGTATCTTTATGCTTCTGTAAAGCACTTTGAATTGCCTAGTGTATGAATTGTGCTATACAAATAAATTTACCTTGCCTTACAAACCAAACTCTGACGGGAACGTGAATGTATGTATGTTCTCCATTTCACAGCGATCCATCCCATAGTTGCTGAGACATTTCAGTCTGGACCAAAGCAGTTGACGGACCGACATACCGACAGCTAGCATTCTGTTAACACGGCTAAAAAAACGTGAACGCAAAGAGCGAGTCCTCTCACCTGCACGGACATCTCAATCAGCATGAGCAGCTTTTTTATGCCGATCCACAGACTTTGGCCCTTCACGGCTTTGGCTATGCTGGCTCGCTCCACGTCCTGGAAACTGCCCAGCAGCTGTGGGGAGGAGAGGAAGGATGGAGAGCACTCAGCGAGGGTCTGAACAGAACATCTTTAACACCTTCACTGACAGAGGAAAGGTCAGTCTGAAAACAGCGATTTAGAGTTAGACTTAAGTGCTGATCAGGTGGCAAAGTCTTCCTTCCTGAGGCTGATATACTGTGTGTAAGGGTGTGTGTGTGTGTGTGTGTGTGTGTGTGTGTGTGTGTGTGTGTGTGTGTGTGTGTGTGTGTGTGTGTGTGTGTGTGTGTGCATGTTACCTCCAGGGCCTCGACCAGCTGCTCTCCCCTCGAGATGTTGGGAATGTGGATGGTTGTGCTGAAAGCGTCCAGCATCTCCATTTCCTGCAGGACGTCCTTACGACTCGTGGTGCCGATGATCAGCAGCTTACGGCCCTGAAAGAGGCGCAGACTTCAGACTCTAACCGGCTCACTCAACCAATCGTTTGCTCATATTCTCCTTCAGAGCCACAGGGGAGTCACAGCTCCGGCTGACGACGAGGAGATTAAACATTATGACTGTCGCCTGATTATGAACAGAGACATCTCTATGAGCTGCATGCTGCTCTTATCTGTGCGATGTAAATTCTGCTGAAGGTTTGGGACTGATATCTGGTCAAAATACTGTTAACAGCTTTAAGAAAAGCCTTGAGAAGCCTCTGCTCAGGAACAATGGACAGAGATAACAGAGGAAATCCACATGATGGAAAAACTGACACTTGGACTGCAGGAAGCACAGATGGAAGAAAATGGACATTACTCAGAAGCCAGAACAGCGAAGACGACCGCGATAGAGCTTAGCTGATCAAACTGAATGGATGTATTTTGGTTTTTTCTTGTTTTTTTATGTTAATAAATGTTAAAATCATGGGTAGAAATGGAGATTGGGCCACATGGATGGTGGATTTTCCATGTTCATTTGAAGGCACAGACACACCGTGTCAGACTGTTCGATGTTAGTTTGGAGACACGGCATGTGCGATGAACGCTGGTGAATCACAGCCTTGGTGGACGTATAGGACCCCCAGATTTCTCCACATTTCTCTCCAGATTTTGGGCTGTCCCACATGAAGGCTGACAGCATATGAGGGCCTTAAGTCATGGCAAGAGCGTCGGGAAGAGAAAATAAGAGCAGAGCGGAGAAGAGAGGACAACAGGACCGAAAACAACAGAAGACAACGGCAGAGAAGACAAACATGAGCAGAGAAGAAAGAAGAGAAGCGAAAGAAATTTAGCTCCACTAAGCCGATGAGCTGGAGAAGGACCAGCAGAAGAAGACGAAGGAGGAGAGGCAGAGGAGTGGCGAGTAGACAGGGGGATTATGGCTGCCGGCTGCCCCCCCATGGCGTGGGGGGTTGTGATGCTGCATGCAGATGAGGTGCCACACAGGCGGCGGTGCTGCCAGGTCCTGGCTCTCTCACAGAGCCCATTCTCCTCCCCGTCCCCCTGGCCTCCCCCGGCCCCAGGCACCCCGCTGGGCTCAGCGCTTTACAACCCCAGAGGAGCACTGCAGCCAGGCATTCAACAGCAGGCCCCGCGCCACTTCTCATGCACATGCAGCCATATAGTGGGGCTATACTCTCATTCACAAACCCATCAACAACAGACACACACACACACACACACACACACACACACACACACACACACACACACACACACACACACAAACTACAGGCAAAGAAACGATGAGAAATGGGTCTCTACCTCCACCATTCACCGTGAGCACAACAGGCCTGGACCAAAACCCTCGCTAACAACCATACACTCACACACAGCCGCTCACACATGCCCATGGCAGCCAGAGACCTCCAACAATTCCTCACAAGACTCTGCACTGGCATCCGTAGGATCTGCTGCCCTCTTTCTGCCACCCTCGGACTAGCAGCCCAGCAGCGAGGGCCACAAATGAAAAGCACAACAGAGCGTCGGTTACCTTTGGAGGAGGCTTCTTCAGCAGCACCAGCAACGCTTGTAACACCAGGTTGGAGAAACGGGGCCCGATCGGGACGTAGTCTGATGGGATAAAGGCGGATTCACAATTTGATCCCCATCCAAATAAAAAAAAGACTTTCATTCATTCATTCATTCATTCATTCATTCACAGTGATTCTCACCTAACAGACGTTCAATGTCATCCACGACCACACAGCTCAGCTGGGACTTGTAGGCATCTTCAAAGATCTGCGACAGGGAACGAAAGAGCAAACAGATCCAGATCAGAGCAAACAGCGGCACACGTGTCGCTTCATTCAGGACCTTTCAGGACTCTCTACAGAACGAGCAGACTTTCACCTTTTTGATGGCTTGGCATTTGGCGATCTCGGAGTGTCCGATCATCTTGTCCGGGGAGCAGATCTTGATAAAGGGGAACTGGGAGTCTTCGGAGATCTTAGCAGCCAGCGCTGTTTTCCCGCTGTTGGGTGGGCCTGAGGGAGGGGATCGATCACCAATCAGCTTTTTGTAATAACTCAAACAGTTCGAGGTGCAGCAGGTTAGCGAGTCCTACCCTCCAGCAGCACAGACACCAGCGGCGTGCGGTCGCTGTTCTTCGTCTGCTGCACCAGCAGCTCGCCGTCCTCCAGGACCGCCGACACCGGGTCGCCCCATCGGATTATCCCGTTCATGATGTAGCTGGCGTAGTCCTCCTGATTGGTCCCGAACGCCTGCACAGGAAAGAGAAGTGACGAGGCGTGAATGTGACATGTGGGTGGTTTGTTTGTTTGTCTGTCACCTGCTTTCTGTTTACCAGAATATTTGGGATGTGTTCCTGTTTATATCTGAATTAGCTCCTCTTAAAATCCAGTGAAACCAGATCAACTGCACTCCAGAAGCTCTTTAAAATATAATCTTTCAGCATTCAGCAGGAGACAAAGGAAGGAGATTTCAGAGTGTGACGTAGAGAAACTCACAGGCTTGATGTCGTTGTTCAGCGAGGCCATGAAGTCGAGTCTGCTGACCTGCAGCCTCTCTGCCGTCTCAATGTTTACCTCCACCGTGTTACTGGCCTGCAAACACACAGAGCACAAGGTGAGCGACAGCAAGTAATGAGCTACCTTCCTTCCTGGATGAACTCCATGACTCCTGCTAATGAAATCCATTACATCAAATATTGCACATTCGGATTGCTCAGTGAGTCTGGAGACAGTACGCTCCCTCAGAGCAGAAAGGTCAGGCCGAGAGGAGGAGGAGGAGGAGGAGGAGGAAGGTAAGTGTTCAGAGGAGTGAAGACGAGTGTCAGGCCCCCCGTCTGTCGTTTATCATCACCCTTTAATATCTGCTGCTGTCTGTGGGGGCAGAACACTTAACAGATGAGAGTTTCACCTTAACCGTGCGTCCCACCGAGCGGCACAGATTTGAGGCTGCGCACCTGATAAAACACTTAAGAGAGGGAGGACACGCACGTACGCACGCACGCACGCACGCACGCACGCACGCACGCACCTGGGAGGCTAGTTAAAGCGGGAGTGTACATTAGTGCACCATGCCCACCAGGTGTGTGGCCTGCTGCTTGACTGAGCAGCACAACACATCTCTCCAGTGATTCACAGACACATTTCATCGCATTGACTGACTGTGACCTCTCACATCTGAAGATCTGCTAGTTTTCTGTTTTCTATCAGTCTGACTTGAATATATTTGCACTGCTGGTCAGATATGAACAACCTGAAGGCCACTCTGACAGATTGTGAGGGGCATTTTCTTTACTGATGTTTTTAGACTGAAAACTAAAGAAACAGAGTGGTGGATGGTGAACACACACACACACACACACACACACACACACACACACACACACACACACACACACTCAGAGTATCAGTGTGAGCAGTAAAATGCCAAACGTCCCCTGAGGACTCTCACCTTGATATGCCTGTTCATGGCAGTGGACTGTGCAGCCCTGACCAGGCCCTCCAGCTCGGCACCGCTGTAGTTCTTCGTCTCCACGGCCAGCTCCTTGATGTCGACGTCGGCGGACAGCAGCTCGTGCTGACGCATCTTCGCTGTGTGGATGTGGAGGATCTGAATTCGGCCCTTCTCGTCCGGTAAGCCTGGAGGAAGAGAGGGGACATAAGGGACAGTTTGACTGTGGCCTCTGGCGCAGGGGAGGCTACTTACATTCACTCTGCTAATGAATGTGAGCAATGGATGACACTGGCATTGATCAGTGCCTCTTTTAAAGGCTCACTGGTTTGAAGACAAAGTTCTCTGCTGTCTTTAATAGTTTTAATTCCCACTGAGATAAACTACATGGAGATGACAGCACTGTGAAACCTCATGAGTGACTTCTTCTCTTCTTACCAATCTCCATCTTCACTTCCAGCCTTCCTGGCCTCAACAAGGCCTCATCGATCAGGTCGGGCCTGTTGGTCATACCTGAGGGGGGGACAGATGGACAGATAGCGGAAAGACGAGACAGCAGAGGAGTTAGAGGGCAGATGTTCAGAGAGCTACAGTGACTGGAGGGAGAAAGTGTGTGTGTGTGTGTGTGTGTGTGTGTGTGTGTGAGCACCTATGACCAGGATGTTGTTGAGCTGCTCCACGCCGTCGATCTTGGACAGCAGCTGGTTGACCACGGTGTCGTGGACTCCTGTGCTGCCTGCCATGCTGCCACGCTGTTTACAGATCGCATCGATCTCGTCAAAGATGATGATGTGAAGGCCGCTGTTGGCACCCAGCTGTTCAGAAGAGAGGCGAGGAGGACATGAAGACCGCCTGTTAGTAGATGCTGTCTACCAGCGTCCTATGTGATCTGCTTACACGTGTAATGAGGCCAGTTCGTCCTGCATGACACCAACAGATTTCTTCAGGTTTCACACTGAGCTTGAAAAAGTGATTTTGCATCCGATGGTGGCGTGAAACTTATTTCCTTAAAAACACAATATTTACATGCATTTTTATATTTGTTGCTTATACATTCAGGACATGTCTTCCTCAAGTGTGCGAGCATCAATTTAAGACGATTTTTCTGTGCTTTTCAAGGTCTTACTGTATCATAATTGGCTTGTTTTTGGGGTAAGGAAGGCCACAAAGCCTGACAATCTGCGAATTATTCCCTTGAGAAATTTAATTTTATATTTTGCATCTTTGAATAAAGTTTTAGAAGACTTGAGTCTGAGTTTACTTCGAGGGGCAGCATCCTGACCTGTATGTAATAAATTTATTGAACTAGACGAGTGGGGAGCTGAACATGAAAATAATTAGGACCCCTGATGTAGCTCGTGGCCTTGTGAAGTCATTAAATTACAACAAATTAATTAATTTTGAAAGTGAAAACTTCTAATGATTATACACACACTACCCCAAACTCAACGTAACACAAAAAAACCACGTGAAGACGACAGAGACACTGCTGGCGTCTTTCTGTCAGTGCTGACCTCAACAGGGAGACAGATGGAAGAAGAGAGGGAGCAGCAGGGTGGGGGGTTATCCCTCCATCTACAGACCTGTCAGTCTCAGACGTAGCATTTAAAGCAGGTGTGGAGCTGTCCTTATTACACACTGGACGGTGTGTGTGTGCGTGTGTGTGGAGGGGGGTGTAATAGGAGGTCAAAGAGAGCCCAGCCCCTCATTAGGTGGTGAAGAGTGAGGCTTGATGCTGACCATCCAAAACAACCATGACTGCACACTGTACTCTGTCCACACACACACACACACACACACACACACACACACACACACACACACACACACACACACACACACACACACACACACACACACACACACACACACACACACACACACACACACACACACACACACACACACACACAGAGTTATTACAGCTCTGTCTGTCTAAAGGGCAGATCTCTCCACTCCTGGAGAAATGAGTTTCTTCTATTCAGACTGATGAAATGCTGATCTGTGTTTCATAATGGGAGGACGCTGATCCCTGCGAGCGCACTGACTGTGTACATAACACGCTCTGCAAAGCTGCAGGTAATGTGTGTGTGTGTGTGTGTGTGTGTGTGTGTGTGTGGAAGCGGGGTCGTTTTTTGCTGCGTGTGTGTGATTTTCTGTCTTATAAAACTCTTGTGAGAGCTCGTATGGACTGTAACGTGTCCTCCCTCACCCTCTTCTGTTCGTCCTCTGCGTCTGCAAACAGCTTCCTGATGTTGGCCTCGGACTCTCCGACGTACTTGTTGAGGATCTCGGGGCCGTTGACGATCTTTGGCTCCCGGGCCTTCAGCATCTTGCCTATCTGTCGTGCCATCAGGGTTTTACCGCAGCCCGGGGGTCCGTACAGCAGGATTCCCTTCACATGCTTACAGCCTGCAGACAGACGTGGGGGGGGGGCAGGAGTCCAGCTGAGCTCAGGCTGCTCGTTTTTTTCAGCAAGGAACTTCTACACAGCAGATAAAGCTCAGATCTTTACTTTTAACCCACTCACTGGTTTACTATTAGCCGTAGCTGTGTAACATATAATCTCTATACACAGATATCTACACGAGTAGTAGTATTGACCAATCACATTTAAGCATTCATCAGATGTGTGCAGGTGAACAGTCTGTGAGGAGAGCCAAAGAGCTGGAAATGCAGTCCTGGAACCCATCGCCTGTCATCAGATGACGATTTAGCTTCTATTAGCTTTAATTTAATTTAGCAGCATTCATATGCAGATATCTGTCTATGGAGATGAACTGCAGTGTGTCTCTTCACTGTCTCACTCACACAAACCGGAGTGAGGCTGTAGCTAACGAGTGCTGTTTACTTCACATGCAGCTGGACGTGTCACTCAGCGACTCGGCGACAGGAAGCAGTTTTTCATTTTTCGATGTCACTGTCCAGACTGTTGATTTGAGGCCGAGCTGAAAAGTCGGGTTCTGATTTTTGTTTTTACTCCTCATCCATAACGATGGGCGCCGCGAGCTCCCCGCTCATCCACGTCCACAGTGTGGCCCTTTTAATGGCCTTTTGCACCTGCTTAATGACATTTAGCCCAGGCTAATTGAGAGGCCCCTGATAAGCATCTGAGCTGCCATTTGGGCCTGCTGAATGACAGGTAGGGGGCTGGGAAAAGTTATGTGGCTGTGTTGTGTTTGGAGGGAAAGCGCTGAGGCTTCTGTCTGTCTGCTTCACCTCTCCAGGAGCAAAGGTGAAACTTTCAGACTTTTGCTCCAACGCACACACAAAACATGAGACGTGCACATGCACAGCGCCTCCCTGTCAGCACCTGCTCCCCCGGCTCCCCACGCCTGCCAATTACAGCTTCACCTTTAACTGGATGCTCTATCTGGGCATGCCATCTCATTACAGCAGCCAGCTGGCTGCAGCCAAAGGCCGATTCCTGCACACAACCGCCCGGCTAAAGGTCAGCTCACACGCTGCCGGACGCCGCCACAGGCCTCGAGCGCTGCCGCTACAGAGCGTCTATTTGGACCACATTTAAGCAATGAGTGCGTCTGCCAAGCTCAGAGGTCCTTCTAACAGGTTTTCACAAGACTTCTAGGTCTGGGAGCAAGGATTAGGACTGATTGCATGCACATGTGTGTGGGAAGGGAAGGTTTTGTGTATGAGTCACAGAGAGGTCTACCTGATGGCTTTCATTACAATGAGCTGCTGTCCTTTGCAAAGTGAGTCATCATCGTAATCTGACAGCTGTCAGAGATCCATTAATGAGTGTGCGCAGGGATCACCGTCAGGGCTTTTAGTCCCTGCCGAGGCTCCGCGGGAGGACGCTGCCTCGCCTGCTAACTGTTCACTGTGGCTGTGATACATTCCTCAAAGGAAGTACTCAAAGTTTTGTTTGCACTAATGTTGATTCAGGGATTAAACACAAGCTCCATGTAAGAGACAGCAGACCTCATGCTAATTACACTGAAAGGAAAACTTTTGTTTGTGTGTTTTGTTTTGGTTGATGGACTTTTCAGGGATGTGGCATCATGAAATTAGCAGACACCAATCAAACCAGAGGACACCACCAGGTGCACCTGTCCATGTTAAAATGAGTCAACCCTGAAGCTGAATGACTGTTGGGCACTGAAGCAGGAGCAGAGAGAACATCTGCATATGAAAACCACACAGACAATCTTACAGTATGAAATCATCATCTGACTTGCAGCGAGACATCATAAAAACGCACAAACACATGAATAAGTGATGGAGGGATAAAGACAAAGAGGGAAACTCACCCATCTGTTCTACTATGTCTGGAGGGAAGACTCTGGAGGCGAAGGCTCTGCGGAAGATGTCAGAAAACTCCTTATCAAGGCCGCCGATACCCATCTTCTCAAAGTTCCAGTCTGGGCTGATGATGGACTGGCGAGACTCTCGGGTCTTGGATTTCCCTGAAGGGGTCAGACAAAAACAGACAAAGTTTGGGATTATTTACTGAAAAAGCACTTTCATCTACTCTTATGTGCACTTTTTAATTATGTTTCTTTAATGGCAGCTATCAGAGACTCTTGCAGGAGTTATTCTAAGTCCCAAAATGCTGCAGTGAAATGAATGTGGTGCACTGAACGAGTTTGTTTTGTTTCTGAACGATGTGATAAATAAACGATGACAACGTTCATGTAAGCAGAGCACATTTAAACCTTGTTATGAAGGTGAACCTGCCGTCAGGCGGCCGCCGGCACAGATGGACTTAAATATTAAACCACTGCCAACAATATGAGAGAGAGAGCGAGAGAGAGCGAGTGAGCGAGCCATGGCAAAATGTGTCAAGTGTGCCCCCTTGTGGTTTTACGGAGAATTGTCCTGCAGGCATTGAATGTAAAAACGTACTTTTCTTTGCAGAGTAAGTGTGAGGTTCGCAGAGGTTTTAGCAGCTCACTATCTGTCACCTGCACTGTCGACACTCACCGACCAGAGTCATGGACGAGCTCTCTGACTTCTCAAAGATCACCTGACTGTTCGCCAGCAACAAACCGATTTCAATCTGGGGAGAGAAACAAAAAAGATGCCAATCGCTCAGGACACAGTACAACGAGCAGTACAGAAGAGCATGATGGGACGGTGACAGATTGTCCTCCAGGTACCTTCTGCTTCTTGCCAGAGGCATGTTCTCCCTTTAGGATGCTGGGGTCCATGGCCTCAATGTCCTTTATCAGCAAGCCGAACAGCTTATCACAGAAACTGAACACCAGCTGCAGGAAGCAAAGCCAAATGTGTGAGATAAAGGCAGAGAAACCTTCGATTTCTCCAGACAAATGGAACGAGCATGAGGGGACATCGCGTGGACTTGACTTAATGGACTCAGCTTGTGAATGTTTAGACCGGCACACTGTTAAACCCCTGAGGAGCCTGAAGCACCTGCTGGCCGATGCTGAAGGCCTGGTTGTTGAAGTGCTGGATGAACTCGCTGGCCATGTTGTCCGAGTTGTACGGGTTGCTGTCGGCATTCTTCTTCTGCAGGAAGTCAATTTCCACTGTCATGGCGCTTACACACTGTTTGGACTTGTCGAACTTGTAGTTTGTTACTATAACGAGGGAGAAAACGACAGGTTTAAAGTTTGGACAACAGCATCTCATGTCTTCTTCTCTGCCCTTAAATGAACCATTTGAACATGATGTAATAACTGAATACTGCTGACGTCACGCTCAAAGCTGGCAGCTGAACATAACATCGACCATTCAAAGCTGAAGTGACGCAGCAGCAGGTTTGGATGCCACCCTGGTTTTGAACACCGGGCGCTCCCGTCGACCTGCCTCAGCATCGAACACAGAGCTGTGCAAGCCCAAACAACATGACTGAAGCAGTAAAAACCACGTCCATCCTGTTCCGTCGTGGTGATCCAACCATGCGAATGCAATACTGAAGATTTGACCAGCAGATGTCGCCATTTCTGACTCGAACAAATGCTTTGAAACAGCACGGCTGCTTCGGTGAGTCAGTGCTTCAGAAAGCTTTGTCAGCAGGCAGCTCTAATCAAACAGTTCCTCAATCTGATGTTACTTGTGGTCTACATGTCTCCAAACTGCTGCTAATGCCTCATTATAGAAATGAGACACACTGTAAGCGGCTCTCTTGCAGATATTTTCACTGGTGCAGGTGATTACCAGGACGCAGGGCTTAATCCATGATGATCCATGATGGAAATGACTGTAATTGTTCCAATATTGTTTTATGGCTGATTTCAACAGAAGGAGGCAGAATATTCCTTTGATCAAATGAAAAAAAGGAGCCAAGGCTTTGCTGTTTTCTCTCAAGAAAGATGAAGGCTTACTCATTCTTTGGCTCAGTGGATTATATTTTCATTCCTCCTTTTCCCTCCTCGTATGCAGACAGTATCATAATAGCGCCCATCATCATCTTGGGCATGCCTTGGCCTCAGGGAGCCGAGCGAAACGTTTCATCAAAGAAGAGGCCTCCTCGGTCTCTGGATGCTGGCCAGCCTCTGAGAGTGACACCACCCTGTCTCCCTGTGCTGTGTGTGTTCCCTCCACCCTTTATGACACCTAAATCACAGCTAAACCCCCCCAACCCCCCAGTATAACTCATAATCTGCATGATACGGCCTCTGAAGTTGGCACAGTGACATGTTCTCCTGGCAGCCTTTAAAGTTTGTTACATGGAAGCTGCACAGATCCATCAAAGTCTGAAGCTCAGATGTGATGTTGAAGGATATAAAATTTCCACCGGTGGAGTCAGAGAGAAGAAGGACTGTCAAGCATTGCTGATCAATAGATGGCAAATTAATGGCAGTCATGACAAAAGGCTGAAAGAATGTCCAGAAACAACCAGACATCTGCACAGCTGGCGACAAACGTGAGGCGCTGCGGAGCTGAAGAGGCTCTTTGAACTGTCTTCAGGTGTCACGGATGCATAATCAATATCAGCTCATCGATCAATCTGCTGCAACACTCAGACTGTGCAATCAGTCCACGATCACGACAGCTTCTCTTCACCTCTGCAGTGAACGTGCTTCTTTCCTGTCTTTCATTTTCAGATCGTTTCTTCATGGAAACGGAAAGCGACCCGCTTGAGAACGCTGGAGGGGCTGAAAATTTGTCTGTTTCCACTTTAATATTTTTCTATTGTTCATCGCTTAGTGAGAGGCAGTCTCAATACTTTGACTTTGATTTATCTTTGGCTCCCAGCCCCGAGCCCATTCCTGCCAACTGAGGACATTAAATGTAAAAAAAAAAACCTAAAATAGCTGCTCGCTGTAGTTTAGAATCAAACGTTACTCAAACAGCAGTAAACATGCGTTCGTTGGGGTCTATTTTCATCATTTTCCAGCAGCACATATTGAGTCAAAATAAAGTGCAGAGTGTGTTCTTGGTTCACTGAACATGGAGCTCTATGACGCAGAGGAAGAGGACACATCAGGCTTTGGACACACACACAATTCAACGTCTAGAAAATCACCAGTCAAACACGAAGCTTACCTTCAATCTCCTGTCCAATCGAGAGGCCGGCCCATTTTCTCTGCAAAGGAAAAGATGTGAGTGTTTTAGTTCCACGTGGCATCATTTCCTTTTGTATCAGGACACTTGATTGCAATGGGAAATGGTAACTGATTACCGACAACAAGGTAATTACATTTTCCACAAGGACACAGTTATCAGACAAAGGACGGCTAACAACACACCTCACAGAGACATCAGTGCAACGCTCCTGCAATGCAGTCTTATTTCACAACGCTAAGAAGCATCATTCAGATATTCACTTAGCCTGTCTAACAGTTAGTCCTTTGCTTTTGATACGGTGGCCCATGACGGCAGCCATCAAACATGAGCCCATCAACCCACAGATACTATCTAATGAAGTCTTGTGGTAAAATAAGAGCGTGTTCAGGAGGTTACAGTAGTACCTGTGTGCCGCTGCGGCTGCCAAGTTTACAGACGAAGGAAGAGCAGGCAGAGACAGGCAAGGCAAAGGAGGAGAAAGCAGGGACAGACAGATTGAGACAAACAAAGAGGTCCGTGCATGCAAAGAGCCCACAGACAGTTAACGCATGACATTTCTTAGAGGGCATCTCGCCTTCAGCTCACACACTGCTACCCAGGTCTTAAAAAAACGCTGCTTTGTCGAGAAAAAACACAAATACCGCCTGTTAAATAAATGTATTCGACAGAAAATACAGGAAGAAACATCATGCTTGAAGGGTAATTGTTCGCTACGTTTGCCAAAAGAAATCATCTTCCTCCCAAGATCAATCACTGTTGATGCTGTCTGCAGAAAACAGGTGCACAGGAGCGACCTACCTGCGGCAGGCTGAAGGCGATGGTCCCGGGGTTAACGCTGGGATGCGTCTTCAAGGTGAACACGTACTTGTGGGTTAAATTGCGGACGGTCACGTGTCTGCAGTGAGAGGGACAGTTTGGACACAGAGGACAGGATTAAGTGTCAGAAATGTTACTGCTCTTCCTCACGCAGACAGAGGCAGACTACTGTGTGATGCACAGGTACACCTGTGACAGGAAGTCCCACTCACTGTTCAAACTGTGGCTCCTTCTCATTGATGACGGCACAGTTGGTCAACGACAGCTCGTCCGTCGGGCATCGAGCCGCTTGCATAATCTGAAAAGAGAGCAGAGGAAAATGCAAACGGTGAAATGATGTCATTTACAACCAGGACGCTGTGTTTTTCCTCTGAAACCTCCCAGAACAGAAGGTGCTGAGAGGAGTGATTTCAGTTGATTATTCACTAGTTTCTAACGTTTGCTGTGCATGATCGTTTAGGAATATGACTGTAGTTGTTAAGCTCAGCTGTTCCTCCACCTTTACGTAAAAGGAGTTGCATAAGCAGTCTTAAAGGTTAGACATACGTTATGCAGCTGACTGCGAGCTCTGAAAAGCAGGGATCAAGTTTATCCTCTGCAAGACAAATTCTTTAAATCTACAGCGGCCGTGTCAGCGGAACAGAACGGCTGTAAGGCAAAACCAGGCCTCGGCATTATCTGGGTGTCAGGATCAGCGGCTGACTGTGTGAGTTTCATCAGACAGCTGATGTGAAACGTGAGTACATTACTGTCAAACACAAAAGGTTCACACATGAGGCCGTGCTGCAGAGGTTCCTGCTCTGCCGTCTTTCTCATACAGTGTGATGGATTACGTGCTGCACACTGCGGCCTTGTTGGATTCATACTGACTCTTTCAAAGATAGCTCTGCTTAGCTGAGAACCATTCCTTCATGTTTAAGGCCAGCAATGTCTCAGCTTCAGCGACATCCTCCTATTCTGTGACCTCCTTGCTGCAAGTCGTCATGCTATGCAGCCGACTATCGCTCAAACCCAAAGAACTTACTTTCAATTCTGATACAGTTCCTAAACTTTCCAAAGATACCAAATATTTCAGGCTGAAAAAGTCTATAAAATAATGCATGAGCCATTTTGAACACTTCCATTTGATGGAACGGTGTCGCCACACAAAGAAGAACCACACACAGAATACATGATGTGTGGAAGAAGTGTGGGAGAAGACGGTTTTAACGACCCCAAAGCTACTTAAGAGGAGATGAGAGCGGGAAACTGGATGCTCGGGGCTTGAACATCATTACACTGAGAGGAAAGCCATCCATCACTGCTCTTCGCTGAGACGCATCTTCCCAGAGTACGACAGCCTCACGCTGAGCGACTCCAGTCTATCCCACACTATCAGCTACTGGCTGGCTGATCCGGCGTCCCCATGAAGCAGCAACATGACCAACCCCTGTGATGAAGCATCAGCTCAAGTCCCAGTCAAGCAGAGCCGCATTTCATCTGGTCTCATTAGTCACAATGTAGATCGAACTAAGAAGCTGTTAGCAAATGTGAGTCAATGAGGACAAAATCAGCCAAACTCCACAACTGTTCATTTTAGCAACAGATCGAAGTCCTTGGGCAAATGTAATCTTGTAATCTTAATCTGCAATTCAGTGACAGTAAGAGCTGCGTCAAACCGCCAACAAAGCAGAACTGTACACGCTTACGAGGAGGAAGTAGATGCCATGAAGCAGAGCGGCCATTATTGTGTCTTAAATCAGGTTTCACTGCCTTCCACTGCGGGCTAGGCGGTAAAAAGAAATAAAATCCAGTGTACTGCATTTGGCAGATGTCCTCATCATGTCACAGAAGTCTGCAGGCCCATTTTAAAATCAACAGCTCAACAGGAGCTCTCGCTAAGATGCTGTCAGTCAAAGGTGTCAGAAAAGCCCTCTCTAATTAAGACTGTCTAAGAAAAAGACCGCTCTCTTTCCAATAACCTCATTAAGATGCATCAAAGCGAGAATCATTCGCTGACCCACATCTCAAAAACATTCAACTTAAGCCATTTCAAGCATGTGAGCATCTGGGCTGAGCGCAGCCTCTCTGATGGTCTGATAATCACAGCTGACTGACTCCTGGTGGGCCGAGGTCACGTCTCTGAACGCATCATTTTTAGGCTGACACAGATGATACAGCCTGCTGGAGGACAACGCAAGAGAGAGCAAAAACACAGAAACCAGAGGATTTAACTTCAGTCGCTTTCTGATGATTTGTGATATCATATCCGTGACATTTCAGGTGTGTTTCTGTAGGATTTCAACCCTATGGATGGATGCAGTCATCGTGTAATCAGCTCAGATGCAAAGTGTAAATGAGGTACAGAAAGCTCTCAGTATCTAATAACCAGGGCAACTCTCTCATTACCGTACGCTGAAAAGGAAACTGCTGTTTTGATGCCCAGACGGACGAAATGATGATTACTGAAACTGATTATCTTTGGATTTCAGACTGCTGGCTTTGGGAAACTGTGATGGAGATTTTTCACTATTTTCTGATATTTTATAAACAATATGATCATCTGATTTATCGAGGATATAATCTGTGGTTTAACTGGAAATGAAAATAACGGCTGATTTACCAAAGTCTGACCTTTCTGTTAAGCTAATCTGCATTTGTAACCAGCTGCATATGGTATTTATGAAAACACTGAAGGCCATAATAAACCACGGATGAAGAGCTATCTGAGCATTCAACACCAGTCCAGTTTATCTGGCTGTTCCTCTTGTTCCTGAAATCCATTTAATGCTGCCACACTTCCTTACTTCCACTCACAGCCATCACTGATTTAGCCGTTGGAGCTATTTAACTGCCCTTCGCGGCATTTTATACAAAAAGCCAGTAACACTATACAATTCAGCGACCCTGTGGCTAAAACACCCAAACTGTTACACATTTTAACTCAAACCCAGTACGGCAGAGGTAACTGTACTACATGCTAGCTACAGTGCTACATGCTAGCTTCAGTCTGAGTGGTCATAAGATACTCCATTCCTCTTCCGGGCTGCCTACGAAGTTTTGAATGACACCTGATTCTGCCACACAGGCTAGCGCTGTGTTGGCTCGCTTGACGTGGAAAAAAGCCTCTAGCCCTTTAAGTACGCGTTAGGTTTCGTATTCCGTGTTTTCCGTTCGTGGTGTACTTGTGTTTAAGTTCTAATATTCGCTTCAAATAAACTCACCCGAGCGGTCATCTTTGTTTTTTTGTTTTTGCCGCTGTTCAAGTGCAATTCAGCATAAACGCCCCGCTGTCAGAACAACTGCAGAGACGAGAAAGTGACGTGCCCAGAGGCGGGCGCTCCGGACGTACTGTGATGTCATCACGCAAAGGACGCCGAGAGGAAGTGATGTTAACGCTCGATTCCAGTCCTGAGTGTTTATGATTGTTTTCACATAACATCGTCCTGAAAGATTAGCAGAAGCATGTAGAGGCTGGATGCGAAGACTGATGATTTATTTTATCTAAACGACCAGAAGATACAATTTATACGTCAAATGATCGGTCATATTTAACAGATTTAACATCCAGAAGACTAAGTATGCTGAAGTTCTTCCATGTTTTGAATTTATTTAATCCATAATCATCCATAACAAGAAATGTGCGCATACAACAAACCTGCTTCAGAAATGAATTAGATTTAAGTGATTTAACTATCCATTTTTGCCCAATATTAATCTACATCCTCATGTTTTTCTTCTTAAGGTGTACTGGTATATTGTTTTAATCTATTAAGTAATACTAAGTAGTTTAGTTAAGTAAAAAAAAAATTAGAACTACAGGTGAGAAGACAAAATGTGAAAAGGAGAAAAAAAAAGACATTTCATGTTAAAAAAATATTCACATTAATAATCCTCAATTCCATCATACTTATAAGAAATATTTCCATTTTAAATGTTATTTCTAATATATAATTATGATTTATCAATATTTGTAAATGTTGTTTGTTTTCTAGAATAAAGTGGTTAACTTCATAAATGTTTAATGCTTAAAAATATTTTAAATTCACAACTACTCGTATATTTGATATTTATCTGTACAAAAGTAAGCAAATGCTGTATTTTATTGGGTTTTGCAGAATGAACATGTGGATGGCTGAGATCCATATTCACATTTCTGAAATGTAACATATGAATATAATAAAAAAAAGTAGTGTAAATTTGAGAGGTGAAGTAAAATCTTTATTTTGGATGCTAAAATGGTCACAGTGAAAGGCTGCACCTTTGTCAACAAATACTGAAGGACATCAAGTCTAAAAAAATGATCAAATATTTGAGGCTTGGAAGTTTTCTTCTGCTTGGGCTCGACAGCTACACTTCAAATGAGGACATGATTGTGCTTTTTGTTAGAAGAGGAAACGTCTGCGGCACTTGTTTGAACACTGTGCTGGGAAAACGGGGAAAAGGTCAAAGAACAAAGCCTGTTGATGCCCGCTGAGTTACAATCTGTCGTGGTGAACTTGGTCAGAAAATGTGTTACAAAAAAGGGAGAAATAAAAATATCTGCACCCAAGTTTGGGCTGAGTAAACATCAGTCTGTAAAAAATCAAAATAAGACAATCCGAAGCTGTCCGTTTCACTGATTTAATGCCCTTCGATGTGAGGTGTGACAGATATAGCAGCAGGAAGAAGAGACTCTTGGGTGAACGTGGTATTTTAGTGTCGACATGTTTTTCTGTGGAGGAATTAAAGAATCGGTTCTGCTTGAAAACCTTCCCTCTGACGATCAGACATACTTCCACTGAACTACTGCATACATCTCCTGGGTCACGCTCCCGTTCTTAAGTGCACGTCAGACACCTCAAATCCCCGTCTTCTCACCCTCACACTGGAAAACAAACATTACAGCTGAGCGTGGCCAACAGTGAAAGGTACCTCGTCGAACTACCACCTGCAATTTTTCGCAAGAGACAAGACAAAATCCTTAAAATACAAAATATTTATTTTGAAAATGTCTTTATAAGAGAAAAACAAATAAAATCAAAACCAAATCAAAACCATACAAATTGTTTGGTTACTAGCATACCACACTAGTGCTAGGAACTAACAATGGAGAATTGCTCACTCGGGGATAACTCACAGACGCTCAGAGGCGATGAATACATCTCCACCTCTGCCCTTCGTTTCATATTGCACCCAAACACTGAGGCAAACAGCAGCGCCGAGGAAGTGGCACTAGTGGTGAAATGGCATCCTGTCTGTTCTATGAACTTAGATTTGCAGGGCGGGCAGACATGTGGCAACCTTCCGAATTTCTTCTCATCAACAAGAACACAAAACCAAAAACAAAGTGAGTTTAATACATATCTGAAATACAGCGGGTACTTAACTGTTGGCATTGATATGGTGAGAAGAAAAAAAAAAAAAAAAAACTAGAGGGAGCTCTTTGACCAAAACTCAGAATCCCAAGGGGTATCCCAACCTTCCAAAAACTGAACAGTGTGCTTCTGAAAGATATGGACAAGGAGGAGGAGGAGGAGCCTCGCCTCTGCGTACGCAGCGCTCGCAGAGCCGGAGGCGCAGAGGTCAATGTTGCACCTTTGAGGTTGCGGTGGCGTCAGCTCGAGGCTCGGTGAGCCCGACCTTATAGCAGATATAAACATATATGTATTCTTAAACCTTTTCATCTTTTTTTATTGTGGTTGTACAATATTCCCTGATGGCCTGATTTGGCCGCTGAGTGTTATACAGAATCCTGAAGAGATATCAAAATTAAAGAGGAAAAAAACAAAACAAAAAAAAAACAAACGAGAGAAGTGATGAAATTGTCCGTTGAGGGGGAGGAGGGGGGAGTTCGATGGGGATCCTGTTTGTTGCAGTTTGTGGGACGTCTCGCTGCTCTCCCTCGTCCCCTTCTTAAAATGTTACACACGCTGGTCAAACACACACAGTTCCTCCATCGCACCGCCGTGGCAATCTGCTCTGAGGACGGAGGAGAGAGACATTTAGTAGAGACCACAGAAGGCGCTCGCTCCCACGCCGCGCTTCTTCTCTTACCGATTCGTTTGTTTTACCTATGTCAGCTTCTTGGCTTTGTTGTAAAGTGAATCCACGACTTTGCTCATGTTCTGAATTGTTTCCAAGGCTGCTTCGTATGTTTTGTCCACTGGGGGCTCTTCGAATATGATCAAGACGCCTTCACCTTGGTCAAGGATTCCTGCAGCAGTGACACAACAACACATGACAGCACTCTGAACACTCTATCGCTGCCACTGAGGAGCACATTAGGTTCAACAGGAGCAGCTCAGTCCGCTTACCGTGAAACTTTTTGTCCAGGATCATCTGTGATAATTTCCTCTCAACGTCTCCCTGTAAGGACAAAGAACTTCATGATAAAACTCACATTTTTAGAGACGTAAATGGCGATTTTAACACTCTAACTAATTGCAAATATACACACCTTTGACAGTTTGATTAGACTTGATATGTGTTCTATCTGAAAACAGAAGGAGAGGAAAAATTAAACAGGACTTAATCATCATTTTCTTTGTTAAAATGATGAAGAGCAAGTGCATTAAAAGTTACTCATGTCAGCCTAGAGAACAGAAAGAAAGCCCCAGCATTACTGTAGCTCTTGGGAAAGTTTCAGGAAAATAAAACTTCTATGCAAAAATAAACTTTGGGGCAGAATGTGAGACGACTCCTAGCACACTGCAAAAAGTTACTGACAGGCCTCAAAATCATGGACACGCTGGTAGAAGTTACTTTAAAAACCACTTCTGAAGACGACGTTTGTGCACAAACAATGACGACGTCCAGGAAAACATGAAGATTTAAGACCTGGTAATAAACGCGGCACAGCTCGGCTTCAGTCTGCTTCGCACAGGAAGTCGAACACGTCCTCACCTGTACTCTGGAGAACGGTTCAATGACTCGGATGAGGTTCTGTTCCAGCAGGTTGTCGTACAGCTTGGCCAGGTGAGTGTTGATGATCGGGTCGTCCCTCAGCTCCGCTCTGTACTCTGTTAGGGCCTGCAACACGCACAACTTTCACTGAAAGCACTGAAAATACTCACACAATGAGACAATCTGTGTGGACGCGTAACACGTTCAACACATTTTACGACCAGCAGGTATAATCACGCACAGTAATAAATTAAGCAGCACAAGTTAATTTCTGTGTGTGCTGCACATCAGCCAGAAGGCACAACGAGAGAAAGCTAAAGAGAAAACAAACAAAAAGGCTAAATGGAATGAGACAGATCAGACACGACAAAAGGATTCTTACCTTTTCAAAGTCTGCTAATGATCTGTTCTTGCTGGCCTGGGCGACACATTTCAGCGCGTCTGTCTGGATGAATAATGACATAAAAGAAAACTTAAGTGTCATTCTACAGAAACAAGCTGAAAGGCATCATTTACTGCACAGCACAGAGAGGCCTGCTGAGGGCAGTGAGGGTCACTTCAGAACGATCGAGACAGACACTGAAGCGAAACACAAAAAAAGCTGCGATGCTGAGAGATATTTCATAAAATCCAACAGAAGATAGATTTTCAGCGTTGAGAAGGAGCAGACATTAGCTGCCTTGTCCCATCTGCTGTGAGTACAAAGTGACTGCTTCTTGCCTGTCTGCCGGCGTATCGCAGGGCCAGTTTACCGCTGATCAGGGCTTGGACCTCCTCTGGTCTGAAACAGACAAGCAAGAGAAGTGGAAAATCAGACGCATTAAGTCTGCGATGCTCATGATTAAAGGCACAGTGTGGATGCCAGGACACGGGGAGGTATCGAGGGGGAGAGTTTCTACTCACGAGTTGAGAACAATTTTGCACAGAAGCATGTATTTGAGTGCTGTAATGGCTCTGGGGCTGTCGATGGAGTCGTAACCCTCGAAGGCCTCAAAGAAGTAGGAGTAGGCCGTCTTCCAGTCCTTCTCCTCGGCCGCATGGATGATCCCTGCGATGAAGATTACACGGCGTGATAGTTACCATCTATGGTCAAAACAAACTGCGTCGGTAACTGTGAGACATCAGCAAGAACTGGAGCAACCTGCTGGACTGCGGGTAAACACTGATAATGTGATATGAAAGCCATGCGCTGGGTTTCACTGGATGCCTCCTAACCACTCATCATGGAGTCAGAGGTTACAGAGGCTTCAGCCATAAGCTGTGTCTCTCCTTCCATTTCACACTGTGCTGTGAGGTCATGAATAACCATGATCCTGCCAGGCCTCGCAGCTCCTCACGCTGCCCAACACACCGAGCGACTTTGAGATGGTTATCAGGATAAAATGAGCTGAGTCACTGAGGAACACACCGACTTTTTCAGACTCCTGTTGAGAAGAGGCGCTTCATGGATTTTTGACTCTTATGAAAAATAATATTCTAACCTGTTTTTAATTCCTTGTGTCCGGGTAATATGCCCTGGTAGTGTAATGGATCACATGATAACCACAAAAAAAAAAGAATAACTCTGAACCAGCATGAAACGGATCATCACTACGACCAGTTTCTAACACTGCCGTGCTTTTTTAAATACCAATCAGAAAGGGAGGACTGAAAAGCGTGATCTACTGTGTGACACCATCAGAAAACAAAACACTGTGTGGACTTCAGACTCACCTGGCGCCCCCCAGTGGTAGAATCAAAAAGAGACAACGTGGTAGAATCAACTGTGCTTCCTTTCCACAAAAACATGCCATTAGAATAATCTGAAAGATGTGGTAATCACATAAAAACTTCATTCTGTTGTTACTCACACCTACATACACCTGCACCTCCACGTCTTTCAACGGATAAACTACCTGGAGGGGAACGTACTTTAATCTCAAGCAGGCTTCAGAACAGATAAATCAACCTCTCATTAACTCCATCCTACACCGGAGTGGATGAACACAGCACTCCCTGAGCAGATATTTATCTTTGTTTCGTTCATCATTTGGACCAGAAGTGACACACATCCTCCGAACATTAACCCACCGATCAAGCCCACACCTGACCATCTGAATCCACACCGAGATAAATGTTTAAGACTTCACGTCTCCTGGTGGAAGCTGAGCTTGTGATGTGTGTTTCTGTGATGAAAGGTGACTTCCTCTAGCATTATGTGGGAAAGCCACATTTAGCAGAACTGCACCATAAACCAAACAGACCTTTATTTTTTAACAGCAGTTTTTTTTTTTACGTTACCTGGCAGGGACAACACAGGTGTAATTAACACTTAATGGTTGTTACACCTGTGCTTATCCAGTTATGACGAGTGAAAATGAAAAAGGTCGATTAAAATGCTATTACCAAATCCATTTTGTTTTTCCCCCTAAGGTACCAGATGGTACAGCTTTCAAACAGCAACAATCACTGCATGTATCTGACAGTTATCTTTCCTGAGTTTTAAATATTTTCTGTGGCACTACTTGTCCCCCACCTCCCCACACAGAAACTCAACCAGTCCTGGTAAACTTTGGAAGTGAGAAGTGAACACATCTGACCTGACTGCATGTCCAGAGCTGCCTGGAGCTTTGGAGGACAGTAAATGGCGTTGGCGGTGGTCCTGGCTGAGGTGAGCGCTGCGCGGGCCTTGGGCAGGTTGCTGAGAGCGTGGTACGTCTTACTTTCAAGCAGCTGAACTTCTACCAGAAGAGCTTTGTCATCCATCTTTTTCAGCTCCTGAAGCAACTGGGAGCCTGAGGGAAAGAGGATGAAGGAGAGTTAACGTCATGCAAATGAACTGTTCCAATAACTTTACATTGCTCAGTACACAGCCGGGGGCTAAATGTACAATTACAGTCCTGATGTGTGCCGTTCTTCCTCCTCTCAACAAACAAAACTTTGCAAACTCAACAGCAATGCAGATGCTACCATTTGCCAAAAGATAAAAATGTTCCATCTCTAAACACTCACCGAGCGCCAAGGCCTCCTGGTATCGTTTGGTGTCAAAATAGAGTGAGATCAGTCGCGCCTGAAAGAAGAGAGAGCGCTATTAGACGAGCAGAGAGTAGAAAAGCTCCAACAAGCATCCTGAAAAACCATAAAACACCATCATCTAAAGACAGGAACCTTAGGAAGCCCCAGCAAAACTCTCGGTTTCAGAGTTGATGCACATTTGTTTTATTCATTCCTCAATGTTCACATAACTTTAACAAACTGTGACTTTTATCTTAATTTCCATCACAGATCTTCACAGAAAGATGAATGTAAAGCTTGATTTCCAATTCATCCATTTCATTTTATACACTTCTCTTCTAAAAAGATTTGCTAGGGGACCTTTAAAGGGACCAAGCACAAAAAACATTAACCTCACACAGACTAATATCCATCAGCAACAAAGCAGCTAGTTCCTGCTAAATGACGCTAAATTACAGACAGTTCCTCCATTTCCTAGACTGCCAGAGAGAGGAGGTGAACCAACTGTTCTCAGAGGTGGATCTGATCCAAGAACACAAGGACATCTCTCTCTTCCAGCCTGAGCTCATGGTACATGGTGCTGTTAACATCGTTTCCTGGCATTTTTTCACTCCTATCTCATTAATCATAATGTGTGGCCTGCGGCCTATCTGAAGAGCATCCCTCTTCTCTGCTTTCACTCATTCATTTATGCCACTGTGTAGTTTTCTTCTCCACTATACACCGCAATAACACAAAATCCTGGTGACTGTGTATTTTGTAATTCAGCCAAAGCTCCAGATATTCCTGGCTGTGAGTGTGAAGCTGCCGGCAGTCGTTTGGCCATGAAGCCCATTTGGCTGCTATAGGGGGCCGGTGTCATCACAGATCATCATCAGTGTGTAGTAGATGTCTTTGGATCTCCTGCTGTCACTTTCTTCAGAGAAAGTTTGCAGATTTGCTTCAACACAATTATCTAGTTTCCCGTTTTAATTTGGTTTTCACTCAAACTAATGCCACAGCGGCAGTGTTGCATATCCACCAACAACCAAATGCTCCAACATGACCGGTCTGACACCACAGTGTCTCCTATTACATGACTCAGAACATGTTCAATTTGAGCTCTCCCACAGCAGCTGTGTATGTTTGGTGATATCGCTTTTGTTTTGACTGTCATTCATCATGAACGGTGTTAATGAACACATCAGCTGTTGGTTGTATTTATGGAAAATGGACAATTTTTGTTCCATTCAAAAAAACTAAATATGTAGGCACCTTTATATTTATGCCTCAACAGCAATCAAGGTGTCAGACTCAATGCAAATAATTAACCTTGAACAGCATAATTGGTGCTCTGTCAGTTGCTGCAAAAGCTGACAAAGTGTCATCAAGCTCAGCATCAAATCACAGGGTTATGTTCCATTTCAAGGCCTTATGTTTCAGTGACATCTCCTTGTAAACTGCAGAGGGTTAACTTACATTTCTGTCATTTGATAGCACCCGCAGGCTTATTCTAGACTTCCTTACCTCCAGAGCCTGTCGCAGGAAGGTCCTCTTCTCGGCCTTGGCCCACTCTATGCATTCAAGACACAGCTCGACCTCCTGCCCTGTTGCTGCCTCCATGTCCAGAAAGAGGTCCAGCAGAGAGCGGACCAGCCGGGCCGCCTTGGCCTTGCTGATGGAAATCAGGAAAGGCCTCACAAATTTCAGCAGGCCACCAAGTTCTGGAGAAAGCCACAAAAGAAAATAAACTGTAGGTTTCATCACATCATTTGTAGACTGAGCTGAAAAGTGAAACCAGCACAGAATGAAGCTCAGAGCTGGACTTGATTACCTGCAGCCTGTCCGGTCTTGGCCAGGAGCGTCCCCAGCTCCAGGATGCTCTGTTCTTTGACCCTGACAGCTTCCTCATCATTCTCTTGGACATCTCTCCTAACTGTTGAAGAAAGGCAACAAGGTGATGGAAAGCAGCTCATCCATTTAATCCACAGTTGATTCAGTTTGACAGTTTTAAACAGTCTGAGAGCCAAAGTGAGACGTTCGTTACATGAGCGTGAATCTGGGACCTTAAAGCTTCGGAAATCTTGATCTGAGTAATTTCTGTTTGATGGCTGTTGATGCAACATGATCTGTTTTATTTGCATTATCCCAATATTACTCAAAATTGCCTGTGAATATTCTCATTCATCCAGGTCATTGTAAGCTTCAGGGCATTCAATCGATCGCAACTGGACTTTGTCAGTTTGTCTTGGAAGAGGTCAGGTCGGATGAGAGGCGAAACGTCTTCCAAGTCAAACTGACAAAGTCCAGTTTGCGATCGATTGAATACCCTGAAGATTACTCAAAATTAAACCTACATAACAGTCTGGAAAACAAGGATACGATCATCATTTAGTTTTCTGTACAAATTGTTTAACCTTGAAAAAAATGGGTCACAAACGCAGATCACAATGTTCCAGGTCAAAGGTGATGTCTTAAAATATGTTTGGAAAAACAATCCAAAACCGGAATATATTCAATTTACAACTACACAGCAAAGAGTAAAGCAGCAAAGCCTCATTCCTAAGATGGGATCAGATCGAGTTTGGCTTGTCGCTTCATAGATTACGTTAAAATGCAGCTGATCACTTTCCTGTCAAATGCCCATAATTACTTTACACAACTATTGAGAACAAAATCAATATTTTGTCACAACGTTTATAGTTGGGAGGAATAAACAGTGTAACAAAGACAGTTTGACAGCTAGTGGGCTGTAGTGACAAGGCAATTTGAGGTCAGCGATGCCTCTGAGAGCTGTGACTGTTTACAGCATTTAGTAATGGAGTTTCCCGTTTGCTCGTGTGTTTACGCAACCACAAACAAACAAGCAAACGCTGACAAATTACTCATAAATGTGCCGTTAATAACGAATTAATTAGTAATAATGGGTAGCAGTTATATTTTCACTCTTCCAGGGAGCTGGCTTTCACTTTGTTGATGACACGGGTTAAAGGCTTTTGACAACAAGCTAATGACGTTAGCTACATTAGCAATCGCGCTAACGTGACAGTCTTAAATAGAGCTAACGTTAGTTAGCTTGAAAACTGTGGCCAACGACACGACAACACAAGACCCATACACAGTCAAAATAGGACTTTACCGATAACTAACACAGATTTCGGGCCCTGGCCTAGAGTTAGCAAAGTTGCTAACTCGCTAACATCCACTAGCAGTTGCCGTTACCCACCGTTCAGCAGTGAGTCAGCACGGCACACCACCGGCTCTTGCTATTGAACGCCACCAGCTAGCATGCTAACTCCGCCGCCTAACACTGAGACATAGCACATAACAGCGGCCAGAGGAATAGTGTCCATCTGAAAACCCCAGCCGAACACCTACCTATTGAATGGAGAATGTCGATAGAGGCGTTGCGGTCCGTGCTAATGAGAGACTGGGCTCTCTGAAACTCAACCACCGCTGCAGCCGCCATCTTCCTTATTCAAAATGCTGCTTGAATGAAAATTACGTGCGACGATTACGTTACTTAGCGTATGTGACGTCACAGCACGACTTGCTTGTCGGGAATTTTAAGGCATTTTGGGTAATGTAGTTTTCCACGCAGTTAATTAGATCACATGAATTAATTCATCTTCAATTTTTTAGTTGGTCCGCAAGATTAGTTAATTTTTATAAGATGCAAATTTGACACAGTTAGGCTTCTCGTGCTTGCCCAAAGCCAAATCAAGTGCCAAGATTCAATGTTTTTTTTATGAGAATGACAAAATTCCAATTATTCTGACACAACAACATCCTGAGAAGACAGGCTAACTAATTAAACTGCATCATGTACGAACCCATGCTAGAACTCTGGTTGGGTCTTTGAATAAAACAAAATGCACAAAATAAGAAAAATGCACATTTTCTAAACACATGATTTTTTTGTCGTGCGTTTATGGCTTTGTGTCTGTGTTCTAAGGAGAATCTCTATCATATATTGATATGGATGACTGGCTAATATCCATCAAATGGCTAAATGGTAATGGAAAAGGCAACCACAGACACAGGCAGGCCCTGACTGGAGGACTGCAGGAATATGATAGACTGGTTGAGATTACTGTAAAAGCCTATGCAGGTATTAAAACGGGATAATGTAACACAAATGGCTCAGGCTGAACTACCAATAGTACCTGCCTACCAACGCGCTTCATATGTAAGTGCTCATAGATGCATGCTGTCGAGTTAGGCTGGTGTTGCAGGCTGGTGCTAACGCTGTTGTGAAGAAAAACATCGTCGGAGTTCACTGGGTTCAGTTTCCATGCGAGCCCGCTGCGTGTGGCTATAGGCGGAGTTGTTTCCCAGCAGAGAGACAGCAGCGCGCACAGAGCGCAGAGCGGCGCCCCACCACCGCCTTTGCGCCAAGCATCCGCACACAGTCAGTGACACAACGCAACATCAGCCCTCGCAGCATCCGCATCTCACGGCCAGGAGGACCAGGAGCACATCTCCATCCAAGCATCCATTCCACAACTGCCCACCATCGTCTGCGCACCGCCGACACCAGGCGTGATCATCCACCGCTTGCTTTTTCCTCATCGGGTCGGATTATTTTCTTTGTTGCATTTAAATTCTCCGAGATGGTTTCATGTTTTAACCTCGTTTTGTAAGGAAAAACAGGCTCGGGACGCGGAGCACCATCGTTTCACTGCAAATCTGTCCTCCTTGAGTTGGAAATCTGGTAAGTTTGCTTTGATTTTGCAACATATTCGTGCTGAAAGCGAAGCAGTTCAGACTGAACAGATTTGTGGATCCATTATGTTTGAAAACAGGAGATGCGCAGCTAGATTTAAATCAGAAAATATGGCAATAAACTGAAAGAAATGGGGATGTGAAGTTATAGGAAGCCAAATCCAGCGACATATTGTGAGATATTAACGGATAGAAGGGAAATTCGAGGGTTTTCTTCATTTTTAAGCCACCGCCTTTGACGGCCAGCATTTTCAGTTCGACGCAGACGCTCAGCTTCAGCACCACGGAGAGCGCCCGATGTACACAACTCCTCCTCACACGAGCAGCCCAGCACACCCTTTGATTTCAGCGCAGCCAAGCCGCTTTAAAAGCTGCCGTTTCGGAATTTCTCCACAGTCAGATTGATAACAGGGTGATGGAATGAAGGAGCTTTTACAGCTTTTACAGCTCTGCGCCAAGTGAGCAAAGTCGATCCATCGACCGTCTTTCATACGCACAGATACCGCAGTGAGGCTGAAAACACGTCCTGCAAAGAAAAACCATGCATCTCTCTGTTCATCTGGCTTTAAGGAGGTAAATGGTATGACCTTGGATTTGCTTTAACATGTCAAATCCTATGCGCATCGAACGCGACCTTCACCTGTTATTAAGGTGTTTACGTTTCTGTCTTCCATTTTAGTGAGAGGGGTGGCGCGTGGTTCACTCGTCGGCCATTGCCTGCAAAATATGGATCTGTCATTATAACACGATGATGAATTGACCGATTTCAGTCAATGGCGGAGGGGTCGTTATTAATTCCTCCTGTCTGCCCTAAAATCTGCTGCAGATGAAAAGAAGCCGTTTTCACACTAACATGTTTGCCATGTTGGGATGATTCGCCTGCTTATCACTCTGATCATCTGCAGCAAAGATGGATCTATAATGACCAAATGAATCAGGATAAGCATGAGCTGATCCATTCCACCACTTACTGAGTCAAATCAATGTCGCTAATAAGCCGGAGGTGCTGTCAGATAAAGCCCAGGCTCACAGAGCTGATGACTGTGATCTATCTGACACAAGCTGAATGATTGCAGATCTAATGAGAGATCACATACATTTTGTTTGTTATTTGTTAGTATCCATGGATAATTTAAAGGCAGTTGATCCTTCACCACTTATTTTTCTGATTATTGATCTTCTGTGCTTCCAGCAGTGGCCACCCGGAGACGCAGGCAGAGAGCTGAAATACAACAGAGGCTGTTGAAGTCGAGGTGATCGTTATCCCCTCAGAGCCGCTCACGGGACTCTTTCCTCCTCGGCTTTAGATGCCCAGCGGCAGCCTGTAGCCCGGGACTCCGAGCTCCCACCAGCATCAAGGCTTTGAGACCCTCAGGATCTCCCCTGGCAGACGCTCCTCTGACCCAGTGCGGCTGAAGCCCCTGGACGCCTCCCCACAGTCACCATGGGAACCGTGCTGTCTTTGTCACCCAGCTACCGAAAGGCGGCTCTCTTTGAGGATGGACCGGCCACCGTGGGCCACTACACGGCCGTCCAGAACAGCAAGAACGCCAAAGACAAGAACCTGAAGCGCCACTCGCTCATCAACGTGCTCCCATGGAAGCGGATTGTAGCGGTGTCGGCCAAGAAGAAAGGCTCCAAGAAGGTGCAGCCCAACGGCAACTACCAGAACAACGTCACCCACCTGAACAATGAAAACCTGAAGAAGTCGCAGTCGTGCGCCAACCTGTCCACCTTCACCCAGGATCAGAGCACCCCAGCTCTCACCAAGAGCTCCAACAACACAGCATCGTCCGTCAAGAAGGCCCCTCTGGCCAACTCCAACGTGGCCCCCGGGACCCCAAAGAGAGTGATTGTCCAGGCCTCCACCAGTGAGCTGCTGCGCTGCCTCGGGGAGTTTCTGTGCCGGCGCTGTTACCGGCTCAAACACCTGTCACCCACTGACCCAGTGCTGTGGCTGCGCAGCGTGGACCGCTCCCTGCTGCTCCAAGGCTGGCAGGACCAGGGATTCATCACCCCCGCAAACGTGGTCTTCGTCTACATGCTGTGCCGTGACGTGGTCTCCTCCGAGGTGGCCACGGAGCACGAGCTGCAGGCCGTGCTGCTCACCTGCCTCTACCTGTCTTACTCCTACATGGGCAACGAGATCTCCTACCCTCTCAAGCCCTTCTTAGTGGAGAGCTCCAAGGAGACCTTCTGGGACCGCTGCCTGTCCATCATCAACCTGATGAGCGCAAAGATGCTCCAGATCAACTCCGACCCGCATTACTTCACTCAGGTGTTCGCCGACCTGAAGAACGAGAGCCAGAAGGAGGAGGAGAGGAGCCGCCTGCTCATTGGCCTGGACCGGTGAGGGGATGCTGGGGGGGAGCAGAGGGGTCAGGGGAGGAGGGTGACACTCCAGTCTGGCATTTTGACAAGTTTGAAAGATAATTTGTGATGCTGTTTATTCATTTATTTATTATTGTCCAAACTGAGGTGGCCAATTAGGAAGTATCTGAAATCCATAACAACTTTGTATCCAGTAAGTCTGACAACTCAACTCAACAACTGATTTTCACAGTATTTCATCCAAAGGTTTGTGTTGCATTCGAGGGAGAACAGTTGCAATGGCCACCTAAAAATGTTGCATAGGGTTTAAAAAGCAAGGGCACCCTTTTTGCCTTCTGTAGATGTAATTATCAAGGCCAAATTCTATTTTCAAACGAGCAAAGGATGGATTTTCTGTAAACCTGAGAATGAAAGCTTTTTTTGACGATGACGTATAAATGTAAAATGCCAGACTTGGGTAAATCCTTTGCTAACATGCAGATATATATATATCTATATGAAATACTGAAAATCTTAAAAAAACAAAAAACCAACAACAACAACAAAAAGGCAAAAAAGAGAGAAAACATTAGAAAAGGAAGCAAACATCTACAGCAATGAATGTGGACAGGACTGAGGCTGCAGCAGCCGATCAGTGACCTGCTGCCTGTTTGACGATGTGATGTGCACTGCCTACTGCAGGAGGGTGAGGGCCATCGCCTGACTGGCTTTCTTCACGCATCACGGATGAACAGGCATCCCCGGCTGCAAACCCTGGCTCTTTGGAATGCCAACACCATGTCCTCCATTAACACGGATACCACCAGACTTTTTCTTGCTGCGATGCATATCTGAAAGAGCAGCAGGGGCCATCGATGCCGGATCCGTGTTTTTGTGGGTTTCTGTTTGTGGCTCCGCAGCAGGACTCATACTGTACAGGGGGAGACTGGACGGACAATGAGCAAACATTGCATTGTGGGACTTTTGATAAGAAGACAGCAGCCAGTGGACGTATGGCCAGAGATGAGTGGTCATACTGTGTGTGTTCAGAAACACCTACTTTATTTTCATCTAGAAAAAAATAAAAGAACAAGGAAATGGATGTTTTACTCCCCAGAGGCTTACAGCTATGGAGGCTTATTTATTGCTTTTCTGGAACAAGTTTTCTTTCATTTCTTTCTTTTTTTACTTAGAAATGTAATGTTTTGCACGTGTGCCATGCAGTTTTACAGAGTTTCCGGGAGGGCAGGAGCAAATATTCCTTTTCTTCTTTTTACTTGATTTGTAAACCAACTGCATCTGCATTAGAGAATGCTGTGAACAAAGTGACACTAGGTTTTTTTTAGCTATGCTTGCTAAAATAGGCTATTTGTTTACCAGGGAAATTCTTTTTGTACTTTTGTCGATAGGTTGTGTTGCAACCACTCTGGAATGATGTTTGATTTTGTGCTTATGATTCAGCATAGAAAATGTTAAAACAGTGCCATATCTTCGATGAAAATCCCGCAGGTCTGAAATACTGTACTGCTTGTCCAGCTGTCGAATGATCGGGTGGATTTTCATCTACTAATAACGACTTACTGACACCTAATTTATTGCCATTTATGTATTTATTTAGGCACATTCAATGTAAATGAAAGATCACGCTGAGAGACTGTGAAAAAGGAAGGACATGAGGAGCGGGTTGGCTGGCAGAGCAGGTGTGCTTATCTTTGGTGGGAATGAAGATTGATCTGGTTTATGCAAATGAATGTTGCAGGAATTTATTGATGAAAGCTAATTAAAAAGCCCTTCGGTCAAAACCAATGTCAAATCTGACCATCACCAAAGTGATATCATCAAGGACACTTTGACAGAACATCACTGGCCCGACGCCTGAGAAAATGCCCAGAAACATCCTTTTTGTCCTGCAGCTCTGGCCGTGTGAGGAGCTGACCCAACCTGCTGTCCCACATATCAGAAAGAGAAAGCACACACATTTTTCCACGGGAATACACCTTTCCACTGACACTCGTTGAGCATCACTGCAGAAAAGCACAGCTTACCTTGTAAATCAAATGTGAGGCGCCATCACGTTCACGTAGGGGCCGTAGGAGATGAGGCGACCTCTGCAGGAATAATCACATTTTCAATCACAGACGCCACTTGACTGAAACGACATGCCGCAGCGCGCAGCGACAACCAAACCCGGAAAGCTTACAGAGCAACTGAGATACGTATGTATTCGTTTCACAGGAGAATAGCCGAAGCTACTTCTCTGCAGCTGTTTTCTCTCTCCACGACGACTGCAGAAGCAACAGTATTTCACCCAGAAATGTATGAGAAACATTTTTCCTGGTTTTCACATCTGATCTCCACACAGACAAACCGTGCACACTCTGTTTTCTCTGCAGTGCTCTGACGGACTTGTGGTGCCAACGACAGGCTTTTGTCACGTTTTAAAGTTGTTCCCAGAGAGTGGAGGCTTCTCTGCTGCTGTGTTAGTGTGAATCAGAGGAAACGATGGTCACGACCCGTGCTGCAGGATTGTGGCTGCCATGTGGAGTCAGATCCGTGAGAGAAAGTTCATTTGGAGTGTTTGTACTGGCACAGTATATGGGGACATGCACTTTGGATGGGCTTCTGCTCTGGCGGGATGAAGCAGGGCGCCGGGGTAAAGGGCCTCAAGAGGAGAGCCGAATCTTTTTCTCTCTGTCCACTCGCCCCGACTCACTTGAAATGTGCCATTTTTTTCCACTTTGCATCATTGAGTAGTTGTTTGAGAAAATACTTTCAAAAGCTTATAAAATATGAAAAAAGACTCAAGTGATAGTTAAAAATTTCTGTCAAATTCTTTTCTGTATCTTGTTGCGTACTTTGTAGATAAAAAAACGAAACAGTGGTTAAGAACTTCAAAAATGAGGCATTCGATGGCTGCATGTGTGCGCGAATGTGTGTGTGTGTGTGAGTGTGTGAGTGTGTGTGTGTGTCAGAATGACAGCGTTCTATTTGTACAGAAGAATGTGTGACCTGTTGTTTTCTTATGGACATGGAGCATACACCAACCACACTGCTACCAGGACTTGGTTTTCCCTCGGAGGGGTGAGGGAGGGGTGTCGATGCTGTTCGATAAAAATGTTCTTTTTTGGAAAAAGACAAAAAAGCTGTTGCTGTAATTGAAACTTTTTTCAGTTAGTTTCTGCTTATTTTGATTTATTTTTGTACTGTGATGGAAAAATAAAATGCACTGATCGTTCAAGAAGGCCACTTGTCTTTTTGTGCCTCCAGCGGTCGACTGATGTGCACTCATTCATTGAATTCATTCAAAAACTGCTTTATTTCCACAGCGAAGCTTCACCTTCATGATGTTGCTCTTCCACCACCCAGATGCATCTGCTGACTGGCAGAGTGTGTGTGTGTGTGTGTGTGTGTGTGTGTGTGTGTGTGTGTGTGTGTGTGTGTGTGTGTGTGTGTGTGTGTGTGTGTGTGAAGGTCAAACATGTGACTTTTGGTGGTTTGATACCCACCTCCACGTATCCACATGTCAACATGCCTCTGAGCAACCGCACTAAACCACCAAACAGCTCCGGATGTGTGTCTACATGGGAAAACTTAAACTGTATACCGCCAAATGAAAGCGTATAAAAGTGTGGTTCCACGACCGATGCCAAGGTGCTCCAGGATGACTGTCATTTAGCTTTAGGGTGCGTAGCTTTTATTGTCCAGCAGCAAATGTTCAGCAGCGCGGTGCTGAATGTTGATGTTTACGTTACAGTTAACTGCTCAGAAACATCCAGTGAAACGCCACTAAAGACGCGGATCATTGGAAAACAAGACAGGGTGCGTTAATTAAGCTGTCTTATGTGAAACTGTTAATGCAGATTTAACGTGTGTTTGTGACTGGGCTCCTCCCGACCACAGATGGTTAACCAGCCATTTTTTGCAGTTTTTTTCCAGTTGATTTCTGGCTTTTTTCACCTTTTTGAATAACTTTTGGTATTAAAAGCTCCTTGTGGTTTCTCGGTTTGATTGATCTGAGCAACATAAACAGTGCGAAACATTGGCATTTTGAGTGTGTTACAGTGCTTCCTAAGCAGAAAATCACTTCCTGCCCTCCATCTGCAGTTCGCACCACAACAAAAGAGCGATGTGACGTCATCTGCAAACAACCTGTTGGACAACAATTGCAAACATGGAGCATCCACCGGCCTACTGGTTATCAGAGCTACAACGCACCTGATTTGTTCTCTGCCACTATCAAATAAAGGCAAAACTGTAAAAAATGCAGGTAAAACACACCAAAACAATATCATTTCCTGTTCCATCCCTCATCAGGTGTCTCCAGATATATGCAGGCTCTCATTTTAACTAAACAGTGTGGTATTGATTGAAGGTGTAGCCAGCTGCTCTGGGGACAGATTTAAGGAGACATGCTTATATATTGCTTTCAATGGCACAGAGCTGAGACCAGTCAAAAGAAGCCAGACAAAGTTTGACATATAGAAACCCTCTATCCTGTGATCCTCAATTTGAAAAGGGATAAAGACCCAAGAAAAACCCCGAATTGGGTAAAACAAAGGAGAGAGAAGCAACAGAGGACATGCAATAGGTACACTGTATAGAGCAGGACCACCAGGTGTTGAGTAACCCCAGTGCCTTTAATTTGACCTTTTTTCAGTAGATTTGGTTTGCACTTGTCGTACTAACACTTGGAATGAAAGACACTGGAGGTGCCGACCATTCAGCCACCACTTTTCCTGATCTCTACTTCCCTGCTCACTTGTCAGCTAGCGTTCATGCCTTCTCGGTCACAGCGAGTGCTGTTCATCGCTTTCAGTACAAATGACTCAGACTGGTGGGAGGCTTTACTGTAGCTGCTACTTGGTCGTGCATTGTGACAATGTGAGCCTCAGATCTATCTGCAGCCCTATATGTATGTTTACGTTCCTCCTAAACACAAATATGTGGATAAAAACCTTCCAGCAGCAGCAGCAGCAGCAGCAGCAGCAGCAGCAGCAGCATGTCCTGGTGGGGAATCAGTGCTGCATGTTCAAACATCCTGAGACTCCCACACTCACAGATTAGTTTGGGTCAGTTCACTCATCACACATCACTCTCTCTTCATTAATTCCCATTTATTTAACCACCAGGTCAGGCTTCGTCACTGCCCTTTGGGAATAAAAGGAGTTGTCCGGCTCCTCACAGCAGATAGTCATCCATCAGCCGGTGGATTAGAAACCCCTGCTGAGGTAGCTGCTGATGGCCGACACAGTGGCGGTGGGAAGCGGTGTTGTCATGCCGACTGCAGGGGTTTTAGCCGTCTCGACGTCACCCGGTGAAAACAGCTGTTAGTGGGTGGATTAACGTTGAGCTCCACCAAGCTATTACCACATCGCCTCAGGAAACATTTGAGTCAACATGACATCAGCGTTTGCATGATTTCCACACCAACGACTTCTGATCGAAACAACAGCAACAATACAGCAAACAAGCATGGAGAATGACCAACAGAAGCGGCTTTTGAAGCAAATAAATTTATTAATAAAATGATTAATGACATATTTTTCATTATGGAACATCATGGAATGCATAACCTGCATTTATACAGAAGACATTTGCACAAAAATAGTATTACAACGGTGAAGTTCCCTTTAAATCTGGATATTACAGTATATGTAATCACAAATACGCAAAATATAAACTTAATATAAAATTAGGCACATACTGAATGGATAGTGTATACATACAGATTTTGCTTAAAGCCACAGAGCTTGGAATAAATTATGGAAAAGAGAGTGGAACTGTTCCCCTTTGGCTAATGTGGACGGGCTTGACGGCAGAGTGTTAAACGTTTCTGAAACAAAAAAACTAAGAAGAAGGGACGAACACAATGGCACAATTCTCCTCGTGTTAACGTTCATATTTGACATTCTTTCAAGCCCAATTACAAAGGAGTAATTAGGACAAGCCTGTGATTTTCACACATGCGGCAAAGCTGATAATCAACATAATGGAAAAGTAATCTTGGCTGATTGGGTTTGCACACCACAAACAAACACTGAAGGACAAATCTGGTGATATTTCCTATTTTTGTTATTGTCAACAAATCCCATGAAAAGCCCCAAACCATCAGTGAATGCATCCGACTAACAAGCACTGAGTGTGTATCTGAAGCCTGATGTATCATATTCCTCTGTGCCGTAAAGCTCCATTGCAGTTTATAGACTTCTACACCATCCTGCTGCTGGAAATACTCACTATTGCACCAAATATGTATTAATCCACAGCTGAAAATAGTCCCTGACAAATGCACTGTTCCCTCTGTTTGAGTAACGTTTGCTAACAACCACAGCTGTGTTAGAAAATAAATACCTGTTAGCTGTTTTTAATAAAATTACATCTTCACTGGGAACCCATGGGCTTAGCGCCAGATGTTTTTGGTCTTGTTGTGAAATGTGTTAACAGTAATGAAGACGCAGAATGACTCTCTTTTTATCCTTTGATAAGCTTTGGTTCCACAGTGTTTACATTTCAGGTTAATATGGTTTTGCTGCTGCACCATACTCCTATTGTTCATGCTTTGTTTTATTGCTGGTGTAGTTTCTCTTTATTTCCACGCCTCCTGGGCACAGGAGGGCTGAGGGAGAAAAAGAAAAGAAAGAATAGGAGAACCTTCACTGGCCTGCAGGACGGTACAGCCGGCCCAACCGGGCGAGGAGCGAAGCGATTTGACAGAGGAAGCAAAGTGGAAAAGGAGGGAGGGAGGAAAAGAAAGCAGAGGGAGTTGAGAAGAAGAGGAGGCCAAGCGAGGCTTTGTTCACCAACCCCCTTTTGCCTTGAGAAAGCAGAGAGAAGCGCTGAAGTGACACGGAGTCCATCCTAATGATGAGCGGTGAATAGCAGAGCAGAGCGGAGAGGAGAGGCCCTGTGGGAGATTACCATGCTGAAGGATACGGAGAGCTGCAGCGTTACAGTCCACACACTCTCATCACAGGCAGCTCCTGCGCCTGAGCTCCTTTGAAAACCGTCCATTAAAGTTACCCATGTCACTTCCTTAATCCACACCACGAGCGCACCAGCCTCCCCAAACAACTCTTTTCTGCATCAAAGTGCCTTATCAAGCAAGAGGGCAAGGTCAGCCACCACAAAGCTGCGAGGTAGAATGGAGATCTCCTCTTCAAAAGACAGGGGCACTTGCAAACTAATTAAGATAAACGACTTGTGTTCAGACAACACTCAGGCACAATTAGAGGACTGCGCTGCTGCGGCTAAAATGACTGCTAGCAACTTTTCCTTCTGGTTGAAGTAAAGTGGAGAAGAGTGCCTCTGCCTCCTCAACTAGGCCAGACACCGAGGGAGCTGTGATTCATAACCTTGGGCTGTCGCTCCTCAGCCGGCAGTCAGTGTTCTCTACTGAGTCTGTAGACAAAGACACAAAGACCTCGATGTCGAGCGAATTCAAGCAGCTCAACTCCTGCCAGATGTATGATAAATGACATTGTGGTATGAAAATAACAAAAACACACATCCGCATTTCCATTTGTCACACATTCGACAATGAGGTGACAGTTCTGGAGGTTTTGATCGGCTCACATAATCATGACTTTCTAATTGTGTTATTGTTTTTCTCAGCGTTAAGGACTTCTTGTCCACATTGGCTTTAAAGATCCATTTAGGAACTTACATAATTTTTAGAGTACTAGCTTCTAAGTCTAGATGCAATCAGTGGATTCGCTCATGGGGGCAATGTTAATCACGTCAAGTTCAACTTTGGTGAACTCTGACCAAGCTGTAAATTTGCTCCACTCACTAACAGTGTATCGTCTTGAAAGTGCCAGATCCTAAATGGAGGAAGCCATTGTAGCTTTTTCGCTTGATTTTACATCAAGACAGTTATGAGACAAAAGTTCATGGCAAAAATGTCCTTAAATAAAGTGTTTTAACACAGGGCTGCCAACCAACATCCCAAGGTTTAGCGATTAGCTACTATATGAGAAAGATTGATAATAATACATTTATCTATTCATTTGGTGTCAACTGCTAACTGACAGTTAGCATTCTAACTTAAAGTTAGCAAGCTCGCTAGGTCGTAGTGTTTGTTCCTTCATTAACTCTTTACTGAATGAAATGATGATCAATTTTAACAATAAAATGCCAGGAGGGAGAAAACTCCCCCATCCAGAGAAACTAGACAAAAGGTTACAGAGCCGGTGGGCTAGCATGTCAGAGGTTAGCTAGCATGTCAGAACTTTAGCCAGCATATTAGAGGTTAGCTAATGTAATAGAATTTTAACTAGCATGTCAGAAGTTAGCTAGCATGTTAGATGTTCGCTAGCATATTGGAGCTTAGACAGGATGTTAGAAGTTAGCTAGTACTGTAGACGTTATCTAGCATGTTAGAGGTTAATTTGTGTTAGAAGTTTAGCTAGCATATTAGAAGTTAGCTAGTATGTTAGAGGTTAGCTAGCATGTTAGAAGTTAGCTAGTATGTTAGAGGTTAAGAAAACAACCTCATCACAAAGCTAGCACGTTAGAGCTAACCTCTATCGTGCTAGCTTGTTTTCTTAACTGCTGTTTCCAAGGATGAGAATGAACTTTGGTTAGAGCAGCAAACACATCTTCACTTGGCAAAAGAAGAGATATTTATGCCTTATGTACTGAGTCTGTGGATGGATATTAATATTAAACACGCAGTGTAAAGCCAGACATCTCATCTCACGAGCTTCTGTGCTGCCACACATTTTTTGAGACGGTTGGAAAAAGAACATATTGCAATGTGCTAACACTTACCAAAGACTAAAAACAGTGAACGTTTTCAGCGCGGCCGACAGCTTGTGAGAACAGTACAAACCAAAGTGTTCAAGTGCCGATGATTTCATTTGTGTGATTTGGCTTTGAAAGTGAAAGTGAAGGGAGTTTAGCAGCAGCATCGGATGAAAATCAAGACTCCAAACAGTCCACCGCTCATACAAGCAGCCATTCCCATCATTCGACGGGGAGGTAAACCAGGCCAGCAGACTTCACACCCCTCTGTCTTCACTCCCTCACTGTGGTCACGAGCCAGAGTCGGACTCAGAGCCAAGAAGAGGAGAGCTAAAAGAGCTCATCAACACACATACAGTAACACACACTCTCTTTCTCCATGATGAAGGGGATATTTGTCAAATGGAAGTCATTGGGCTATTCACTCAACACAAAGACAGCAAATGAGACTGTGTTCAAGGGCTGGAGTTCACACGGGATCATACAGTACTGGACTCTGCTGCTAAAATAGAGCATTAAGTTTTACAAATTAAGAGTATGAACTTAAAATAAAATGGGAAAAATAGAGCTAGTCAAACATATCTGCCATCTGTTCTTCACATCCCTTTCTAGACTAAATGCAGAATAAGTGCTGTGCACACACACATCTGTAATTTTACGCTGAATAAAGTATATTCTAACCTTCGATATATAAGCTGTATTAGAGTATTATAAAAGTACAAACATTGCATTAGAGAATACAAGAAGCACAATTTAAATTAATAGATTTTAACGCTTTGCATGTAGCAGGTTTGCGATGTTCAGGATATGCTCAACACACCCTGTGACGAACAAACTAACCATGAATTTGATTTGGAATTTGTGCCTCAGACACCGACTGAACCACTGAATCACATTTCCACACCTGCTGTTCCCATACATATGTGATTGTAAACATTTGAAGAGCTAAACGTGGATTTCTTTTCGTTTACCATGTGGGTAGGTAAGACTTCAATCAAAGTTATTATTATTCCTCGGAATATAAATCACAAAAAGTGTTTTCTTCTGTGTCAAGAGCAGATGAATCAGAGCTCAGTATCTGAAAAAATCATACATAAATAGAATTTTACTTCAGTTTTCAGGGCTTCACTTTTGGTCTGGCTCCTGCACTCACAGCCGCAGGGATTATAAATTCCTGCAAAGCCTCCGGATTTTTTTCTGATTATGCAACATCAGTGGTTCAGAGAACAGTTGCTGCATAATCTCCTCTCACCTTGACGACCACAATATTCCATCTACAATAAACTAAATATTGCACAAAGCAAATCATTTGAAATTTGGATTCAAAAAGGAAAGGGCACAACTTTGGTGGATTATCCTGTAGTGCATTTAAAAAACTTGTTTACCTAATGACATTTTGCATGGAGGCGTGTTGTACACTTCCTGTTTATAACAACATTGCATAGAAATCTACAAAAACAGGTCAAATTTTGGCGTGGCTTTGCATTGCGAGGATTCAATTAACCCAATCCTCTGACCGAGCTGCTATCTAAATCGTCACATTATCAGCAGCTCTGCAAAAAACAGTCAATCAGAAGTGAATCATCATCATCGTCACCATCATCATCTGGGCCTGCTTTGACATCAGCCGTCGCTGCTTCTCTGCTCGCTTTAGTTCCCAGGAACAGCCAGGATGTAACCAGATCGGCTCTTGGTGAAGTCTGGCTGTGATTGGTTGATCTTGGGCTCCACGATGACCGTGCACTTCCTGCCGTTCATGCTGCACTGGATGGGACTGGCGATGTTGACCTGCAGCTTCCGCTTCTCGCTGCGCGGACACGATAAAAGAAAGCAGAGAGGACGACAGAGAGAGAAGTTACTGGATGCTGGCAGGTGAAAAGTTGCACACATTTACAGACAGAATCAAAGTTTACTCATATACTCGTATTACTGCAGCCCTAATATGCAAGCAGCTTGCCTCAGTGGCTTCACATTACATTCAGTCATAGTTTAATGCACAGGAATAAAATATGCAGATCCATTAGTGACCCTTGTGTGTGTGTGAGAGAGCAAAATATGAAGGCCATAAATCATTCCTGCTCTCACGTACAGCTTCATAATCTCACAAATACGCCACACACACACTACTGTGTACACTTCTATATGCACAGTCATACTCACACACACAGTCCTGTTTGAGGCCATAAATCACACTCGCTTCCACACAAACACACACACACCACTGTTTGTTCGTATAAACCCACTCATGCATACTATCACCCTGTTGCACACATACCGTTATACACCCCTGCTCTCGTGCATGAGAAGGACATTGTTGGTACAAGAGGATGATTTTGTTTGTGAATGAGACTGAAAATGAGATGAGCAGCATATTAAAGGTCCACACAGGTGTTTTCAATTACTCTGGCTCATTAGATCCACACGCCGGCGTCTCCGAATTCTATGAACTGACAAGAACGTCGCTGCAGGAAACTTAAACTTCATCTCCTAACAGCTTGTCAGGGTTTGGTGGAGACACAACAATTTCCATTTGGACTCGGTGGCAGCAAATAGTGTGAAATATGTTTATTAGTCTGTACTGTTCACAATGCTGCTGGTCCGTGTGCTGTTTTATTCATGCGCCGCACAACGCCGCTGATTCAAGTCAGAATATGCAGCGTTTCCGTGGCATTATGAAACCACATCCTGCCGAGGCTGGTTGGGTTTTATAATTGAAATTCTGCGCCCCAAACAGGTGCAGGAACACCAACGGGAGCGTGAGGGAGCTGTCAATCAAAGCCGGTGTGTACCTGCCCACAGAGTCCTCAGCAGAGGTCTAATCAGGCCAACAGAAGTGAGAACGCCTGCGTGGGTGGATCATGAATGTGGAAGTGTTGACTGAATGTGCATCTGACACACTGAAATAACATCTGTAGCCTCTTTTTTTTAACCTTATACCTCCCAGTATCTCAGATTCTGCAAGAGAATTCAAAGCTTATACTCCTGAATGATTTTACCCAAACTGACGTTGTGTGATCAGCTGCTCGTTTCACTAATCTGTTGGCGCCAATCTCATGGTCCACTGGACAGAGGAGCTAGCTCTCTCTGCCAGTCTTTGTGATAAGCTCAGCTAACTGGCCGCAGCTTCATATTTACCTCGCAGATGAGAGAGCTGTATCGAACCTCTCAACGAACTCTCGGCAAGAACGCAAACACGAGTGAGCACGTTCCCAAAACGTGGAGCTGTTCCTTCAGAGAGGACAGCAGCTGAGCTAAACAGGAAGGTGACCAGCTCATGATTGGTTTACAGCCATGCTGAAGCTGTGTAGCTGTGGCACAAGAAGCGTTTAAATAACATTTACTATCATGAGAGAGAACAATGTGGGAGTGTGGTTGTATTGTAGTATTATGTTGTGCATAACAGAGTACGATTGTGCAAGTCAGAGGGTACAGGAGTGTGTGTGGGAGGGAACAAGAGTGTATGTGCAGGATTATGCTGCTGCATGTCCTTAAATCCTCTCACACAGGAGAGACTGCGTATATATGAGCATGCTGGAGAAAATGAAGAAGAATAACAGAAGAAGAAATCAGGCAGGAGTCCTGTTGAAGTAATGATCTGTATGGTGTTGCCAGGCTGGAGCAGCAGCAGCGGATTGGCTTTTAGTGCCTGTCACATCCAGTTAGGCCCTTTCTGGGTGAACGCGTGCTTTGCCTCGTTTGCTCTTAAACAGGATCGATGACGGGAATCAGAGAGTGAGAAGACGAAGGCACAAATGTTAATGGCTGCTGCTCGGAGAGAGGGAGCAAAATAATGCGATGTAAATGTGAGGGGGGGCGAGAGGAAGGCGTAATGTAAATGTAACGGCGCTCGCGGAGGAGGGGTGGCGACAGGAAGCTAAAACTGTGGTAAACACACATCAGCCACCTCTGCCCGTTCAGTCGACTGCTCGTCGTGACACACTTTCTCACTGGCACAGTTACCGATCAGGGCTGTCCGTCCGTAAACAAATCCATTAACTGCAATTACTGCGGGATTCACGCAAAGCCGCCGATCCCGGTCCCTCAAATCTAAACTTAGGAGATGAGTCGAGGACCTGATGACACCGGCGTGTTGCGCAACAACAGTAAGTCATAAACAACGAGCGAAAGGCTTCTGCTGCCCACGCTGCACTCCTCTGCAGAGCGCCAGCCTCTCCACATCTCGGCTCATGCCGAGCAGAGAAGCTCGGGGTAGCGCTGATGCCGGTTTCCATGGCAACCCCCATGAACCGAACTCCCCCATCTGTCATGGCTGCCGGCCAGCCAATGGCCCTGCGTTTGTGTGTTTGTGTGTGTGTTGTGATATGTCTCGTTACTTCTCCATCTCGCCCGAACGCCGGAGGGGAAGCTGCGCCGTGCTCCTCGTGAAGGGCAAACAGGGTTAGGCTCACATTCACACAAATATACACACACATGTAAACACACCCTCATAGAGCCTCCATCAGCTCCACCAAACAGGTCTTTGACACCTTTCTGATCTGAGAGCTCGACTGAACGAGCACCCTGGCATTCGGATAAAAACCAGCAGAACACTTCATCTCTGAAGAGGAAAACATGATCAGTTGAGTCTTAAGGTCATCGGCTGGCCTTTCCCATCAGGCCTGAGCCAGCCGGAGCCCTGAGGGCAGGTTTAGTCCTTCACTGGACGGCCTCTCTGACTGGAAAATCAATTCTTTCCTTTCCCCTACCCCCCGTTCCCTTTGTGTGTCTTCGCCCTTCATGCCATGCGAGCCCAGGCTCGCTCGCACCCGAAAGCACCTCCTCTTTCTTTGGAAGGATGGAGGAGAGGAGGAGGAAGGAAAGCGGGTGAGGAGAAGTGGGAATAGAAATAGAAGTCAGAAGTTTAGGAGAACATTTTGGAGGCTCAAGGAAGAGTTTAAGGGTGGCGAACAGGGGAAAAAGAGAAAGAGAAAATGATTTCTCTGAGAGAATATGCAGAAAGTACAAAGTAAAGAAGTCATGGTGCTGAAAGGCATCAGAGGGAAGAGAAGAGCTGTGAAATGAGAAGAGGGGGAAGGAAAGAGGGAGAGGACGATCCAGGCTATTTTCAGGTCCAGGAGCCAGGATTACCTCCAGTCTGTGAAGCCGTCCAGTCCCACTTCTGAGTCATCCCTCTAATAGTGTACCTGGCTCTGCCCCAAGCTCTCTGCTGAAAAATATATGAGCGCTGCAGGTGGAGAGGAGGGGAGGAGGGACACGCCGCAAAGCTGACTTGCTATAAAGACTTTGAGGAAGTGATCAAAGTGGGATCTTTCCTCACTTCTAACTATGATGACAGAGCCATTTCAGAGTGAAGACAGAGAATCAGAGCACAGCTACGACGCTGACAGCGAAGCGTCGTGTTTCCAAACGACGGATTTCAACCTAATTCAAGACATCTAGAACACAATCTGCAGCATAATATGAATCACACTAACACGCAGTCAGAGAGCATCGGGATTTTATCCTGATTTACGTTTCAAATGTGCATAAAAAGCACTTCAGTGTTCAACTCTCTTATGAGTAGAGATGTCATTTCTATTCTCGGCATAATCCTTCATAATCGATTATCAATGAGACGGTAATGTAGCAGGCTAATATGTGCATCAGTGGAAAAGGACGATGCTGATTACAGAGCATGAAAAATGATAGTGAGGAAATGACACCAGTGATTACGAACTGTGCAGATTCTGCAAACTGTCTGCAGAAACACGACACATGTACGTGGAACCAAATGGCCAAACGCACGTGCACATCGACACGCAGTGTTCAGCAGGTAGACGCAGACGGGAGCAGGAGGTGAAGCCATGCTGTTGATCTACACACACACACACACACACAGCCCTGACCACACCATGCCACTTTCCTTCAATAAAAACACTCCAGTCTCCTCACATCAATATTTCAGTTTGGGAGACCACACTGAGATCAAGAGAGAAAAGGCAGGGAGTGAGGAGAAAGCATACACACATGTGTACTGTATGTGCTCTGCTGTGTGTGTGTGTGTGTGTGTGTGTGTGTGTGTGTGTGTGTGTGTGTGTGTGTGTGAAGGTCAGGCAGCATGGGGCAGGACTGAAGGAGTGCACACTGCAGACAGGCCCACGCTGCCTTCATGACTGATGGATAGCCAGGCTTTTCCTCCAGACTCCTTGTGCACAGCAGGGTCAGACACAATCTTTTAAAACTATCCAAACGTGGCTCATTAACAGCGTGGAGGTTTAAAAGATGGCTGCGGAGGCGTCAGCGACAGCGAGAGCATTACTATCATTATATAGGAAACCTCCCAGCAGGTAGGTAGACGTGCTTTTGATTTCCATTCAGTGTTTGAAGCATCTGCTCAGGATGAGTTTAGATACAGTAGCTGCAAATACTTCAAGGCTGGTTAGAATAAAAATGTCTTTTTGAACTCATTTTTAACAGATGCTTATGTCCAGGTATAACTTTTTTCTTGTAAATTTCTGCCTTTATTCTGCGGCTGGCAGTAGAGACGGACAGGAAAAGAGTGAGCGGGATTACGTGCAGCAAGGCGGGAATCAAACCGGGGATTACAAGGTGTGTTCACCTTAGACCACCAGTCCACAGGATGCAAGACTGAGAAGTATTCAAAGGTGAAAATACTCCACTACAAGTAAATTTAAAATCCTCATTACTGTACAAAAAAGTATAAGCATCAAGTTAAAGTACCAAAAGTAAAAGTACTTATTTTGCAAAATGTGACGCATTAATGTGGAAACATCACTAACGCTGCAGCTGCTAACGCTGGTGCTAAATTCAGCTACTTCATAAACTACCGGCTTAATTAACACCATCATAGTGTATTCATATTTAGTATTAACAATCTGAATCTGCAAAGTAGTTAGTAAGCATTGCTGTCAAATTAATGTAGTGGAGTAAAAATGACAGTATTTGCCTCCAAAATGAAGCTGAGTAGAAGTATTAAGTATCATAAAATGGAAACATGGAGCGGAAATAACACCCTAAAACCTAACATGTATTTGAGTAAATGTGCTTGGTTCCATTCCAGCAGTGTGGCGGTCCATGTTTCTGTTTTCCCGCTTCCATGGATTTGCATTTAACACCAGACCTGACACAGCACCGCTCTTCCTCTCGCTGTCACACCCTTCCTCTGCCTCACATGGCTGCATCACACGTCTCACGTGTTCCTGTGTGCGACGCCGGGGAGGAAAAGATGCACACAGAGCGGCGCCGACACACCTCCGTCAGGCTAAACTAAGTCTGAACAGGCTCTTAACGACGGTCACAAAGAGAGAATCTGATATGAGGCGGCCTGGCCAGCCTGATGGCTCTGCTCCAGTTTAAAGTGGCTCAGGTTTGGACTGGTTCAAAGTGTGAAAACCGCCTAAGAGGCTTTCTGAGTGCACTTCTTTAATTAGCATCACTGTGCCCACGTTACACAGTTTTGCTAGTACTGCGACTGCAGATGTGGTGTATGAATAATGGAGAAAATGCAGAGGGAGAGGCCGGTTTGACGGCATGGTGGGTGATGAGGATACAGATGCTGCAGCTCAGCACTGAAAGAAGGCTGAAGAGTGCAGACACTAGATCAGGAAAAGTCCGAACCAGCTGCTCTCTTCTCCTCTGAAGGTACAACTTAACCCAACTTTTTTTTAAAAGAGTAATTTGCTAAAAATGTTCGACCTTCATGTGTGGACAAAAGGCGTTTCATTTAGTGTTACAACTGTCACGTGCTACTCCAGCAGGTTTAATGCACCAGTTTACACCACAAAGCAGCCTCTGCTCGCAGTGTTTACTAAGCTGTGAAAATACAGCAAAGACGGGTTTGGATCTCTCCTTCTATGTCATTTCTTTACCTCCCTCTAATTGTCCGTTCCCTTCCTCAGCTGCTATCTTTTCTACTCACAACGGGAGGGATTACTGAAGTAGGTCATTTAAAAAACGGGGTGAAAACGCATTCCCAGCAAAAATGGTATTGATTCAAATGTGCAGAGAGGGGAGAGGGAGGAAAGAAATGAAGAAGAAAAAGGAGGTCAGTCTTCAGCGTACATGGAGACGTGGAGTTCAGAGGTGGAGCTGCCAAAGCGAGGCTCACATCAAAGATGCAGCTGAGCATCAGCGCTGCTGCAGGCCTCTGCACGAGACAAAGACGGGGTCAGAATCTGTGGCGAGGCGAGCGCCAGATGACGCCGTAAACCCACATGTTCCTCAAACTCTCAGACACGGGAGACGCCGTCCCACGAGACGCATTTGACTTCACAATATTATGATAACTCATCGGCGAAACTCCCACGAGGCTCCGCTTGAAGCTGGATCATACATGAGCAGTAAACACAACCTGAACACGAGCGGCTTGTTAATATGCTAAGCTAGTGCTTCTGCTTCTTTATGCACTGTAAGCGAGATCTGGGGTGCTGCAGTGGGGGAATACAGGCGCTGACTACCAAGGGCCCCCGAGGGGCCTGGAATAAAATGCCTTCTGTGATCCTCAAGTCTGAAATTATAAATATTTGAAGCATTTTTCCCCCAGCTCTCTGGTTTTGGCTGAAATCTCTCAAACTGGAAGCAAATATGCTGCAGCTGCTGTGTTTTCTGATGAAAACTGAAACGAGCAGCAGCTCAGCTTGCCTCCGTTTTTGATGCTTCCCACCCTACAAAGATACAGCATGGATAGAGGACGACGGTGTGAAAACTGGCTGTGGGCAGCTAAAAAGTTACAGAGCCAGTGAATTCAATCTGGAGTTATTATCCTGTGAATGAATGTGTGAATGGTTGGACGTCCTTTCTTGGTTTAAAGGGGCATTCCAGTGATTCCACAAAGCTGGGGGACATGGAGAGACACACAGAGGTCCTGCATCCTGATATTTTGACTTTTCAGGTGAGGGTGAAGCTCCAAAAACCTGTAAAGATGCAGCTCCATGCCATCTGTGTGATGAAATAATTAACTGATCTGAATTCTGGCGTGTTTGAAGAAGAACTGATCGATAGATTTGTAACGATGGACACTGGTCCAGCACTGTTTCAGGCGGCTCAGCAGAGACAAACCTCCTGTGTCCAGAGCCCATAGCTCCCCGTAGGAACAGAGGAGCTGGAGTGGACGGCCGCTGGTGGGCTGCCCACATGGCATCTGGAGACAGCCCGTCCCTCCTCCCACAGGACAGCGGGTGAACTATCAATAACAGCTCCTCCTGCAAGCTGTTCAAAGGAGTGTGCTGCTCACAGATCGCCGCTGAAACAAAGGACACACTTCTCACCTCTCACCTCTCTCTGCTTAAGAGATCAGCGGGAGATGAAACCGAACCGGAAGTGGACAAAGCAAAGGCGTCTGTCTCTGGGGGAAACTGTGGTTGCTTCACAGATGGTGGAGGCGATGTCTCACTGCAGAGCCACAATAGGCACACGGCAGGAGGGTTAAACAAGCGAGTGTTGATGTGCAGGAGGTCGCCTCTGTGCCGACGCCCTCTTTCTGATTGCTCTTCGCTCTTTGAATCCAGCTCTTCCTCACTGATCGGCTGCATCTTCGTCCTTCAGAGGGACTCTCCACCACGTCAAGGCTGGATGGAGGTGGCTTAAAAACACATCAGGTGAATCAATAAGGTGGCACACACACTGAGGACAGGCTGCCTCTATTAGCTGCTCATTACTGAAGGGAGGCCGCTCGCTTCCTGAGTGGCTCCACCTCTAACTCTGTTCATTAAAGGCGATCAATGCATCAATCAAAAGCTCATTGATTGTCATCTGCTGACGCGTCGCTGCTCTCTGCTCGGTGGTGCAAGGATCTCCATCAGGGACGTGAGTCCTCTGAGTGATGCTGGTCTCAGATCAGTTTAAAGTGAGCTGAACAACACTGCTCCACCCGCAGGAGGCCGGAGCTGACTGCACCAGGAAGAGTTACTGATCCTGTTTTTCTGGTGTACTTCAGCACACTTAAAGTTTACCATTTACACGTCAAGTATTACTCAAGTGGTGCTCAAGTACTTCGTGAGTACTTCGACTTTTGAAAAATGTCCCTTTAAAGTCAGTTTGTTTTATCCGATGCTGATGTTTTACCATTTATTGGATCAAATCACAGATGCGAGGCTGGACGACGTTACATAAAGTGGGATAAAAAGCAGAAATGAATCGATGACAAGAGGGATACAGGGAGAAAGCAGGACGGGAGGAACAAAAGGAGGGATGGAGGTGTGATGAATGAGTGATGTGAAGGAGATTAAAGTGTGGGAGACACGGGAGGACGAGATGAAGGGAGAGGAGGGAAGATGGAAGAGTGGGAAGCAGAAGAAAGAAGCCCGGCGAAAAGACGTGAGGTGGGGAGATTAATGGCAGGTGGGAAATGAAGAAAGGAGGCAGGGAGCACCAGTGTGAGAGGAGGGACAGCTCAAGGGAGGGAGGAAAGGAAAGCAGGAGGTGAGAGAGGCCGAGGAGGGAGGAGAGTGCGCTGAGCCTGATCATAATTGGCCTGACAGTGGGAGATGGTGTGGTGCTGTTGCTGGGTGGAACATGTGTGTTTGGGGGGGGGTGGGTGGAGGATTATGGGGTAAATGTAGAGGTCACTGAAGAGATGGAGTCTATAAAAGATCACGGCTGCTACTGTATCATCTTAACTGTGCAGCACTTAGCTGATGCTTTTATCCAAAGTGACAGCAAGACGCCAGACCGCAGAAAGTGCCGACATTATATACGTCGAGCGTGAGGAGAGCTCCTGTGAGGCCGTGACACGGTTAAATATAGCTCTGACACCAACGCCCGTCCCACCCTCACTACTATATATGAATATAATAAAGAAACGCATTATTTTTAATTATTAATCTGAGGGTGTGATCAAATCCCCTGATGTCTGCTGGGCTCTGAACAGACCACTCTCACCAAAGTACAGCTGGACACTTATTTTCATTACTGATCGACTGCAGAGTGAAAAACCCCAAAACATTCAGTTTAGTGTCACAAATGACAAACAAACAAAGAAAAACAAAGAAAACTCCACATTTGAGCAACTGGAACCAGTGAGTTTTTGTAACAAACTTATTAGTAAAATATTTGCAGATTAATTTCCTGTCACTTCTAATCCATGAATGGACTGATTGTTTGAGGTCTAATTCCTCTTTGGACACTATTTAACTGTCTGTAAGTGTTTTAACCAGCCAAAGAGACTAAACTGCTGCAATAATTCAACGTACTGCAAATACACTCATTAATGTGCACACATACGCAATCATTCACTGTAGATGCAATTTTTAAAGTATTTTCACCAAAAAAAAAAAAATGATGGGGGCTCGTTTCTGACATGAAAGCATTGTGGCAAATTTGCGCTGAGCCTTTCATTCAATTTGCACTCACAATCTGTTTGTAATTACGGTCTGATTCACTAAGACAGAAACTAATTATGCAATCTGCTGCTGGGACTGCGCTTAGCTGCATTTCGCCTTTGACGGGGAGCCTGAGAGGCAAAGTTCAGAGTTGGGATTTGTCTGAGATCAACAAGCTAAAATCATCACGGTCCTGAAATAGAAACGCTCATTAATGAAGTAACAGCATTCCAAATAGCAACTAAGGCTGCAATTAAACTTCAGAGGCAGAGACTTCACGCAAAACTGATCCTCGCAAACGGCCTGAACTCGACTAAATCCAGCGACACTTTTATCTCCTCCCATTAGGATGCATTTGAAATGAGGCTTAATGAATCCGCCCCTGAGCACCGAATCCGTCTCAGGGTCAGAGCTTGTTTTGTTCACGTGTGTCAGGAGATCTCTGCGTCGCTGCAGTGTTGGAGGATCGGGCATGCAACAGAGCCACGGCCCGGTCTATACAATGACGTCTTCAAGTTCCCAAAACCAATATTGGTTCTGTTTTGTTCTGCTAACATTTAATCAGTCACTCAAACAGTTCACTGCAGACTAATGAAGAAACTGTTTGAGCTCTGGTTCTCTCCTGAAGCTTCAGATTTGACCCGCTAATCTGTTATTAAGCTCGTGCCAGTTATGCTACATAATAAAACCCCAACAAGGTGTTATCAGCGGGGTTAAAGCCTCTGTAACACACTCCACGCAGCGTGTGTGCTGCTGTGTGTGTGAGGTGTGCAGAGGAGCCGGCTTGGCTGGGATTGGGCTCTGGCTGCAGCGGAAAAGTAGGTCAGAGCGAGTCGCACATTCACAACTCTTTCATTCATGCACAACCTCTGACACACACGGCGCATTTTCACACCTTTAAGTATTATCTCTAATGTGTGCTTACACAGCCAGGACGCACGCACACACGCACACACACGCTCTGGCCTGGCCACTCGCCATCCATCACTCCGCCCAGCCGGCCTCCTCCCCCAGGCTGCAGCGCGGTGCCAGTGAGACGAGCAGGACTCCCCGCCGGCCCACATAACGAAGACTGAGTGTGCGTGTGTGCGCGAGGAGCTTTCGTGTGTGTGACAGAATTCGCGAACTTGCGTGAAATCTGACTTTGCAAATTGGGAGTTATATAACGAGCATGCAGATAGATTATCCTTGAAGACCCTTCAGTGACTCGGGAGAAAGCTGCACAGAGAAAATGACTCTTTTCTTTCACTTTTCACACTCAGCAGAACTTCCTGACAGCTTTCTTTCAGATTATGAAAATGTTCCGCTTCTCATCAAACAAAGGCTGTCGAAAAAGTTGAGAAAGAACAAGTTTTCCTGAGCAAAACTGACAATTTTTGTATTTAAATGAGGAGCGATCTGAAGACAGAATAAGTAAAGAAGGTTCTGGCAGTTTTCTGTATTTACGAGCACATTTCAGTCAGGAACAATGTACTGAAGGTTCCTTCCCTCACTGTCTGCAGAGCAAAGCTAAAATTAAAGCTTGTTCCTCTCCATCCTCTCTTGTCCTCCATCTTTCTCTCTAATCTTTCTTTCCTCTCCCAGTTTTCCCGTTCTGTAGCGTTTGGTTCGACAGCATGCGTCTGTGCTCCTCCGTCTGCGGTCTGGGAGGAGATGCGCCGTTATTATCTCCGGCCGGCGGGGTTATTAATGGATCGCACACGCATCAGACAAACGCGGACCCGGCAGTGGTCGCCATGGCAACTGCATCCGCAGCGCCCCAGAAAGGAGGGAGAGGGGGGGCGGGGGAGAAGCGGGATGCGAAGTGAAAAACAAGAGGGGGAGGGGGAGGGGGAGGAGCAGCAGCAGCGGGGCGGGTGATTAATGGAGAAAGAGGAAATAGAGAAGGAGGGATGGAGGGAAGAGGAGAAGAGAGAAGCCCACTTCTATCAGCCTGAAAGATTTGATTCAGCAGAAAGGGTGACCTTGGAGAGGAAGACAAAGGCAGCGTCTCTCTCTCTGTTCTTCTTATCACTCCTCTCTGCCACCTCCTCTCTCATCCTCCTTTTATCGCACTATTATAAACGACGTTTGCGTCGTCTCCAGATACACCAGAAAATGCACTTTGACATTCATTTAACAGCCGTTTTTTTGTTCTTAAATATTCATTACGCTCTTCAGCTGAAACAGCAACAGATTTCAGCATTCTTCCAGAGAGAAAAACAACCTGAGAGGACGGCCTGGTTTTAATTAAAGGACTGGACTTTACATCTCTGCTAACAATCTGTCAACCATGCAGCTGAATTTTTACCATAATCCCAGATAAGGATGAGCTGATCTGATAATTTGGATCTGTGCCGATACCGAAGAGCATGGAGTATCGACCAAGACATGAAATATTCTTCATTAGTGTCATTTACAATGTTGTGCTTCCTCTATTGATTACATACATTGGTTAGCATCAAAACAACCTGATAAGCAGATTTTAGCACAGAATTCATAAGATCAGTATACATCAGCACGTTAGCATGCCGGCTTAGCATTTAGCTGTATAGCCTCACAGAGCTGCTAACGTGGCTGCAGACTCTCTTGTTTTTCATAAATACTGTAGTTTTACTACTTCAGGCCTCTAGAAAGTATTCAGAAGAGAAAATCAAAGTTGCAAGTAGACTGTATGAAGTGATCACAGGCAAAAAAAAGATTGGGAGCCTCTAGATTATTCATAGAATTAGCTCAAAATGAGAAGCCGCTAGCTGAATGTTTCGCACGCTGCCTCTTGCTAATGATAATTAGCATTGTAGCAAATCTGTGCTTTGTGTCAACCTCGCTGTCAGAGCTCAGAGTCACTGAAGCTGCATCCAAATCATTTTTTCACAATCATTACAAAAGTGGCCATTAAGTGGCGAAAATTGTGCAAAAAATGCTGGCGTGAGGTTGGTAAAAGCAGACAAACTGAAAGGAAATAATGAAGGAAGCGCACAGACGCCAACATGTCTGCAGTTAGCGTGACGACAGCAGCTTAGGACTGAGGCTAATGTGGTTCCTGATGGTTATTAAAGCACGAGTAAATCCGATTTGACTTGAGCAGATCGATAGCGTGTGCTTCCTTTTCATACTTCTACATGTCTCTGCACTGTTCGCAGTCTCTTCCCTCCACCGCCATCTCACCTCACTATTCCACTCACTAACACTTCCTCCTCCTTCGGTCTAAATCCACCTTTTTTTTTTCATCCTCCCGAGCAGTCCGGCTTAACACTCCACCAAATCCCTTCTGCGGTGTCAGGAGGAGACGGAGGGGAGGCTAAATGTTCAGGTCTTCAGGGAAGGGGCAGAAACAGAATATGATCACATCACTCTGACGGATCAATGAAGGGCTGCTGACTCATACTGGGGGGGGGGTGTAGAAGGAGGAGAGGAAGAATGAGAGCGAGTGGGAGGGAGGCCCGAGAAGGACAAAGGGTGGTGGTGGAGGTTAGAGGAGAGTAAGCAGAGAAAGTATGAATGGGTGTAGCCATGCCTGAAGACAGATACTGTGTGAGGGAGGTGAATCTACAAACATCTGTCACAGAGACGGAGCTGGACAGCTTACAGTAAGGAAGGACGACTGAGACAGATGTCCTCGCGCTCAATGCAGGCCTTAAGCACCACAATCAATCATGAGGGGCGACAACAAAAGATTACGTATCGCTTAATCAATCTATCGCTACTCCACAGGGTCGGCAGATAAACGTAAGAGGTCATGAAATCGGTGCTAGCGGAACAAAACTCAATTATTGTTTATTTTTCAGACTTTTCACGGCTTTAGAGATGATGATGTCTGTCTCAACCGTTAGATCGGACATCCACGTCCCCCTCGGTGAACCCAGACGTTTTCTCCACGGCCATCTTTAAAAATCTTAAACGCTCATAAGATAAGATAAGATTTTATTGCACACCGGGGAAAACTGAACTGAAATAAACAAACTGATCAAAATGTGTCCAGTGCTTTGATTTACGACCACATACCTACAAAACCTGTGACATTCCCATCAGCCTCAGCTGTACTTTGTGTTTAGCCACTGTTAGCAATGTTAGCATGCTAAGCTAAATGAGTTAAGTGACTTGGAGGCATCTGGCTCGAGATGTTTGTATGTGGCTGTTTTTGCAGGTTTCCTATGATTCTTTGCACACTGCTCCTTGCTAACCATAATTAGCCTTGTAGCTTAGCATATCCAAGCATTTTGCCAACAATCCTTTTATTTCGGTTTCTGTGCAGCTGCTTGTGATTGGACAACATTAAACGTGAAGATTTTGACTCACGTTTAAAATTACACTCAACATTGTCGACGGCGCTGTTAGATTTTCTCTCCATTGACTAATCAATTCATCATTTCAGCCCTTGAACCATCAATCTACTCGAGCAGGCTCGAGTTAATAAAAACCTGTCAATCACTCCGCCTCACGCACACACACACACACACCGCAGGGCTTTTCATTGGTCGCTGTGGACACTGACAGCGATGCAGCCAAACCAAACTGTTGCTACAGAAACAATCCACAGTGCTTACACAAGACACAGACTACAACAAGAAGAAGACAGAGGAGATTAATGCGATCCAGGGATTAGCCACAGCCGGTCACGGGGCAATTTTGTCAGTAGGTCGTGACTGACACATCCAGAGAGTGCAGGAGAGAAAATGTGCCAACAAGCTGCGAATGACACATTTTGCTCAAGGTTAATGTGATCTGAGCGCGTCTAATGTCACTTTGACCCGTGGAAACTTCTCTTGCTTATAAGTAACAAGAACATTTGTGCGTAAGTGTGATGTTTAGTTGCGTCTGATGGAGTGAAATCTTTCAGCTGCAGTCTATCACCTGTGAGAGTTGAGGATGTGGATGAATAATTCAACGGCGAGCTATTTTTATACGCAGATCTCAGTGGGAAAAGTGTGAAGCAGAGTGGAAGTGTGTGATACAGCGCTGACTGAGAAACACTGGCTGAATGAGGAGGAACGAAGATGAAAAAGTAAAGTGCATTCACAGATTCAGTGTGAAGGAAGCTGACGGGTGAATTCTGTGGTAAACTGGGGAGAAGAGTGAGAAACTATTATACATTTTTAAAGCCTGAATGTTTGGTACAAACAAATAAAGGTCAGGTAAAAACACTGAGGGAGAGCATTACCTTTGGTAGCTCACATGCTAAAGTTAGCATTATGCACATTTCCACAATCGGCTCAAATCACTTCTACTCTGCCCTTTTTCCTATCAGTGCTAAGCTAATGAACACTTCCTGCTCATATTTCACATTAAAAGCCTACAGGAAAGAAGGAGGATTATAGCCTTTGATCTGCTGAAGGCTTTTAATGTGAAATACCTGTAAAGTAAAAGCAATTATGGTGAGAATGACACCACTCCACATTTTACATACAGCTACGCTAACAGTTGGATTACTGGCTCTAATTAGCTGCGAGTTCAGCCGTCTTCAGTCGAGCTCGCTAACAGGTGCAGGATTAGTTATTACATGTCATGATAAAAACATAATTAGAATTACAGACAGCGGTCAACAGCAGCATTAGCTAATTGTTTTCATGTACAGACTGGAGGATTTAGCTTCAGACAACACAGATTTCATTATCAGCCTCTTTATAACATCACCTGTGCAATGTTACTGGCAGGTGGCTACACACCCACTGCCCAAAGGCTGCAGCGTCACTGCGAACACACCACCACAGACTTCAGGTGGGTCATAAATAATGATCGAGAGGGATTATTCCTGTGTGATTCTGTGCATTGTTTTTCAGAAAAACCCTATAAAACATGACAAAACTGCTGTGTAACTTGGGAATAAAGTCTTTTTCAAACAGGCGCAGAGAATTTGCATTAATCAATAGCAGAGGGAGGGACGTGTAGCGAGATCTCCTGCAGCGCCTGAACGTCTCATTGATTTTTCAGAGTTTGTGTGTGACAGATGCAGAGTGTCTGCTCGGACGGTGGGAGTGCTGCAGTCGCTTCTGCGTGGGGTGCATGTCAACACACACGCACACACGCACATGCACGCACACACACGAGAGAGAGAGAGAGAGAGAGAGAGAGAGAGAAGGGGGGGTGGCTCTGTCTCATCTAAATATAGGCCTCAACAGCAGCACAGCCTTAAATATTTCATTGCCTCCTCTCCAGAAATGAAGACGGGGGTGTCGGGGGAGAAAAAAGGGAAAGATTTGGAGGGAGCAGAGAGAGATGAGGAAGAGGAGGGGGGGCCGCAAGGGGTTCATCAGTACAAAGGGGATAGAGTCAAAAATAGGAAGCCTAAAAAAGGCATGAAAGAGGGTAAAGGAAGGATGGAGGGAGAAGGGGAGGAAACATGGGAATCTAATCCCCCTCCCTCCTCTTTTATGCAAAATAAGAATGAAGTATTTCTGAATTTCTCCAGACAAGTGGTGCGTCATGGCCGATAAGAGGGTTATCTTCTTATGTGCGCGTCGCAGAAATCTCTGAATCACTCGAGTTTAAGACAACTTGGTGTGCTATTGATAAGTTTCTGAGAGGCGCCAGCCTTGACGCTATCTGGAAAGGAAAACCGCACCAGTCCTCAGCGAAATCAAAAGTCATAATAACACGAAAAAAATAAAAAACAGATTAATGCCAAGCAGATTTGGAAAGTGTCAAAAACAAACCGCGCCTCACGCAAACTCAAGTATCCAGACACACGCTATGACAAGCCCAGGGTTTATTCCCAGCGGCGTGTCACTCTGCTTTGGCCTCGCTGTCACTCTGCCGAGGATCAAGTGTTGCTTTGTTGCTGCCATAAGCTGGCCCCTCCGCCTGCTCGCTATTGTGCGTGTCGCGCACCGTGCAGCATGCTGAAGGAGAGATAAAGGTTAAAGCCAGCTGCAGCGGTGGGACGCCGCACGCAAAGGATCGTACGCGCCCACCGCCTCTCAGGAATTCCTTCGCACCTTAATGCAGCCAGAAACACACACACGCACACACACACACACACACACACACACACACACACTTGTGCATGCCGGTATGGCCTTTGTTCTGTCAGTGCTTCACAGTGATGGATGAGTCGGCATGCGAGGCACATGGAGGGTCATTACAGGAGGCCCAGCGGAGGCCTTTCTCAGCCCGACGCCCGCAGAGAAAGGAGCTCCACAATGGAGCAAGATAGCATCATGGAGCTAATGCACACCTCCCCTTCACACACACACATGCACACACACACACACAGTGAGATAAGCACATTCTGTCTCTCTCACACACACAAACACGAACACGAATACAGAAATCAATACATGTGCCAGACTATTGTGCAGGAGTCACTTCAATGATCAGTGAGATGACGAGTGATCTAAAAACAGTCAAAACAGACGTTCAGAGCGATCAAATGATGTGAAAAGGTCAAACTTTAACACTAATGACTCCGTGATCTGCAGTGTTTTGGAGGAAAAAAATCCACAAATCAATCAGTTTATTGAGTTTACTTCATTAGAAGATTGATTAGTTTTCATTCAGAGTTTTGGTGTTGATACTTTCCTCTGTTATGACATGCAGGACAAACCACAGATCACAGACAAACTGTCAACAACAATTACGGCCAAATACGTGCAAAAGCACCACATTAAACCTGGCATGTTAGCATCTTTGTGTCTTTGTGTTAGCACTGTGCCTGAGCACAGCCTCACAGGGCTGCTATCTTCATCAGAAGAGTTGAAATTAGCTGTAAAGATCATAATACAGTATATTGAGCAGCCATTATGGAGGAGCTGCAGCTGAATACACCTCTGCGCAGCAGAAGACCATCGACAGGCCATTTCAGCCTGCAAACATGACCCGAAAGGACGAATGCAGGCCTTGAAGCAGCTTTTAAAAGCCTCCTGATGTTAATATTGTGTGGATGCTTTCTTTTTGTGTGTCTGTAGGTGTGTGTATACGCTGCTGTTAGCTAATGTGACAGTCATCCCCTCCTGGGATTAAAGACTCAGATGAAAGTGGGATGAATGAAATCACTTTATTCACACAGCAAATGTTTTTTGGAGGGTTGTTAGAAGAAAAAAAACAATTGAAGGAGTAAAGAGGTTCCCGGCTTGCGTGCAGCTAAACCGTGTGTAAGCTGCATGTAATGATAACGCAGCGAACAGCCTGTGGCAGCATCTTACCTTATTGCATAACAGAATAACCTTTTACTCGACCCACGGGGTGATTTTAACCATCTTAAAGAGCGAACTGAGGACAGCTGGAGTTCAGGCTGGTGTTAGAGGAAGTGGGTGGGTGCTGTGTTAAGTGGGAAAGACAAGCAGACCGACTGCAGCAACAGTCACCTCATGTGAACTGAAGGGAAATAAACTGAACTCATGGAAGAGATGCTCAGATACGACCTCATGCTGCAGTAACCTATTCATACATTTTACCTCGTTCTAACTGCAGAACAAACGAGCATGTGAATGAGGTATACATTGGTTTGTCCATGCTTATCGTGTATTGTAGTTCAATATGAGAAGGGACTGAAGTGACTGAGTGAATGGGACGGTCCGTGAAAGACATTGACGGCAGGATTCAGGGATTTATTTTCATCTCTATCTGTGCTTCTTCTCGTCTTAAGAGATTGGAGCCAAAATGAGCGTTTCGCAGCGTCCCGTCGTGAAGAGAGCTCAGATTAAATGAATATCAAGGTTCAAGTCAGGACAGCTGTGTCTGCGCACTCGATCTGCCCTCTAATCCTCCAGCCGCCGGCCAATACCACACATCTGGGTCAATACTATTGGATTTTTAGAAATTCGAGAAGGTTATTTCACCTTTGCAGAAATGTCACTAGAAAAAATGAGCTGGCCTCTGCCTTCACCTCGGTGTCAGCCACAAGTCATTCCAATCAGCAGGCTGCAGTCCATGTTTTTAAGGACGTTTCAGCTCCTACCCCCGCCCGCTGCCCGTTGCCCGCCATCTTCCCCCGCCGCTCACCTTTTGAAGTGGCTGAGCAAGGTGCCGACCAGCTCCCCGATGCGGCTCTCGTTGGCAGGCATCATGCCCTGCAGGCACACCACGAGATCCCTGCTGTCCTTGGTGTGGAACACAACCAGCTGGTCCTTCCCAGGGGACACGCTCACCCCCGTCACCTGGGACAGAGGGAGAGGACGCGCAGTTAAACACAGATAAACATGTGCAGAGAGACACACACAGGTGAAGACAGGTGCTGAGAGGCACCTGCGCTGTAGGTAAACATGTTCTGTCCACACCGATGTGTGGAGCTCCCCAGAGGACGCGAACCCGCTGGAGTCACTGCGCCAAGCTACGATTCGTCACGTTTAACGTCCACAGGAAGCAAAGAGAGGACGCTTGAGGAATACTGCCGATTCAGCAGACCTGATTTTAGAGCTTCTGCTCGACTTATTTTACCCTCAAGCAGCAGGACGTCAGCGAAGTCGACAATTAAAAATAGCTTAACGGACAAAGTGCTGGCGCTCACGCTGCGGCCACGAGTGCTTCAGCTGTGAGATCTGACCGTTTTGTCAGTGAGGACATATAAAACGTGGAGACATTTTGACACGTCACAGCGGGAAAAGCACAGGTGTGAATAAAGCCAGCGATGGCTGAATTCCATTCAGCTGCCTCAGTTTCAGGGTGCTGGTGTTGTGCATGCTGGCTCGCTGTCACACCATCATGGTTTAAGCCCGGCTGATGTGGATTAAGCCTCATTCTGGCAACAAATTTCCGAATCGGGATGACTGACAGATAGATTAGTTTGTGTCTGACGTGCAGACACAAAGAGAGAAAAAAGAGGGCTGGAAAGCATCGATCTGCTCCAGGCTGCAGGTTCAACCACAACCTTTAAAATAGTACTACAGTAATACTACAATAACTGTACTGCAGTGGGAAAGCAGACTGCTCAAACAAGCTAAAAGCTACAGTGAAATGATGTTTGTGTCAAACTCTTCTGTGTTTATGCTGAAAGACATTTAAATCCATCAGTATAACAACCTTATTGAAAAAGAAATCACACGTTGTGCATTGTGGATCACCTTCTTTAGGACGTAGCTCTTTTCATTTTGCAATTCACATTAAGTTTTAAACCCAAACTTGCCCGTTTTAAGAGCTTTTCACACGGAAACTGAGCCTAAACAAACACTCAGTGCTCAAAAAAGGCCTGTATTGGGTGTCTGCTGGCGTGCGGGATTTGTCCCACTCAAGGCTTGCAGTAAAGATTTATTGATCAGGATCCCAAAGGCCCAATCGAATTTTTCCACTCAGAACTCCCAGTGTGGAGCGCTGGGCTAAAAGGGGAATCCCAGTTTGGCGGTTGGGTTGTTTAGATTTACAGGTCGTCAAAGGAGACACAACAGGAAGAAAGCAGGAGGAGAGGAGCTTATTAAGGCCTCGTCCTCTGTTTTAGCCCCTTTATTTTGTTATCTTTAGCCTCTCTTTCCTCCATCTCCTTTGTTACCCCCTCCCTTGGATTTTAAGCCATTTATTTCTCCCTTAATTTGTCTTTCTGGGCTGAACTGGGGCGCTGCACGTTGAGGAAACAGCCACAGGGCCGCCAGTCAGGTACATTAATATCCACTCACAGGACGCCACCGGCGGCTAAACAAGCAGCTAGCTTATTTAGCTCCAGCGTGACTTCAGAAACAAACACTTCACGTAATCACCGTGAATTACAGCCTAAAGCCATGCCTCTCTGTCGAGCAATCCTCCCGCAGTTAATTACATGGAGCCGATTACATTTACATTTATATTAAAGGCTTAATTGATTGGAACGACAGTCAGTGTTCTAATGAGCTGGGTAATGACACACTCTCATTCCTTTCCTTGTTTCATTTTTTTGTCTTGATTCACCAAATCAGTTTCACCCCGAGTATGAAATCTGTTCGAGGCATTTATCGGCCCAGCCATCTGCTGGAGTGTTTGTCTGGGCGGCGCGCAGCAATCTGACAAAACTCGGTGCTACATTTCATCACTGCGGCCCGACTTCTTGGTGTTGGTGGAGCGCTGACGACTCCTGCACGCCGAGATAATGACGACCGGGCTCAGCGCGCGCAACGCTGCGCGAGGTGGCTCTTGGGTGGAATTTGTGAATATGATGACATGATATCAATTTGGAGGCGCGTTAGATGTAATTGCAGCTATTTTGATAGCCACATTAACGAGCTTCTCGCTGTGAAAATTTCTGCTTTTCTCCTTCTCATGTGATGATAAGTCGCTCATCTAGACGAGCAACAAGCAGTCTGCAGACGACAGCGTGGACTTTAGGACGTTTTCACCACTTCCTGACATTTTATGAGAAAGTCTTCATCAAAAAAAATGATGAGCAGAGTAGCTGAAGCCTTAACTATGTTGCAAAAGAACATTTATTGACGAAATAGTGCTTAAATGTTGCATCAGCTGGTGCATTCTGGATCATTTTCTGCTATGTTCTTGATGCTTTGCAGATGTGGATCACAGCAGCTGAACTTTGATGTCCTTTAGCTTTAGCTTTAGCTGCTAATAGAGTACATGTCTACAGGTTGAGTGTGCAGACTCCACCACACTGTACATTTCTACATGTGTGTGATTTCAACACTTTCATGCATTTTTGTTGGAGCAGGGTGACAAACAGATGTGTTTATATGCACTCTGTCGCTCTGCAGACCGACTCTGACACTCTACTTCTTGGACGATCTTTGTCCGGCGCTGATGATTTATGCACCACCTAAACTGGTGTCACGAACAGGATTGGACTGCAACACTTGTCTCCTGATGTCTCTTCAGGTTCATAAATGTCACGTTTGCAGGCAAGAACACCGGCGGACGTGTTTTGGTGAAGCTGTGAGCGTGCAGGCCGGACCACAACGCATTTCGTCAAGCGCTCTCTGAACTGATCCACGCTGCTCTGCGGTTGCAATGAGGCCATAATCTGAACAGCAGTCTATTCTCATAGGAGCAACTTATTGGTGATATAACACATCCCACAGCGGCCCTGTAGAGACAGCAGAGGGGGGAAAAAGCAAAGGGTGGGAGCTCCGTCATTAAATGATGGTGATATAATGAGCTAAGCTTTGCAGCCATTCACGTTGTGAGGCAACCAGTGAGCTGACTGATGTCTACAGGGTGAAAATGAGTCAACCCCCTGCATGTTCCCTCAGAGACATACGAATTTATTAACATTTAAAATTCAAGCTCCATCACCTTCTCATCTGATCTCGGGCGCAACGCTAGCAGATCTGCAGCCGCCTCTTTGGTTTTCCAATAACAAGACACGGCTGCACCTACACGCCATTCACCTGATTTCATAAACAGGGTCTAATGGTCGCGCTGCAGCCGTGGGTGGTGGTGGGTGGTGGTAGGTGGGGAACAAACAGGGTGAGGAGAAGGGCTCTATGGGTGGATGAAAAAAACAAACAACAACAAAACAAGGCGAGAAAGAGCGCGAGGAGGACGAGAGCCGCGGGATCACAAACGAGCCTCGGCGGGAAAAAGAGCTCACATACAGGAGGCCGATCTGTGCACACGCCTGAGCGACACCAGACATCAGCTGATCTGCCCTGCCGCTCGGTATCCATGACAACACTGTCTCCTGGGAAGTTGGCATGACAACAACGGGAAGAGAGAAGCGGCGTTAGAGAGAGAGGAGAGAGAGGGGGGAAAGACAGCAGAGGGTGAGGGGGGGGGGTTTAGGTGGGGATGGGTGGAGGAAGAGGAGGGGGAGGCAGAAATAGAATGGAAAAAAGGAAAGATGGTGAGAAGCACGGAGATGAGTCACTGATGCAGGACGGATGTTTCACCAGTTCCACTGTATTTGTTTTATTCTCAGAGAAATACGGCGTGATGATCTCACTCCTGCTGCACCGCCACCAGTCTGCCGGCGGACAGCTGCTGGCTCCCCGCTGAAGAGCTGCCCTGCAGGAGCAGCAGTAAATAAACAGTGTGGGACAGCTGGGGGAGGGGGGGGGGCGCTGTGGCGTTAGCCTATCGCTGCTAATCAACAACAAGCTCACTGCTTTCCCCTCTGTTTGACCTCCCCGATCGATAGCCCCGCGTCACGCTGCCGTGGCTCTCGGACTGCAGAACGTCTCCATCTCTGCCTCCTCACCCCTCTCTCTCTCTCCCTCGACGCCTCGTCTCACCCGCCGTCTTCGCACCTTCTCACAGTCGCTCAACCACTCAGTTTGACATTAGCTGCGTACAGAAGGCCATTATCAGTGAAGTGCTGGAGACTTAAAAGATGAATGAACGGCCATTAGCTCAAACACACCGAGATGTGGAGCAATTCCTTACTTTTAACACCCTATTCTGCCCATAGACTCCTTGGGTCTGGCAACCAAACACTATTAAGTGATAAGATTGGCCATTTTACAGAGCAACAAAAAGAAATATAAAGATGAGGCCAGTTTGACCCTTTAAAGGATCCTGATTTTACCACTTTAGCTCCAACCATTTGAAAAAAACCCTACATTTGTATCTTATATCACTGCAGTGGTTTTAAGTTGTTTGCATTTTATTTTAAGCATCTCTGTGAACTTTTTAACTTGAAGTGGCACTTCAGTAAAGTTTCCATATTTACTTATTTACAGGTTGATGTACTAAAACGGCCGCACACTGCGGCTTTTACAGGAGTGACATCACAGATTTGTTGGGGACTACTTTCCACAGTGGATGAATACACATTTGGTGAGTATTCACAGCTGAGCACATTCACGGTGTTCTGTGGGATTGAGCCAAAATAAACGAGTGTGTTTGTTAATGGTAATGAAGCGACATGTCAGCCAGCTCGTTCAGATGTTTTTGGACAACAATGACGGCGCAGAGGACGAGGATCAAGCTTTAGAAAGAATGATGCGCGACAATAACAGCACACAGACTGCGAGCAGACTCGCGCTTTAGGAGTGCAGCAGACAGCAGTCGTGGTGTTTCATGGTTTAAACTGACTGTAAGCGTCTCGCCCTCCTGGACATCGGTCGTAACGTGGAGCTCTGCGTGCGCTCGGCTCGCGCTGTGTCGCCGTCATCGTGTGGCAGCTGCAGACCACTATGCGCCCCCGTGTCCTCCAACACTGATGGCTTCCCATATGCCTTGTGTACAGGACCGAGCCTCATCTATCAGCTGTGTGTGTGTGTGTGTGTGTGTGTGTGTGTGTGTGTGTGTGTGTGTGTGTGTGTGTGTGTGTGTGTGAGTCACTCCCTCTGAATGAACAATAACTAAAAACCTCCCTAACTCATGCTGCTCCCTCTCCGCCTCCATCTGTCTCGACTCCATCTCCTCATTTCACCTCCAGATGCAGCGATACGAGCTCTGGGTGTCCATCTCCGAGCTCTAATTCCCTCTTGTCACTTTGTCAGATTGAACGCCGGGGTGTCTCGTCACAGTTGTCGCCGCACGCCGGCCTCATATCTCACTCATTTCACCAGACGACGGGGGCGTGTCCGCCTCGGAGATTAATGCGTTACGCCTTCACTTCCTGCCTCGTTCCTGACTCACCTGCAGGGTCGGCGGTGGTGCGAGTAAAGCGAGCAATATTTGTCAAAGCAGAGCATCATGGGAAACGTGGTTGACTCAGAAACACGTTGATTAGATTCTTTGAAAGGAAGATTTGTCTGTTAATTTACCTCCGACAGCATAAATTAGCTTGTGGACGCGCTTTGTGAGGACACATAACTGAGCTTACCAGAAACTGTCAGCCTGGGTTTGTGTTTACCTCAATGGCAAAGAGAGCCAGGTAACACACACACGCACGCACGCACGCACGCACGCACGCACGCACGCACGCACGCACGCACGCACGCACGCACGCACGCACGCACGCACGCACGCACACAGGACACATTTGCCATGGAAACAGCCTCATGTGCTGGGTGCATGTAGCTGCCTTAATGGGCCTATCACAGTGTGAATATGAATTAAAACCAGCCAATTGTAGAGCTGAATGAGGTTTTTGCACGCTGACACGTTGCCACGGGATAACGGGCTGGTGGGAAATCAGAGATAACGCTGTCAACACAACACTGTCACCTCTGCCACAGCTTCAGGAGGCCACAATATCATGTCGCTAATGTCCCACCGTTCTATGAAACTAATGATTATTCTCACTAACGATCAACCTGTGGATTTTTCTGATTAATTAAACGCCAGAAAATATTGTTTTGTCTGAGAGAATCCAAAGACGATGAATTAGTGACGATATGAAACAGAAACCATAAGCAAACACTCACATTTCAGAAGCTAAAACCACCAAATATTTGCTGATTTTGTCATTAAATGACCTCAAGTGTCAGCTGATCTTCTAAATAGTTGACTGAATTTTATTAACTAATCACCTGATCAACTGATTGCATCGGTACTCTTCTTAAAGCTTGTAACTGGGACTAATGACTAATTCATTGCAGGATAAAAATGAACTGAGATTCTCTGCAAACACGATGATTTAAACCACTTTAGAACAATCTTTCCTGAAACCTCTGATCTCAAATGTGTTTTAAAAAGCCATTAAAGTGGCACTTCACAGCATGCAAATTTATTTATTTAAGAAATCTAAACTAATGTACAGTAAGACAAACATAATCCTGTTTCTGCTCTTCGTCCTCAGTAATCAAACTTCGTCACTTCACTGCGTCGAGCTCTTTGCTCTTTGCGTCGAGCTCTCGCTGTAACGAGGCCAGAAGTCGTTTAGTCCATATCAAACCGATCACTGTACAGAGTTTAAATTACTGCTGCTCATCTCCACATTTCTCACTGCTTTAGGATTGAAACACTTCTCGGCTCTCTTTTATCCGGCGAACCTGCAAACTGTTCCCACACTTCAAAGCAAACGTGGAGAAGCAGCGTTCAGCGGCTCTACAGAGCTCCAACAGACTCTGAGCGCCTTTAAACGCAGGCGTCACATGTTTTCATGCTCTTATTTATGTGTTAAACACACTGTTTAAAGCTCTGGCCACAAAGCAGTATGCACTTTTTCAGGCCTGAGGAGGTAATTTCATAAGAAAAAACAATGATTAGAGCAAAGTAATACTAATTTTGTGACAGTTTTCCTCATTTCCTTCCATGAAAATCAAGCCTGAAGCTGAAGGTTTATGTGAAACACCTTCAGTGGCCTTTGTGTGTGAGTGTGTGTGAATTCACAGTGAAATGCTGAAGTATCCGCATGATGAGACGGTCGCAGTGTCTCCATTTACGGAGGATTAATAGAGGCAAAGAAACATAATCCATCAAAAGCTGCGTTTGCTCCCCTCATTCATCTCTCTTATTCATATTTGAGGATTCTGACATGAAATTCACACCCGGCTGCACTTTAGATGGAGACTCTTGTGCTTTTGGGAGCAAAACACACAACTCAAATCTGCACTGAAATGCCGTTAAACCCGAGTCTAACGAGCCTGTTTGTAATGCAGGAGGCTGTAAAAGGGAGGGGGGGCATACGTTGTAGAGGGGGATGCTCTTCATGGGCTTGTACTGCTTCAGGGGGTCCATCTTGTACAGGTGGCGGTCAGTGATGAGCACAGCCCGATCCTCCGCCTTGTGGAAACGGTTGATCTGGGAAACACAAAGCTCCTCATTAGTCACCCCCCAGGATCCACGCACACACACGCGCGCACACACACACACACGCACACACACGCATACACACACACATCTAAAGGCCCTGCAGGGCGATGGAGCAAACCAGCAGCACTTGTTTGTTTGTGCAGACAGATTCACACTGCGTCTGCGTGAGGTCAGCGGTGGATGAATGCTGGAGAAGCCGTCCTACCTTTCGCACGTTGCAGGAGAACAGAACTCGCATGAACTTGTCTTTGCGCTGCAGCTCGCTGGACACCAGAGTGAAGGACGCCGCCGTGTCAGGGCTATCTCGCTTCTGTCGGCCACAACAAACAGAAAACCTGCTGAAACACCGCAGCTTCCATCGGGGATCCACAGATAATCACCTCTCAGTGTGCAGGGAAATGAAGCAAATCCATTAAATTACTCGCACTGTGAATCTTCTGCTAAACTCAATTTAATCTCTTTAATCTCAATTTTCTGAATCCAACATAATTTAAAAGACAAGCTCAGCATTTTGGGCTAAATTGTACGCTTTGTCTCCTTCTTGCACGCGGCTGGTTAGCCTAGCTTAGCACAAAGACTGGAAACAAAGGGAAACAGCTAGCCTGGCTCCGTGTGAAGCTCACTAACTAATCTATGTTGTTTGTTTAGTCCGTACAAAAACGACAGTATCCCAAAATGTCAAACTACTTCTTCAACATTCAACGGCATCTAACGAGAAGCTCAACCAACCAATCAGCTCTCAGTCCAGTCAAGAATATGCAACTGGCCTCCTCTGATTACCATCACTCAGTGAGGAAACAGCAGCGCATACATACGAGAAGAGAAAGGAAATCCACAAATGTAAACAAAAGAGATCTTCTTATTGAGAGTTGCTGAGGAACATTTTATCATAATTTACAACATATTCCCAATATAAAATTCCCAATACTTCCATTTTAAATTCAAATTTTAACATGTTTTCTATAAAACACCCTTTTCATTGAACAAAAGAAGCCAGCTAATGTCACATGTCTAAATATAAGCAGCCTTACATGATTGGCCTAAATTCAGCTACATTTGAAGGCAACGTTTGGTGCTGGACAGCTCTTGATGCTCACTCACTACCAGAGAAGCACTGACGTGAGATCTGCAGCCCTAACGTGGATTTTAGAGACACGCAGAGTAAAAACAAACCTCACATCTTTCTTTCTTTGTCTGCTGCTGTACTCCCCCCCCTCCTGCACCGCCATCCCGCCTACTCACCAGGTAGTTTCCTTCCCAGGCCCTCTGCAGACCCAAGTCGGCCCTCTGGCCCTTCAGGGCCTCCAGACTGGCTACCTTGGCCCTCACCTGCAGGGCCTCTTCTGGAGAGAGGCCTTTGATCAGCGTCCATGCCCACCACCTGGAGGTAAACACACCCAAACACGCACACAAAGAGGAAAGTAAGAGCAGAGGAAAATCGACTTTCTCCGCGAGGCCTTGACGGTCAGCAGACCCCAGCTGTCCTGCTCTTATTGGCCTTTCACTCACACATCCTGACAGCCAACATCATTCTCCAGGAAGGCGATTTTCTTACCCTGCCCGGCTTCAAATAGAAAAAAGCAAACAAACAGACGTGCAGATGAAAGGCAGTGATGAGTCTTTGATGGAGGAGGGAAAATCAATGCCCAGTGTGAGCCCGAGGCAGAAGGAAACATGTGTAAGCTGCTTCAAACGGACTCATCTGGATGTAAAACAACACTCGAGACCGCGCGTTCGCTCCTGCGGTCGGATCCAATTTTAGTTCAGCCAATCTAAGAAAGTGATTTTCTTCTAAAGAAAGCGCTTTAAAACATTTCACTTTAGAAAGATTCATCTGCCTCTGTGCTGAATTACATAACGGAGAACGATGGTACGTTGTTCTTAAACTTCATATTTGAAATAAAGGAGGACCCAAACCACAGAGTACAGCAGCTTGTTCGCATTTGGAGAGCCTTTATCTGACTCTCGACACGGCTGAAAGATGCAGTTGCCTCATCAGGAGTACCTGTTATAGATGCTTCTGAGCGCGTCCTCAAACTTGCGCAGGACTTTCGGGGGCGTGGGCCACTTCACGTGCCTGCCGTAGTCCTTCATGGATCGGACGTTCTTGAAGCGCCGGTTGACCTCGCGGATGTAGGACTTGACCTTGTAGCGTCGGTAGGCCTGCAGGATGATGAGCGCCGCTCTCATCCGCCGGTATCGCATCCTGGCGATGGTGCCCCTCCACACCTGGAGACACAGGACAGCGTCGTGGAAATGCATGGATGCAACGAACGAAGGCTCACGTGCGTGGAACAGAGCTGCTGTGGGCTCTTTAAAACAATAACTTCCATACTTCCAGAAAGTTCTGGGACTTGCAGGAGACAGATCACAGAAAAGAAAGGTTAAAACTGAGGCAGCAGAGGAGGAGAGATCCTGCTTTTAATCCGTTTTAGCAGTGAAGCCCTACAAACGCCGGATCCTACATTCCCCATGATGGAGCTGATAGCACATATTCTTCAGACCGTATGTCCTAAGAGGAACAGCCTGCAGCCGCTGCAGCTGCTCCATGAGGCTGCAGCTGCTCGTAAAGTAAACCCGACTGTAGAGAGATGAACCAAAGTAACCTGACGATGGAAAGAGTCGCTAAAGGACCGTGAACGTCTGCACCAAACTTCACTGTGAACTAACCCAAAGTGCCAATCCATCTTGCCGTGTGCCTCCACAGCTGCCCCATGCAGGGACCGTCAAACCCGATCCACATTAAACCTGATCCAACATCGGGTCCACCCCAGAAAGAGACAGAACAAACACTGACAGCAGCCTGACGAACAGCAACAAGCCTTTTTCACAGCCCACACTCTGTTTCTCGCCTCATGAGACGCACATGTCCACTGGGATGCACTCAGGTGAGACACACACCTGGACATCTGAGCCCCGTGTGGCTCAAGCCCCGGGCCTCTTCTTGGTTAGGAAGACCTCAGAGGACTCATGCAGACTTTATCTCCTCTCCCTCTGGTGCTACCGCAGAGGGATGCATGAGAGGACATTAACAACTGCTGCTTATTCAGCAGAATATCCACTAACTGAAGGTAATTTACTTGTTTCAGTTAAGAGGTGCGACCTCTGCATTAAAGTCTAAATCACAGGGAGTAAATACTAATAAAGGCTGAATACAAATGTCTTTTTAAACGTGCTGCCATTTCTCTTCACTGACAATTAGACATAAAAACTGTTTTTCCATTAATCATCATTAGAATTTTTTACACATTTTTCCGTATTTGTTATACATCAGTGCTTATAAGGTTTGAATAACGGATTCAGACTAAGACAGGGGCTGAATTAAGGACCCCCAAGCCTGCCTGTAACCAAACATGGGTTGAGTGGCTATCAGACCCTCTAAAGCATGAATAATAGATGGAAGTGGGACCCTGGGGAGCCATAACTCCTCATCCACCCTCACTAAAATCACCACCATATGCTCCCCTCTTACTGTATTCTCTCTCTTTCTGATGCACACACATTATTTACACATTTATTTGACTAGACTGCACCTAAATAATCAGCAACTTAGCGTCACAGACTGAAATTAAAGGCAGCGCTGCACTGGAGGCTCACTTCTGGATATCATCTCAGAATAATCACCGAGATCAATTTAATCTTTCAAAGCGCGGGGGTGCCCCGAAGGCGCAGGAAAGGATTTCCTGCATTTGCATATTAAGACTGCGGAGGAGGCGGTTTTCACCTGATGGGGCTGGCGGTGCGATAATTTGCAGACGAGGAGATAAGTCATGCAGCAGTGGGACGAGGGAGCGGCGGACTCATTCATGCAGTCAAGATGATAACGTTTAAAGCGCCTCGGCTGCACGCGGGACGTGTTTGTTAAGCAAAGGAATGCAGCATGGAGCCCCGAGGAGGGCGGCCTTCTCTCACACTGACATCAACACAAACAGGCCAGTCAGCCATCGAAGTCACAGAGCCAGCCTGGCCACACCGTGTCTCTCAGGAAAAGGTTTCATTTGGATCTGTTAAGATGTAAAGTTTGTGCAAACGTGAGGCGTCCGGTAATCTGAGATCAGGCGTAAACGACGAGAAGCCCGTCTGTTTTTCTGTGCTTTGAATCGGATTCTTCGGTGCTGTGACTGTCCCTCAGAGACGCCAGCGCTCTCCTTTGTCCACGTCTTTGAAATGCAGAGCTGCTCTCAGTGTGCTCATGTTCTGTCAGGCTGATCTGTTGTCACTGTCACTGTCCGCAGAGGACATGCTGGATTCTTCACACACATTTTAGATCTACATGCATCAGACATTCTGCCGTCGTGACCTGCACGAACTGCGATTCGCTGGTCTGTTCTCAACATGCGTCCATCTTTGGGCTGTGTGATTTGAACGTGCTCCTTTATGGGCTGAGAAGATTCACACACGTCTGCGTCTGATTAAAACACACTTGACAGGCTGACACGTACATTAATCCTACATCTGAAAACAGCTGTTTGTCTTAGCTCGTGATGCGTGTCTCAACATTACGTATTCTCTGTGATTTCCTCATTTTCATGCCAAACAAACAACATCTATTCCTAAAAATAGCTCCTCTAATGCCGCTCAAGTCTCAGATGAGGTGCTTCTCCAGCAAAATGGCTGCTGACGACCTTTTCCTGCGTTTCCTGCACGCTGCACTGTTTCTAATACATAATGGATGAGAGCGAGAAAAGAGGAGCGACTACATATTCATCGCTAATCGACCCCTGAGATGACTCTCCCACATGCTCGGGGTGGCGGCGCTGGGAGGAATGGACGGGTTTCTGCAGCCTGCCCTGACTTCGCCGCCTCTGTGGACGAGGTTAAAAGTTACTTCATCCATATTGAGTGTTACGGTAAATTAAGCAGAGTTTTAGGGTCAAACGCTGCTGTCAAAGCGGCCATGGTGTAAATGCTGGACTAAGAGTGCAGTCAAATTGAGCCTTTTAAGGTCAGTAAATAAAATTCTGTGTGAATACAGCAGTTTATTTTGTTTATGGCCTTCTTTTCAATGTTCGAGCTCCATTTCACACTCATATCACTAGTTTATGTGATTCTTAATTCATTTTTTATGATGTGCAGCTTTTTCATTATAATCGCCGCCAGGATTTTGCTCACAGTTATAAAAATAATTTCCTGTTTACGCCAAAACTGATAACCTGCACGGCGAAGCGGCCGCGTGGCATACCTCCACTAAAAAGCCATTTGTGTGGAGAGAAATCTGATTTTCAATGTGCCGGGCAGACGTTTGATATCGTGCATCGCGGCTTCATGAGGACGACCGCGATCCTCGCTGGTGCTACAGGACGATGGACTTAAGGTGGAATTATGGAATTAGGATCACATGAATCTGGCTTTAATTACACAGCACTGCACAGGAACAGTGTTTCTACGCTGTCATTCACTCTGACACACAGCAGAAACGTGAATGTCGGCTTGGCTCGCTGATGAATACCAGACTATTTTCGTGCGCTCAGCAGCCGAAGTCATGACATTTTTCTCGTTCCTTCATTGAGTGGCAGAAAGCAGCGGCTCAGGGCTGCAGACGATTCTGAAGAGCATCAGCGTTAGCGTTGGCATAGTGTTACAGAGTCTTATGATGATTCAGCATCACGGAAATGCATCTGCTGGTAACTAAAACAGCAATTAGCATGAGCAGTATTGATACTTCAAGCATCGATCAGCCCATCAATACCTGACAAACTGTTACAGGTGCACGTTGGTTGGTGCACGGTGTGTAAATTTTCACAATCTCTTGGCCTCATATATTGTTTTATTGTTCACCTACTTCACATTCCCCAGAAAACAATTAAGTTTTTACTTGATATTTACATTATTAATTAACATTTTTAACATTTTTTCTATGAGTCATCTGCCTCCTCCCACCTCAATCTGGACTGAACTTGTTGATATCACTACTACTACTCACAACTAGTCTTCATTGTATTTTTGTTTTGTTGATATTTATACACTTTGTCTTTAGGGATCAATCATTGATGAGGTAATTGCATCACATGGTCGAGATTTAGCTGACGTTTTATTGCTTGTTGCTCGGGCTGTGGCACATCAAACAAAGCAAAAAGTGGCCAAATGAGATGTTCAGTGCGAGCTCCGTGAAGACGTTGCCTGCGTAACATCCATATGGTGCTCAGGCCTGTGCCAGATCCACAACTGTGTTTATCTACGCTGCGAATCACTAATTAAGTTGTAAACTGGTGGAGCTGGAGGTGAGAGGCGGGAGGCAGAAAACACCATGAAGCAACAACGAATGACATGAACTGCCTGCGCTGCCTTCGGGGGCTCGTTTAGGCGTGTGACAGGTGGAAAGTGGCGAGGGCTCAGAGTTATGATGGGACCAACCCGCCGCCCATACAAACACCATAAACACATTTTCTGCTCCTCAGACAGTGAAGCAGGGCGGCCGCGGTGACGCTGGTGAGCTGATGAAGATGACACTCGGGGGAATGTGGATAAATCAGGCCAATAAAAAGGCCCCTGACGGTCTGCCCCCTCGCTCTCCCGGCCAATAAAGCCATCTGATCATTCTTTTAGAGACTCTGCCATCATGGAGCCGGCCCTCGCCGCGCTCCAGGCCGGGATTTACGAGCTCATCAAAGCCAGATTGGGGATCTTTCGTTGCAACAAAGCGGGACAGATTGCTGGTTTTATTTGGGGGGCTGGCTGGTTTGAAATGCGCGCTGGGTAAAAGCACTCACAAATCACTTGTGCCAGGGCGGCTGGTGAGAGCGGGGGGGGTTTTGGTTGAGACGTTGAGCGGAGCAGAACACAGACAGGATCCATTACTGGCTACTGAGCGTCTGCTACTGCGGCTGCAGCGCTAATAAACTGCAGTGTTCGCAGTTTAAAAGGCCCGATGAAAACCCCCTCACCCGTCACCTCGAGGGGGAGAAAAGCGTGACCAAATTCCGACATGGAAAGACAGATAGGCCGGTCTGCGCCACCGTCACACTTGACTGCGGCCCACTGCTGAAAGGCCGAGTTTCCACATCCTCTGGGGATATTGAGCTGGTTTTCCAGCGACACGCTCGATGCACACGGTGGGCGGAGGGCGGCGGAATCAGGAGCGTGACACAATTTAGCGAGGCTGCAACGTGCTCCGACCACGGGCTGTCACAGGGAGACACGGGGCCGGGGCACAGGCCGGCGCCCATTATCATACATCAATAAAGTGAGAGCGGCACACCCACCAGTAACACTAACACCACTTTACCTTCAATCAGGACTCCCAGTATCATACCATTCTGGCATTTCAGCTGTGGGCTCACACTGATCCACAGACTGATCTGGAACAATGCGGTCTAATTAGGAGGGCCAGTATCGAAGATTAAATTGAGCGGCTCTGGACGGCCCATCCATCAATTAGATGGGACTGGACGAAATAGATTGGGAGAATATTGCAGACGCGATTGAAAAGCGTTTGAAGGACACAATAAAATCGACTTATTGAAGCTTCGCGTCCACGTGAAGGAGTGAAAGACGAGTACGAGGGTGATGTTTCTGAATATCTGCACAGGATGTTCTACATAAGACTAGATGTTAATAACACAAATGGACTTTTTCTTAATCACTGTGAATGTTCAGTACGTGCAGATGGGATTGATTAAAGCTGATTAATTGATCAGTCGATCAACAGAAAATTAAAGGAGTTTTCTTCTTTCCTACTGGTTTCTCATCACACTGCTCTGTGTGTCCATGAAGTGAACTGATAAGCCTCTTTTTTAAATATTTATTTAAGCCACACCATGTTTTTATGCTCATTCTGTGTCTTTTTACGTGAAGCACTTTGAGCTGCAGCTCTTGTATGAACGGAGCTATAAAATAAAGTTCATTATCATTATTGTATCAGCTGCAGCCCTGAACTGACCATCAGTGTGTTTTTTTCCATTCATTCATTTCATTCTTTAAAACATTATTTTCTAATATTTTGTGTGGCTTTCTGTTGTCATCCTTACATATTTAGTGAGGTTTGGTTCTAACTTATCTTACTGGAATAGTGTTTCTTAAGCATCCTAAAGCCTTAAGCCATCAGGTCGCCTGTCTGTCTTCTGTTATTTTGAAAACTTCAGTTGTTAAAATATAAGATTTCATGTTGGGCTTTGCAGGCTGACGAGTGGAAGCAAAATCTGAAAAAGACAAAACAACAAGTAAACGCTGGCTGTGAGCCATGCAGTGTCAGTTGCCATGGAGAGAGGCCCACAGTCAAGGTCTTTTTCAGAGTTTTCATACTTGCCGAAGGGTTTATGTGCTGTGGGATATTTTTAGGCTACGGCTTTGAAAGAAGGCACAAATTCAGTTGATGCTGTGGCTTTCATTTTGTTCTGAAAATTTCCTTTGAAAATTGATTACATGACCAAGGACCTCTGGAAACACAACACGCTGGAGGTTTGCAGAATAAGTGCAAGAACGTCTCATAGCGTAAGAAAAAAGAGCTCGAGTCACCGAAATCAGTGGAAACAATAAAGCAGAGGAAAGAAATGTCAGTTTTCACATCACAGCCTGCAGAGAACAGAGGAAACACGCTTCCTCTCCTCTAAATCCAGCCGTGTAACTCGAACAAAGACGTTAAACCGTCCACCTTTGATCTGCCACAGCGCGCTCATCCGCTGAAGTCCTCTTGGAGGTGATATCTCCGGATGATAACTCAGACACTTCGCAGGTTCGGAGGGGATCGCGGGATTAGAGATCATGTTTGTGCCGAGGTCTAGCAGGAGGCAGATCAGCTGTGGCCGGCTGAGCAGAGAGGAGTGCTAGCCTCGCACCGAGCGGCCTGCTGGTCACCAGAGGGCCGTCCGCAGACGAGCCCCGTTTCCAGACTCTCCAGAAACAAGCTTTTATTTGTCAATTCATCGCCTCAAGACATGACTTATCCATCGGGAAAGGACGCAAAGTAAAAAAATAGGGCTCTTCATCCTTAAATGTTTTCATTTAGCCGCCGCTCAGACAAACCCCCCCGTGGCCGCGCTGTGAAAGCTGACTACCCAAGACATAACACTTGCCACGTCTGATAAACCCGGCGCTGCACGGAGACGATGTAAAGCTTTGGAAAGCAATTAAGGCGCCAGCTCGGGGTACACGAGGGGGGAGTCTCTCCTCTCGTCATCGTCGCTGCTCTGACAAGCGCCGACAGTTAATGTGATGTGGATGGCTGAGCTTGAATTTATGAAATATTCATTTTCACGTGGAGAGAAGGTGGGGGTGGGCCATGTTTAATTTATAACATCTGTATTTATGTCGGACCGTGAGCCTTTTTCTTCCAGCGGTAATGATTAGATGGCTCTGTCCGACGGAGAGGTTTCGGTGTTGTTGATGTGGGATGGCGCACAGGAGGATGTGGAGCAATCACCGGGGATTCACCCAGGCCTGATTGCAATGAATTTTAGGTCGGGCGGATTGACCGGCTGCAGCGCCGCGAGAGTGGAAAGATGAGTAAGAGAGCATGAAGAGAGGAGCGAGGGATGGAGAGACCGGCAGGATTAAATGGAGCTGTGAAGGAGCCTCCTCCCCTCCTCCCGCCCCAGTCCTTTCCTCCAGCTACTCCCCCTCCTCAAAGGAGGAGAGGTCACGGTAATTTAAAGGGCTAAAATGAGAGTGCAGCTCCAGAAAAACACAATGTTCCCCCAGTCTGGACAGGAAGTGGCACTACAGGAGGCCACTCGACCCGACGTCAGGAAGACTGTGTTATTTTGGTGTTTTGTGGGGCAAGCTGAGCGGCATCATTATAAACCCATGAAGCAAACGGTGGGACGAGGAGTGAGTCTGAGCCTCAGTCATAGGCTGACGGTGCTGGCACTGCCGTCCCGACTGGCATAAGGCAGTGTGGTGTGCCAGGTGCTGATAAGGGGATTGCTTGGCGCAGCAGATCCGACTCAGGCTGGGATGTTTGTTTGACTAACAGCGTGGTAGATACAGGAGTCAATGGATGCTGCTGTCACATTGCTTTTTGATGGTGTGTGTGCCGGTGAGTGTCCGTGTGGAGGCCTTAACATTGACAGAGGGCACGTTTAAATAGGCCAGCTCCAACAAGGTTTGTTTTGGTGGAAAAGCCGCAGTTCCTCTGGGCTTTCCCTTCGTTATCAAAGCCCGCTCATCCTCGGAGATACAAGATAGGATCCTCCTGAGGGAGAGGTGGAGGGAACACCCGTCTGGTCCGTCTGTGGGAAGAGCCGCGAAGGGTCACGTAGATCAATAAAGGTCAACCAATCGATCCACCAATTTGGCTGGAACACCCTTTCATGTCTGAGAGGCTGGAGAGGGGTAGACACACGGTGTGGAGGAATCTGCCCACGTGATTCTAACGTAATGACGGGCAGGGGAAGACACATAAGTGTCAATCACATGGTTCCCGCGTGTGATGATGACGGTGAGTGTGTTTCTACACATACACCAACAGCTAGCTGTCAGTCACAGGGGGCATTTTGAAGCATCCAGGCGATTCGCATGGTGCATCCTTGATTGTGCAGTTTCCAAACCAACCCCTCCATCTATCAAAGTGACAAAGTTTCGCTCGGCACGCTGGTCTGACAGCATGTCAGCGAACGCACCATAATCACACGGAGACACTGGCACTGACGCGTGACGGGATAACCGTCGGCTGAGGCACATGAGCAGCGATCAATATTCACAGCAGATCATTCGAAACATGTCGAGCTGAGGGGAGAACAGACGTACTGCTCACGGAGACGTGAGAATTCAATCTGTTTGGACTTCAGCAGAGCGCCGTGAAACCAAGCCGTCGATACGAGGCGACGCGGCCACGCCCAAACACACACGAGGTTTAATAAAAAGCCGCTCGTCAAAACTATTTTCTCTGACTGATGAAACACATTGAAATACGCTCACTCTTTGTATGAATGACAACAGGTGGCAGATTAAAGCCTCTCTCATCACAGCAGATCGTGTCTCTCAGCCCAGCGTGGAGATCTGATTTAAGATCCGATGACAAATTAAAAACTGAGTGCGGGTGGAGAAACCTACCCTCAGATCAACTGGTGTTAATTTGGTGTCGACTGACCACGCCTGGCTTAGCTGGCACGGTATTCACGAGCAACCTGTTCAACAAAAGCACGTTTGAAATCGTCGTTTCTTTGGGTCTATGTTAGACGTGTACCTCCTAAAGCTGGAGGACCTGTAGAGCTCATATGCAGACTTGAACAGTTTTATGGCACATTGCAGATTTTCCTCATATTGTGCAGGCCTATTGGAGCTACTAGACCAAAAAAGGTTGGGGGAGAGTTCCTGCCTCAAGTGGAGGAGTTTAAATATCTTGGGATCTTGTTCACGAGTGAGGGGACGATGGAGCGTGAGATTGACAGGCGGATCGGTGCAGCGGCTGCAGTAATGCGGTCGCTGTATCGGCCTGTCGTGGTGAAGAAGGAGCTGAGCCGAAAGGCGAAGCTCTCAATTTACTGCTCAATCTACGTTCCTACCCTCACCTGTGGTCATGAACTTTGGGTCATGACCGAGAGAATGAGGTCCCGGATACAAGCGGCTGAAATGAGTTTCCTCCGCAGGGTGGCGGGGCGCTCCCTTAGAGACAGGGTGAGGAGCTCTGACACCCGGGAGGAGCTCAGAGTAGAGTCGCAGCCCCTCCGCATCGAGAGGAGTCAGCTGAGGTGGCTCGGGCATCTCTATCGGATGCCCCCTGGACGCCTCCCTAGGGAGGTGTTCCAGGCATGCCCCACCGGGAGGAGACCCTGAGGAAGACCCAGGACACGCTGGAGTGACTATGTCGCTCGGCTGGCCTGGGAACGCTTCAGGATCCCCCCGGAAGAGCTAGAGGAAGTGTCCGGGGAGAGGGAGGTTTGGGCCTCCCTGCTCAGACTGCTGCCCCCGCGACCCGGCCCCGGATGGAGTGGGAGAAGATGGACGGATGGATGGACCAAAAGAAGGTGCATTAATCCAATGAATCAAATCACTCATCGGAAAGCATGAGAGGAGCTGCAGTAAATGGTAAATATATACTTTTTAGCTCTTGCTCCTACAGAAGGTTGAATGCTCTTCTTGTAATTCACTGTATAAAACTTTGCGGCAAACTTCTGTAATGTGAAAAATAATCGATTTCATCACACTTGGAGCTCAATAAAGCCACCCGACCAGATCATTCCAATGCATGAAAGCATTACACAGTTAGAAACTCTCATTATATTTACAGTCCCTTGACAAACGGTGAGCTGCAGAGGTTAATTCCGGACCAGCAAACCAAAAACAACAAACAGATTTAGCTTAACGATGATATAAGGACAAATCTGCTTTGTACTAATCAGATACAAAGACCGTCCTAGTTAATTCCCAAAACCCTGAAAGATTTCAAATTATTATTCTCAGAGCCGCTCACACATCTAACAACTTTACAAGAGCTGTGTGGGTGAAACTCAGACATTCGCCCTGAGAGATAGAAGAGACCAGCGCTGAAAATACAACATTAGATCAGCTCCAAAAATACCGCCGCGCCTGTATAAAAATTTTAGTTTTGCTAGTCTCCGAGGTTATTCGTATGCAGGATGCGGGCTGGTGAATTTCAATGAGAACACTCGACTCGGGCCTTGAAACCAGAACACCCCTCATGGTCTTATTGAGAGGCCGTCAGCAGATAATAGCTGTTGATACCTCAATCAGAGGTATTGACAATAACAGATGTTTGCAAATAGGAACTCTGTCATTATCATCAAATACTGAAAGGATGCTTCTCATTTGGTTTGTTGCTTTGAATTCAAGGCAGAATCAGGGAGAGATAAAGACTATAGGGGGCTTCTCAAGAGCTTTCCTGCTTACATTCAGCAGCATGAATGTCATAAATGCTGGATTTCCGCATGGGGTCAGAGCATTCATGCATCAGTCGTTTGCAGTTTCAAGCCACAGTGAGCTCATAATACATGACGAGGTGGACGGACTCACCTTCTGGAGGAAGAGGACGATTCTCTGGACCATTTCAGCTCGCTGCTCCTCCAGGCTGAAGAGGGTGCGCGGCGTGCGGATGAACACCTTGGTTTTCCCATAGGCCACGTCATGGTCAAACCCACAGCCCTGCAGGAGCCTCTTCACTGCATCTTTGTCTGATGGCAGGTCGTGATTTGGCCACGTGAACTCTGAGATCATCTTGTATCTGCAGGAGGGACAACGTGGTCGTGTCAGGAGCGTCTGGATTACTGTTCACAGAGACCTTCTTCACACCGCTAACTTGTTAGCACTCTTTCGGTGTGTTTGCTGTTAGTTCACACCAGCTTAATAAATATATGATGAAGGACTTCGCTGCCATCATGACCAAACACAAGACTTCCTGAAGGCACAACACTTCTTGAAGGCCAAATAAAGTGTTTTTAGTCATGCTAGCAGCGTGGATTTCTGCACAGATGCTCATCTTTAGTGAAACGTCGACGCAACATTTCAAATATCTGCAAAACTACTGAGATTCCCCTCAAATGTACTCTGTGTTTAGTGCTAATTAGCAATGTTAGCATGCTAACTCTTAAACTAAGATGGTGAACGTGGTAAACATCACACCTGCTAGACATCAGCATGTTAGCATTTAGCCCCACTGTGACCAAACACAGCCTCAAAGAGCTGCTAGCATGGCCGCAGACCAGGGAAATGCACTGTTAGCTGACTAGCTGATTAGCTGCTACCTTCGCTAGCGGGCACCAGAAAAACTAATCTTTTAACCTGAAAAGGATCTTAAGGTCTGTCTCTGCAGGAAGATGTTTTGTTTCTGAATAATCTGTCTCCTGTGTGCTTGTTTAAAAGGGCTTACATTTCTTTTTTCTTTCCAGATCACGTGATGTGTGAAGGAGGAAAGAAGCGTGCGCTGAAACGCTGCACAGTGCCGGATAGATCTTCTTAATTACTAAGGAAGCATGGGACTTTGCCCCTGGCACAGAGCCATGGAAATCACATCACTTAGTACATGAAAAGGGGATTAATTATTGTATCGTGCACCTGCAGCCCAACACAGGGGGCAAAGGGTCAAATTACGCTTGTGAGAGTCTTTTCAGTGCTCTAATTGGGCTGAAATACAGAACCTTTAAAGCATGCTTTTAAAGCCTTATGGTCTTTATCTCAACCATTAACCTTATGCTTTTTAAGACCTGTGGACGCCTGTTACAAGGAGTCACAACACTGAGACTACATTCAACCACAGACTGATGAATTTAAGTATGCTTGTTGAAAAAAATGTCACCAGAGCTGAGAAACAGCTTGTGCTGCTGTCGCATAATAAAATGCCTTCATGTCTCAGTCTGGGATCCAACAAAAGCAAGGCTCTCGTAAGTCGCGTGGGTTGTTTCTTTTAGCACATCACAAACTACCAACACGGAAACAGATTATGAGGCTATTCTGAGACAGCAGGTCCAAAGATCCAAACATCCCGGCGCCCGCGAACAGACTGCATCCCTGTGTCACTTCACGGCCTCGCCAGCAGGTCGGCCGTGATGTAATACCGAGTCTTAGTGCGTCCGGGGGGGTTGGATGACTTGTTAGCATGTTACGCAAAAGACTCATTACCTAATCCTCCGTCCACCATGATGGCGTCTACGAGGGCAGTGTGACAGCTGGGGAATGAGGGCAAGGCTACAAGTTCGGGGTGTGTGTGTGTGTGTGTGTGTGTGTGTGTGTGTGTGTGTGTGTGTGTGTGTGTGTGTGTGTGTCTTCTTTTGTCCGACCGACTGTCCAAAACCAAAAAGATTCAATTCTTAAAAAATAAAACACAGCAAATCTGCACACATCAGAGGCTAGAACCAGAGAATATTTCCAGTTTCTGCCTCATTAAACAGCTCAAGCAGTTAAATCGAGTCTGAAATTGTTGAATTATTAACTAATCAATTAATCCCCAGACAGTTTCAGCTCTGGAGACATTATCAACCAATTCTAGCCAATCACAGATTTCAGTGCCAAAGCCAAGAAGCAACAAGAAGCTGCTGCACAGAGAGAATTTTGGGGTAATTTATAATTGAATTTAATGATTTTATTACAGGTTTGCAGGTTAATTTAAGTATAAGTAGTAAAACTACACTGAAGTACTGCATTACATTACTAAAATAAAGTAAAATAGTATCAAATAAATGTACAAAAGGTAGTCATGAAGCTGAATTGCCCTTTCAGGGTGATATATTCTTATGAAAGTTATATTATTGGATTATTATTACGCACTATTGTTACTTTGGAAGTGATGTTGAAATTGATTTCATCAGATTTTTAATCAAATTTGCTCGTTTACTGTAACATTTGCTTATTATTTATAAATAACAGGGTTAAATTTAAGGAATCTGATCAAAAACATTTGTTTCCATGATAAAAAATATTTATATTGGCCTGAATTACCTTTTTTTTTAATCAGCCTCAGAAATCCATTATCGTTTCTCTGCTTTCAAACAAATTAGCGCCAATTGAGAAGCAGCAGACTTGTGATGTCAGGTGCTTCTGAATAAAACATGAGTTATCACCGCAGATCATTGACTAGTTTCACCACAACGTCTCTCGCTGGTATTTAAAATCCAGCCGGCTTTTAATCAAGGTCAGAGGAGAGAAATATTACGCTCGCAGGAAACAAAAAACACTAAATACGGTGAAAGCAGAAGATAATGACGAGCGTTATTCTGTGACGGCTGCTGATTAGCTGTGAGACTTGATCAGATTCAAGCTGATGAAGGTTACACAACACGTCTTCACACCCCACAGTCAGGACCTGTCACGTAACATCCTTCATGGCTGCCCAGCCTGCAGCTTTAGGGGTCCATGTTTGTCCAGAACGCCTAAATAAAGAGTGTGTGAGGTGAGGAGGAGGAGGAGGAGGAGGTGTTACTCAATCACTTCTTCCTCCCAGATTTTAAAGCTGGTCCCCACCAGCAAACATTTATCCTTCGCATTATGACCCTAATATGGTTTGACAATACAGAAATTTATGAAATATGCCTTTAACCTGGGCTTTTTCTCAAAGGCTTATATTTTTATTTTGTTGTTTCTAGCCTATTTCTATTATTATTATCAGCATATTTGCAGTATTTATGGCACTCTATCCCTGTTTAAATGTTCATTTTGTGTCTTTGTTCTATGTGAGGCATTCAGAACATGTAAATTCAGTTTTTCTATACAAACACTTATTCTTCCAAAAAGTTTTTCTACTGCAAAACAAGCACATTCAACTAAATCACAGGTCTCAAACTCATTCCACAAAGGGCCGAGTGGCTGAAGGTTTTCTTTCCAACCAAGCAGCAGCACACCAGACTTGACTCATTTCATCAGCTGATCTCAGTCTTCAGACAGCTGATTGGTCAGACTGCATGCTCTCGGTTGGTTGGAGGAAAAACCTGCAGCCACACGGCCCTTTGTGGAATGAGTGTGAGACGCCTGAACTAAATGAATCCGAGGCGCGTAGAATGACGCTGTGATTACCTCTGCAGGAAGCGAGGGTACGTCTGTCGGTAGGCGAAGCCGGCACGCCGCACCCTGACGTTCTCCAGCAGCCCGAGGTACTCCACCTGATGGCGGCAGCGCTCCTGCTCGAACAGCAGAGGAGACTTGACGTCGTTGGGCTTGATGCAGCGAACGTAGTACGGTTCCTGCATGGGGCAACAGGGGGTGACGGTGTGAACGACTGCTGAGCATGTGTGTACTCAACCTGCAGGACTGACCAATAACTCACTGCTGTCATTCACACTGACGCCTGAGAGAGCACATGTTGTACATGGAGGCAGGCACTGGTCAGTGACACTGAGGAGAATGTATTTAACTCATTAACAACGGCCCAAACCTCAGGCTGTCTTTGTAGACTTCTATAGACGTCATATATGAGTGATAAGAAAGTCACTGTGTGCCACTTTTATCTGATTTAACCCTCTGAACACCACAACGCGCCGGCAGGTTTGAAAGGCTTTTATTCTGACAAAACTTTGCCACCCTTTATCATAACTGTAAGGGCAGAAATGATCTTTGGATTGTCAAATTTCCAGCAGTCCTTGAATGAATCATGTGCTGCAAAGACTTTCCTCAGGAAAAATAACCAAATCTAACCTGAAAATATGAATATTTCATGGAGATCAACTTATTCTACGTCTGGTTTTAAATCTGCACCACAACACATCCTGTAGAAAACTAAATTCTGAAAGCCTTTAACCTTAGAGGCCAGGTTCTCCACCAGCGAGATCATGGAGTTCTTGAAGAGCGTCGCGGCCGTCAGCGGCCGCTTGGTCACCTCGGTGATGCTCAGTTTGCCCTCAGGCCACATCCCCTTGAGGACCGGGTTGGAACTGGACAGATGGAAGAAGAGACGTGAAGGACGGAGTTGTATGAGTGGAGACAACAACACTTACGTGACTGCTGGGAGAAGTGAGGATCAGAGCACAGATCAGTGATTTTGGGCGTCAAACAGCCGTGAAAGATCATAACGAGCATCAATGCTTCAATGACTCCGACCTAAAAGGTGGTCCATCATGTCATAAGCACCCATGTTAAAACATTTCTGCCCGATATCCAAACATCCCGCCTTTGAACCGTGTAACGTGTATCATGAAATGCACATTAGACAGGTCAGGAATCACTAGACCTCACATTTACATTCAGCAGAGGAAGAACAGCAGAGGACTGGAGAGGAGGAGACGAGACGAGAGCGAGCTGGAAGATTAGCTGAACTCGTCCTGCGCTGGTTTTTTCTGTCGTGTAATCAAAGCGCTGCGAGGAACACACTGAAGAGTGTGTGGAGGTGACTGAAGCGGTGTGTATTCCTCTGTGTGTGTGTGTGTGTGTGTGTCACCTGTTGTACAGCAGTCTCTTGAAATCCTGGAACAGAGTGTCTTTGTTCTTATCTATGAAACCCACCACTGAGTACCTGTGAAGAGAGGCAGGCAGGTAAATGCATGTGTATGCACCAACACACACACCTACACACCTGTTATGTTCGCACTGGTCATACCTACATGATTACATTGACCTTTATCTAAATCTAACTCTGAATCATCCACTTTACACCGAGAGGCCACAGAAGAGCCTGAATTCCTTGAGACATGGGTTCAACACGCTGCTGCAGACTTCGAGGTTCTCGTCCATGTGGACGTGACGGCATCACACAGCTGCTGCAGACTTGTTGGCTGCCACATCCCAACGCTGCTGAGCTACTGGGTTCAGACCTGGTGACCCTGGAGGCCAACGGAGAACCCCAAATCATGGTGTTCATGGAGGCTGGAGAAGCAGAAGTTTGGCCGGCTGTCGCTCTTTATACTGCGTCACCTGACCATGTAACCTGACTTTCTAAAGGCTGTCTGGCACAAAGCCTTCAAGGCAAACTTCTCCCACATGCTCCTTTCCCCAAACTCCCTGAGACCTGCTGTCCTCAAGCCGTCCACCAGATGCCCTCAGACTGGTCAGCTGAAGTCCCCGACCAGCTACGCACCTGTTCCCTAACCCCTCATCAGCCTGCATACCCGCCCCTGGAACCTGCCCCGCCCTGGGTGCAGCCCTTTGGGACTTGGGAGCGTTAATCCTGCTGGAAGTGGCCAATAGAAGATGTGCAGACTGAGGCCACAGAGGGACAATACTCCATTTATCTATATCTAACCATGCTCCATCAGTATTCAGGGCCTAGAACATATTCCCAACACCATAAGACCAGCAGCTCCAGCCTGAACTGCAGGTGTAAATGGTGGTTCAAGTATATCTAAATACAGACATGTATGTCAACATGCACTCTGAGGTACCGTGTGCGGTTAATGACAAACTGCTATAAATAACAGAGCTGTTGAACGCCACGCTGTGAGACGGCAGAAGTGCCTGGTCTAAGTGGTCCAATCGAGCCTGCCAGTCAGGCCCTGCTCCTCTGCCTGAGTCCTCCCCTGGGTGCCAGACACTTAGCCCTCACAAATGGGCTCCACACACTTCTCTGAGAGCACTTTTTGGGGGCTTAGCATGTGTGATTTATTCATTTGAATGACGTCCAAGTACTTTGGGGATTGGGAAGTGGTGCTGTCATTCTGTGGGATGTCATTCGATGGAGATGTAGTTTACATGTTGGGGTGTGTGTGTCTGTGGCTGCTCCACATTATTTTCATTCTGGGTTTATTCGTGTTTTAACGCGGTGGAGCTGAGCCTCTGTTTCACTTCTGACCTCACTCAGCCTCCCTTACAGCTGTGGTCAGACATGTGCTTTGATGCACCTGTTGGCTTTGTTCCATCCATAGCTGACAGCAGTGTCACGGTGTCCTGAAGCACACCTGTACATCTCTGCAGCAAGGTGAGCAAAAGCAACATTTTCCATGTTAAGTGACTCTTTAAGGCTTCTGAGCTCTGCCTGAAAACCCTCGAGCAACTGTGTTTTCAGCTAGACTTTAAGCCAAAGTCAGGGTGATTATGCTGGCTTTTTGTTTTAACAGCATATTCTTTCATAAGCTTTAACACGTGTTACACGTGGATGAAAACATTACTTCTTTGAGCCTCGACGGACGCTGTTTTGTTACAGTTTTATCGCTGCGCTGAAATGGAAATTCCCCAAATAGTGTTTGTTATATTTACATGAAGTGATCAAAGACATTATATAAAGTAAAGGATCAAAGGATTTTTGCATCCCTGCACAGAAAGCAACTGGCTGGTGGCTCATATTCAAAGGCTTGAACAGACAGAGGGACCCGGGTTATGAACAGAGGATGAAGAAAATGTTGTTCCCACGTCCCAAAACAGCCATCAAGCTTGATTTAAGAACCACAACTCCCATCTGCTCTCGAAGTGGCCAAAAGCACAAGGCTGTGGTTTCAGTAGGCAGCTCTGCGGCATGAATATGTAAAAATGTACAAATGTGGGAAAAGAGCATGAATCATTGGTAAAAGCTTCTCCTGAATAAATAAAACTTTAAGATACTTACACCACGTCTCCTGCATAATGCCTGATCCGAAAGTCTCTGTCAAACTCCAAGCTCTTGTCAGTCGGCGAGAGCTGCAGGGACAGACAGAGGGACACGATGGTCAAAGAGGACATCCAGCATTTATCTGGGGAAAGTCTGCGAGTGTAACTTCAAACTACATGAGACATACACAGAGCACAAACCGTATACAAAACAAAATGTCACTTTTCCCGCTTCTTCAACTGAATTTCAAAAATGTCTGCCTTCGCCAAAAGTCTTCTGGCTGCTCCAACCATGGAAGTCACCATATAATCAGTGCTGGAGGTGCTGCAGCTTTGACGGATCGTCCAGCAAACAGCGAGCAGTGCAAAGCGTCTCAGAGGCGTCCACACCAGGACGTCGCGTCCTGATAACAGCCCATCTTTCCCAAAGCAGCAGATAACAGCCATGTGCACATCATCATATTCTGCGTTTCAGCCAGAGGAGACTCATATTTTATTAGAAACTTCAAAGAAACGTGTGGTTTTTGGTTCCTCCTGCAGGTCCTGGACATGTTTTACTTCTGCTACAGTTCAGGAGGCGCTCATGCATCATTTGATGATTGGAAAAGGATAAATGTTACCATCATGCTTTTGGGAAATGGCGCCACCTACTGCCTCGCTCGTGTTACTGTTCTTGTGTGTGAGACATTTTGCTAAACGAAGCTTGCAAGTTTGTTTTAAAACGTTTCTATAAACTTGTGGACGAGGCTCCCTGAAGCTGCAGATTCCCACATCTGGAAAATCTGTGTACATTTTCCATCTTGGAGATTTCCGCTGTTCGGATTCTGAAGCGTTCGTTTCGCTCTTTGCACTTTAAACTAAACGCTGACAATTATTCGTAAAACTGCTGGAGCCACTGCAACATCGGATGCAGCGATGCGGAAAACACCGGCGCTGTCAGGGAGGATAAAGTCTTAAAGAGAGGAGGAGGGTGAGACAGGAAGGACTGTGCAAGATGCAGGCAAAAGAGACGTGAGGCAAGGACTGAGGAAGAGGAGGAGAGGTGAATGTAGCGTGATGGGAAGAGACAAGGACAAAAAAGAAAAAAGGAGTGTGTGATACTGATGTCTGTATGTAGGCCAGTTAGAAAGGAGCACAAATGGAAATGCAGAGCTCTGTCACAGCCTTGCAGCAACTTCTGATGATTCGGCTTCCTCTTCCTCTTAAAGGAATAGTTCGACATTTTAGCATAAAAGCTGAACAGCTTGTCTGTTAGCCTCCTAACGTCTTTAAATTTCACGATTCAACATGAT